>NC_135486.1:91472889-92097889 GCF_052094955.1 Ictidomys tridecemlineatus
GGATGGTAAAGGAATCCATCCTGTGGCCGAAGGAGGAACTACCTAGAAATATTCCAGGCTCCTGTCATTCCCTAAATACTGTGGTTAAAACAACCAGTGGTAGTTGTTTTTTAATTGCTCCTCACACTCCCTGAGCCCCAGCATCTCCAGAACACCTTTAGAAGGCTAGGAGGGCAAGAGGCAGAACGAGAGCTGTTTGAAGGAGGAAACAGGCAGTGCAGTCATTTAATCAGCAGGCTGTGTGAAAGAATGTCATATCTGCCAAAGCACCAGTTTGTGGTTTTCAGAAAGGACAAGTGGGTGTGGGCTGAACATGTGGCATAATCACCCAGAAAGAACTGAAATTGCCCAGCAGGCACATAACCACACGCCCTGATTATAATCTGTTGCCAGGTTGCTCCCTACAAATATGAGCCTGCATCTACAAGCCCATCTAAAAATAAAGAAGGATTTAGTGCATCACTTTATCAGGGCCACTTGGATGGCAGCAGGGCATCAGGAAGAGCAATGACAAGGAGGAAACACTACAGCTCCTGTCCTAGCACTGCCATTAACAAGAGCAAGTTTTTTGAGAGCTCTGGGACTTGGACTCTTTGTAAAATAGGAATCACAAGACCAGCTCCATCTTCCTTGCAAAGTGATGAACTGAGGATGAAGAAAACCTATCAACAAATATGGTATTGAACTCCCAGTGTTCCCAGAAGTGAGAAGGACTTGAGAAGGGATGAGATATAATATCTGGTCTGGAATATTTTATTATAGATTTTGGGTGAGATGAGACCAAAGCCTGTGTAGTAATAGTTAACTATCTGACAGTATTTACACAAGCACTCACTAATAGAATATAACTTAACATTTCTGTAAAAGTTCACAGGCAAGAAAGATTGATATGGAGGAACCAGATCCTAAAAGATGAAGAGGGCTTGGTTGCAAAAGAAGGGAAGGACAGGAGTTTGTCAATAAAGACTGGAAGGCAGCAATAAGCAGAGCTTTTTCATTGCAAAGAAATGACTGGCAAAAAGTTCAAGAAGAGCAGAGAAATAAATTGTGTAGATAAGATGAGTGTAGATTAAAATAACAGTGAAACCAGATGGACAAGGTATCTGGAAAGGAAAAGAAATAAGGTTCCAGGGGTTTTTTTGCAAACAACAGTGACTTAGCATTTAAGGAAGATCGGCCTGAGAATGGTACAAAATCTAGCCAGAGCTGAGAAGACTGAAAGTCTGTGTGAAAAAGCAGCTATGATCCATTCTTAGTGGAGGTAATAGAGAAAAGCAGAGACAGCAGAGACAGTCTGAAGGAAAAAACGGGAGTCGGGCTTTAGTTCAGCAGTAGAGTCGGCATGTGTAAGCTGCCCTAGACCCCTGATACTGCAAAATAAGTGAATAAACAAAAAAAAAGTAAAAGGACTAGACAATCAACTGGATATAGAGGACAAAGATATGTTAAATGTTCATTCAAATATGAGTCTGCGTGACTACAAGAACATCTGCTCTGTTTGAAAGAAAGAATGCACTGATGATTTTTTGTTTCTTTGATTTACTGGGGTTTGTTTTAATCTCTCTCTCCACAGAGTAGTCTCAGATAACTGATATATATTAATGATGACACAGTTATTCATTGTGAGCGTTTATAAGTGTGCTTTCTTGATTCTTCCCATCTTGATTTAACATCAATTTCTGCACTCTAGCTTTGCAATAAAATATTTAGCATTATGTCTTATTATTTTATCTATGTATTCATGAATTTAAAAGAGTAGAATAATTTGTAGAATTCATCTGTCCTTATTTGAATAGTACATATTTTCCTGAATTTTAGCTGCCCAAGTCGGTGGCAAAATGTAATTCTAGATTATTACACTAGATGGCAGAAAACAACTACTTTCTCTTCATTCCATTCAGAATAATAAAGCCACAGTTTGGAAAAATTAAGCAGTATGGCTCATACATTTGTTTTCTCTTATCTCATAAAAAGAAATACAAACTTTCATACCAAACATGTGAATCCCAATGAAAAAAGTAGAGGAAGAAAAGTAATTGTGAGTGGTATTGACTTTTGATTTGGTGGCGTTTGTTTGTTTGTTTTGTTTCATTTTGTTAGTTTTTGTTTGTTTGACTTTATGTTTAATGTGTTGCCTGAATAAAAAATGGTGACAGGAACAGAAAATAAAAGAAGTTGTGAGGTTGTTATGAAATGAGACTCTATTAATTAAAACCCAATATTAACTAATTTATTTATTTTTGCAGGTCAGAGTTAAGGTGAGTTTGGGTGGGAAGGTCAGAGAAATGGGAATACATAGATGGAAGTTATTATTAGAATCAAGGGCAATAAAACTGTTCCCCAAATCAGCTTCTACCAGCCTTTCAGAAATGCCCTGGCACCCAGGTAGTACTGAGAAACATTACTAACCACAGCTTTCAGGTGACCTCTAGTTTATTCTGCTTCTGGATGGAATTGTCCTTAAATCAACTGAGTAGAAAGAAGCGGACCTTGGACTTCAAACCTGACTCTAATACTTAATTGCTTTGAAAAGTGAAAACATGTTTGTTTTAATCACATCCTTTCAGTGTCTATTTTGTTGAACACACTCCACAGTGAGTACCCTTGTATTGACAAAATGACTGTCACATCTACCCTAGAGGAACTTAAGCCCTCTGGAAGCTTGTGAGACTTCTGCAGATTTCAAAACATTCTACCAATATTCAATTCCCTCCTACCTGCTATCTAACTGTATCTAGAAAGCAAAATATTTATTCAAGTATGAATTTGGGGTGAGAACTCTATAATTCCCTCGGTAAAATCTCTATTATCTGTAGATGACTAATTTGAAGAAATTTGGTCTTTTTTTCCCCCATCAAAACACACACACACACATACACACACACACACACACACACACACACACACACACACACAGAGTTTTTTAATAAGATTATACTCAAGAGTTCTTATTTCTACATAATGTCCTGAGTCTCTGGTAGTTCTGAATAATTGGGACATTTTAATGATCAACCTCACTAGAAAAAAAATACCACTTATTTCACTTTGTTTTCACACATCAGGACATTTGCTCTTCCCCTCCCTTGAACTTCCTCTTTATTACTCTTTATATTTAGAGTGGAAGGAGCATTTACTATTATGTGAAAGCAGAAGGTGTCTGGCCCTAGTAAAGAAGCCCTGAAACGCAGCCTAGAGCAATAACACTTTGCCCCTAGTGCTATGTTTGCATCTACGCTGGTGTGCTGCGTAATGGGTGGCTTAGGTGTAACCCTGAAGTCCTTAATGTAAACCTCACTTTCCCCCTCGGTGGAACAGTGAGATGGCTGCCTTAGGCACTTATAGAAGTTGGCTGGGTATCTCAGGAAACAATTAACAGGGCTCCAATGAAGGGACAGCACTACACCACAGGAGAACGTTATGGGTGCTAGGAAAAACACTACCAGAGGCAGACACCAGGCTGGCTTTCTAGAGATGTGGTCTGCTCCTCTCCCGGAGCTCCTGCATCCTGTCACCAGCCAGGACCACAGGAATGGGGCTGCCCTGAAAGCACCATGAGCAGTTAGCAGAGCCTAGACAGTGCTGGGAGGGCTCGGAGCCACTCTGCGCTTCATTCCAAAGGGTGATGATTTAAATTGCTCTATGAATATGTATCTACTTCAGTAAATTAACTTTTGCTATTACCAGCAGAGAAACTGCTGTGGCCAACGGTTTTAACAAAGTTGTAGTTATTGTGATTTCACTTTCCAGTTTTCCTGAGGAAGCAAGCATCTTATGCCTGTGTGAGCATTATTACCATATATAGAGAGAAAACTGCCTGGTTAAAAAAAAAAAAAAAAAAAAACAATAGAAGCCTGAGTCAGTCGCCTTAGGTAGGAGTGACTATAGACAGAGTCAGAGTCAGGACGAAATCTGCACTTGGCAGACATTATTACTAACTGCTCTCGGTCTGGGGTGATTCAAAAGACAGATCTTTCAGAAAAAGGAAATGTTGCAAATGCTAGCACACCCATGGAAATCTACTGCCATGAGAGGTTGTTAAACAGTTATTCAAATTCTGGAGAACAATGAAAGACTTTTCTCAACTTTAAAAATAAAAAAATAAATTTTACTATCTTTTAGTCTAGATTTTCTTATTTTTTTAAGAAAAAAAATTTTAAATAGAAATCCAGTTTATGATCTAAGATGAAAATCTGTGACCTTGAAGCATTGTGAAGGTTAAAAATAATGCAAATACAGGACAAAGACATAAAACAAATTTGCTGATAACTCAAAATGATTGTTATGTAAGTGTAGGGGTAATTGCTTTGATATTTGTGACATCATAGTTACTGGCAGACCCCCAAAATAGAACTACTACCAATATTGACCAGACAGATTTTTAAGAGGGGGGAAAGGTTTTTTGAACGAATGTTTAGAAAAAGAGTTAAAAGCATTTCCATCTATTCCTGACCCTTCCATTTTGCTAGCTTGGGCATAGCTCACACTACCTCACGTTTTCACTCATAAAATGCTCATAGCATCTGTCTACATTGTTTTTAGTACTTTATTAACATTTTTCCCCAATCATTCCCTTAAAACTTTTAAATCCTCCTGGAAGAAATATATTATTATTTAAAAAATACTTCTATCATGGTCTATTATCATTTGATGATGACTATATAATTCTATATTTAATAAATTACTATCAAATGATAATTAAAAATAAGTCTGCAACATGGGGAATTTAAACATTACAAAATAACCAGAATGAGGCCATGGGTTTACTTAGATTCTATAAAAATGGGGAAAAGGAGTATCTATCCTGTACAAATCAACTAAGAAAATACTTCTATGACTTTGCTAACACTAAATCAGAAAATGATATAAGAGGAACTTCAGGTGTCTCTCAATGGAAGAGAATTTGCCTAGCATGCACAAGGCCCTGGGTTCCACCCTAGTGCTGCTAAAAAGGGGAAAAAAATTAATGTAAGAAACCAAAGAATTGAGGGCTGGGGTTGTGGCTCAGTGGTAGAGCACTCGTCTAGCATGTGCGAGGATCTGGGTTCAATCCTCAGCACCACATAAAAATAAATAAAATAAAGGTATTGTGTCCAACTATAACTAAAAAAATAAATATTAAAAAAGCCAAAGAATTATATAGTGAGCCTTTCTGTATACATAAAAACTAAAGTATTTTTACCACTAAATAGACTTATCTTTTTTTTCAACAAAAGTTAAGATTTTCATTGTGGAAAATTCAAGCAAAACAGGAATGCAGAAAAGAAATATGTGAATACCTCCTCATATTTCTGTACTCTCCAAAGACCAGAAAGATAATATCTTGCATGACCTGTTTCATTGCAATGTAGATAATATCCTGCAATGTACTTAATGGATTTTACTTAACTATACAGATTAATATTCACAGATTTCATTCTTGTATTGGCTACAACCATTGACTGAATATACCACAATTTATTTAACCCATCTTCTTTTGATTAAATCTTGAGATTTCCCCCAGTGGTGTTTCCTTCTCAAAGAAAGCACTGCAGTGGACATTACTAAGACTTTAAATACACATGAGCATGTACTCCTCCAGTGGTATATTAGATCAGAGGAATGTCTGGGTCAAAGCTGAAACCATGGTGTATGAGTGTCCATTTCCTCTTGTTTTTTGTTTGTGATGCTGGAGCTATTCTTGTTAAGATGTTGCAAGTTTTAATAATTTCCAGTTAAAAAGGAGGCTAACAGGGAAAGAAAAGGAGACTGTAACTTTAAATCTAAGATGCTCCTTGAACACCCTCACCTTTGCTCCCCAAACCAGTTTTCCTCCAGACATGAATTCTTAAAAAGCCTATGAGTCTCGTAAGTCTAGATAATTAATGCCTACATGCAATGCTGGTTTACACAACATATTTTCCTTCAGATTAAATAAAGCCAAGGAAAAATACTGTTAGGACTTATGATGTGTTCATCTTCCAAATATTAACTGTTAGCTAAATGACATCATTCTAGAGATACTGAAAGAATCAGACCACCATGACACGTCCAGTGTTTTATGATGAAGAGAATTGAGCTCACCAGGCTCATGTCACCCCAAAGTATATTCCTGACCACTATTTACAAAGTTACCTTAAAAAGAAGATCCCAACATAGGGGTAGGAAAGACGGTGGAATGAGATGGACATCATTATTCTAAGTACATGTATAAAGAAACAAATGGTGTGACTCTATTGGTGTACAACCAGAGATATGAAAAATTGTATTCTATATGTGTCATATGAATTGTAATGCATTCTGCTGTTGTAGATAACAAATAAAAATAAAATAAAATATCCAAGCTTTTTTGGGAAAAAAAAAAAAAAAAAGAAGTGCTCAAGCTGGGTGGTACATGCCTGTAATCTCAGCAGCTTGGGAAGCGGAGGCAGGAGGATCAAAGTTCAAAGGCAGCCTCAGCCACTTGGTAAGGACCTAAGCAACTTAGCAAGACTCTGTCTTAAAATAGAAGAAATAAAAAGGCTAGAGATGTGACTCAGTGGTTAGGTTCCCCTGAAGAAGAAGAGCCCAAGACCCCAAAAGTGTGTCTCACACCCAAGTATTCACACTCCTTCATTTGAGTGTGTGTCCTGCTCTATTGTTTGCTTTCCTCAATAAATCTCCCTGCTTTCCTAAATAAATCCTGCTTGAGCCTATTTTTTTCTTTCATTACTGCATTTAATTATACACAATAGTTGGAATCATTTGACAAAGTCATACATCTATGGAATTTGATTTACCCACTTCATTCCCTGATCCTCCCCTACCCTTTCCTCTCCCTCCTCCCTCCACTAATTCTCATTCCTCTGCCCTACCATGCTTTCTTTTGCTTGTTTATTTATTTTTGGTTGGTGCTTTATAGATATACACATAGGTAAAATTCACCATGCATACATTTATACACATAGGTAAAATACATCATACATTTATACATACATATAGTATAATTTTGTTAAATTCATTTCACATTTCTTCCCCTTTCCTGTTCCTCCTCCCTCCCTCCCTCTTCATCTCCTTCTTATACTCCACTAATCTTCCCTCTATCTTTATAATATCAAATTTCTGTCCTTCCCCCCCACCCCACCCCCGCTCTAGCTTCCACCTATGAGAGAAAACATTCAACCTTTGATTTTCTGAGTCTGGCTTATTTCACTTAGGATGATGTTTTCCATTTCAATCCACTTAATAGCAAATGCCATAATTTCATTCTTCTTTATGGCTGAGTAAAACTCCATTATGTATATAGATTTTCTCAATTCATCTATTGACAGGCATCTGGGCTGGTTCCATAATTTACCTATTGTGAATTGTGCTGGTATAAACATTGATGTAGCTATGTTGCTACAGCATGCTGATTTTAATTATTTTGGATAAATACCAAGGAGTGAGATAGCCAGGTCATATGGTGGTTTCATTCCTAGTTTTTTGAGAAATGTTCATACTGCTTTCCAGAATGGTTGTACCAACTTGCAGTCCCACCAACAAAGTATGAATATACCTTTTCCCTCATATCCTTGCTGGCATTTATTATTATTTGTATGCTTGATAATTGCCATTCTGCTAGAGTGAGATGAAATATTAGTGTAATTCTGATTTGCATTTCCCTGATTCTAAAGATGTTGATTTTTTTTCATTATTTTTGTTGGCCATGCTTCCTGAAATTATTTTCTGTGACGAAAATCAAGAACTTGCTAATGCTTTGTTGAGGTTCCCTTCTCCCTTCCCTCCTCAGACCTCTATCTGGTGATGTTTTGACCATTGTGCTGCATGATCAGAGACTCCTACACAAATGTGTCATGTGATCCAGACAATCTGTTCTCTGTCCCATAAAGTGTCCACAACCAGCAAGTTGTCAACTTTAATATTAATGAAGTGATATTAAGAGAGAGGATCTTTAAAGGTGAATAGGACATAAAAACTCCATTCTTTTGAGTGGGATTAAGGATGTAGTAACAGGGGCTTCATGTACCATTTTGCTCCCTTGCTCTTCACCTACTGTTAGAGAACACGGCATTCTCCTCCTCTTGAGGGGGCATCAACAAGGGACCATCTTGGAAGAAA
Organism: Ictidomys tridecemlineatus; assembly: GCF_052094955.1. Lineage (NCBI taxonomy): Eukaryota > Metazoa > Chordata > Mammalia > Rodentia > Sciuridae > Ictidomys > Ictidomys tridecemlineatus. The sequence continues at coordinate 91,480,966 of NC_135486.1, forward strand.
AAGCAGCCCTCACCAGACCAACAAGGGCACCATCTTGATTTTAGATTTCCCAGCCTCCAGAATTCTGAGAAAATAAATGTTTGTTCCTTATAGGCTATTCATCTGTAGTATTTTTTTTATAGCAGCACAAATAGACTAAGGCAAATGCTAAGTCAGTTTACCTACAAAATGGAGGAAAAAGAAAAGATGAAGGAGAGGGATTCAACCATGAGTTCATCCGTTTTATCCTCCACTGCTTCAGTGGACGTATGCTGCTTCTCTAGGTGGAAGGCCTTGGTCAGAGGTACGCTGGCTTAAGAGGAAAGTGAAAAAATTTCTTCTCTCTTCCTATTGTTTCATTTCTCCCTTGATTCATCTTTCAGTAGACCAGTTTGGAATATTTTTTTCTTTTTGTTGATGGGGCAGCTGTGTATATTATTTTAATTCTACTAATGGTTTTTGTTGTATCTTAACATATGAGCCTGCATTTACCTAACAGAACCTAATATGAAATTCTATTCTCTCCACTCCCATCACCCCATTCCAACAGGAACCTTTCGCAATTTCTCTTCCTCCCTCTTTTCTTTGCTCAGCTTTTAGTGAAGAATCTGTCAAATTTTCCAGATGCTCTAATAATTGTTTTCTTACAACATGCCTCTTCTTCTTCAAGATTATTTTAGATTACATCATAATTAAAATTAAATTGCATTTCATTTTTTATAATTTATTTATATTTGACTAAATTTTATAGAATTTCTACTACTTATTACTCTTTCTTATATATTAAGTGGCTTTTCTTTTCTTTTTTTGATACTCTTTCTTATATATTAAAGGAGTTTTTTTTTCTTTTCTTGTGATCTTTACTCTGATTCCTTTTATTGAACTAGAGTATTTTCATAATTATCCAGAATGTGTACAAGGTTGGCATGCATTTATAATCCCCATAGAGCTAAGACTCTGTTATTTTCCTTTTTCCTTGTTAACTTATTTCTACAGAAAAAATTAGACACTTTACATTTCTTGACATTAGAAATGGGCCTTTGAAAAATAATGCCATCATAAACTGGTGAACTTTTCCAGCCTGAAGACATAATAGTTTTTTTTCAGCTCTGAGGTATTGTCTTGTAATATTTTGTTGATTGTTTATTCTCCATTGCATCCTTTTCTTGTAGTGGAAACCATGGTCATTTTTCAACTGCACTTTCAAATCTATTTTGCAAAACACTTTTTTTTCACATCATCTCTCTGTCTCTCTCATGTACATGCTGTGTCAATATCATCTAGTGTTTCGTGCCGCAGTCTGGCTGGGCACAAATCACGAGTCACTGAAGCAGGGACAAACTTTATTTCTGAACTCCACCAGCACACTCCACACTCACTCCCCGGGGAATTCTCCCGAAGGCCACACAGCTCCTCCAGGAACTAGCAACCAGAATTATCCCTCCTCCGGCACTTCCTCAACCAATGGGAACTCTCCGGGAATCCCTGCGAGAGCTCAAGCGGAACTCAACGGGAACTCTGCCAGAACTCAAAAGTCATCATCTTAATGGTTCGCTAGCATCACCTCTCAACCACTACTTCTGGCAAAAATGCCAAGTGTCATCTCGACTCGGCTGCGGCCCTGAACAGTTTGGAATTGTCTATTATAATATTCACTTTTATTTAGATTTTAATTTTGGCAATTATAGTTTAAATGTTATTTTCCAAAAAAAAAATATTTCTTGTTTCCTGAGGTGTTTTTCTTTTTCTTTTCCTAGATACAATGTCCTCTCAGATTTCACTGTGAATATGAATTAGGTTTTCCCCTGGTTTTTGCTTCAAAGAGGCACATTTGTTCTGAATGATCAGCTTTGGGTCCTTCTTTTTATTTTTTTTATTTATTGTCTTTTGTGGTACTGGGGATTGAACTCAGGGGCACTTGACCACGGAGACATATCCCCAGCCCTATTTTGTATTTTTATTTAGAGACAGGGTCTCACTGAGTTGCTTAGCACCTGTTTTGCTGAGGCTGGCTTTGAACTCTCAATCCTCCTGCCTCAGCCTCCCAACCACTGTAATCAGTAGTGAGCCACTATGCCAGTCCTCCTTTTTGGACTGATGGTTCTACCTGTGTAGCTACTGATTTGTTGTTATTATGTAGCTTATTTGGAGTTATTTGCTGGAGTGAGTCTGTTCAATTCTTACAAAGCTCTGGCTCTGGGATTTCCCCAAAAGAATTGTTCTGACAGTTGACAATTAGGAGTGTTGAACCTTTTCTCAGATAGGCTGCTAGTGAGGGAACAAAGCAGGTAGAGGCAATTCCCTTCCAGGTGTGTATATCTGAGGATTACAAAATGATGTTATAGGACACATATAGACGGTAAAACACTAAAATGAAGCATATCTATCATCTCACATAGTTCCTTATTTTATGTGATAGGAGCAGCTGAGAACTATTTGGCAACTATGTTAATCAGCTTTAAATCACTGTGATCAAAATATCCAACAAGAACAACTTAGAGGAGGAGAAATTTATCTGGGGCTAAATGGTTTCAGGTCTATATTGCTTTGGGCCTGGGATAAGGTAGGGCATTGTGTCAGAAGGGCACGGCTGAAGAAAGCTACTCAGTTCATGGCAGCCAGGAAACAGAAGGGGGGAAGTGCTAAGAGCCAGGGACCTATTTCCTCCAGGCATGCCCCACCTGCTTAGAGTTACAACCCAAAGTCCATTAAAATTATTAATCCACTAAATGATTAAATACACGGATGAGGTTACATCTCTCATAGCCTAATAATTTCACCCCTGGCATTCCTGCATTTCTTAACACATGAGCTTTTGGGAGGGGACGTCTCGTATCCAAATGATAACAGCAATCATCCCTAATACAATACAATGTTATTAACTTTAGCCCTCATGTTGGATATAGGGTCTCTAAACTTGTTCATTCTACATATCAGCTGTTTTGCATCCTTTAATCAACCTCAACCTCTTCCCATTCTCCCAACTGTCTGTCATATCTACTGTTTCATCCTTCATTTCTGCAGATTTGCATCCTTTTTTGGGGGGGTGGAATTTCACAAATAAGGAGGATCTTGCAATATTTTTGTTCTGTGTCTGGCTTATTTCACTTAGCATAAAGTCCTCTTGGTCCACCATATGGCCAATGGCAGGTTGTGGTAATTTCTTCCCTTTTAAAAATTGAATGGCATTCTCCTCTCTCTCTCTCTCTCTCTCTCTCTCTCTCTCTCTCTCTCTCTCTCTCTCTCTCTTTGTGGGTGTGCATGTTTGAGAGAGAGAGAGAGAGAGAGAGAGAGAGAGTGTGTGTGTGTGTGTGTGTGTGTGTGTGTGTGTGTGTGCGCATGCACACACATAATATTTTCTTTATCCATTCTCTGTCAATGGAAAGTTAGGCTGTTTCCCCATCTTAGCTTTTTTGAGAAATACAGCCATGAACATGGGAGTGCAGATCTTGATGAGGTGATGATTTCGCTTCCTTCGGAATCTACCCAGATGAGGAATTTCTGGATCATGCTACAGTGTAATTTTTTATTTCTTTAAGAGCCCCCACACTGTTTTCCATAATGGCTGAATGGATATGCGTTCTTACTGAGGGTACACTAGGGTTTCCTTTTCTCTACATCTTTGCCAACACTTGTTATCTTTGCATTTTTGATAACAGCCATTTTTACAGGTGTGAGGTGATACAACTCATTATGACTTTAATTTGTATTTCCATGATGATTCAGGATATTGAGCACCTTTTCATATACTTCTTGGCCACTTTATATCTCCTTTGGAGAAATGTCTGTTCAAGTTCCGTGCCCATTTTTCAATCAGTTATTTATTATAGTTATTTATTTATTGCTATTGAGTTGCAAGAATTCTTTATAAATTTTTAATATTAACCCTTTATCAAATATGTGTTTGCAAATATTTTTCCCTGCCCATATGCTATCTTCATTTTCTTGATTGTTCCTACAGTTTGATGTAGTCTCGTTTATGTATTTTTTGCTTTCGTGGCTTGAACTTTGGATATGATATCCAAAAACCAGTGCTAAGGCCAATGTTGAGTTTTTTTCCCTATGAGCTCTTCTAGGAGTTTTATGGTCTTGTATCTTAAGTATTTTATTCATTTTGAGTTGATTTTTGTGTATGATTTAAGATAAGGTTCCAATTTCTTTCTTTTTATTGCGTGTGGAAATTCAGTTTTCTCAGCATCAGTTTTAAAGAGAATATCCTTTCTACATTGTGTCTTTTTCAAGCCCTTGTTGAAAATTAGTGACTGTATATATTTGGATTATTTCTGGACTCTCTATTCTGCTCCATTAGTCTATGTGTCTGCTTTTATACCAGTTGTTTGATTACTATAGTTTTTTAAATAAAATTTTATGTTACAAATTTGAGGCAGTGTATTTATTTCAATTAACAAACTTTATTTTTAGAGAAGTTCAGGTTTACAGAAAATTTGGGCATAAATAGAATTCCTATGTGTCCCTATATCTCCCCATACATGCACAGTTCCCCCTGCCACCATTACCAGCATCTTGAATTAGTGTGGCACATTTGTTATAATCAATGATCTAGTATTTAAACATTATTACTTAAGTTTGTAATTTGCATTAGGGTCCATTCTTTGTTTTATGTATTCTATGAGTTTAGCAAATACATAATAACATTACAGTATCATATAGAATAATTTCAGAACTATATTTTTAATAAAGAAAGCTTTTTAAAAAATCATACATTTATCCTGTCACAGACCAACTGTGTAACGCCATCAGGAAAATGTGAGTGTCTAGGCAACTTTGTGTTGAGATCAGGGTGTAACAGAGCCTTTTGTGGCTAAATAGAATTTGACCTGAGATCCCTGATATTCAACATTGGTATTAGGGAGAATCTGGTTCAATCTGCTTAAGTAGAACAGTGTCTCTGGGGAGCGAATTTTAAGACAGAATAGTTGTGATGATAAAGTATAGTTTGGACCAAAGCCCAGTGGCACAGAAGAAAAATGAGTTTCCAAAAATAAAAATGTCTTGGGATGCTCTGCTAAGGACACTGTGAAAAGAATAAGAAGATGAGCTACAGACTGGGAGAACATATTTTCAAAAAGATACATCTGATAAAGGACCACAATCCAAATGTATATACTCTTGAAACACAAAATAAGAAAACAAACAACTTAATCTTAAAAGTGGGCAAAAGACCTGAACAGATGCCTCACCAAAGATATACAGAGGGTAAATAAGCATAATAAAAATGCTCAGCTAGTTATGTCTATGAATTATAAGGTAAAACAAGATGCTACCACATACCTACTAGAAGAGCCAAAACCCAGAACACAGAAAACATCAAATGCTGGAAATGACGTGAAGCAGTAAGATCTCTCCTTCACTGCTGGTGGAAACACAAAGTGGTTTAGCCACTTTGGAAGACACTTGACAGCACAACACCAATCATACTCTTCTGACACAATCCTGCAATTTCACAGCTTGGCATTTACACAAATAAGTTGAAAATTTAGGAATGCCCCCTCCACACACACACAAGCTATTAAGCCATGAAAAGACATGGAGGAAATATAAATGCATATATATCCTTATGGCTTAATTTTTTTTTTATGTGCTGGAGATTGAACCCAAGGCTTTGTGCACACCAGGCAACTGATCTCCCACTGAGCTATATCCCAAACTCTAAATGCATATTGTTAAGTGACAGCAACTATTCCAAAAAAAAAAAAGGCTGTATAAAAGCATGATTTCAACTGTATGACATTGTAGGAAAGGCAAAACTATAGAGACATAAAAGATCAGTGATTGCCAGAAGTCAAGAGGGAGAGAGTGATGATTAAACAGCACACAGAAGGATGAGGTGGGTTGTGAAACTATTCTATAGATACTACTTATATGGGGATTTTCTGCTCAGTTCTGTGAACCTGAGCTGCTTTAATTTTTTTTTCTTAAAATATTATCTTGAGGGAAATGCTATCCAAGCTGACAACCAAGATCAAAGCCAAGGTTCCCAGGATTTGCAGAACAGAGCTGGTTGGACACAGAAAACAGCTGATGTCAAAAGATCCTCCAAACTCAATCATTATGCCTGGCATGGTGTCCTGGGTGTAACCACTGTGCATGGCCATATTAACTAAAGAGGTAAATAGAACATAGCACATGCTGCTAAGCTTGTTCTCTCTAGGATTACAGTGAGGGGATCAAGACACAGCAGTATGGCCCTGCAGTAGGCTAGGCACCTCTGCTGCCAGACAATAACAAATATGTAACAAAATTCCATCTCATGATGAGAATCAATAGCAAAGGTGCCATTCAGCTGTAATGGCTGTCCTCTCTTGAGTGTAGGTATAAGGCAGGTGATTTGAGGAATCTGGAAGCCCAAAGGAATGCTGTAGGTGAGTCAGGGAGGGAAATGGAAGGAGCACTAGAGGAATAGTTAGTAGTTGGACTGTTTATTAATCCTGGAGTTAAGAGGTTTCCTTTTTAATTTTTTTTATTTTGGAAAAATAATACAAAGTAACATCAACTCAGTTTTGTGATATTCCTGATATAGGAATGCTTGGTATTTCTATTGTTTTCCTGAATTCCATGGTTTTATTTTACATTCTTAAATTGCTGTATATATTCAGAACTCAAGAGCACACTTTGTGAAGACAAGGATTTAGGAAATTATCCCTCCATCTTAAACTCTATACAAAAAATGGTTTGGTTAACATTGTATCTGAAGGACTTTATGTAAGGATATTTTGCCCAAAGGGCCTATTTATGATTCTAGAGAAAAACAGATTGAAGCCCTAACATATTTGTCACATAGTCATCTGCCCTTGGCTTCCATTTTCTTCTTGGTGCATTGTGATTCCACTGCTTTGGGATTGTCTGTAACAGGATAAGACAATATGATACCCAATGGCTGCTCTGTGAGAGCTCTGAGTTGCATTTAATTCTGTTCTAATGTTACAGGATTCTCAGGCTCCTTTGCCCTCTTTTTTCCTCTTCTCACCCAGTTAAAAACAAATCAGGTCATACCCATTACAAAAGAAACAAAAACAGAAAATAACAAGCATTGGTGAGGATCAGGGAAAATCAGCACCCTAGGGCATTACTGGTGGGAATGTAAAATTGTGCAATCACTTTAAAAAAAAAAAAACACTATGAGGGTTCCTCAAAAAGTTAAACAGACTCAGCAATTCACCCAAAGGAATTTAAAGTAGGACTCAAACAAGTATTTATACATCTGTGTTCATAGTAGCATTACTCACAAGAGCCAAAAGCAAAAACAGACCAAATGTCCAATAATGGATGAATGGATAGACAAGATGTGGTCATATGCATTCACTGGCAGACAGTGAAATATTACTCAGCCTTTAAAAGGAAGGAAACTGACACATGTGACAATGTAAATGAAATCTGAAGACATGCTGAAAAATAAGCGGATACAAATGGACCGATGTTATATCACTTCTCTTATATGAGGTACTCAGCCTTGGGTCCTTTGAATCATCCCTTTCGGGACCTTTAAGTCCATAGTCATTCATTTATAGTCATTCATTTATTAATTTATTCATTTAATCTTTATTAAGCATATACTATATTTTAAGATACTCTAAAACTATGGAATAGCTTGGAGATTATTGATTGTGAGTCAAATAGAGAAAAGATTTGATTGAAATCATCAGTATAAAAGAAATATCATTTTTTAAAATTAAAACAATCTAATTATAGATTTCTCACATTCAGATAAAAGATTTGATTCTCAAATCAAAGCATCACAAAATACAAAAGCTGGAAGAAAACCAATCTAGCTTAGTAAACTGCTCAGCAAAATAATATATTTTTTCCAAATAAAATTCAAGGGTTTCTAATATAATAAAATATTAAAACTGCCAAATTTATGATAGCCATCGTTTTGCAGTCTAAAATTTCATTATTGAGGTTCGTAGTGTAGCCAAATTCATGGAGACCGAAAATAGAATGGTGGTTGCCAGGGATTGGGAAGGGAAGAATGGAGAATTGTTATTTCATGAACATGGAGTTCCAGTTTGAGAAGAAGAAAAGCTGAACAATATTCAATTGTGTATTTTTACCACATTTTCTTTATGTATTCATTTGTTGATAGGTACCTAGGCTGGCACCATAAATTGGCTATTGTGAATTGTGCTATGATAAACATAGGTACACAGGTTTCCTATAGTATGCTGACTTTAATTCCTTTGCATATGCCCAGGAACAGTATACCTAGATCATATGGTAGTTCTGCTTTTAGTTTTTTGAGGAACTTCCCTACTGTACTAATTTACATTCCTGCTAACCATGTATAAAGTTTCCTTTTCCCCACCATACATCTTCTCCAGCATTTATTTATTTATTTATTTATTTATTTATTTATTTATTTATTTATTTATTTATTTATTTTGATTGGTTATTTTTTTTTCTTTTCTATTCTTGACAGCAGCCATCTGACTAGGGTGAGATGAAATCTCATTGCAATTTTGACAGAATTTCCCTGATGGCTAAAGATGTTGAATATTTTTTCATATAATGGTTGATTGTTTGTACTTCCTTTGAGAAACATCTGTTCAGTTCATTTGCTCATTTATTGATTGGCTTGCTTGTTTTTTCAATGTTAATTGTTTTGAGTTCTTATATGTTCTGGATACTAATCCTATGTTGGAAGAATAGCTGGGCACAGATATTTTCCATTCTATAGGCTTTCTTCATTATGATGTTTCCTTTGCCACACTTGTATTTTTGATATTTCGGCTATAATAGAAAAGGATGGTAAAAACTATCACCAGAAATGATAGTTTCTTAAGTTTAAATAAAATGGAACATGTATTTAATGCTCTAAATTAATAAATGTCAAAATGATATTAAGTCCTGATTTTTTAAAAATATAGAAATAATTGTTATTGATCAGGAAAACAAAACAAAACAAAACCTAGTCAGGCACAACCTGTAAACAGGTTTTGAATTACACATTCATTGTTAGGCAGGAATTCCTAGAGACTTAAAATAGCCACTTTCTATTATTTCACCAATTTCTCCTCCACACTAAGGAAAATAGAATTTATTGGTCTTTTCCAATTTATGATCCTTCTATATACTCACAGTTCAGTTTGTTGTGATCTCTTTCTTAATCAAATTTACCTGTTAAATGTGAGATTTTAAAATGCTAAATTTGTTTTTCTGTTGGAACACTTTGCATATTAAGCTTTTTGTTTGTTTGTTTGTTTGTTTGTTAATATGCATGCCTTATTAAGAGTATTCCTCTTCTGGAGTTAACAGAAATACAAAACATATATCAATAATCCCTATTTTAGATTTTTTTTTTAAATAAACCATTTAAACAACTAAAATAGAGAACACGTATAGAACTGAAGTTCTTCTTACCTGGAAGGGGAAGATAAGAAGGGAAGGGAAGCACTTGAAAGGAATCCCCAGGTGCTATGGATGAAACCTAGGGCCTAGAGCATGCTTGGCAAGCACTCCACCACTGAGTTATACTCCTAGCTTCCCAAATAGTATTTTAATTGGCAATTAAAAAAAAAAAATCAGTGTTCTGGGGCAGGCAAACCAACATCTGTGAGCCTTTCTGTTTTTAAAAATAAAGTTTTATTGGAACACATCCATGCTCATTTGCTTACATATTGTCCATAGCTCTTTTTGCATTACAAAGACAATTGAATTGTTGCAACAAAAGTCAGATGGATTTCGAAGCCAAAAATATTTACTATTGGGCCTTTTGAGGAAAAAAAAAAGAAAAAAAGAAAAAAAATGTGCCTCCTGATCTAGGGACAAAATAAAGGAAAAAGAAAACAAAACTTTCCCTCTTACAGTAATGGTACAATCAGAAGACTCTAAAATAGAAATATTGAAAAACAAGCATTAAGCCTCATGTTAATTAAAGTCTTACATCTAAAGGTCACACTGTGGTCAGTTAGTATTCTTTGCTGCTAGATGACAGGAAGTATGAGTTAAGTTCCTCTGACTGTGGGAATAAAGAGCAATTTGCTATGTCCAGATATATTAGACAATGTTTTTTTTTTAATTTTTTTTTAGTTGCAGTTGGACATTTATTTATTTATTTTTATGTGGTGCTGAGGATAGAACCTAATGCCTCCCACATGCTAGACAAACACTCTATTGCTGAACCACAACTCCAGCTCCATAGGCAATGTGATTTTTTAAGGACAAACAATAATAAGCAAACAACAATGATATAATAAACAATAAATATCAAAATGATGCAGATCCTTCCAAATATTTTTTGTTTGGGTTTATGGACCAACCTGACTTAGTTTTATTGGAACAGTTGCTGCTTTGGGACCTCAGGCTTTGAGGTAGGGAACATCAGGTGAGCAGTGGCATCATAGAAGCACATTCTATGCTCTTCTGTTTGCAGTCTGGGGATCCTGTGTTTTTTGGTAGGGGAAAAAAAAATCTTTCAAAGTCTCCTGTACAGGATATAGTCTTTATCCTGAGACCCAGTCAAGATGCAAATTTACTGTATTCTTTCCTAGCTATGTTAAGACAATAAATTTCCATTTTTTATTTAAGTGCTTTGAGTTGATTTTTGTCACTTACACCACAACTGGTTTTTGTCTGTTTTTAGTTCTACCTGATATATGATTTTTCACTCCTAATAGGTTCATCTATGAACATAATGTGTAATGTCAGACTTGCATCAAACTCACACAGTTTCAGTCTGTTAACTATGTGTAATTTTGACTTTAAGTTTCTATTGTTATATGACAGAAGAGATATCTCCAGAGAAGCGTCTTAGGAGTTCCCAGAAGAAAGAGGTATTCAAATCAAGCCCAGTGGAATTCTTTGCATATAAAACAGAAAAGAATTTCAGCCTGAGCCAGACAAAGGCATAGACTTTGAGGACGGCAGATACATTCAAGGGAGAAGGCAGGCTGTTTCCAGAGTGAGAAGCAGCCCTGCCTTGGGATGGGGATCCAATATTTATAAAAGGACTATATCAGGAACTTGACTGGAGGTGGATCCAGGTGGAGCTACACAATTTCACACAGGTTTTCCTTGCCCTTGCTTATTTCCCTCATTTTGCAAGGGCATAGGCTAAGGGCACAGGCCAAGGGCGCGTTGCTCAAGATTTACAATTGTGCCTTCTACATCTCAATGGCTTGTGAGTGCTTCCTTTAAGATTTGGTATTTCTCTCTCTTAATCCTAAATCTCTATCTCAATATCTCTTCAAAATGGAGATAATAATATCTGCTTTCAAGAATCATGTGATGATGAAAGAAGATTACATATTTGCAGAGCATAAGGCATGAAAGAAACAATAAATTTTATGAAGAAGGTCCTTTGGTTCTCCTCAATCAAATCAGAAACAACAACAACAAAAAAAAAAAAAAAAACAATGGATCTAGAGGTCCTAACCATCACCTCTTCCTACTTAAGCTCTGCATGCTCATTCTTCTAGGATTAATCCACTCCCTTGTCCTCTGGGAAGCCCACTTGCCCACCTACCATGTCACTAAGAGGAACCAGATGAGAATTCTCAATGATCTAATAACTCTCTGGGGTTGGTACTTATACCAATTATATCATGTAACCTCGGTGTTAATACCTTTCTACTTTACCCATAATAACAATATATGTTTATTATGAAAAATTTTGAAAATACAGAAAAGCCCAAAGAACATAATAATAAGAACAAATCAACTGCATTCTCACTTCCACAACCCCCAAATAATTTTCTTTTACCTCTCTCTCCCATTCTACATGTACTTAATTGGTACAGTTTCAGTTACCACTAAGAAGCAACCTGGATTTAATATTCAATTGGTTTCAACAATAGGAAATAATTAGCTCTCATAATAAGAAATAAGGTGACTTCTTGAGGACAGTTCATCAAAATCATTCTTCAATTACAGCAATAAAGAACTGGGTCAGAGACTATTTTAATATCCCTTAAGTGATTTTATAAGACGAAATGAGAAACAGTAAACTATTTCTAAGTATTTCACATCTAGTAAATCAGCCTTATAGGAAATTGACTTGCACTGGATGGATTTTTAGTGAATTGGCTTTTGGCCACCAACCTCCAGCCATTTACTTCAACATTGACTGACGAGCAGATCACAGAACAGCATCTGAGACCTCTCCATTTTTCTGCTTTCTCCTGGCATGAAGCACACAGCTGTGAAAGAGGAGGAGGAAAACCTCATCAAAATTGTGTTGTTTAGGAAGAAAGAGAGAAATAGCATGAGTAGGAAGCCTGTAAGAAATGGGTATAGACAGAAATCAAGTTTCTGCCCTCTTAGTTTTTTTTTGACTTGCCATATATACAATTCCCTATGTCAGTAAGTATTTTTGAGAACATGATTTTGTCTGAAAACATATTTGTATGAAAGCATCTTTATTTTATAACAGGTTCCCTGTTAGACGATTAGGGTGATTCAATTTGTCTGTGTCATAAATCACTCAGTGTTTTGTGCTAAAACTGTCAAATTACTGTCCATAAATACATGTCTTGAATAATGCTGTTTCTTTTACTGAAATAAGCATTACCATTTACAGTTAATGGTGACCTTGTATCATTAATGAATCAATAAATGATTTTTCAAGAAAATCCTGGATTCGTAATATACATATATACTTTTTCAACCTCACATCCTCCACCCTCCCCCAACACCAAAAGAGCTCTTGACCAATTCTTCTCAATAAATATTTCCAGATAATTTTGCCAAGCCCTATAAAGACCCAATCTCTGCCTATAAGAACTTATAACTTAACTAGAGTTTTTTTCTGAATAAATCACAGCAGATAAAGAGTTTGGAATACCAGAACTGTTTGATCCACACATTTGTTTAATATCTATTGACTATCCTGGAAAACAGAGGTGCAATGCTCTTGTGGAACTTGGTAGTATTAGTACTGAGAAAGAAGTCCAGTGCATAGTTTCAAGTGGTTCTTCCCATCTTTTGTTCCCCAGCCCTTTGCTACTTTGAAAGGAAACATCTGGTCTCCCTGCCTTTTTCTGAATATTTTGGAGAGAATGTTTAATGTTAATTTTCTCACCTTTGGCCTTGTCACTGATGTCATAGATAATGTAGCTATTTCAGCCAAGTCCTAGACCTGGTCAAAGAATATACTTTTACAAACTTTCTTTCCTGATGGAGTCTGTGGCTCACTAACAAGGCAGGAAGTGCTGCTCGAAATGAACTTTGCTGGCTGTGCCTATGAATAACATGGGAGCTCTGGAATATTGCTGACCCAGCCCCTGCATTCTCTCCCAGGGGACCCTGGGTCTACCAGAGTGTGACAGCCACAGAGTGTACTGGAATCTGCTTTAGGAATGTTATTCCTTTGGAATTTTTCAAGATAGAAATTTATCCTTATGGATCTGCCTGCCCATCCAAGAGAAAGCTGGGAATGTGGCTGAAAAAAAAAAAAAAAAGAAAAGAAAAGAAAGTCCCCTGGCTTCACCTGGACCAAAAGAATCAGATCTTCAAGGCATGTGGAAACTACTGGTCCAAACTTCTCATTACACAGGTGACTAAAATCTAAGCCAAAGAATTCACCCAGGCTCTCCATCAGGCATAATGCACTTTATATCATCAAATATCAACTTCTTTCTTAGTTACCAAAAACAGGTCAGTGAAGCCATTGGAAGCACTGCTAGTCTTCGGAATCCTCCTAAGAAGATAAAGAGAGGCCAGTCAATAAAAGGAGGCGGGGAAGGAGGGAGATGAGGGGAAGAGGTACCCGGTTGCTGCTGGCAGGAAGCATCGGCAGAGAGCCCAGGAGTTATCTGTGCAGCCACCTTACATCACGCTGGCCTTTCCTTTCCCAGGGTCCAGCTCAGGGAGCAAGGCCTTGCCCATCCTGGCCTCAGATTCCTGCTCTGCTGCAAGGCATGCTGCACAAGTAGGAGGGCACTGGAGAATCCGGACAGCACTGAGATCTGCGGCACCGGATCTCATAAACCAGCCCAGGACAAAGAGCAGCTGACTCACTGTTGAATTTTCGATGACGTGGTGTTGGCAGAGCCCTGCTCTGCGCAGAGCTGCTGGCCCCATTCTTCCCTGAAGGCCAGGAAAAGGTGCAGGCACGGCCGGGAAGACGCACCTACAGATGAAGCTCAGCCAAGTAGCCCAGGGCTGCTCTTTTCTACTTAATGCAGATAAATACAGAATGTCCCCAATCCTTCCCTTGGTCCACCTCCAGTGCCTACAGATGGTTTTGTTGGTGGAAAGACAACAAAGAATAATTAAAAATAAATAAATAAATAAATAAATAAATAAATAAATAAATAAAAATAAACTCTTTTTTTTCCTTTTTTGCAGTATTGGGTAAAAAATAAAATAAAATAAAATAAAAACAAAACCCTGAGACCTCACTCATGCTAGGCAAGTGCTTTACCAACTGAGCTACTTTCTCAACCCTAAGTGACTTATTTTTGACAGGCGACTTTGAATTCAAGTGAAAGGAGGCCAAATTGCTGGGCTGAATTACCCAATAAGATGCATTTATTCAACAGATATCTTTTGAGTCCTTGTTATTGAGAAACAAAACCAGCAAGCATTCTTGCTTTCTGTAACTTACATTCTTAGAATGAAAATCTAAATCTCTAGGTAATTAATGAAATATATGTAAGAATGATGGTTTCTTTCCCTGACATAAGAGCTTCTTCATATTTATTAAGATCTTCATATTTTAACATTTAAAGAGTGGCAATTTAATCAAATGAAAGTAACTGAAATAAAGATTGTGGCATCCTAGCCAATAAGAAAAACTAATTGGGTTACTTTCACTCTTGCATAGTGCAATAAAACTCCTCAAAAACACACATTACCATAAAAAGCAAAATTTAGAAAAGTTCATGATTAAGAACCAAAATCTATAAATCATCATATTCAACTTTTTTTACTCCCATATTAACCTAAAATCTATTGGTTTATGATTTTAATAATATCCTAATAACTATAATCTGTTGAACACTGTGTGCCAAGTATCATGTTAATATGCATTAAAAAAATTTTAATCCTCACCATAAGCCTTTGAGTCAGGTCTTGTTATCTCCATTTTGTAGATTTGGTTCAGCACAGAGAGGTTAAGTAACTTGTTCAAGATCACACAGTTCTGCATCCAAATTCAAACCCAATTTGCCCCGAAAGTCTCTGTTATTAACTAGTAAGTTCTAGTGTCTCCCCAAACATCCCTATGGATCTGTCATAGATTATTGGTGGGAAAAGTATCACACAGTGGTTAAATGCATGGATTTTGGTGTCAAGCATTCTTGATTTGCATACTGATCCTACTGCTATATAGTCAAACAGCACTCACCTCACTGAGTTGTACCAGGGATTATAGGATAATCTGTGTAAAACTCACAGGACAATTGTTAGCTCTTAACTCTCAATTAATGTTAACTATAAAATTGGGACCCTAATATTTTCATCATATGGTTGTCATGGAAATTAAAATGAAATAATAGAGTGCTTAGCACACCATGTGCCTGGTGTGTTATAAACACCAAAGAATAGAAGCAGGCAGGTCTATGCCAGACACAGGAACAGACATAGACAATACTACAAGTAGTAGATACCTCAAGTATTCATAGATGGTTCTCATGTGGGTTAATTTTTTCTTTACTCTGTACCCATTCTGGCAACTCAGTTGTTCCCTGGAACACATATCCCAAAACTCCAGTTTTTTTTTTTTCAATAATATTTTAAAAGGACTAATGGACTAGCCTGGGCCAAGCTGTGAGTCATGACAAAAGCATGTACATTCTGGGATCTCAGCCTGCTGTTCTATTTTGCTCTGCAAAAGCATGACCCTAGAACACCACTAAAAATAAGCAGTATAGACATTAATATGCCCTACTAAAAGAAGTGAGTACATTATGATCAGGATTTCATTGTGGCTCAGAATGTAACTCTCCTTGTAATACCAGGTCAAATTAAACTGAGAAAACACACCTTAAGTAACCTATTTAATCACGGTGCTATTAATCCATTGGTGGCGTCATCCATTTTTCTTCAGAAGTGGGATGAATCGAGGTTCCCAAAAGGGCTGGAGGAGGGGGTGATGATGCACTCTAATAACACCCAGCAGTATGATTCATATAATACTCAGTGATGGGACTGTCAGGATGTGCCGCTGAATCACAGTGATAGCAGTCAGCACCCTTCAGGCAACACCCAAAGGCTCTGAGAGCATCTAAGTATTCAAATCATGGTGCTAACATGAAACACAAAGAGGTTCCTCTGCTCAAGAGATTTCACTGACTCTGGCACAGGCCACAATGGAAGCACCAATAAAACAAAACAGCAAGATGAGATACCATTAAAATTTTTCTGATGACTATAGCCCTAATATCTTCAGAATGGTGAAAAAAAAGTGGCCTCATGACGCCATCACCTGAGGCCTGCCTAAAATCTCAGAGTAAAAGCTGTCAGAATCCAGATTTATATCAATTTTAAATTTATATCAAACCATCCAATGATAAGTATTAAGGGATTATTTTAATTTAGATAATAGCAATGACTATGCTTTGGGGTATCATTTCTTTTATTTGTTTGTTTGTTTATTTTGTAATTGTAAATGGATAGAATACCTTTATTTGTTTATTTTTATATGGTGCTGAGGACGGAACCCAGTGCCTCACACATGTTCGTCAAACACTCTGCCACTGAGCTACAGCCCCAACCCTGGGTATCATTTCTTTATTTCACTATTAGATCAGATAACAAAAAGTCCTGATGTAAATATTTTTAACCTTTCAACTGTGGTATGGAAAGCCAAAGTACTAGAAAAGCATTTGAAACATAATATCTCCATTATAAATATGAAGTATAGCCCCTGAAATGAGGGGAAGTCTTAGATGGAAAATAAACCGGGTAGATGAAAGATGTGAAAGTCATATTAAAAACCCAAATTGGTTGATTCAGTGAGAAGAAAAAGATGGGTGCACTGGCATCTCTCAACCAATGAGAAGTGCCCTGGAATTTACCATTTTCCACTAGTTGGACTAGCATTGTCTAAGCATCTCACTGTCAGTTTCATTGTCACAGAGTGCACAGAGGTAATGGTGCAGAGCCTTGAGGGGGGAGAAGGAAAGTGCTAGCTTCTAAAACAACTAGGAGAGGCGAAAAGAACACTAAAGGGACAATATGGAAGATAGGACAAGAACAGTAAAGCAGCAAGCAGGGAAGCAAGTAAGTGATGAGGTTTCAGGGGGCTGGCGCTGTTGCTCAGTGGTAGAGCACCTAACCAGCATGTGCAGGGCCCGGCGTTCCATCTCCAGCACCAAATCAAACAGACAAAACACCCCCCAAACAAAGCAAAGACAAAAATATAAAAGACTATAGGCTTTCTGTCACACGAATCTGGCTTGAAATATTTCTATAAAACAGGACCGACAATGTGTATCTTGAACATTTAATGAGATAATATACAAAAAATATCTAGCAAGTTCTTAACTACACAACATACACTCCAGGTTAAAGAAATGAGAGCTGTTAGTATGAGCAATAAGAAAGCAAGAATGATAATTCAGGGCTAGTTTCAATGTGCCAGTCCACTAGAGTCTGAACATTTTCTAAAACCTAATGATAACAATGAAGCACATTTCTACATCTGGATTGCTCTCTTAAAGAGCAAATCTTATTATAAGGGGAAAGTGGAGGTTAATTTGGCGAATTCACAAGGGGCCTATTTTTTATTATTTCATTTGTAAATTGGGATGAAATAAATACTCTAAGGGTTAATTTCATCGGAAGTAATAAAAAATCCCCGTAGGTCTTTAATTATATATTTGGTAAGATTCCAAATACTTTCTGAGCTACTGTATTATTTAAGCCTTTAAACTACATACTTAAAATAAACATTTCTACAGGATAAACTGACATAGCTTTTCAGCAACCTGGTAGCTTGAGGGAAAAAAAGAAATGTTGAGTTACTGTTATGAATATTACAGACATAAAGGACCTAACAACCCTGGGTGGTATTATGGCTGCTTTCTGGTTCTGGTTTGGATTTGGGGGTATTTATTTACTTTGGGTTCTGATTTGAACAAACTAACTGCAAAAAAATTTTTTTAGATAATCAGTAAAATATGATTATGGATTTGATATTATATATTAAGGGGGGAAATGTTAAGTTTTTTGTTGTGATGATATTATGGCTATAAAAATGCTCATCTTTTCAAAAATTTGTGCTGAAGAGTGTAAGTGTAAAGTGTACTCTCACAGACTGGTTTTTTCTTCCAAATACTTTAAAAAGATGAGGGGGAAAAAAACCCTCATCTTTTTGCAAAGATGGCAAAATCCTGATAACTAGGAGTCTGATGATGAGTCCATGATACTTCATTGTATTCTTCTCTTTAATTTAAATGTTTTATATCTTAATATGGTAAACTATATGAAAAGCATTTGAAAACAAGGCAGTTGATATTATCTTGATATTTTCATTTATTACTAGGAAATAAAAATTCAATTTATTCATATTTACTTTTTTCCCCAAGAAGTTAGATTACACCTTGTCTTTATATTCTGTCAGAAGAAATATGATGTCATGATCTGAAATTTACAGTACCTCTACAGTTTTTTCATTTCAAAACCTCTACACTTTTTTCATTTGAAAGATGGAGACTTTTGATGTCATTAGAAAATCTGGCTCTTACTGAAGAAGTTTATGTACTATGAGAAGTTCTACTAAGATTTTAAAAGTATTCACTTCAAAATAACATAGATAACCAGTAAAGCATATTTTCTATTTCAAGTAGAATAAGACAGACTATTATATCTATTCTTAAACTGATAAATTTATTCTTCAATGTATGTAAAATGCAAAGAAGTTAAAAACCAGGATCCTAAAAGTTCATTTCTGATTTTTAAATTTGGGAGACAGGCCTCTCCTAATCTTTAGAACAAACCTATGTTTTTATTTCAACACTTATTTCTAATGTTCCTTTTTGGGGACAGAAAAAAATCATTAATAGCCTATTATAAATGTGTAAAATAGCCAGGTGCAGTGGCACACACCTATAATCCCAGCAATTCTGGGGATGAGGCAAGAGAATCTCCAGTTCAACACCAGCCTCCACTATTTAGTGAGGCCCTAAACAAATTACTGAGACATTGTCTTTAAATAAAATATAAAAAAGGACTGGCGATGTGGCTCAGTGGTTAAGTACTCCTGGGTTTAATCCCTGGTACCAAAAAAAAAAAAAGGAAAAAGAAATATGCAAAATATGACTTTTTTGTTTGTTTTGTGTATGTAGTGTGTGTGTGTGTGTGTGTGTGTGTGTGTGTGTGTGTGTTAGTATGTGATATTTGCTTCTAATCTGAACCTAGTTTAGTTTCTTCTTTCTGTTCCTTTATCATGACTGAACTATTTGGGATAATTCTGCAGTCATGACTAAATATTTATAAAAGTTCATTGCTTTTTCCTGGGTTCTTTCATGTGGAATCACCCTTCTTTACCTTCTAGCTTATCTTTTGAGCCATCCTGTGTCTTTTCTGGCTATGGCTTCATTTACTTTTTTTTTAATCACTCACATACTGTTTCCACCTCTCAGCCTCATTTTAGGATAACTTCTCTGCCCATAGTTTGGCAAGAGAAGAGTGATCAGTACATATTTCTAGTCTGTGAAAGAAAATGCTGTCAGAAAACCTGTTGAGGATAAAAAATAATGACTAGAATAATATTTAGAATTGCATTTTCCAAGTGAACACACAATAATAGCCATACAAAATTAAGGTTAAAATTTAAAAAACAATTTTTCTTAACTAAAAATGCTCTAAGCTGATATAAGCTGAAACAGTTTAAATTGCATATGAATGTTTACTAGGAAAACACTACCCCACAATAAAAGATTTTTATACTGAAATTTGGAGTTCTCTTAATATAAGAGCTGTCAGTATACTCATTGTTCTGGAATTCCATCTCCAGCACTGCAAAAAAATAATTCTTTTCCTTTTAATTCTACACTGTAATGTAGCAAGCTCAAAACCAAACTACAAATCTACTTGAAATAGTGCCAATATTGTTCTGTTTGTAAGTAACATTAAGATATAGATTTATGGAAAAGAGATATATATTTATTTTCAATGTATTATAAAAATATCAAAATATAAGAGCAGATATTCAAACACTCCTCATATCAAAATCTAATCAAAATGGAATAGCTGTAAAAGCTATTTCCTTTATGTTTTTGCATAACATCCTGATTGACCAGCTGCAAAACTTTTGATATGCTTGAGATGGTAAGGCTAATTTACATGGCAGGCCTGTTTTGGATTAGTCATTCTGTACAGAAAAAAAAATGTGTCCTCAAATGTAGGTAATATTTTATGCCAATAATTTCATTAAGTATTTTTTTTGTAATATCTGACACAAGCTGACTTCTGCTTTACTATCCTAGGGCCAGTCAAAATATTCCTCTTTAATAACCCAAGGAATAGAGCATACCTAATTCTGTAAATCAAAAAGTCTAAGAAGGTATGAGAAATCACTTATCATGTTCCTCCACCTTAAAGTTTGAATTAGTGGTAAATAAAAATATAACCTGTTTACAAAGATCATCAAAGATGAATGTTCTGTAACTTCAGTGACTAATTCCTCTTTAACAATTATTTTCTTCAACCTAATCCAAGGCATGAGCTTATTCTAATTTCCTTCACTGCTAAGCAGAAGAGTCACACCCCACCTTTGTCATCACTGGGGTAGACTTGACATTCTCAGGGCGAATGTCCTGAGTTGATCTGAATGCTCCAGTGCTGCTAAAGCATTTATTCTTCTAGAGTCTCAGGTGCTTTCTGTGTACAAAATCTTAACTTGTTCAACCTCCCTACAGCTGTAGCTCTGGCCTGAGCACTAACCTGTCTTGATTCCCTGCAGAACTCCCTCCCCTCTTACACACTCTTCATAGTTTTACATTCTGATATTTAATATGTGGAGAACTTTCATTTTATGTCTCAGAGCCGTCATCTTTGCGATCTCTTCATTCTCATTATAGGCAAAATTTCCTACAGGTCAGGGATTTTTCACATGGAAATACCGTTTTATTTTGTTTCTTTTTTTCTTTTATTCCAGTGACTGTTTTCAAGAAAAAAAAAGGAGAACATTCAGGCCCTTCTGATCTGTGACTGCTGACTGTATTTCAGTCCTGAACACTGTAGGAATCCCAATCATGCCTTGGCTGAGGGTACCAAGTACTTCGTATCCATTCCAGTTGCTTAATGTTGAGAATTGTACATGTTCATCTGTGAATGCCAGCCCGTGGCTTTGAGTTCTTCTGAAATCAAATTCCCCTCACAATTTAGGCTGGCTCCAAACAGCAGAGATTACTCTCTTAGCACCTTAATTTAATGTACTCTTCTTTTTCTCTCCTTTCTCCTATTTTAAGCCTCTTGGTTCACTGAAGTATAATTTCTTTTAAAGTCTTGCCTCTCCCATGCTAATTTTGGTCAGTAGGGTGTGGGTCCCTGGGTGCACCAGGGCATATTTAACATTTGTCAGAGTTCCAGAGAGAAAACACTTGATGTGTTTTCTGCTCTGCTTTACATAATAGGGCAGCCCAGCAGCATTTGGCTCCTCCTGGTTCAGAAATTACTTTTACTCTCCTGTCCTTTGATCTCTGAGGGTCTTTGAATACTCACCAAGTTAAACACTCCCACTGCTTTGAAGAGATTAGCCCTATACCCAGCATTCTTAAAAAGCTTTAACTAGTCCACTCACATAATGACATAACAGAGAAAAATAAAAACGTCTTGAGTAGGAAAGGGACTGAACAAGGCCCCAGGGGAATTTCCACTGTCCTGCTGCTCCAATGAGACTGGCCCTGGGGTACCCCAAGTTGTTTTAAAGGAAAGGAGTTAAAATACGTTCCAGCATTATCATTTTCATTACATGTAGCATTTCAGTAAGTTCTTATATCACATACATTGTCTCATTTAATTCACTGTCCATAAGAACCCGGAGAAAGAGGTCATTACTATCTTCCTTTAAGAGATGAAAGAGATAAGGCTCACAGAGGAGGTGTGTAGCTCAATGGTAGAGCCTTTGCCTGATATGCTAGCTCAAATAAGCTAGGACATTAAGGCACAGAGGCTGGTGAAGGAAGGAGCACTGCTCCATTCATGGCAACAAGAAGTAGAGAGTTGGGAGTGGGGATGGATGACAGGGGAGGTGAATTCTTCCAAGGCAGCCCCCAGTGCTCCACCTCCTCCAGCCATGCCCCACCTGCCTGTGGCTAACACCCAGTTAATCCATTCACATTAGGATGGACTGGTTAAGTTAGTTTTCACAATCCAATAGTTCTACCTCTGGAATATTCCTGTGTTCACACAAGATCTTTTGGGGGACACTTCATGTCTGAACCATTACAAATTTTAATTCAATTTCTTTTTGCATAAATATTTCACAGGAGTAGTTTGAATGTCATAATGCATCACATTAAGAAGCACAGATCTGCTGATAGAATTATAGTGATGCTGAGATTGATCTTTGAGTGCAGGTAGAAGGAGCCCAATCCTTCTATTGTAAAGTTTCCAGCAAATTTTATCCTGATGATTTTTAGAACCAATTATCTCAATAGTAATTTTGTACTTTTATCATTTATTTCTACATTTTTTTTGTATCAAGGATTAAACCCAGGGGTACTTCACTACTGAGTAACATCCCCAGGCTTTATTATTTTTTATTTTGAGACAGGTCTTACAATTGCCGAGGCTAGCCTGGAACTTGTGATCCTCCTGCCTTAGCCTTCAGAGTCATTGATATTGCCAGGACCACCAAAGGTGGTTTATTACTTTATTCTTATGTAAAGAAGAATTTTGCTTAGTCAAATACTGTTACTTAGATATTTGCTAAACAATTTGTATCAGAGATGCAGGATTTGTTTTAATTGCATAATTCCTTCCCTCTAATTACCAATTTCCAGAGCAAGAAGTTAGTCTTCTGGTTGCTTCTAGATGACCAAAGGTTTTTGTTTTTAATTGTTTTTCTTTTTAAAAATTCCTGTTTAGTCACTTGGGTTTTTTAACCTTTTCTATATTCTTTTTCCTTTTGAAAAAATAACTCATTCGATCTGTTTGAATAAATTGTGGACATTTCCTTCTGATGTGCAAATTGTCCCAGCATGGACAATAGAAGTCTTTTTTTTTTAATATTTATTTCTTAGTTATTTCTTAGTTATCAGCAGACACAACATCCTTGTTTTGTACGTGGTGCTGAGGATCGAACCCGGGCTGCACGCAAGCCAGGCGAGCGAGTTACCGCTTCAGCCACATCCCCAGCCCCCAATAGAAGTCTTTTTCAAGCTGACTGTTATGTCCTTTTCATGTAAACAAATTAATCTAGTTTCCTTTTTTTCCTGGTGTGTACACAATACACACACACACACACACACACACACATATACACACACCAATCTGTCAGTCCCATTTCAGGTTGGAATTAAGTCATTTTTCAAGCATCTGATTGATGGAGGTTGATATTTCCAATGAACCATAATTTCAATACTGTCTGTGCTCATTGCTTTGGGGTTATCACTATTTCTAATTCTTTTCAGTATTCCAAACCCAGGAAATGTGTAATTCTTTAAAATGTGATTAAATATACATAACATTTATCATCTTAACCAATCTCCAGAATGCTTTTCATCTTGCAAAGCTGAAGCTTTGTATCCCAGAAAATAACAATTCCTTATTCCCTGAGGCCCTCAGCCCATGACAACCATACTTGTTATTTTCTGTTTCTATGAATTTTCTATTCCAAGTAACTCACAAAGGCAATTGTATAGAATTTGTCTTTTGGGGGACTATTTCATTTAGCATAATATCCTCAGGTTCATCCATGTTGTAGCATACATCATAGTTTTATTATCTTGTAAAACTGAATACTATTCCAATACTATTTTATTTATCCATTCATCCACTGGTGGATACTTGAGGTACTTTCACTATGTAGCGTTGCATATAATGCTGCTATGAACATGGGTGAAAAATATCTCTTGGAGACCTTGCTTCAAATTTTTTTCAGTTATTTGAAGAACCTCCACATTGTTTTCCATAGCCATTGTGCCATTTTATACCCCTATGAAATGCATAAGTGTTCCAATTTCTCTGCATCCTTGTCAATACTCATTATATTTTAGGAATTTTGTTTTAAAAGCAGCCATCTTAATGGGTAATAGTTTAAGAGGAAGAGGGGTGGGTGATTTTACTTTAAATGTAAAGAGAAGTAATGTCATCGTGTGTGTGTGTGTGTGTGTGTGTGTGTGTGTGTGTGTATAAATAATATTGTGTTAGTCATACAAGCAACTAAGATATGGTCACTGCCCTTAAGAAAAAAATCTTTAAGGTGTCTGATGAAAAATATGTAACTGACAAACTTTGAATGATTTGATTGAACAACTTTATGCCCACACACCTGGTATATAACAATTATAATCTGATGTCATCCTTTGTATGTATATAGATGTATATGATTGTTTAGAAAAAAGAGTACCTAATAGCAATCTCATGCCCATCCAGTTCTGTGTCAACTAAGACAACAGACAAGGAGTAACATACAGATGAAAATGTCACTTAATTACTTTCATAAATGCTGATATGGAAAGCATGGCTTACAGATTACTTCTTTTTCTTGAACACCAGAATCAGATCAGTCTGCCATAGTGGAGCTCAAACAGAACAGACACTATCTTTGCCAGCGCTGACCTCAATTCTTGTGGCCTCAGTTTCAATCTGTGTTCTATAACTTAATGCAGCATGTAGTTACTATTGCATATAGTTATGCAGTGTAGCTGCTCCTGTCTCAGTTTCCTTGGCTATAAAATGTGGATGATACTATAATACTTCACATCAGGGATTATTGCCCAACATATCTTATATAGCTTATTTTTATTTAAATCTTTTAACTATTTTAGTCCATGGATATATTCAAATTTATTTAATAAATTACAGACAAATTTCTTAAAAGTAATAATTCAGTTTCCCATATTCCATGTACTAGATATTACAAATCAGCAACATTTATGCATTTATGGGTAAAAAATATATGCATATATATACATGTATATTTATATATATATTTTCCCAGTGCTGGGGATTGAACGCAGGGCCTTGTATATTCTAGGCAAGCATTCTACCACTAAATGACATCCCCCTGCCTTCTTTTATTCTGAGATAGGGTTTCTTTAAATTACACAGGCTCTGTTTGACTTTCCATCTTCCTACGTCATTCTCCCAACTACCTAGGATTATAGGCAAGCTCCACCATACCACGCTACTGATAAAATTTTGATTGAAGTGTTTCACTTCCAAAAACAATATTCTGATGTCAGAAAAAAAACAGTATAGCTGACATTTTAGGCATATGGAAGTTTTTGGAGAATTTATAACTAAGGAGAATTTATTTTATAATAAAAGAGAAATGGGTAGTTTAGGAATATGGTATAAACTTAGATAAATGAAGGAGAATCAGGCATACAACCATATTAAAGAGCTAAACCATCAAACCTTTCAGACTAAGATTATTTCATTCTAATTACAATAGAATAACACAATATGCAAAATTCTTTCAGTTTAAAACATTACCAAGCTGGCAGCTACAAGCAGTTCTAAATAGGGAATTCTTGTGATCCTAGAGGGAAAAACCTATGACATCAGCCAACAACCATGTAGAAATCTTAAAGCAGAGTGTCACAAGGCTTGTTTTTCCAAATGCTCTGAGAATATTTTTAGAAAATTTGTTTATTTAGAATTCTCAATTCATTAAAAATTTACAACAGCTTTTAATTGATTTTTAGATATAATATGAAGCTATTTGAGTCTCAGTGTATTAACTGGAAATTAATTTGTGTTGATTTGATTTTGGGGGAATGAACCCAGGCCTTACACATGCTAAGCATGCAGTTTACCACAGAACTAAATCCCCAGCCCCTAAATTGGAATTTGGGAATTAAAAAAAAAAAAATTCTAATTTCTCTTTGAAACTTACTTTACTTTGAAAAGCAAACAAAAACAGCAATCTGTAGTTGCATGATTTGGTTACTTTTCCTGTTCTTCCACCTACAGGTTCAACAACATGCTGTGAAAATCTTATTATAACAAAATACTTGGAAGTACAAACTGATGTTTCGAAACTTGTTTCAAGTAAGACTAATCAACCTATGACTTAAAATTTCAGGATAATAACAAAGACATTTGTTTAGGCATTTAGTCCAAAAAAGGGACTGATCATGTATGTGTTTAAAATAGTGGTTTCTAATGTTTTGGGGTTAAGATCCCATTAAACCCATGTATCTATCAATAAATGAAATTTTGTTTACAATTTTAGGGGTTTGTAATATCCCATTTATAAGCATGGAACAAGATCTGGGTGGGGCAAGAACTCTGTCTTAGATAATATACTATGAGGATTAAACTGAATGGTGGAGGGGTGAGTGCAGGGAAGATGGTCTTGTTTACCTATATTTCCTACTCTTTAACGAAACTGGCCTAAAAGCTGTTCCTAATTAAAAATGCCACTGCTGATTTTTCTCTAGATACTCAAATACTTAAATTAGGAAAGAAATGTTGTTTCATAGTCACTAGCTATAACCCGTTAGTACTCATTTCCTGTACTAAATGACCCTGGTTCCCAAAAATAACTGCAGTGCTATTTAACTGCTTATATTTGGCATATTCTTTATTCTTATTTGGGAAGGCACATTCCCTTCTACAGCTGAAGAAACTCAGTGTTTGAAAAGAGCTGCCCCAAAACACTCTTCCCTCAGGCACTTAAAAATGTTCAGCATCTGAATGTTGGCAAGGAATGCTCACACCCAGTGGAGGCTGCGCTGTGTGGACTGAACAAGAGAAAAAAATGGGACACTATATATGGAAAACAGGAAGCTGAGCCAGTGGAGGCAGCCTTACTCATTAGTGACCCACATTCAAAGCTATAATCCAGCCACTGTTAACTATCTAGAAAAGGAAAAGACTTAATGGCTAGCCTAAACTATAAAGGGCACATTACAAATCCGGTCAGAATGTTCTGCCATTTTCCACCTTACTTTTAAATAAGTTGAGAAATGAAGCACTAGTTAAGCCCTGTACTTTTCAGGCTGGTCAAGTGCACTGAAATACTATACATACTCAGTTGGTGGCTGCCTTGTAGCAAAATTAATTTTCCCCGTTTTTTTTAGGCAGAGTGTTGAGGGGTGGCACTAAAGGGAAGCCCTGAAACCCAAAACAAAAAGTTGCAAAATAAACAAACTTCCAGTTTCTCTGCATTATATGACTATTTGAACATTATACATTTGGAGACAGAAAAAGGAAGAACTTTAAGTACCGTCACCCTTTCTTGGTATTTTAAAAGGTCAACAATTCCCAGGGCTGCTTTTTACAAGGCATATACATTTATGTTTTAAAAGCAAAATTTTAGTATCTTAGGAAATGGAATGGAGATATGATTCTGAAGAACTTCTATATTAGTATTATAGGACGTTATCAGAACCATCTATCTATCGCTTCTCGGCCTTTTGGCTAAGATCAAGTGTAGAACCATCTATCTTTGTTCCTTTATTTCCTCTTCCTCCCCCTCCCCTTTCTTCTTTCCATTCTCCTCCTTCTCCTCCTTTTTTAATGTTTAAGAAGTTATATTCTAAGTAGCTGGATGTGACCAATGAGAAAAATGTATCTAGGTCACTCTGTAGACATGGTTCTTGGAAAAGTAGCCAAAGACTCACCTAGTCACCATCAATCAATTTGCTCTAACCACAATCATATTCATTTATAATGGTATTTAAAATCCAAGTTCTGTTGTTTAGCCAGGCTACTTTCAAGATTTTTTCTCCCTAATTAAATCCACCGGTAGGGTCTCTTCATCTATAGGAACTGCCTAATTCTGTACACTCACCCCCATGCACTTTTACTTTTACTATTATCAGTTGAAATTGATCTTTAGCTATAAACCTAGAACCTGATTTGTAATATGTCCCTTTGAATTACCTTGAATTTCTAGTTACTCCTTGCTCTTCATAGTCTGAACATCCTTATTCATAGGGTGACCATACAATTTATAATTCATAACAGAATATAACTTTGAGAATGAAAAGGGGAACTATTAATAATTATGCTTCAGTAACAAACTGGTACTATCTTGGGATACCAGAACACAAAGTTACTCTGCTTATTTAAAAATGGAACTGTGTTATGCCAATCAATGGAAAAATTTGTTCTTGGGTATGCATCTATTCTCACAATGCAGGTATTCATCCTTTGTTCTAACCCTGGGGTGGGGAGGTGGTCTTACCTTCTGAATGTTATTGTGCTTGAAAAATGATTTATAAATGGATGTGTACTCAACTGTTGGCTCATAAAAATTTATACTGTTTAAGGAGGTTTCTACTCTCAAAGATTGAAAAGCCTTCAAGTTACCATGGGATGATTTGTGGCTCACTGAAGGGAATAGTATTTGAGAGCCTAAATTCCAAGAGTGCTCAGTCCACAAGAGAGAGATAGCTGTCCATTCCTGAAGACAACATTGACTCACTTATACTTCAAATCCAGTGCTTCATAATCACAATTAAATTCAATTTACTAAATTTAAGCTCAGTAATCCACTGTGGTCCCACTGTTGCAAGGAGAAAATAAGGTTTCCAGAGAAGACTTTAGCTTCTTTTGCATCTTAATAATAAAGGTTTCTTTTATTTGTGGAAGCCTTTTTATAATTTTATGTAGAAATAGGAATAAAAGGCTAATTGAAATAAACCTAGGCATGGCAACATTTTCATTGAACAACTCTGAAACTTAATTTTGGAAAATAGTAGGTTTGAAGAACCTTCTATATTTTGAAGAGCAAGTAATATGATGCCAAAACTAAAGAAAAGGACAACTCTAGTTATTTAACATAATGATGACACATGAGACAGTAGAAAACAATTTATGACAATTGGGAAATTTTGTGGGTAAGGTATGGATTTATCTTGAATTTAATGGTCTATCAAGGTGTGACCTAGCAATGTAATCAGCACTGTATCTACTTAATAGGATTTCCCCTTAAGCATTATAAGGCAGATCAATTTTCTATGGAGTATTCATAAATTTCAGTTAACTATGCACTTGTCAATATTTGAATGAGATCACAAGTAGTCATACTCCTGACCAACTACTACTTTTCTTAAAGAATATATTTCTTTAATTTCATTTTTCCTCATAGCTCATGCATTCTGCATGTAAATTGCTATTCACAATTCAGTTTAGGCAAATGCTCTAGATTGATCTCTGGGGAACAAGAGAATCTATTCATTCATTTATCAAATATTAGCTGAAACCCGATTATGTGTCTTGGAACTTTGCTTGATACTTTGAGGGACTAATTTAGAGTTGTGTAAATGTGGACATCATTAAGGTTTTTGTGGCAAAAATTGTTAATAACTCACCAAATCACACATAGGGAAGAAATTCTGGGAAATACAGATCCTTGCAAGTCAAATATGGATAGATTGTGCTTTATCTCAAACTATACAATTTCCTTTGCTAAGAATGGACCAATTTTGAACAGTGGTAAAGCCAATACCTTTAAATTCAAGAACGTTGAATTCTAATAGGGTTGCTAATATAGAAATATCATTTAGCCTCTTAAGCTTGCCAAACATTAGTCAGGAGAAATAATGCTCATTTCTTAGAGGTCTTCAGAGACTGGCTAAACAATAGATTTGATTTTGCTAGTGAGCAACGTGCAGATTTTCCATAGATGGGATCACTTCATCTTCTATTTAATATTGACGGCCAAATGAGCATCCCAGTCTCTAATCTCTAACAACAGAAACACTACTTTGCAGGTTCATAAATCTGGTAATTTGAGCTCTCTCTGTTCCCAACAGGGTGCTACAGTTCCCCAGGTGGCAACCCACATTTTCTGCTAACCTGATGGCAGCTTGCCAGCCACATAGTCTGTATTACCAGGTTTCAGTATGATGTTGGTTGGTACAGATTTCAATCCTCTATAATCAAAATATGCCCAGTCAATCTCATAATGAGTGTTTCCCTTTTCTTCTAAATGTTCTTTTTCCAGCCCCCAACTCCACCTAAAGAGGGGAAAAAATGAGGAGAAACGAGAATATGTACTCTCATATTTGAGAATTTTCCTTCTCATCCTTATTTCCCCACACATGGACATCCAGATAAATCTACCAAAAGCATCTTCTCAACTCATCAGTTTTTCCTCTAAAAGTTCCTCATCCCTCCTCGCCCCGCCCCCTCCCCTCCCCTTTCTTGCCACTCAGCTCTTTTCTAAATCTTCAAGTTTCTTATAGACAAGTAAGGCACACTATTACACCGGAAAAACCTTGCTTCTAGCTAATTCCCTTTTGAGAGGACAGTGTCGTTTTTTGTCCCCAAGAGGCCCTGCAGGGTGGAGACTAGCCCTCTAATTTGCCCGGGGAGTGGGGAGTGGCGGGGGAGCTCCCAGGACTTTCAGGGATCAAATCCCGAAGGTGCGACTTTGAGGAAGCACAACTCAGGGCCTAACAGGAAAGTAGGTCCAGTCTCAGGGAGGCTGCCACAGCTCACCAAGGGCCTGCGGAGCGCTGGGACACTCCCCAACACCTCCCTCCCTTGGCAGAGAAGGCTACAGAGGCACAGCCAAGGCTTCCACAGGGTCCCTCCCCCGGCCACCGCCGCCTCCCCAGGCCCACTCTTGTCCAGGCCCGCTCCTTTGTCTAGGCCCGGGTCTCCCAGCCTCTTTCTCCTCCTCGCCTCAGGCTTGGCTGACGCGGCCCGGGAGGAATGCGTTTCCGGAGGGAGAGGGCGGCGGCGACTGCCTCAGGAGCAGGAGCCGCCGCGCGGAGGAGGCGGTGCCGCAGGGTCGCTTCCTGCCGGGAGGCGGCTCCGGTGGCGGAGTCTCCTCCTCCCGCCCCTGAGAAGGAGGAGCCGCCGCCGCCCGCCGCGCCCGAGACCTGGAGGCCGCTACAGCCCGCGGGAGAGGCCGAGCGCGAGCGGCGGAGCAGCAGGCCCGAGCCGACCGTGCCGGGACCCGACGCCGCCCGGAGAAGGTAGGGGCTGAGGCCTGCGGGAGGGCGCGCGGCCTCCGGGCTGCCCGGCCGGCCGAGCCTGGCTCGGACCTCTGTGCGGGGCCGGGCAGGGCCGGGCAGGGCCGGGCAGGGCCGCGGGGCGGAGGGGGTAGGGCGGGATTCCAGCCTTCAGGCACCAGAGGAAGTCGGAGCCGGCGTTCGCTGCCCGCCCTCGCCCGGCTCCCGGCCCTTCCTGCCTTTCCTGGCCCCGTCTCGCTGTCCTTTCCCCTGCTCAGGCGGACTCTGAAAGTAGAGCCGGCCCTAGCCCGGGTCCGAGTGGGAGGGTCGCGGGCCTGGGCGCTGTCACGTCGGGGGGCGGTGGTGGCGGAGGACGGGGGCCCTCCATTGGCCACTCTCACACCTGCCCCTTCTAGCGACCCTTGCGGCGGTCTTGCGGCCCTGAGCTCCGCGGTTAAGGTGTTGGAAACCCCGCACCGTGTGGGAATTGGGACCCCCGGCTTTGGTCCGTGCTGGCGAGAGCGGGTCGAAGCCTCCGAGGACTTGTCTTTGAATGGTTCTGGACGCTTTCTACCCCTTTCTCTCTGTTTCTGTCACTGGCCGCTTTTTCTGTGAGCAACGTGGAGCCTGGTCTTTTGCTCCCGGGATCGGAATTGCTCCCGCCTCCCAACTTTCAGAAGCGGTGCTGCAGCTCAGAGCGCCCGCGGCGTGGGAGGGTGCGGGGTAGGCCCGGGCATAAGTTGGCATCCGCAGCCGCTAGGGAAGGAAGGCGCAGAGCGGGCATGTGTTCTTCTCTTCTGAGTTTAGAAGTACAAAGGACACAAACCAATCTGTCGCCAGCCCCACCGCGGGGCGGCCCCGGGCCCCGGGACCAGGACCAGGACCAGGACCGGGACACAGGGCCAAGGCCGACCCTCCTGGCAGGTGTCCACTTGTCCACAAGACTTAAAACCCTACCTGTTCCTCCTATCATTTCACTACATGCCCTTTCTTATGCTTCGAAACAAGTTGGATTTCTGAGAATTCTCATTTAAAACCTGAAGACTTTTTATTTCATCAACTTTGTACTTTGAATGGGAAATCTAACACCAATTACATTGCTTCTGTTTCCTCATCTGTAAAATAGGAACAAGAATAATAATTATTGTAATGACAGTGAGGACCATGATTACCTCTAGGCATTTTGCACATATTATCTCCTTGAATTCTAGAATGGCTCTGCTGAGGCTTAGGTATTGTTCTTATACCTGTTTTACAAATGAAGCAACAGAGGTATGGGAAACATAAGTAAATTGCCTGTGATCATTCAGGAGACCCTGGAGAACCCATGGAATCTAGCTCCAGAGCCTATGTTTGAACCATGTGTAACCACCTTAACTGCAGGATGGTTGTGAAAATCAAATGTAAAATGTAAAAAAACATCTACCTGAGAGTACATGCTCAAAAAATATATTGATTCCTCTTCAATTCTCCTTGGTTGTAAAAATGTCTCAATGTAATTGATAGCACCATTAGTAAGGTTTTTGGGGGTCTGTATTCTATGTATTTAGGTGAGTAGAATTACTAGGAAGTTATTTTTTATTGATGTTTTGATGGTACAAAAGTAAGTACTAGATGAATTTTTATTAGACTTTTTTTTATATGACACACACCCTTTACAGTAGATTATATATTAGAACATGTTAATAAACTATTAAGAAATATTAGTTGAAAGTTATCTAGTCTACGTTTGTGGACGTCAAAGACTTAAGTCCCCAAGAGGGACTTAAAGAGATTCATGGTGATGTTCATGTTTTTAAGTAATTTTGGAATATTGATCAATATTAAATAAGCAACTGAAGATGATGAAGTGAGAAATAGAAAAGAGATGAAGCAGATCAGTATTTTTTTGTTTACAGACATTTGTAGAGAGTAGATGATGTTACTAGAAAGACTTATGTAACTAGAAAACACGTAAATTCCAATTTAACTCATATGTGTTGACCTCCCAGGCCAACAATTTTAAGTATTTGGTATATTGGTTTTCTTTTTTAAAGATTGAAATTCTACATTAAGATTTTTTAATCCTCTCAATTTTCTATGCATGATAGGATGGAATCAACAATTTAAAAAAATCATTGCATTTAGTAATTTTAACCTTCAGGCAGCTTTCTTAGTTTTCTGGTTAGTATAACTTAAATTTGCCCCCAGTTATCATCACTGAATGAAAATGTAGTTTAACTTGATATTTCTAAATTCTTAACTCCAAGAGGGTCACTGGTCCGGGACCTCTCTTCACTTTATCTTAATGAAAATTAAACTTTTTAAAAAATATTTATTCTTAAGCTTTAGGTGGACACAGTATCTTTATTTTATATTTATGTAGTGCTGAGGATCGAACCTCGTGCCTTGTGCATGCTACACGAGCACTCCACTACTAAGCCACTATCCCAGCCCCGAAAATTAAATGTTTTTGACCAGTTGCTATTTTTCTCGAGAATGCTTGCCAATTAATGTAATATCTATTTGGCTTCTTGATAAATAAATGTGACTGTTGGGCTGAGGGGAGTGTAGTATTCTCTCTGAAGAAAATGTTCTTTTCACTATATTCTGAAGCACACTTGTTCTCAACTGTTCTGTCTACTGATGAGATAAACAGCTTGTAACTGGCCAAAGTTTCAGAGAACTTTTGAGTTCTGAGATTTTATATTTAGAATTGTGGATGTGTAACAAGCTGAATTTATCTGAGTGAATTTGGATGGACTTGTTAATTTTAGATTTCCTCACTGTTCTTGGGGGTTAGGCTCTGTCAAGTGGTAGGTGGAATCCTAGAGAATTATATTGTGTAAATATGCAGAATTTTGTATTATAATATTAGTGTTTATTCTGTTCCTGATTATATGTTCTCCTGAGATTTTCATCTGTCCTTTCATGTTGTTGCTGTAGAGGTGGGAATCCAGGGGAAGGGAGGGTAAGAGTAGGAAAGAAAGAATGCCTTAGTCTTCTGGATTCTGAAATAATAGCAGGATCTGCAGCTGTAGCATGCTGAAATGTATTGAGGTTAAAGAAGGTGCAAGTCATAAAACTCATAATATTGGTATATCTTAAGATAGTTCAGTAGAGGTCAAAAACGGACCCTTTTCAGGAGCTATATGCAAAAGGAGCCAAGCTATACTTATACTTTGTTAATTTCTCATTGTTTTAAAAATGCTTATTTGTAAGATTTTAAGGACTGATGTTTTGCTAATAATGTATGAGAGAGGAAAAAAAGCTGCTTCAAATATATGTACATTCATATCTAAACACACAAACGTATTTCTTTTTTTTTAATATTTTGGTTTTTAGTTGTAGTTGGAGACAATATCTTTATTTTATTTTTATGTAGTGCTGAGGATCAAACCCAGTACCCCGCACTTGCTAGGCAAGCGCTCTACCACTGAGCCACAATCCCAGCCCCACACATAGACATCTCTTACATGACCAGTCTCCTTATGTGAGTCTCCAAAGTGCAGTTTTCTGATCCTTAGGGATATGTAAAATGACTCACAAGAGTATTAGGAAGAAAATTTTAGGCTTACTATTATGTATGTTTTTAAATTTTATCATTTTAAAATTCAAAAATTTATTATGGTTTACAATATCTTACACTGTTGCCATAAAGCTCTGTATATTTTACATGCATATTCCAAATTTTTTTAGTGATAAAGGTGAAAAACCAACAGATTTGGCAATCCTGGGTATAGCAGATGGTCTGGGTGGGTACACAAGAACTACAATGTTTAGGAGGCAGAACTGATAAGCTTTGGTGTCTGAGGTTAGAGAAATGAAGCAGCCTAGTGTGACACAGGGTGCTGGCTATGTGGTGCCATTCACCAAGGTAGGATTTGTGACCACAAGAGGTAGTCCTGGTTGGCTGGAGGAGGGGAAATGATGATGAATTTATAATGTTGAGGTTTTGTTTTTTGTTTTTGTTTTTAAGGTGACCACAGGGCATAGGCAGAGATGTCTAGAGTGTAGCTGAATATAGAGATCAGAAAATAAAAAAGATGTCTGGTTGAGAGACATCTGATGTCTGGTTGGGAATTCTTAGCCTGCAAGTGCTAATTGAAGCTGTACCATGAGGGTGTAAATACCAAAGGAGTGAAATGGGCCAGAATCTGGGCAGTATTTACCAGTGGAAGGGTAAATTGAGGAAGAGGGGTCTAGAAAAGCATTTCCCTTTCCTCTTTCTTGTCTGAACTTGTGGTTCCTTTGAGTGACATTTTAGTGACTGGGATTTGTGGGGTTTTCCCACAAAATATTTAATGTAAAGTCAGAGAAACTTAATAATTTATGTCCCTCTTTGGTAATTTATTTAAAGACTAACAGAGGGTAGGAAACCTGGTCATGCTCTGCCATTGAATTTTTTGTGACCTTTGTCAAAATACTCCACCTTCTGGATTGTTTTTTTTACACCACACTATAAAATATCTGCTACATTTCTCATTCTGTCATTCTGTGAGTTGAATAGTTACTGTCTGATCTGAGTACTGTAGAGTGCACTTCTTTTTCTTTCCATGAGCAACCACTTTTTTTGTATCATCAGAGAGCATAGGTGCTGTGCCAAATTACCACTCTAATATTTGCCAGTGCTGACGGATGAAATTGTTGCTATCAGCTCTTTGTTGGGGTGTAGCTCAGTTGTACATTACATTTTAGTGTATCAGTATATTATCACTTATCCAGAGACAAAAATGGTGTACTGAGTGAGCATAGATCAAGAAGTTGGTGTGGTCTTTGATACTGAGTGAATTATCTAGCTGGGACAAGTAGTTTTCAGCTCAGGAAAACAGAACACATACTGAAGAATATTTTACACAACGTACCGAAACAGATAATATTTGCTAATAGTTTTTGAGAAAAACATCATATTGGCTTAAGTGGTTTTGAAAGACTTATTAGAGGAGAAGAGGCCTGAGTTTGGAATGGTAAGAGCAAAGATATATACATATTTTGGTATCAGGGATTGAACTGTGTGCCTCGCTGAGCCAAGATATAGATGACAGATGTGTGGCATACTCAAAGGACAGTACATTTAAAGGGAGAATCCTAACTACTTAGCAAGTATAACTTGGCTGCTTTGTTACCCATGGAAAAAATGTGTACCTATATATACAAAATTACATATGAAATATAAAATGAAGGCTTGAATTTTTATTCTAGACTGGCATGAATGCATTTAGTTGCAATTTTGAATAAAAATAACACTATGTCACAGTAAAATAACACTGTAATTATTGAACATCATTGAAAGTTCGTCATTCACTGTGCTAGGCAGGATCAGGAGTATGTTTTAAGACCACAGCAGAAGGAGTATTAATTCTGTTTATTGTGGTTGTTGAAGACTCAGAGAGCTAATGAAGACCAACCAAAATAAGTCAGAAAGGTAAAAGACTAATTACTATTCTGTTTTGCTTAAGGAATATATTTTTAGTCTACTAAAAATGGGATCAGAAAAATATATACATGCATAACCAGATATGTACCACTTGAAGTATAGAAGTCACATTTCAGTGTGTAATAATTGTTTATTGAATGAATATATAAATAAGCTTTCATGTTCTTTATTAATGATTTATTAGTTTCCCCTCTACATCCAGTATTTTATGATTTATGTATGATTCATATCACATTATTTCATTGCTTCTCTTAACAAGGAAGTGGTATGGTCTTGTTTGGTTATTGGGGAAGGAGACTTTAGTTTGAGAAAGCATATTTAGTATATTTTATGTTATAGTATAATGTTATGTCAGGAAAATGTAAGAAAAATACAATAGTGAATTTTTTTTTTTTTTTTTTTAATTAAAGAAGCATGGGTTGCATGGGTTAGGATCTAATCTGGTAGAGTGTAAAGCTTACCATGTACAAGGCCCTTGATTCAGTCCACAACGCCTCCCTGACCCCCATAGAAATCGACAGTTATTAAATAGTTGCTCAGAATCTTATTTTAGAAGCTCATGACCACAGTGAATGACTGCAAGCAACAACAAAAAATTCAGTAATCTAATAAATTATAACTATAAAGATAATTTTTGGTAAGAGCTTTTATATTTATGATTATATTTTATTCTTCCAACAATTCTGAAGTAGATATTATTCCCAGCTAGTAAAATAAAAAATTGATTTTTCCCTATTTAGTTTGGTTTTAAAACATTTATATATTTATAATATGCCCAGTGCTTTGCTTATTCCATGCTGGGAGATAAAACAAAATATGTAGTCAAAATTAATGTGATCAAGGAAGAATTTTAGAATAATCTATTTAAAAAGTGGATAAAGTTATGCATTTGGGGAATGTAGTTTAAAGATTCTCCTTAACTAAAATTATGTAGTGCAAAAGTACTTTTTATTAATCAGAATGGTTAGCTTTTGCTTCCTCTATTCGTAATTACCTTTGTAAATTTCCCCAAAGCAAGTTTTCTTACCCCTAAGTTGCTAACTCAGAAGAATTAAGTTCAGACAATTTTTCATGGTCATCAGTTTGGATTAGCCCTGCCCATTATGGCTTAACAGTTTGCTTACAGTATTGTTGTTGTTGTTGTTTTTTCCCCACTTTGGACCTTTAAGTCTATCCATCTGCAGTCTTTGAATTTATTTTGTACCTTACCTCCTTTTGGATTTTTTTTTGGGGGGGGGGTTACTGGGGATTGAACTCCGGGGCTCTTAACCACTGAGCCACATCCCCAGCTTGTTTTTATATTTTATTTAGAGACAGGATCTTGTTTAGTTGCTTAGGGCCTTGCTCAATTGCTGAGACTGGCTTTGAAATTGTGATCCTTCTGCCTTCCAAGTCCATCCACCTCTGTTATCTGATCAGCTTGAATTATTAATTTGAGTTCTGTGTGATTTTTCTTGTTATGTTAATTCTGTTCCTCAACATTTGTCAGTTCTGAAGGAGTCCAATCTAAATTAATCCTTCTTTATCTCTCTGTACTTTTCTTCTAGTTTTGAAGTCTTATTGTTTTATGATACTGGGTCTTGAACCTAGGACCTCCAGCATGCTAACCAGGAGCTCCACCACTGAGCTATATTCCCCAGAAAGTCTTACTTTTTTGGAGGTGGTGGTGGTGGTGCTGAGGATTGAACCCTGGGCCTTGTGCATGCAAGGCAAGCACTCTACCAACTGAGCTATATCCCCAGCCCCAAGCCTTAACTATTTTTTAATCACTGTAAGACCTACTTGGGATTTTCTAAATTCCTTGATGAGTATAATGAGTTCATCTATATTTTATTATATTTTCATACAAGATTCTTCACTTACTTTCACTTTTTGTCTGTAGAAGATTTTCTTAGGTGCTGTCATCCCAACCTTTACTCCTTTCTTCCCCAAGACATTTATCTTTTACGATTTTTTATTCCCCCTAACCTGGAGTATGTCCATTCTGCATAGTTCCTTTGCCCTTTTATTCTGTGTAGTGATGATGATTGATCTGTATCTTCATATTTCTGGAGATGGTGAGTAGAATAGTTGTTAGTGATGAAGTTTATCTTTATTCTTTTATACTTGTCTTAAA
This sequence comes from Ictidomys tridecemlineatus, assembly GCF_052094955.1. NCBI lineage: Eukaryota > Metazoa > Chordata > Mammalia > Rodentia > Sciuridae > Ictidomys > Ictidomys tridecemlineatus. The sequence continues at coordinate 91,519,466 of NC_135486.1, forward strand.
GTATGTCTGACCATGTTGTAAGCCGTTTTCAGTTGTTTTCTGAACTTGTCTCTTTGGAGCAACCAAACGTTGTTATTGAAGTTAGTAGCCTCATTATCATTAGGGAAAAAGGGCTTCAGGTGCCTTAAAATGCCATTTTTCTGCTGAGTGGGAGTAGTGATATTTAGGATGTTTTCTAGTTCAGACTATTTTTGTATTTATCTATAGGGGATTGGAGAAAACACTTCAAATTAAATGTTACTTACATTTTTGTCTTAGATTATTTATCCACTTCTCTTTTCTAACCCCTTCTATTTACTTTTCTTCTCCATTCTTTCTACTAAATTGTATTAATCATTAATTCTTGAATATTATTTGGTCCATAAACACCTTTATAGTCACCACCACGCCTCTTCCTGCCAGACAGAAGGGATTTAAAGTATACCTTGATAGAGGTATCAGATCTTCACCACCATTGAGGTGAAAAGATTTTAAAATGGTATGATGACAAAAGGGAAGTATTTGAATGGTGAGAACATTTAGCTTTTTGCATTAGATACCTAATTACATTGAAAGCTTGGGCTTTCAAATAAGGCCTGGGTTCATATTTCATATCGTAGTTCTGTCACTTACATGTCTGACACATGGTAGGTATGCAACAAATGTTTGTTGGCTTGCATGTAATTGTAGTGAATACAAATGTGCCCTTGTATAAAGAAAGGAGGAAATCTGGTATATACTTCTTTTTTTATATGAGTTTGCTTTTATGAGAATTGGCTTATTTTAAAACTGAAATAAACACAACTTACTACTTTTTGTAAAAAATTATTTTTTCTCTGAAGTGTAATGTTCCTTCAAAGATAGTATAGATTGAGCATCTCTAATCTAAAATTCTGAAATGCTCCAAAATTCTAAATTTTTTGAGCACCAACATGGCACAAATGGAAAATTCTACAACTGAACTCATGTCACAGATGACAGTCATTTTCAGACACACTAAAAATATTGCATAAAATTACTGTGAGACTATGTGTATAAGTTGTATATGAACAATTGTACCATGAAAATTAGTTTATTTGTAGAATATTCTTAAGAACATTTACTGCTCAAGGAATGAATTATGACTCCTTAGATAAAACTAAACGTGATAAAAAATGATCATAGTGTGAAATGCTTCTGTATGAGCAAGACACAAGTCCTGTGTCTATACTTGTGAAATGTGACAATTAAAATAACTTTTGTTGGCCTTCTCACTTTGAATGCCAGTGAACAAACTCATAGAACATTATAAGCCTGTTCCATTTCTATGCCCTGAGTTAGTTCTAACACTCAGTGTTCTTTCTTTTAAAATAGTGATGAAGTAGGCCTTCAAAAAATAAATAAATAAATAAAATAACACTTTAGTGAAGCACAAAGTTGGCTTTGAGTTACAACTTCTGATTTCAGGTGTCAAGTTTCAATTCTTGAAACTTTTGATTCTGAAAAAATTCTGTGAATTTTTTTTTTTTACTTTTCTGCATTGATTTCCTCATCTGTAAAATGTAAAACAAAGATGATATTGTTCTCCATCTCATACAGTTCTTTGGAGGAGATAGTTAGATGCCATTATTTTTATCATTATTGTTCTAGTCATTGTGTTGAAATATAAATCTATTTTTTAAAAGTAAATGAAATATCTTTTGTTATAAATTACCTTAAATCATTTAGTGCCTAGTGTGACCCTCTCATTTGCCAAATAGATCTTCCTTTTTTTAGTAGTCCACAATGGGGAGTAGTCCCTGAATGAAATCAGGCCAGTAATTTTTTTCACTTGCTGGGAGTTGAACCCAGGAAGTCTCTCCCACTGGGCTATATTCATTGACCTTTTTTAATTTTTGATTTTGAGACAGGGTCTCAGTGAGTTGCAGAGTCTGGCATCAGACTTGTGATCCTCCTGCCTCAGCCTCTGAGTCACTGGGATTACCCACATGCTCCACTGCTCTCAGCCCAGGCAGGCTAATAGATTTGTCTGAGTAATATGCCACAGAATTTTGATTCAGGCTTCTACTAGTAAACTGTCTTTTCAAGGGTGATTTTCTTTTTTCTTTTAGACTCTGCTAAGTTTTCTTTCCCATGATCTAACAATCCTTAATTATTCTTCCTTATTTCTGTTTTTGATCTTTTTTAAAAGATAGTCTGTGATATTAGCTTTCAGAAATAACTGTTTTGTTTAATATTAAACACTTACTTGGACTTTGTTGCTTTTATTGTTTTACATACAAATTGTTAGGAAGGTAAGTGTGAGAAAGCACATTAAATAGAATAATCCAACTGAAGATGTGGTACCTAAGAACAGCATAATACTTAGGTTTTGATATTGAAGTCATCAGGTTCAAAATGAATAACTGAATGGTTATAATTGACATAAGTTTATCTTTTTGTAGTGGCTTTATTTCTAACCCTTTCACTGTCCTTCTGTATTATGTCTTCCCAAAAGTGGAACCATCCAAAGTTTTCTATACTTTCAGTTGAAAAAAGCAAAATGTTCAAACATAGTTACTTTATTTAATCTAGTTGTTTTGGAGCTCTTGTGTAATGTTTCTTAATAATTGTAACAAGTAACACCTAGTACTTATAATATGCCAGATATTGTTTTATATGTATCAACTTATTTAAACTTAGGAATCCCTATAAAGTAAATACTATTGTCTCTATTTTAGAGATGAGGAAACTGAGATACAGATTAGATCATGTGCTAGTACCAGCACCACCTTTGTTTGAGGCTATGCATCCTGGTTTCAGAGTCCACACACTCATTTCTGTGCTATCCATCATATGCAATGGTTGGTACAACACATTGCTTGCTCTTCTGAAATTTCCTGTTTTGTTATGTTTTTGGTACTTCAGGAAATCTTTGTCTTTATTTTGTTTCTTCACTTGTTAACTATTAAGACATTGTGCTACAGAAGGCATAACACGACTTTTAGATGATGACAGGTTCTTCAGGCAAGTCAACGGTACACATTCACAGAAGATGAGTGCGAGTTCCATACATCTTTATGTTTGTTTTAATATATGTATGTGTGGCTACATTTGAATCACCACCTTATTCATTCTTTCCTTTCCAGTTCTTGCCATCATTAGGATCCTCAAGAATTCATGCTAATAAAACTTCTCACTATTCTAACAATTATTTTATTTTTAATTCTTTCAACTCCATTGACCTTCATTCACTATATTAGGAATCTCTCCTGCTCTTCTCACATCTTCTTACCTCCCCTCTAGTTCCAGCCTCTGCTACTGGGAATAGTCCTATGACTCATTTCTGGCTGACTTCATCTTGCCCCAGTCTTGCTTTTCTCCCCCGGGCCTCTTGTCTGTCCCTGTGAGAAGGGAATGGCAACCCTCTGGGCACATGAGCTGAAGTTCTGGGAAATGTGAGGAGTAAGGACAGCTTTTTCACCTGTGGGGACTAGAGGTGATGAATTTACTTCTCCCTGTTGACCCTCCCTGGGTCTTTATGCATGATCAAGTTCCCAGGTATCCACTGTGATAAATTAAGTATCTTTATATTGACCTTTTCTTTGTCTTAGTTCTTCTCTTCAAAGAACCTCTTTCCCTGGAGTCAGCTTCCAGATTAAACTGCCTGTACGCAGTCCTTGTTTCGGGCCCTGTTGAAACAATCACTGATATATGTACTTTAACTTAAGACTTTTCACCTAAGACTTCCTTTCCTGAAATGTCCAGTTATTCCAGATGTGGAGCACCTATAAAAAAAAAATGAGCAAAAGATATGCCACTTAGGATAACTTCAAAATACTACCTGAATGTTTATTATGTTTCCAGACTTGAACACTTGGGACTTAAACTTTAGCTGGCTCACTTTGCACTTCCTTGTTTTTTAGTGATTCCCTCAGTGTTACCTTCCCATTGTCATTTCTAGTCCTTTAACTTTTTCCCTCTTTGTTGTCAACTTGTTGTCAGCACACTATTTCTTTTTTGTTAACTTTTTTATTTGTTGTTTTTAGATATTCATGAGAGTGGAGCGTATTTTGACATACATGGAGTATAACTTATTCTAATTAGGATCCCATTCTGTGGTTGTACGTGATGTGGAGTTACAGTGATGGTGTATTCATATAAGTACGTAGGAAAATTATGTCCGATTCATTTGACTGTGTTTCGTATTCCCATTTCCCCCTCTTCCCTTCAATCCTCTTTGTCTAATCCACTGAACTTCTATTCTTCCCTTCCTATCCTCTTGTGTGTTAGCACCCAGACAACAGAGAGAAGGTGTGACCTTTGATAGCACCACTATTTTTTTGTCCCCTTTTCTTCCTCCTGTGCTTGCCCTGCAAACTGGTGAGATAATTCACTGATTTCAGATTTAGTGTCTTAGGACCCATGGAGGTATCCTCAGAGATTTGAACATTTCTACAGGATATTCCTCTGTATTATCTGGTTGGCTACCTTAGAACTAATTATTGTTTTAGTGTTGTTTTTATTTGTTAATAATTTTTTGCTTCATAATGTCTAAGAACTGTGAGCATGACACATTTTTACAGCTAGCTTTAAGATGGCTTAAAAATTTGAAAATTATCATCACTAGGGTATCTACAGTAATTCTTTTTATTTAGAAAGCGTTGGCACATTAACTAATTCAGAAGAATTATTCTTACTTCCTGAGAGATATTAGACAAAGTATATATAATTTAATATAGTTCAGTAAAAAATTTGAGCATTGACTTTGTGCCAAGTGATTCTAAGTGCTAGAGCTGTGAATAACATGAGGCCATGTTCTCTTGGAGCCGTGACTCCATCAGGGGAGACAAATATTAAAGATAGGTACAGGTGAGATGAGTTTTATAAATGTACTTTTGTAAGTTAGGGTGTGCAATACCTGCCAGTCCCTCAGCATTGCTCTCTAGGCCTATTGTGTCTTTTCTAATTTTCTTCACCTGGCTCTTTTTCAGCCCCACATCCTTTTCTCCCAGCAGTTGTCCTGAGTGAACTCTTCTCCACCTTGGAAAAAATGTACTGCTCCTGTATTCAGGGTATTATACTTCCTGGATCTGGATGCCTGGCTCCTTTTCTTCCCTCATTCCTGTATTTTCACCCTTCAAGTCTGCCACCAGCTCTCCTTTCTTCCTGAGCATTCTTCACAAAATTTCTCTCATTTTTCTAATTTCAGTTACCACCTCAGTAATGACACTTCCAATGTCTATATTTCTAACTTTGACCTATCTCTAGAGATCCTGAGCCATGTATCTTTTCCTCTCAGGAGGTGTCTTCACTTCCTTGGGGGTATTTTCCCTACACTACAAGCAGACATTTCACATTCAAATTTCTCAAGAAAAATACATCATTTTTCTTCCCTAGCTCCATTCCCTTTTCTGTGTTCTTTATTTTCAATGCAAGTTTTTAACTATGACAGAGAAAAACAGAACACCATAAATTAGACTGTTGTTTGTTCTAGATTTCTTTCTTTTGCCCCCTTCCTTATTCAAGCAAATTATTAGAGCCCACATAGCTAGCTACCTGTAGTCACGCCCTTGTCATTTCATTTACTACTATTGTCTGGATTCACCTCTTAATCAAACCTTTGTGGTAACTGCTGTGTCTATCTTCTAGCACCTGTCTCCCACCCATCCTCTTTCATGCTAATTTCTTACCATGTATATGCAGTTATGGTGCTATCCTGCCCAAGTTTTTTTTAAAATTTTTTAATTTAATTTAATTTAATTTTTTTAGTTTCCCTACTGTTTATACAATAGAATCTAAACTCTTTCAGCATAGATAGCATTTAAAGCTCTCAGTCATATAGCTCCATCTGACTGCCTGCTCTCCATTTCTGCTGTTTCTAACTCATGTTTTAAGTCTTGGAGTGATTTAAGCACTTCAAGATTCTTTTTGTCCTTTTTAGTGTTTTAAAATAATATAATTTGTACTTATGGCAAAATGACAAGGATAAAGTAATAGCTCATTATTTCATCAACAAGATATAACTACAAAAACACATAATTTTTTTTTCTGGTCTTTTTCCACAAAGAGAAAAGATGAAACAAAAAATTCTAACTTGGGAATGGACACCTAAACATGTACTTTTGGCAATAAGATTAGAAAGGAGTTGCTATAATCCCTTTAGGACCCACACTGCGCATGCACAGATTTTGGCTTGGAATATCATCTCTCCATTTATCTTCCTACTTGCCTCTTATGTGCCTTCAATTCTGTCTGAAATCCTGCCTCTCTGTGAAGCCTTTACACCTGCTGGGATTTCAGTATTCTCAATGTGCTGTGTCCTATATTCATTACAGAAATCATCACATCATACTGTAATTATTTGTATTTTTGTCTTTGAACCGAACTCAAAAGTTCCTTGAGGCAGCAATATTTGTATTTCCAGATATAGCACAAAACCTGAGGAGTGACCTCTAGTGTCGCAGAGTGGAATAACAAGTAGAATCCAAGAAAATAGATTAAGGGTGCCTCAGTACATGTTATAGCTAGTCAAAAATTTATGAATGAAGGGATTCAGGTAGATGAGGCCAAGAAAGAGTTCTTTTATATGGTGAGTTTCATACACATAGTGGGGAGTGTATGTCAGTTGTAGTAGGTTGAGGAGAGGGGAAATGATTAAGAAATGGGGACCAGTGTAGACAAGAAGTTTAGACCTTTGACTATGAAAAAGAGACCCAAATAGAATAAGGACAACGTCTCAATGGCATTTTTTTCCTGTTGTCTCCCAACAGGCTGTCTTGTGTGGAATGCCATTGGTAGGAAATATTTAGTACCTTTTCTGAACATAAGAATCACCTGATGAAAAGGTCCTTCTCCAAAAAGATTGTGGTTTTTGGCCTGGGGAGGGTATCCAGGTGAGTCTTATGGGGTTGTTCCCAAGCTACTATGGGAAGTGCTCCGTAAAGAGGTTTTGAAATAAAAGACACTTGGTGTGTCTTCTTTCCATTTCTCCACACACATACAAGAGGATTTCCCAGTACCTTCCAAAGACTGTTAGGCTTGATAAGGGGAGGCTGTGGCTCTTTACATTAGGATTGATAAGGGGAAGCTGTGGCTCTTTACCTAAAATGTTCTACTGCTTGCTTCCCCGGTGGCCTCTTCTAATTACAAGCTCTTCTAATTGTCCTCATAGCACATATTCTTCTTGTGTGTATGTAGGGGTTGGGTACTGGGGATTGAACCAAGGGCACTTTACTACTGAGCTATAGCCACAGCCCTTTTAATTTTTTATTTTGAGACAGTATCTCACTGAGTTTCTTAAGCCTTGCTAAGTTGCTGAGATCAACCTCGAATTTGGTGATCCTCCTGCTTCAACCTCCTGAGTCACTAAGATTATAGGTGTGCCTCACTGCAGCCTGGCCATTTTCTTATTCACTGTCCTCTTCTTTGTCCTCATAGATCTTTATTCTTAATTACTGTCATCTTCTGCTGCTGCTTCATTTCCCTGAAAGCCTTTTACAGACACCAACAACCAGTGTCAACTCCTCTCTGTTCCAGTGTGCTGAATAGTCTGAAGAGTTGACATTTGTCCTCAAGCTGTTTGCAGCCATCATCCTTGTTCTCTCAGCTGTTTTTTTTTTCTTCTTCTTTTTTTTTTTAACCACTGGGGCCTTGAGCCACATTTTTGCTTGCTTTTGGGCTTGGAGCTCTTCCAGCAGTGCCAGGGTTGTGGTGAGTTGTTGTTTGACTTGTCAAGGTTCTTAGAAGGAAAGGAACTATGGCAGATAAAGCAATATTCTAAAGGGATGTAGCCTCAGAATATTAAGAAACATAAAATGTTTCTTAATAGTTTTATCTCTGAATTATATATTATTTTGAAAGATTTCTCAAAATCTCCAGTGGTCTTTAAAGTAGCCTGAATAAATATACATTCATCCTTATATGGGACAAATATTTGTTCCATCTTTTATAGAAACTGCCCATATACTCTTTACCATAGTGGTGCATTTCCTCAGAAATCTTCATGTTCCAAATTATTTTCATTTTGGCTTTGGAATTGATCACATTATGTGAATTCTTTAGTATTATAGACTGTATGGATTTACTACACATTAAGCTTTTTAGGCAGGTCCTAAAAGGTGAATTGTAATGCTTAGGTTTCGTCAGTCACTTGGATGTAGTTGCATGTAAGCACAACTGCCAACTTAAGATATAACAGAACTTTCTGGTCTGAACCCACTTGTGAAGTATGTGACTACACAAGTTGTTCTTATCTGCAGTTTCTGTGATGCCAACATTGAGTGCAAGTATCCTAGGGGTGCTTGGACTAGAGCTTAGAGCCCTCTGTCTGAGCTATCAGACTAACATCATGAAATGTAGGCCCGTGAAGGTGAGGGTCTTTAAAATTTCTCTTCAGTGTTAATGTGGAATTCAATGAACTTTTTCTTATCCAAGGAAATTTACTAAGAAAAAAATTTCACACAGTTAATCTGTTTTTATAAGAGAGCAAAAAGAGGAGAAGGAAACATTATAGGAGTTTAGAAAAACAAAGTCCCTATTACCTTTATATTATGCATATAATTCTTTGTCATTCCAGATCTCTTTGGTTACTCTCATATGTTTAGTTATTGGTATTTTGCGTTCCTTTGAGATTGGTACATACTTTGCACACAATATCCTCTAAACTTTCTAATATTGCAGCATGTTATTATTTTTATGATTGTCAAATAGTGTAAAAATTTGATGCAATTAGAGTTCACCATTGTCCTATTATATGTTTCCATTTTGCCAAGTATAAATGTACTAGAGTACTATACTGAAAACATATGCATGTGTGTCATCTTTTATCTCTTTGGTGATTTCTCTTCATATTTTAAGTTATTTATTCACCATAGGATGAACTCTCCAGTAGCTAATTTGCTAAGTTGGGAGAAATATTTTTTTATGCTTTTTTATTTTCACACATTTTGCGACACATTTTTTACATATTTTGTAGTTTTTCCTCAAAATTACACCAATTTACAGAGCTACCACTTTCTTACAGCTATCTGCAATAGGTTTTTGGGGAGATTAAAAAAAATTAAAAAAGACTTTTTTCCCCCTCACTAGTTCTCCTTATATTGTGTGTGTGTGTGTGTGTGTTTGTGTGTGTGTGTGTATGTGTGTGTGTGTGTGTGTATGTGAATGTTGATAACTAGTAAAGCTAAACTTTTTTAGAGGGTATACATTTGCTTTTTTTTATATTCTTGTGGCAGGGCAGATACTTATGCATAACTATTAGACTAGGTGCTGGTCTAGTAAGTATTTAAAGGGTAGAAAGGTTTAGGAACCTTTAACAGTATCCATCTTTGAGCATCTGGTAAGGTATAGATTGTGAAACTCTGAAAACTTTGATTCAGAGAAAATAGTTATATAGCTAATGATTGGATGGTGAGGTAGTCTATTTAATATACAGAATGTTACCTGATTTTTTTCTGTAGGAATTTTAAAAGACACTCAAGACTTTTCCTGAGTCTTTTTACTCTCCTTCTTCTTTTTCTTTTTCTTTTTTTTTTAGTCTAGTTTGTAGATCTAGAAAGTGTAGGGAATTAAACTGAATATTTTACTAATTTCTTGCATTTTTTTTCCTTAACAAAGAGAAAAAGTAACAATAAAACAACCTTAAAATTGAGTTAGGGCCTTTACAGGATATTGGTTTTTACCTGAGGAGAAATGAGGACTATTGAAGAGTTGTAAGTAGAGGGATGACTAGAACAGGTTTTGAAAAGTTCACTGAAATTGATGTATAGTAGTCAGGTATCTGAGGCATCTGCATGTGCATGTTTTGCTCCTGAGAGACACAGGAGACCATGGAGATGGAAATTATATGGGACAAAGAAAGACTTTTCATAGTTTTCTGGCGTTGGGGAGTACTTGATATTCTTCTTCTTCTTTTTTTAGAGCACTACTAGTTCAATATTAAAACATTTATTTAGGGCTGGGGTTGTGGCTCAGAGATAGAGCACTTGCCTACCATGCGTGAGGCACTGAGTTCGATCCTCAGCACCACATAAAAATAAAATAAAGATATTGTGTCCACCTATAATTAAAAAATAAATATTTTAAAAAACATTTATTTAGAAAAGAATGAATTATGGGGATCTGGTGTGCAAGTTATTTGAGTAGTATAAGTAAAAGGTGAGAGCTAGTTAGTGGAGAGAAACCATGGGGATGTGGAGAGGATTAGAGAGGAATGATTTGAGAGGTATTTTGTTTATAAAATTAACCTCAACCAAAGATAAGGAGTGTGGCACCTGTTATGTTTAATATATTTTTTTATTATTTTCTTAATATAACGTTACACATTTTTTTATATTTCAGATGAATTTACAACTGGTTTTCTGGATTGGACTGATCAGTTCAGTATGCTGCGTGTTTGGTCAAACAGGTAAAAAAAAAAAAAAAAAAGGTTTTCTAATTATCTTTTTATCTTATGCCACTCTTTGATCAGTTGGATCCTTGGAAAACCTGAGTCAGATCATGCTGCTCCTTCTAAAAGCCCTGCAGTGGTCACATCTCATCATGAGTGAAGAGCAAGGTCCTTCCAAGGGCCTGCAGTTCCTTCATGGTCAGACATGACTCTAACCTGCTGCCTGATAGGCAGGTTGACTAGTAAAATGCTGAAATGATAGAAGAGCAGGATAGATGACACAAAAATCATTTGAAAGTATAAAGTGTTTGAGTGAGCAGAGAGAAAGCAAAAGCATGTAATATATTCAGAAAGAAATAAAGTAAATCTGTAGAATGCTGACTTATGAACTGCTCATTATTACCTAAAAATGTTAACTTTCTAAATGTTCTTACCCTTGGATGAAAAAGTTTTCCAATATGTTGGCATCATGTAGAAGAGCAGTGAAACTAAAGCTAAAGATACATTTAATCCTGTGACGCATGGTGTGTCCACATCTGGAATAGTAGGTACCCAAATCTAGTCTCCAAATCTCAAAAAAGTACATTGAATAGAAAAAAAGTAGAATTGTTTGCTCTCAGAATCAGAAAGACTTACTACATGTAAAAGTGAAGGAAAACTCCTTTATAAAAGAAACTTGATAAATTTGAGTTATTAAAAATCATTAGTCCAATATCTGTATGTTAGAACACCATAAATGAAACTAAACAAAGGCTTATCTTCTTTAATATGTATGGAAAGCCACTAAAAATCATGAACATGATAATAGAAAAACTTGCAAAAACACCTAACAGAAATTTTACAAAAAGAAATGATCAGTAAATACAAACAACAAATGTGATACATTAAATAATTGATAATTGAGTCAATATTCTAATGTATACCTGTTAAATGAATTAAAGTTTTTGATATTTAAGTACTTGGTATAATTGGAATTGTGGCAAAATAATATGTATATATTGCATGGTGGAATAGAAATTAGTATGTTACTTCTGTACAAAAATTAGTGTGTATTGAGGATTTCAGAGATGTTGATTTACTCTTCAATTTGGTAGTCCTTTTTTTGGACACTTGTTATAAGGAAGTTATTAGATCTGTACTGAGGTTTATATGTAAGAATGGTCATCAAAGTGCATGTGTATATGGGCGTGTGTGTGTATTTGGAGTGTTTGTGTGTGTGAGCAAGCTACTGTGAGCTGTGTACACATGTGCTTAGAAACTGTCTCCTTTTGCCCAACACTACCTAGATTATATTCATATAATAAAATATTATATAGTCATTGAAAGCCACATTTTTGAAGTATTTCTAACAACATGAATAAAACACTAGGAATAATGTTTAAAAGCAGTAATAAAACTGTATATATGAAGTATATTATCAATTGCTTTAAAATAATGTTTGTATGTGCTTATTTGCTTGCTATTTCTTTATATGTCTGTATAGTAAAAAAGACTACAAAGAAATATACAAAAAATGTGGTTATCTCTCAGTGAGCACATTGTGAATGATTATTTTTGTTATGCTTTCATGTGTTTTCCCATTTTCTATATAGAATATTAGGTTTATAATAAAAAAAGTTACAGTGAATGCAGTTCTTATTTGTGTTTGCCACATGAAAGGCATGTGAGTTCTTAGGTGGAATAAGAAATATTTAAGACTTATTTTGAACACAGAGACTAAAAATTCATGGGATTTTGGATTTGATAAGTGTGGATTTTTCAGTTATTTAACATACTAAAAATGAAAATTACTAAGACATTTGTGAGAGTATGGGTGTGATATCCTGAATCACATGAAAAGAAGTAATACTTTACCCATTTGTAAGAAAACTCATGTTGTTTATGACCATCCAAATTAATAGATTCTGAAATTATACCTCTGAAAAAAATGATAAATGTATAGTTAGATTAATAGTACCTAGTCTTTGGTATAAAATACAAGAAAGAGATAGATAAATGTGTTCTTTGTTTTTTTTTTTTTTTTTTTTTTTGGGTACCAGGGATTGAGATCAGTGATACTTAATCAACCACTGAGCCGTATAGTTAGCCCTTTTTATTTTGAGACAGGTCTCACTAAATCGCTGAAGGCCTCACTGAATTGCTAAGGCTGGCTTTGAATTTGTAATCCTTCTGCTTCACTTTCCCAAGCCGCTGGGGTTACAGGCATATGCCAGCATTCCTTGTTCGTAGCTATGTTCTTATATGGCTTCCATTGCCAATATGCATAGTCTCTTGTGGGTAGTTCTCTTTTAGTTTGGTAATTAGCTTAAGAGTTTTCATATTTAACATACGTATAAATTGCATCATTTGTCATTATAATCTGATTTTTCTTTTTTTTTTCTCTCTGAAACCTCATATAAATTGGCTTCCTTTCCTTTTTTGGACAGATAAAAATAGATGTTTGAAAGCAAATGCCAAATCATGTGGAGAATGTATACAAGCTGGGCCAAATTGTGGGTGGTGCACAAATTCAGTAAGTAAAGTTGCACATGTCCTTTACTCTCTGATTATTGAGTGCTGCCCAATGCTATGTCCTAGTGAAGTACTAGATATGAATTTTCACTTAAGTCAGAGTTTAATGAATAATGTGTGATGGTCTAGAACCGTGTTGTTAAGTATAGTAGCCACTTGAGCACTTGTGATGTGGGTGGTACAAATTAGTTGCTCTAAGTCTCAAGTACAGATTTGAAGACAGTATAAAAAAATCAGTGTTGAAATAATTATTTTATAGAAACATATAATAAGTGTTAAGATTAATTTCTCATTTCTTTTTTATTAGTGTGGCTACTAGACAGCTACTAGCTCATCTTTGTGGCACATGTTTCTATTGGGTAACTTTCCAGAAAAAAGCCTCGCTATTTAGTTTGACTATTGTAGATTTTTTTTTCCCTTGTTTCAGTGGGGAGGAATAGATTAATCTTAGAAATCTCTATACTGGGCTGGGGATATGGCTCAAGCGGTAACATGCTCACCTGGCATGCGTGGGGCACTGGGTTTGATCCTCAGCACCACATAAAAAAAATAAAATAAAGATGTTGTGTCCACCGAAAACTAAAAAAGGAAAAAAAAAAAGAAATCTTTATACCTTACCTAACATGATGCCTTCTACAAAGCCTGCAAATTTCATTGAGTAAATAAATGAGTATGTAAGAACAGGAAGTAAGGAGAGGTTATTTTGAGGTTATATAATTTATTCAAATAATGAATAAATAATAATAGAGTCAAAGGATTATTGATTATGTCTTCACGTAGGCATTTGGACCTAAATTGCAAATGCCTCACTGTAGGCTTAACTGGTAAAATGTCAAGCATGTCAGATGGTTTGACCATATCAAAGAGAGGTTTTTGTTTTATATCAAACTATTTCTTATGGCTCTTTTCTGTTACCCTTTTTAAAATAGTAAGCTGGTATTAATTTGGAAACAATGGAATAAAGAGTGCTGTGAGTTTATCTTAGGCAAGGCTTAACTTAACTGCACCTCTTTGCTTTCTTCTCTGGAAAATGAGGATTTTGCCCCCTTTATCTGAAGCTTCAATTAGAATTGATGACCTTTAGTAGTGTTTCTTTGATGGCTCTAAATAAGTAGTAGCTGCTATTATCATCAACATCCATTTCATAAAGGCCATAGTTTATTTGTAGTTGAGGATTATTCTAGCCAAACTATTCCTTAGATAATTTAGTCTTTGAGCTCTGGACATAACTACTGTTTGATATTTGGATTTATACATGATTAATAGTTGTCAATCATACTGAATAAGTGATTTCACTGAAAGAAATGTAGTTTGATTTGATTTAAATTTGAAGTTTACTATTTAAAATAATACACTGAGATAAGAACTGAGAAATTTATTATTTTCTTATAATTGATTTTACTATTTTAAACAAGAGGACTTATGGTTTGGACAAAGGGGGCTTTTTGTTGTAAAAGCCCAAAAGGAAATGTGTTGGGTGTCATTTATATTTTGTAATTTGTGTGTTTGCAATTATATTATGTAAAAAGGTTTGCTTATTTATACTAGTATTTTATGTATCTTTTAGACATTTTTACAAGAAGGAATGCCTACTTCTGCACGATGTGATGATTTAGAAGCCTTAAAAAAGAAGGGTTGCCATCCAGATGACATAGAAAATCCCAGAGGCTCCAAAACTATAAAGAAAAATAAAAATGTAACAAACCGGAGCAAAGGAACAGCAGAGAAGCTCCAGCCAGAAGATATTACTCAGATCCAGCCACAGCAGTTGGTTTTGCAATTGCGATCAGGTATATAATCTAACTCTCTTCCTTTTTACTTGGGTATTTTGTTTGTTTGTTTTTATAGTGCTGAGAATGGAACCCAAGACCACTGAGATACACCTTCAACTTTCTACTTGAGTTTTTGACACCGTCTTTATACAAGCCTCTTAATTCTGTGGAAGGCTCCTTTTCACATGTGAACTGGCACTCCAAGATGTGGAATAGGCTTAAGTTTAGGATTTTTTTTTTTTCAATGTTAAAAAATATATGTGCAGTGTGTGTGTGTGTGTGTGTGTGTGTGTGTGTGTGTGTGTATACTTTGAATATTATTAAATGTCTAATGTCAGTAGCAAGTTTTGTTTAATATTCAGAAGGTATTAAATAGACTAAATGAATTTTAAAAATAATTATGTCTATCCTCTGCTAAAATTTCATAATATAAAATCAAAATTTTAACAATTTCCTTTGTATTTATTTAGCATTGCAATCCCACAATTAAAAACAAAGAAACAGCAAGTATTCTTCATATCCTTTCTCATTTCTATCCTTTCAGAAAGAATGATACACATTCCTGTCCCATGACTCTTGTTCTTTCGACTCTCCAACCTGTACAGTCAGGCCTTAACTTCCACACCTGGTCTGTAAAGTGCCATTATCACCTTGAACTTTCAGGGATCCTTGTCAGAGTCATTCATTTATATATTTATCTAATTTGTTTATTATTATTACTTTTAAGCCTTTCTGCACTAAAGTGATGCTTTGAACATCTTGGGATGCTTAGCTCTTTAGCTTTTGTGATGTAACTCCTAGTTGTTCTTATCTCACCATTGCTTTCTAGTCTCTTTTTGTGTCTTATTTTTTTCTTCTGAAGTTCTCTTAAAATTTGTTTTTCCTCCATGGCTTTAAAACCATTCATATGCTGAAACAACACAGAATTTTCTCTTGAGCTCTATACCATTTCATACAGAAAAGTCAACATAATAAAACCTATAAGTTTTCATCCAAACCTTTATTTTTCTCCTGTAGTGTCTGAGTGAGAGTGTGTGTGCATGAGTGTATTTTAGGTGCTGAGGATCAAACGCCCACGGTATGGCAAGTGTGTTATCTCTGAGCTACGTCTCCAGCCCCTATATTTTCTGAGTGAATACATTTATCATGTCGTGTGTTTCTCTCCTCTTCTCCTTCCTCATTGTTCAGAGCTTCATTTCTCGTGAATTTTTCTATAGTTTCTTAGCTGGAATCTTTGTATAATTTCTTTTAAAAACTCTTTTTTTGCCATATTTTCTGAAGTAAAAATCATATTATTCACTTAACATATAGTGGCACCTATTAGACAGAGATTTGTCACAGCTTCAGTCTCTAAATGTTAGTTGTACCCTGCTTTTTCCTCCCCGGTCTAATAGATGTTATTTTGTTTGTTTTTTCTCTCATAGTTAAAAACTTGTGTTAGTTGGCTTTTTTATTACTATAACAACTACTGGGGATAATTAGCTTATAAGGAAAAAGGGTTTATTTAGGTTCTCAGATATGGAAATTTCAGTCCATGGTTGAGTGGTCCTGTTACTCTGGGCCTGTGGCAAGGTGGAACAGGATCCTACTGACCCCTTTAAGGGTACGGCCCCCAGAGACCTAACACATGAACCATTGGGGGACATTCCAGATCCAAACTATAGAAAGATTGATTGTGTTGCTGACAGTCAATTTTTGGGAATGTTGTCTTTTTCATTTTTGTTTCTCTAAGATCTGGTGTTTTAAGTATTTGTTGAACAAAATTTAGTACGGTACACATTGAGTTACTTATAGAATTCTCAGGTTTTGTGAAAAGTATATACTTAATATATTTCATTTTATAATGTTTACCATGTAAGTCAGATTTGTTTTTTTTGTTTGTTTGTTTTTTCATTTGCTTTTTTGGTACCGAGGATTTAACCCAGGGACCCAGAGGCTCTTAATCACTGAGTCACATTCCCAGCCCTTTTTTTATTTTTTATTTTCTATTTTCAGACGGGGTCATGCTAAGTTTCTCAGGGTGTTGCTAAATTGCTGAAGTTGGCTTTGAACTTGTGATTCTCCTACTTCAGTCTCCCAGCCACTGGGATTACAAGTGTGTACCACTGCACCCAGCTTATTTACTTTGGATTATTGGTGAGCTAATTTCATTTTCTAATCTCTTTTTAATCAGGAGAGCCACAGATGTTTACATTAAAATTCAAGAGAGCTGAAGACTATCCCATTGATCTTTATTACCTTATGGACCTCTCTTATTCAATGAAAGATGATTTGGAGAATGTAAAAAGTCTTGGAACAGATCTGATGAATGAAATGAGGAGGATTACTTCAGACTTCCGAATTGGTAGGACTGTTGGGAAAATTAATAATTTTCATATATATATATAAGTCTTGACACTTGTCAAAGTCTTTGTTTCCTCTTTTATTCTTTTTTTTTTTTCTGGGCAGGGGTGATGGTACTGGGGATTGAACTTAGGGGCACTTGACCGCTGAGCCACATCCCAACTCTGTTTATTTAAAGGCGAGGTCTCTCTGAATTGCTTAGTGCCTGGCTTTTTGCTGAGGCTGGCTTTGAACTTTCCATCTTCCTGCCTCAGCCTCCTGAGCCGCTAGGATAACAGGCGTGCGCCACCACCCCAGCCAGTTTTCCTCCTTTATTCTTGATAACATTCTTGTGAGATAAATTTGCCAGTTTGTAGCTTTTTCTTTCTGAGAGGAAACTGATATTCTTGACATACATCTAATGCTCTTTCTGCTTTCTCATTCCTCTGTTATTTTTTGATACTATGTAATTTGACACAGATTATTCCTTATAGGTAATGAAATCTATGCTTATTTTCACAGGAATTTATCCATTCATCTGTTGATTTATTTTATAGACATGTGTTGAGTACCCCAGGTTCTATTTCATTATTAACTAGTGTGAGCACACTTGCTTGTATGTCATGTCCTAATTTAATTTTATACCTAGATTTCATATTATAGTGATCTCAGTATGTCCCCAAGTGAACCTCTTTCTTCCTGCCACTTTTCACCACTCATCTAGCAGAAGTTTAGAAACAGAACATTAGAAAGACTTGACTATCTTCTTGAGGCTAAAAATGCCTTTCAAAAATTAACTCTGTGTGGAAACATTAAAAAAAATAGCGCTTGGTTAAAATATGCGTTCATTCAGTAAAAATAATTGACCATGGAGATGGGAAGCTTTTATCAAGTTAGTCTTTTGTGATGTGGTCCAAAATCTAGAATATTCTTCCATCATCATGCTGTTACTGAGAGCTGGTACACTAAGAAAATGAATCTGAGTTACTTTCAAAGTGGGTAGACTTATATCTTAGTCTCTTTGGGCTGCTGTAACAAAATGCTGTAAACCGAGTAGCTTATAAACAACAGAACTTTTTTTCTCACAGTTACAGAGTGAGAATTCAACATCAAATCAGATTCTGTGTCCGGCGAGGATCTACCATTTGGTTCACAGATGGTCCTTCTAGCTGTATCCTCTCTCTGGGGACTCTTTTTTGTTTTTAAATATTTATTTTTTAGTTATGGTTGAACACAATACCTTAATTTTATTTATTTATTTTTATGTAGTGCTGAGGATCAAATCCAGGGCATTGCATGTGCTAGGCAAGTGCTCTACTGCTGAGCCACAACCCCAGCCCCTCTGGGGTCACTTTTTATGAGACTAATCCCAGTCATGCAGGCTCTACCTTCATAATTTAATCACCTCCCAAAGGCTTTATTTTCTAATATTAATTACATTGGGGATTAGGTTTTCAGCATGTGAATTTTGGGGGTGTAGCTCACATATATTCATTTCATAGAAACTTATATGTGATAACATATTTGTTTTTTTTTAATTTATTTTTTTTAAGAGAGAGGGAGAGAGAGAGAGAATTTTAATATTTATTTTTTAGTATTTGGCAGACACAACATCTTTGTTTGTATGTGGTGCTAGGGATTGGACCCGGGCCGCACGCATGCCAGGCGAGTGCGCTACCACTTGAGCCACATCCCCAGCCCTGTGATAACATATTTGACTTTTAGAAAGAAATACAAGCTTATCTGTATCTCTGCATCAATCTATGTACATGTGCATTTTTTTTTTCTCCCAGGATTTGGCTCATTTGTGGAGAAAACTGTGATGCCTTACATTAGTACAACACCAGCGAAGCTCAGGAACCCTTGTACAAGTGAACAGAACTGTACCAGTCCATTTAGCTACAAAAATGTACTCAGTCTTACTGATAAAGGGGAAATATTTAATGAACTTGTGGGTAAACAACGTATATCTGGAAATTTGGATTCTCCAGAAGGTGGTTTTGATGCAATCATGCAAGTTGCAGTTTGTGGAGTAAGTGCATTTATTTTCTACAAGGGGATATCATTTGTATTATTTGTGTGCATTTTAGTGTGACATCAAAAATTACCTTAATTACCATGTCATTAAATTACTCCAGAGAAGTACAGGTAGTAATCTCTTAAATTGCCTCCAACTGCAGGTGGAGGGAAATCATGTTTAATCATTATGTCTCTATTTAAAAACAAGCATACAGAGTTTTAAAAGCTAGAATTCTGACCATTAATTGAAGTTCTGCATTTTTGGAAGAGGCTCAGTTGTCTCGACTTTCAGACTTTCTACTGGAGATGGAATTAATGTTATCTGAGGCTTCACCAAAAATCCTGAACATGATCAGAGGGAATAGCATTTCATATCATTTTCTCTGGTCAATTGTCTTCCACTCATTGTCTTTGAAAGACAAATATTTCTTCTGTGTCTTGGTAATTCAAAAGGAAAGAACTTTTAAAGCTTTAGATTATAAGCTACATTTATGGTTTTAGTGGCAAGGTTATAAGTAGTAGCAACTTCATCTCTGATTGGCCAGTGGTTAGCATTTTGTGACCCATGTACCAGCCTAGTATTTTGCAATAAACTTTTTTTTTAATATGTATTTTTTCACTGTAGTTGGACACAATATCTTTGTTTTATTTATTTATTTTTATGTGGTACTGAGCAAGTACTCTACCACTGAACCACAACCCCAGTCCCTGCAGTAAACTTTTAATGATAGAGTTGAGGCTGAAAGTAGAAAATATTGTAAATACAAGTTTGTCTGGAGGACCTACTATTGTCGCATTTTTTCTCCCTTGCTAAGGTGCTAATGGATATTCAAGATAATAAGTGAAGCAATATGGTAATTAGTGCAGTAGTTAAGAATTTTCCTATCCTCTCCATCCTAGGCAGTTTACTTAGCCTCTCTGGGATTGTTTCCTTCTTTCTCTTTCTCCCTTCCCCCCTTTTTCCTTTCAGGACTGGGGATTGAACTTGTACATGGTAGGTAGGCACTGTAGCACTGAGCTATATCCCCAGCTCTTTTTAAAATTTTTATTTTGAGACAGGTTCTTGCTAAGGTAGCCCAGGCTATCTTCAAACTTGCAATCCTTCTGCCTCAGCCTCCTGAATCTCTGGGATTACAGCAGCATACCACTGCACATAGCTGTTTTCTTTTGAAAAGATAATAATAGTGTACTCATGGGGCTATGAAATTCTAGTGCAGTAATCCATTTAATGTACCAGTATGCACTCAGCAAATATTAACTACTGTCTTGGTAATTTTGACTTCTCACTAGAGTGTTTATAACTTAAGATTGGTCTCAAGCTTTTAAAGCTGAAGAAAGTAGTTTCCAGGTAGTATCTGGCCTGCTACCTCTTTTCATTCTGGCTATTTATCTCAATTGTTGTAGCAACAATATTCTCTGGGCTGCCTTTATCCACCTCTTAACCAGAGGGATCAAAACAATCATAGCATTCATGGTCATGATGGCTATCTTTCTGTGTTTGTCATGCTCTACTTCTCTAGAGGTGAAAAAGACAACATTCTACTTTTAAAAAGATTGTTAACAGTAATAAACTTAACTCGTTTTGACAAGGAGTTTAGACTTGAAGGATATAAACAGTTGTATTAGGTTAATTTAAATTTAGACACAATTATGAAATAGACTATTACTTTACTGCTACTTTAAATTCTTTGTTGACTAGGTACAATAATAAAATAAATGAGCAAATAAATAGTATTGATCTGTGAGTTAAGATGAGTAGAATTAAACAGCAATTGGATAACTTTTTCTCTAATAAAAAAAGAAAGGCCTCAAGAGGGCTGATTAAGAACTATGTAATGTTTTGAACGACCAACAATAAAAAAAAAAAAAAAAGAAGTATATGGTACTCAAGATGGGGCAAGAGTGGATGGAGATGGATGGGAACAAGACACAGCAGTAGCATAAAGGAAGGTGTAGGCTGGAACACTTATTACTCAGTAAATATTCATCAAGCTCCTATTAAAAGGCAGGCACACTATGCATGCTGCTGTTCGGTAATCCCTGGTAGATGTCCATATACCTCAGCTCATTTTAAAAAATCTAGCAAGAAATAGCTGTGGAGTGGATAACCATCATTCAGTGGTCTCTCTGCGTTTATCAACAAGATTGTTACCATTGTTGAAAGAGAAAGATACAGAATTAGGTTAAAAGTACAGTGGTAGTCTGCGTCAAATAAAGATTTATGTCAAATTATTGTGAGTAGTGTTTTAAAATTGAAATCCTTTTATTTTCATTTGTTTAAGTCATCAATTGGCTGGAGGAATGTTACACGGCTACTGGTATTTTCCACGGATGCTGGATTTCACTTTGCTGGAGATGGGAAACTTGGTGGCATTGTTTTACCAAATGATGGACAGTGTCACCTAGAAAATAATGTGTACACAATGAGCCATTATTATGTAAGTGCTCAAGTTTTTACATGGTGAATGAATTTATGTTGAGTTTTAGTATTTATAGTGTTCAGTATTGAGGGTGGTGACTGGCTTGTGGGTTTTTCAGCCTTTGGAATAGTGTTTTTTAGGTAAGTATGGGTCCTACCCTGGTGTCCAGGAAAGGTAGTGTTCCTGTTTATGAAGATGTAATGCTGTGTTACTTCCTTGCACATAGGCAAGGACCTCATTGGGTAAAAGGAGACATAAGAGACTACTTGGACTCTTTGCCTTAATCCATAGCTGTCTCCTCTCACTTGCCAACAACTTATGGTAGCAAAATTGATATTGTTTCAAAATAATTTATCACTTTATCACTGAGCTACATTCCCATCCCTTTTTATATTTTATGTTGAGACAACAGGATCTTGCTCAGTTGCCTAGCCTGACATTAAACTTGCAATTGATCCTCCTGCCTCAGCTTGCCGAGTAGATGGGATTACAGGCGTGTATCACTAGCCCAGCTAGCTTTACTTTCATTTTCTTCCTTTATATGATTTTTAAAAACAGGCAAATTGTCTTTATTGAAAATAAAGATGGGTGAATGGACTCAAGATTCAAAAGAAATTTAAATGTTGGTGATTCTTGGTCTTAAGTGATAGATGATAGAACCTTTTATTTAATTGTCCTTATAGTTAGTGAACATAGATTATCTTACTATTTAAGACATTTTAATATGAAAATTAAAAAAAATTTTAGTTGTAGGTGAACACAATATCTTTATTTTGTTAATTTTTTTATGTGGTGCTGAAGATTGAATCCAGTGCCTCCACACACTAGGCGAATGCTCTACCACTGAGCCACAACCCCAGCCCTAATATGAAAATTCTTATATAAACAAAAGTAGAATGAAGATTAGAAACCCACATTTACATATAACCCACTTTAGCAATTATATGCATTTGATACTCTTATTTGAAAGTACTTTTGTGTAAGCAGTTATATATGCAAATTTATTTTTAAAAAGTATTAAAAAATTGGAACATATTGGAATATTAAATTGTGTTATTAATTTCTTAGGATTATCCCTCTATTGCTCACCTTGTCCAGAAACTCAGTGAAAATAATATTCAGACGATTTTTGCAGTGACTGAAGAATTTCAGCCTGTTTACAAGGTAAGTATGTGTGAGATAGAAAAAAGTTCTAGACTTTTTTTCTGTTTCATTTGTGTAATCATTAGAGGAAAAATTATATTTGAATTGAAATGTGTGGACTAGTCCACTGATAGGTGGACTAATTTTACAGAGATTTATATTAATTTTTAATTACATATTATGAAACAATTGTCTTTTTCTCAAGTTTGATTCCTAAAATTGTTTATGACATTTGTAGGGAACTAATATTTCTTTATTTAATTTTTTTTGATACACATGACATTAGAGTGTATTTTGACATATTTTACATAGGTGAAATATAACATTCTAATTAGGACTCCATTCTTGTAGGGAACTGATATTCAAAGATAACTGTTACTTGCTCAATGGACTCTAATTGTTTAAAGGAATAATATTTGTATTTTACCTGTTTTATTTCTTAATTTCAGGAACTGAAAAATTTGATCCCTAAGTCAGCAGTCGGAACATTGTCTGCAAATTCTAGCAATGTGATACAGTTGATCATTGATGCTTACAATGTGAGTACATTAAGTAGATTAAATTTGAACAAAACCCTACTGAGAATACTTGGCTCAAAGAAAGTAAAACTTCCTTTATGAATAATTTAGCAAGCCAGGAAGTCAACAAAAAAACTTAAATTCTATATCTAAAAGAAAATTTTTATATTATCTTATAGAACATGGCCTACGTCAAGAAAAAATATGATAAAGGCTTGTGGGGAAATTTTTGAGTATCTGTTTGTATGTCATTAAGCAGTAGATGTATGTGTTAGCAAGCAAGTATAACTCACATTTAAATTTACAGGTTGCCCCTAATCTTTTTCTTCCCCAAAGTATCCTTTATAGATTCATCTATTTTGGTGAACTATGCTGGAAAATTTTATTACCATTTCTCCTCTTGTCTCATATATTCAGAGGATATAGTTTTTTATTTTTTTAAAAATAAAAATCTATATCCTCACCCATTTATGTATACAGCTATATATATATGCACACATGACATAAAATACATAAAAAGGTAAATATATATGTGACTTGCTTAAAAAGTTTTATAGGATTGTTCTTGCCTCACATGGGAGTTGATTCTAAAGACAAATTGTTTTTCCCTTTTAGATCTTAGTTCACTACTGAGCATTTGTTAATAATCATTTAAAATAATCTGAAGGCTTTTGTAATACTTTGTGATATTGTGCATTGCATTCACTTTCATATATTCCTCCATAACCCTTTGGTAGGTTGAATTTTAGATTTTTTTACATTGTGCAATGGATATTCCCAAATGTTTTGGAAAGAACTATCTGAGAAGGTTTTTGTAGATTTTCAAGATTCCAGTCATTCTATGTCTTCCCCATAGTTGGTCTCTCTCTGTCTAAACAAAACATTTTCCTAGTTCCTAATCTAGTAGTGATATGAGCAGGAGGTAGCTTGCCACTGCAACCTCTTTAATTTGCTCTGAGAGCTGATATTTTAAATAAAGATTGACTTGAATTCACCTCAGGACCTCAGGACCTCACATATGCTAGGCAAGCACTCTGCCACTGTGCTGTGTGATCATTAATATTTTAACTGGAAAAGTTAAAACAAATGCCCTTTTCAATTGTGTATATTAATTTGAAGATTGGACCCTTTATTAATTAGAACCTGTTTCTCTAGGTTCTGTGTTTTCTAGTCATTTGGATTTGGTTTCAAAATATTTTACTGAAATGACAGTTTTAGCTGGGCATGCATCTGTAATCAGGAGATTGAGGGAGGAGCATTGTCAGTCCAAAGTCAGCCTCAGCTACTTAGTGAGGACCTAAAGCAACTCAGTGAGACCTGGCTCTAAATAAAATACAAGAGGAGGCTAGAGAGTGTGGCTTAGGGGTTAAGTACCCCTGGGTTCAATCCCCAATACCAAAAAAAAAAAAAGAGTATTTTTTTCTTTTTAAATATTCATCTTATATGCATTCAGCTAGCATTTTATTTGACTTCTATATTTATAATTCATTTTTCTTTTAGTCCCTTTCCTCAGAAGTCATTTTGGAAAACAGCAAGTTGCCAGAAGGAGTAACAATAAATTACAAATCCTACTGCAAGAATGGGGTGAATGGAACTGGGGAAAATGGGCGAAAATGTTCCAATATTTCCATTGGAGATGAGGTATTTTCAAAAATTGTTTTCTATATAAAAGAAAAAAATTACTTGTTTATAGAAAAGCAAATTTAGTTTCTAATTTGAGAAAAATTAAATCAGTGATTTTTTGAAATTCTTGATATTCATTGCTAATTTGCTAACTCAATCTAGTTTTTCTTTCTTCAAGGTTCAATTTGAAATTAGCATAACTGCAAATAAATGTCCAAATAAGAAATCTGAAACCATTAAAATTAAGCCTCTGGGCTTCACTGAGGAAGTAGAGATTATTCTTGAGTTCATCTGTGAATGTGAATGCCAAAATGAAGGTATCCCTAAAAGTCCAAAGTGTCATGAAGGAAATGGAACATTTGAGTGTGGAGCTTGTAGGTAAGCTGGGAGTTGTTGAGTGAAAGTTATATGAATTTAGAAAGTTATAGGTAGGCTGTATTTGGGATTCCATAGAAAATCTCTAGAACAAATGAATTATTTGTTCCAACCATTGTTCAAAACTAAAGGATCATTTTGATGGCCTTTTGTGCTGGTTTTTGAAGAGTACTCATAAGTTACTACTAAATCGAAGTGCTAAAATGAATGCTTTCATAGCTCTTCAAGAAGTTTACCCAATACACTGTTAAGGTAGTATCTGCATTTTTCTCTTATGATAACATTTGCACTTTTCTAGAGCAAAAAGAGCCTATGTAAAATATGTTTTAGAAAAACATACCAAACTGATAATGATGATTTTTATCTAAGAAGGAAGATTAGGGGGCATTGAAGGATGTTTACCCAGAAAATGATATTTTTAGAATTTAGAATCTACCAGCTTAAAATATATACATATTTTCATAATGTGGTTACCTTTTTAAATTAAAATATAAAGCTGAATGTACTGAGAATACCTTTCTCCTTAAAAGAACAGGAGAATAAGATATTTTGATTTAAATGTCAGCCTCAGATGACTATGCTTAGAAGAGTTATTGGTCATGAGGAAAATACATGGTTATAATTCACCATCAATTTTCTTTTTTTTCTTCAGTACTGGGGATTGAACCCAAAGGTGCTCCACTATTAAAATAGATCCCACCCCTTTTTATTTTTAATTTTAAGATAGGGTCTTGCTAAGTTGCCCAAACTGGCCTCAAATTTGTGATTTTCTTGCCTAAGCCCTCTAAGTTGCTGGGATTATAAATGTGCACCACTGTGCATGGCTTACCATCAATTAATTGCCTGTTCTAAGTAACAGTGTGAATGTTATAGTTTTATTTTCATGTTGTACATCTCCTGTTTGAGTCATGAAGATCTATT
Source organism: Ictidomys tridecemlineatus (assembly GCF_052094955.1). Lineage (NCBI taxonomy): Eukaryota > Metazoa > Chordata > Mammalia > Rodentia > Sciuridae > Ictidomys > Ictidomys tridecemlineatus. The sequence goes on from NC_135486.1 coordinate 91,545,417, forward strand.
TTTAATAAAATCTCATTTAACCAAAAAGTTTACCTTGAAAATTCTTTGCATAATGTATTCCCACCTGATACATTGGTAGTTTGAAAGGCTTGTTCATAGTTTTGTTTTCTCTCTCATGAATTGTTATTTTAAGTTATTTTTATTCTGATTGCAATTTTGAACTCTTCTTCAGGTGCAACGAGGGACGTGTTGGTAGACATTGTGAATGTAGTACAGATGAAGTTAACAGTGAGGACATGGATGCATACTGCAGGAAAGAAAACAGTTCAGAAATCTGTAGTAACAATGGAGAGTGCGTCTGTGGACAGTGTGTTTGTAGGAAGAGGGATAATACAAATGAAATTTATTCTGGCAAATTCTGCGAGTGTGATAATTTCAACTGTGATAGATCCAATGGCTTAATTTGTGGAGGTGAGAAAAGCACCTGAAATAGTTATAAAATATGACCCCTCTAACATGATAAAACATCTTAGGACTTTACATGTTCAGTAACTAGAAAAGGGTGGCATTCAGGGTCAGTCTATCACTTAGATACACTTTGTTCTCTGCTTATTTTTAAATAATTGCTGTGGTTTTATGTTTTTACCACTATTTTGAGAAATGATATTTTTAATTGCAGGCAATGGTGTTTGCAGGTGTCGTGTGTGTGAATGCTACCCCAACTACACTGGCAGTGCGTGTGACTGTTCTTTGGATACTACGCCATGTATGGCCGTAAATGGACAGATCTGCAATGGCCGGGGCATCTGTGAGTGTGGTGTCTGTAAATGTACAGATCCAAAGTTTCAAGGACAAACTTGCGAAACATGTCAGACCTGCCTTGGCGTCTGTGCTGAGCATAAGTAAGTATTTCCTAATTCTTGAAATAGTTAACATTTACTTTCTGCTGACCTAAATATGTATTGTCATTATCCACAGAACTATAACAGCTGCCAATATGTGTTAAATAAAATGTTGACTGCAAAGAAACCAACTTTTTTTCTTAAAGATTGTTTCTTAATAGGCAGTGTGTATTGCATGATATTGAAGTGTATGTCACATGAGAGCTATATTATTACTTTGATCTGAATTCTATAATTGAATTTGTGTGGTTACCTTTGTTAAATTAGCATTATTATCTTTTTGTTGTTATTGTCTCTGTGAGTGAAACTATAGCCTTGTGTGTGCTAGGCATGTGCTTTACCTCTAAGCTATACTCCTGAGTCCAATTACTGTTTGTTAACTGTAAAATTAAAGTTTTTTTCCTTTTTCAGGATTCTTATAATAATAATAGTAAATTGTTTAAATTAAGGTATATGCACACGTGTGTGCACACACACAGACGCGCACACACACATTGTGTGATAGGGTTAACTTTATTACCTGTATTTCAACTTAAACTCTTATGAAATTATAATTGATTTGGAAAGCTAGCATTTTTTTTAATTTGATGGGTTTTATAAAAAATAGCTTTAATGGGATATAACTGACATACAAAAACTTGACATATTTAAAGTATAGAATTTAACAAAACTTTTTTTGTTTTGTTTTTAACTAACATCTGTTTTGACCATCAATAAGAAATTACTTGTTTTAAAACACCCAGATGCTGGCATTGTTCAGCAAAGTCTGTTAGGGTTATTTATAATTGTTATAAAATTGAATTGCTAACATTTGTTCATTGAAACATTTTGAATTGCATTAATGCTTTACATCTCTGCATTTATATTAAAAATCCATACATGAATGAAAATGAGAAAACTTGCAATACTTGATTTCTGTCCCTTAGTTTTCCACTCTTAGGCATATTTTGGGGTACTTTTTGACTCCACGGGGTGAAAAGTCTTACATTCATAACTACCTACAGCAGGGAGAAGAGAAGATATTTGGTCATTTTGATAATGAAATGCTTCTCAAGTGGATTTTTAAGCACATTTTCCATGTATGCCACATGCTAGCTGGATGTCTTTTGGCATAATTGTTACAAATTTGACATGAATAGCACACAAGTTGATATCTTTGTAAAAAGGCTAACCAGGTAGGCCTCACTTGCCTCCTGCAAAGCCCCAGATCTGTTTTGAAGTCCTGAACAATTTCTCTTACCAGTCACAGGAAGTGGGAAGTTTTTGAATCAGTACAGTGGGCTTCTGATAGTGCCTGGCCTCTAACAATGAGTTTTCTTCACCCTACAAGAATGGGTATAGTCCTAAAGCAACTTTTGTAGTCAGTTGCTTCCTGGATGCTTTGCCACTACTTGGTTTGCTGATAGGTTTGCTAGCAATTGGCTTTTTACAAGCCACGTAATACAGGTTTCTTTCCTACTCTGTTCTCCTTCAGCTGGGACTTGGAGAGCCAGGGGTGGTGCTGGGGTTAGCCACTGACAGCAGTGGGGTCATAGCTGCTTGAAACTAGCATTTCTTTTATTAATTTACCTTTCAAATCCTTCTTCATTATTTTTGGTTGAATTTGGACACGAGTTTGACACAGAAAATTATCTTTAAGGAAAATTTATCTTAATACTACATTTTAAATTTAACAATTTATATTTTAAACAGAGAATGTGTTCAGTGCAGAGCATTCAACAAAGGAGAAAAGAAAGACAGATGTGCACAAGAATGTTCACATTTCAACCTGACCAAGGTAGAAAGTCGGGACAAATTACCTCAGCCAGTACAGGTTGATCCCCTGTCCCACTGTAAGGAGAAGGATGTTGATGACTGCTGGTTCTACTTCACATATTCAGTGAATGGGAACAATGAAGCCATTGTTCATGTTGTGGAGACTCCAGGTAAAAAATTTCATAATGTCAAAAATTCTTTTCATTTTCTTTTATCCCTTACTTTTCAGGCCTGTTGTAGGTTTCCTAAGACCCAGAAACAGCCTTCAGCAGCTCTGTTATTTCAGGTTCAATTGGGAAATTTTCCTTTTCGCAAATTATAAAATTTAACTAAGAAATAAGGAGAAGAGAAATCAAAGTTTAAGTTTTCTGAGGGGGGGAGTGTTTAAAGATGAAATGGCAATAATCAGAACATGGAACCATGCCTGACAGGAGATACTCAGTAAGAATGTTGTCACAGGTGATATTTAAATTTGAGCTTGACTGAACCTTGGATAGTGGAAGAATAATTTGTTAAAATATATTATTAAATGTTGAACTTGTTCACCTTCCCAGAAGATGAAGCATTTTTTTTTTTTAAATCTTTGTTTTTCTTGTAGCCTTTTTGGTAGATTCTTTGGAATATTCTACAGCAGTATATAGGTTTTTGTGTGAACTACCAAACTGCCAAACTCTTTAAGTTTCAGTGCTATTTTATATTATCAGGTGGGTGTTTGGCAGATATTGTTTCCTAGTCTACCTCCTTGTCTTCTCATTTTCTTGGCATTGTCTTTTGGATATCAGAAGTTTTATTTATTTATATGTATTTTGGAGGATAGAACTCAAACTCACTAGGAGCTCTCTACTACTGAGCTATACTCCTAGCCCTGGAAGTTTTAATTTTGACAAAATACAGTTTACCAAGTTTTTCATTTTTTAAAAAAACATTTTTTTTTGGCTGTAGATGGACACAATACTTTTATTTCATTTGTTTATTTTTATGTGGTGCTGGAGATTGAACCTAGCATCTCGCACATGCCAGGCAAGCGCTCTACCACTGAGTCACAACTCTGGCCCCCAAGTTTTCTTTTATTGACCTTGATTTTACTATTGTATCTAAGAATTCTTTTGCATAACCCAAGATTTTAAAGGGTCTTCTCCTATGATTTCTTCTAGAAATTTTATAACTTATGGTTTTACATGTAGGCCTATAACCCATTTTCAGTTAATCTTAGTATATGGAGTAAGAGACAGCTTTTTGCATGATTGTCTAATAAGTCCTGCATCTTTTGTTGAAGATTGTCCTTTCTCCAGTTATGTTGAAAATTTGGTGAACTTAATGTGTGTAGGTGTGTTTCTGACTCCCTTCTCTATTCTCTTCCATTAATCTATGTGTTGGTCCTTTAGCTGTACTATACTGTCTCATAGCTTTCTGATTAGTCTCTTTTTTTCCATTTAAATTCATTTCTTAACTGATACATAAAATATAAAAATGTCTTTAAGTGAGGTAGACATAGAATGTTTGGGGTACATGTATTCATTTTGTAATGTTTAAATCCAGTTCAACATATCTACTCAAATATTTATCATTTCTTTATAGTGTAAATTTTGAATATATGTTCTTGTAGCTTTTTGAAAAACACAGGTCACTGTTGTCTGTAGCTGTGCAATAGCATACCAAAACTTCTTGTTCTCACTTTGTATAAGTTAATACACATTCTACTCTCCACTTTGTTGATCTCAACTTTTTTAGATTTTACATATGTGTGAGATCATGTTAATAGGACACAGACAGATGCAAAAGGTGGGAACATAGGTTAAGGGAATAATTCTATTAAATGGGCCCACTGTGCTGACCCCCACATGCTTTCTTTTTTAAGAATCAATTTACCTGTATCCATGACTGACTTATGTGGACGGGATATGTCACATTCCTCTATATCCTTCAGGAAAAATGCAGGCCTGAAATGTCAATAAAAGAAACCCAAGTAACTCTGAAGGGGGAGACTTTTGTGGCCCTTTTCACAGACCAAATCCTGAAACTCAGGGGGATAAGGATAATTCCTCTTTACCAAAAAGTCTGTAAGGACTTACAGTTAAGAATACTATTAGAAAAAGAAAGAAAAGAAAAGAGAAAAGGAATGATGTTAAAAAAGAAAAAAAAAGAACACAATTAGAACCCATCAGCATGGTCCAAAGTGACCTAGAGTTGTCTTGGTAGTGGGGAATTGAAGGTCTGAAGTCATCTGCTGTTAGTCAAAAGTCCTGAGGTAAACCTGGATGGGACTATGGGACCTTCTCTGAGATTCCCAATAAAATTGGCGTGCAGGAGAGGCAACTCTCCCTCTCCTCTCTGAGACGATGCACTTTTTCCCTTACGAGTGTTTCCTTTTCCTTTTCCTGTCCCTTTAAAAAACTAAACTCACGGCTGTTAGTCTGAGTGACATGTCTGAAATCTTTCTGATTTGATGGCAAAAATTCGGGGTTTAGCGGCGGGGTTGGGGTTGTGTTTGTGCTATCTCAATTTCCTGGAAGGCCCAAACCCTGTAACAGTGTGACACTTGTATTTCTGTACATGGCTTATTTGATTTAACATAATAAACTTCACTTCCATTTATATTGTTGAAAATGACAGAATTTCATTCTTCTTCGTGGCTTAATAGTATTCTGTTTGAGCATATGTATCATACTTTCTTTATGCACTCATCTATTGATAGATACCTAGGTTGTTTCCATTTCTTGACTGTTGTGAATAGTGCTGCAATAAAAATGAGAGTGCAGATGTCTCTACCATACTGGTTTTATTTATTTTGAGTATTTACCGAAGAATGGGGTTGTTGGAATGGTTGTCTTTAATTTTTGAGAAACCTCCATATTGTTTTCCATGATTATTATACTAATTTAAATTCTTACCAACAGGTTCAAGGGTTGTCATTTTTCCATATCCTTGGCAGCACTTTGTATCTTTTAATAGTAACTGTTCTTACTGGATTGGAGTGATAATCCTATTGTGGTTTGATTTGTATTACTATGATGACTGGTGATATTAAACATTTTTTTCATATACCTGTTGTGCCATTTTTATGTCTTTTATTGAGAAATGTCTGTTTAGGTCTATTGCTCATTTTTAAATTGGTGTGTTTCTTTTTTTGCTATTTAATTTTTTGAGTTGCTTATATGTTCTGGATATTGATTCTTTGTCAGGTGTATAATTTGCAAACATTCTTTTTCCATTCTCTAGATTGTCTCTGAATGTTAAAGATTGTCTCCTGTGCAGAAGTTTGATACAGTCTTATTTGTCAGTTTTTGCTTTTGTTTTCTATGCTTTTGGAGCAAAAAATCTTTGCCCATTCTAATGTCCTGAAGCTTTTCCCTTCTGTTTTTTTCAAGAAGTTTCACTTTCAGATATTACATTTAAGTCTTTAACTCATTTTAAGGTGATTTTTGTCACTGGTTCAAAGATAGAGTTCTAGCTTCATTCTTCTGCATGTGGATATTCAGTTTTTCCCGGCACAATTTATTGAAAAGACTTTCCTTTCTGCAATGTATGTTTTTAACATCTTTGTCAGAAATGACTTGGCATAGATGTGTGGGTTTACTTTTAGGCCCTCTATACTGTTCCATTGGTCTATTTTTAAGCCAAATCTATTTTTCTGCCTTCCATGTAATTTTTAGAATTAGCTTGCTGAGTGATACCTATAAAAAGCTTGCCAGAATTTTGATGGAATTGCACTGAGTTTATAGATCAAATGAGGGAGAATTAACATCTTGGCAGTATTAGGTCTTCTAATTCGTGAACATGGAATATCTCTTTAGTCAGGTCTTCTCTGATTCTATTATCATTATTTAGTAATTTTAATGTACAAATCTTGCACATATTTTATCAGAGTTATATGTAAGTTTTTGGAGATTTTTGATGTTATTGTAAGTGATTTTTTAAAAAAATTTCAATTTCTTGTAGAAATAAACATATATGTGTTGAAAAATACATGATCTTTGATTATTAATCATGTCCGTACCTTGTAAACTACCTTTTCTGTCTTTTTTTTTTTATATATATAAGTTTTTTGGGGATAGCATCCATTCACTTACCATGTTTTTTTTTTGCTGGGGGCTGGGTACAGAGGATTGAACTCAAGGGCGCTTGATCACTGAGCCACATCCCCAGCCCTGGTTTGTATTTTATTTAGATACAATCTCACTGAGTTGTGTAGAGCCTAACTTTTGCTGAGGCTGGCTTTGAACTGGCGATCCTTCTGCCTCAGCCTCCCAAGCCCAAGCTGCTGCAATTATAAGTGTATGCCACCTTGCCCTGCATCTTGGGTTTTTAGTCTTATTTATTTTATAAGATACTGCCCACCTCTTTGTGGTCATGATTAGACTTTGTACATTTTAGTCCCTGTATGCTCATTATTAACCTTCTGATTTTCCAGACTGTCCCACTGGTCCAGACATCATTCCAATTGTAGCTGGTGTGGTTGCTGGAATTGTTCTCATTGGCCTTGCATTACTGCTGATTTGGAAGCTTTTAATGATAATTCATGACAGAAGGGAATTTGCTAAATTCGAAAAGGAGAAAATGAATGCCAAGTGGGACACGGTAAGTTGTAAAACATCTAAAAAGTAAAATAAATGTAACACTATTTTATTAACTGAAAGACTGATTATTAAAGTCTTCTTTAAATATTTCTTTTTCCCAAAAGTTCATTATTCAGAGAGGATTTACATTTAGTGAAAAACAAAAGGTATTGTAAATAAGTCCTTTTGAAACAAAACATAATAATATGTTTTAGTTACAGAGGCCAGTATTTTTAGTTCTTTAATAGTTTTAATCCTAAGTTTGTTCTTTTGCTTTGTCTATGAAAAACAGAATCCTAAATAATGCTTTCTGTGTAGTAAGCTGTTCAGTGGAACCATTCATATGCTCTGTCTTTTTGTAGTACTGGGAATTGAACCCAGGGGCACTGTATCATTGAACTACATCCCCTGCCCTTTTTGTTTTTTTATTTTGAGATAGGCCATCCCAAAGTTGCTGTGGCTGGCCTCAAATTTGCAGTCAGCCTCCCAAGTTAATGGGATTATAGGTGTTTGCTACTGTGCCTGTCCCCCACCACCCTCTTTTTTTTTTAACAAAGAACATGAAGCGAAGAGCAGCCAAATTCAAAAGACTATCAATATCAATTCCATTTATATGACATTCTGGAAAAGACACATTTATAGAGGCAGAGATCATAATAGTAATTGCTGGTGGTTAGAGTTGAGGGAAAGGTTGACCAGATCATTTTGGGATGATCTTGATTATAGGTGTTTATGTATTTGAAAACTCATGGAACTCTGCCTGAAAAAAGTATAATTTATATAAAATAAATCTCGACAGACCGTGCTTCATGAGAAAATTTAAAAACTACAGGTGACTGAAAATTTTTGCTTAACATTTAGTGCTTTTGGATAAAGAATCAGAGGGTGGGGTGGCTAAATGATCAGCCCTCATAGATTCCTCTTTTGATACGAGAAGGCAATGACAATCTTAAGTATTTTTAAATTATAAATGAATTTTAGTCATTTGCATTTTACTACAATTTGTTTTTTTTTTAACTATGAATTTCAGAGGTGTAGAAATAGTAAAAATTCTCTTTTGTAGTGTCATTTTCTGGTGAAGTCATTAGAAACTATTTCTTTTACTTTAGCAAGAAAATCCGATTTACAAGAGTCCTATTAATAATTTCAAGAATCCAAACTATGGACGTAAAGCTGGTCTCTAAGTTGCCGTTCGTATTTCCTTTCACTTTCTGTCTTTGCATGTGAACATTTATCTTTTATTTTTTAATTTTTTAAAATTTACTGCACTGTGTGTCCTTTTTCACCATTGCTATTTTTAATTCTGGCTTTTTTATATGGCTATCTTCTGGCTTTTCATTTTGTGTGTTAACATCATTTAGAAGGATTTTAAAATAAACTGTATGGTATAGAAGCAACGACTATGTCATAGTGAAAAGAAAATGTTCTTTCCATCAGATGGATCTAGCTCTTCCAGCTCTTCCACTTAGCACTGAGTCATTTCACCACACAGAGATTCAATTTCTCATATTTGTAGTAAGGGATGGGTAATATCTATTCATTGGGGTGGTGGTTCTTGGCAAATGATCTTCATTATAGTCATATGCCTTTGGTGGTGTTATCTTGAAATAACACATTACTATGTGTAACTTTTAGGGTTGAGTAGTGAAAATTGAGTGTAAAGTCCAAATTATAAAATAGGAAGATCAAGGTAAAATGGAATATTTTTTTTATGTGGATTACATCTACAATACCATTATTGAGTCTAGAAATATTTTGAGATCTTTGGGTTTTGACCATAACTTGAAATTCTAATAAGAGTCATAAGACTATGTATGTATATTTCTCTTTAGTTATTAAATGATTCAAAATTTCTAACATTCAATACTAAGATTGAATATTTTTATAACAAGCATTTTAGAAAAATCTTTTTACGTTTTTAAGTAAAAACTTTATTGAAAAATTTACAGTTGTAATAAGACTTGCTTATCCTGTTCTCCATACCTGGGGAACTTGTTTTGGTGAGTTTATGTTTTATAGATGACATGGTTTTTTGGTTTGTTCTGTTTTTTATCATTTTGTCTTATATCAGCAGTGGATAGAATTCTTCCTTATACAAAGTGTATGGATTTTTATGAAATGCTTCCAGCATTATTTAATATAATTGTGTAAGCCGTAAAACTCTCTAAAAAAAAAGGTTAATTGAGTTTAGAACCAAATTCTCCTGATAATGCAAAATGCTTTTTTCACCAACTGAATGTAATACAGCCTGGAAGAATTTAGTTTTTCTCACTTCCTACTTTGTTGTGAAGGTAATGATGGTGTTGGTAATAATTTTAGTAATAATAGAAAATACATGATAATCCTATGTCTCAGACACACTTTTCAATACTTAATCTATATTTATTTACTAGTAAAAACAGTAGGAACTATTTTTATGTCTGTTTCACACATGAGGAAACTGGGGCATAGAAGGGTTAGGTAACTTGACCAAGTTCACAAGTTAATGGGAGAACTGAGATCCAAACCCAGGTAGCTAGACTCCAGGATCTAGTTCTAATCCTCTACATGGTACTGGTTAGCAGCCACTTATCTATGGAAAACTATGTTATCGATTAGGAAGAGGTAGATCACTATAAAGAATTGTAGCTTTGTGATGATTGTAAATCAGGGTAACTCTGTGCTATGGCACATGTAATAGGAAAATTACTTAGTTACATGGAATCCATTCAATGTAGTTTATTTGCTCTGTTGAGAATAAATACACACACACACACACACACACACACACACACACACACACACACACACACACACATATATACTGGGAATTGAACCCTAGGGCACATTACCAATGTTTAACTATTTTTCTGGCATGTTGGAACTTCAGTAATACTAGGGATCCTGACTTGTTGGATTTGGGGGATTTTTTCCTAAGCAGATTATATTTAAAGTTAATTTTGTTTGCAGAAAATTGTAGTCAAATTCATATGTGGGAAAATTGATACATTTTTGTGTTAGTCTGAGACATGACACTTTTTTTTTTTAAATTTATAGGTCAAAAAAGTCATACATTGACCATTTCATGTGATTTTTAAACACATTGAGAAACAATTTCTACTTGTATTAGTAAGATGAAATTTTCACCCTTACTATGTTTAATTTTACCTCGAAATAAATTAGCAACATATAATTTTTATTTATACCTAATGTTTTATTGTTTACTTAATTTCTTAGCTGTAATGTTCAGTGTTTTAACCAAAATTAGCATTTCACACAATTTAAGAAGTAAATGTTTGAAAAAATTTCTGTATGTACTGGTAAATTCTAGGCAAATTTATTGCTAGAGAATATCCTGAAGTGTTTTCTATAAAAAAAATTAAAGTAGAAATTCATAATAGAAATTAGTAAATAAGCATTGAGAAATTAAAACAAATCATAGATTGTAACATACTTTTCTGGTATGGGACAGAGGTTTACAGGTCAACTAGTTTACATTATTAGCAGGCACTGTAATTATTTTAGCATGACTACCATGTTGGAGCATTAGGAAAAACCATTAAGTTATCAACTTATAACCATTAAAGTGGGTTAAAAATTAGTTTAGCTTCCTCTGCTGTTTTGCAGATTTAAATGTGGATTTCATATCTCACATAGTTATGCACTGCATGCCTAATGTATTATGGAAAGGATTTTGCAGCCCCACTGTCAGCCATTCCAGAGAACAAGGAAGAGTTTTTAACTGAGTACAGATGACCTTATTTCAGAATATAGCCCTGTTCTCTAGTTATAAAATAAACTTTGATTTTTTTGTAAGGTGGGGTTGCATTCTAAATGACGGACACTAATCTGAATTACTTTAGTTCACCTCCATTTAAATTGATGCCTAATACAGATAGTGAATTTAATTTTACCTCTAACCTTGCATGTTAAATTTTTGTTTGGATGGGCTTTGAAATAATATAATAAAAATGTTTGTACATATAGCAAAGCAAACTTTTCTCCAAAGGTAAGTTCCTCCATATAAATTATACTTTGGATTAATTAATAATAGGTTTTTAAAATTTTTTTTTGTTCTTATAATTCTAAAATAAAAATATTAGGTATGTCTAATTTATTGTTTTTATAAAAACCTAAGTGAATGGTAATTTATCATCACGACTTTAAAAAAAAAAAAAGGCAGTACTAGCGTCACATGCAGATGGAGGGATGGAAATAATAAGTCTAACTTGTTTGTACTCTGAAACTTCCTAAGAAGATAGTTGCTAGAATCCTGTTCCCTGACCCCCTATTTGAAATATCTCCTTTGATGTCAGTATAATAATGTATAATCTCCAGTTGGGATTGGATTAGATAGTACATTTTGAGATTTTGTATGATTCCAGCTTGCAGGTCATGTTTTCTGAGGGATCCCGATTGGGAAATAACTAATTAAGTTGCATTTTAAGGAGTATTAGGTGAGGGCTAATGTGTCATGTCTTGTTCTAATTGGCATTCATGCTACTTGCTGAACTGAAATCACAGTGGTTTAATTGATGTCACAGAACCCAGCCTCTGGATGCTCTCCTTTTGTCTTGTCTCCTGTTCTATGCCACCCTACACTCATACTTAAAACTTCTGAATTATATATGTATTTCTATGTACATTTGCCATTGTTTCCCTGTAACTTGACTTTGCATGTATTTGTTTATCTTTCAGTAATTTACTTGTAGTTGATTTGACTGTGAAAGGAGTCCTAATCACAGATATAGTTAACTCTTTTCTAATACTATTCCCATATTACATACATAATTCTATTTTGTACTATATCAGAGTGTGATATTTTTCTTCACTGTCATTCACAAAACTATAACCCTTGGAGGGCAAAAACTTGGTTGTATGCTATTTTTCTGCTTAAAACATCATTGTCAGTCTATTTTTGCATCATGAAAGATCTCTTATATTTATAGCTTGGAGTCTCTTGCTGCACTTGCAGTACTTTTTACTAATGTATAGTATTGTAGTAAAACGTCACCAAAATAAAAATTTCATGAAAAATGATAATTAACATTTTAAGCAAATTGGCAATGTGGCTTGGAGGAGTACCATCAATGACACTGACATGCTTATTCAGAACTCTAAATCAATAACTTGCTTTTTTTCGTTTTGTTTTGTTTTGTTGTTTTTTTGGTGGTGCTGGGGGTTGAACCCAGGGCTTCCTGCTTAGGAGACACTCTACCACTGAGCCATAAGCCCTCAGTCATTAACTTTTGTATAAGGAACTCATCAAACAGTGAAGAACCCAAGGAATACCACTTTGATAAGCACTTTCTGTGTATAATAAGGGTATAAGAGTCAGGCAGATTAATTCTTCCATGACGTGGGCATTAAAGACTTGTTCAGAGGAGAGAATCCACCATGATAGCAATATAGTTTCTGCTATGGAGGACATTCTTAACTCAACCCTCTAACAGAGAAGGACTCAGGAAAGGAATAATGCCAGATAACAGAGATATCATTAGACTTGCACAGCAAAGTTTCATTTTTCATCTTTAGAAGCAATTATTAATAATGCCTTCTAAAAAATTGTGATAGCTGAACAGATAAAACAAATTACTTTTTAAGATGACTTTAACTCTTAGTCTTGTTTTATAAAATAATACTATCTAGTTTTAGCAAAGTGATAATTTTTCTCACTTTTTTCTTTTCTTCTTTTTAGGGTGAAAATCCTATTTATAAGAGTGCTGTGACAACTGTGGTCAATCCAAAATATGAGGGAAAATGAGTATTACCTGTGCAAATTTCACAACACTGAATACAAAGTAGCAATTTTCATAGTCACAGTAAGGTAGCTTTAGGGCACTATTGCCATGGTTTTATTCATGTGCAGGTTTTGAAAATGTACAATATGTATAATTTTAATTTTTTTTATTATTTTGAAAATAATGTTATAATCCATGCCAGGGACTGACAAAAGACTTGAGACAGGATCAGTATCCTCGTTAGCTAAGGTCACATTGTGCCTTTTTTGACCTTTTCTTCCTGGACTATTGAAATCAAGCTCTCATTGGATTAAGCGATATTCCTAGGATGATTGAAAGGGCATAAAGTAAGGAGCATGATTAGAGTTTTTGTTAATCATGTATTAAAACTGATATTTAGCTTTACAGATATGTCAGTTTTCAGTTATACAGAATCCAAAGGAAATGTCCTGCTAGCTAGTTTAGGATTGTTTTTAAATCTTATTTTGCTGTTTGCCTGTTAGACATGACTGATGACATATCTGAAAGACGAGTATGTTGGGAGTTACTGGTGTGAAACAGTTTTGAACAGTTGGTCTCCAAAGGCCATGGGAAAAATTCAGAGTTAGGAAGGAAAAACAAATAGCTTTAAAACCTGTGTGCCATTTTAAGAGTTACTTAATCTTGGTAACTTTTATGCCTTTATAAATTCAAACCTTCTATAAAAGTGCTGGGAAATTTTCTGCTGAAGAGGCCTTGATTTAGCACTATTTACTTAAAGGCCATGATTTACATAGTATATGCTGAATGGGGACCTTTTGGATTGAGTTTATTTTATTTTGTTATTTTTATTTTGTTTAATTCCTGGTGCTTTTTATCACCTCTTCTAATCTTTTAGTGTATTTGTTTGCAATTTGGGGGTAAAACATTTTTTTTTTTTAATCAATACATTTTCTTTAAAGTTTTAGCTGTAAATTTGCGTTTTTCATGATTGTGTGATGTTGTACTTTGGCTTATGCAACAGCAGTCACTTTGACAAGTCTTACTTTCAGTTGGTGTCCTAAGAGACCACTGTATTTACTTCTCACTGCTTGAGTTGCTCTTCTTTGTTTCATACTAGTCACATTCTTGTTTTAAGTGCCTTTTAATTTTAACAGTTCACTTTTTACAATGCTATTTACTGAAGTTATTTATTAAATAAAAATGCCTGAAATACTTAAATTGTATGTTTTGGTGCTATATTGATCTACTTTGTTAGTTTGTGTGCACAAAATTTTTTTCAATTAAAGAAGTTGAGGAAAAGCATTCCTGGTTTGTTGGTATTCCACTTGAGAAACGAAAGCAGTTCTTTTTGGGGGGAGTGGGGTGAAATATGGACTTAGATCCTTGTCTCCCTGTGTTGGGAGATAAGTTTTTTTACTATACTAAGCAGACTCAATTCTTTATGAACATCGTCTTAGAGCTATTACTAGAAACTGGAAATTCTCTAATTTTAATTTTTGTGATGGGATCGTAATCATAAGATAAACAAGGGAAATTTTTATTTATTTATTATTTTGGTCTTGGTTTATTTTTGTGTAAAAGTATATATCCATAAAAAATACTTGTGTGAAAGCCAGGCACAGTGGCTCATGCCTATAATCCCAGAGACTCAGGAGGCTGAGGCATAAGGATTGCAAGTTTGAAGCCAGCTTCAGCATCTTGCTGAGACTCTGTTTCAAAATAAAAAAATAAAAGGACAGGGAATGTGGCTCAGTGATAAAATGTCCCTGGGTTCAATCCCCAATACAAACAAACAAACTAAACTAAAAACTTGTGTTTATTAAAAGAAATATGTATTACTTTCTTGAGCATACAACAGATGTTAGAATGATTTAGGAGGGAAAGATTGTGTTATAGGTCTCTACCTAATCCCATGCATCATTATTAATTGATTTTTAAAAATTATTTCATTTAAATGTGTTTTCTCGTTTTGACTAAAGTATCTTTGAGGTGAGGAAAATCATACATTTTTACTAATTCCTAAGATCCATGAAAAAAATTACCCTGTTCATCAAACATATCTCATACCCCAGAATTGTTCTAAAAATTCAAGGATAGTTAAAAGTATCTTTTGAGTGAAAAGTGGGAACACATATTCAAACTAGATGAGATAAGGCTCTACCACTGTGAGGGCAGTATCTCATCTGAACTAGAGCTGGTGGGGTGCAAAAATGCCAGGAAAAGGCATGCAGCAAATATAACTCAGTTAAATCCCCAGATTTAAAATTCTATGAAAATTGTAAGGACATAAAGTTTTTAACAAAAAGTTACTCTTCATTCATTTAATTTTATTTGACTTTCTACATATTCTGGGTTTATGGTCTTATTAGGCCTAAATCTAAAACATACTGGCATAACAAAAACTAAGTTAATAATTTATTTGTATAAAATTGCTATTCAAAAGATTTCAGTTTCATAATTTAATGCATTGCTTTATTGTAAGTTTATAGAAAACAGTTGTATTCAGTTTTATGGGTAAAAGGCAACATGTTGTTTTTACACATTGATAATATTAGTGTTGCCTAATGACTAAAACTATTCATGAGAGAGAGACCAGTATTCAGGTCTCCTGCAACTGCCAGCTGACTGGCCCCTTGGCAGCATTTTAAATGTAAACTTGATCAAATTTTTAAACACCCCCATTCGAGTCTGACTTTCAGATCCTTAAGATTGCACACATTCTTTGTATTTGAACTTTGTTTTATCCTTAGATTTGATAGCTATTTTAGAATAGGAACCTGTGTGTTTTGATTCACCATTGTGTCCTAAGAACAATGTCTAGCACAGAGTACTTGTTGAATAGATGGATCTGCCTTTTACCACCATATTTACCTATCAGTGATATACTCTGCCTTGCTGCCAGTTCCTGTTGATGGAACTCAATCCTGCACTTGGATTCTAGATGCCCTCCCCTCTTACCTGCTTAAAGAGGCAGTTCAGTTTTCTCTTGTGTCATCAATCGCCCCCTCTTCTGGATCATCCCTGTCAGAAACAAACATGCTATAGTTACCATTTCTGTTTTCTCTTTCTCTTATACAACTCAAGAATAATCTAACCTATACATCTCTGACCATTTGATTGTGTATGCAGTGCTGGATAACTGGAATTCACCCATTAAAAACAATTAAAAAATGAAGTTGAATCCCTAGCTCTTGCTGTGACATAACAAGTAATTAAAAATGGAGCAAAGACCTAAATGTAAGAGCTGAAACAATAAGATTTTTTGAAGAAAATATATCTTCATGCTGTGGATTTGGCAGAAGGTTTGTAGACAAAACAAAAACAGAAGTAATGATATAAGCTTTTGTTTATCAAAGACATATCAAGAGACTGTTGAGTAAACCTTCAGAATGAAAGAAATATTTTCCCAAAATATGTATCTGTGCCTTTTAATCACAGTAACGGAAAAGCTAAAGTGACACATAAGTCTTTAACAATTTAAACATGCTGATTGCATAGTTCTATGTTTCCATGTAGATCTATGAAAAATGAGTAGATAAAATATGTCACTTTTAGGGGCTGGGTTGTGGCTGAGTGGTTGAGCGCTTGCCTAGCATGTGCAAGGCCCTAGGTTCTATCCTCAATATCACATAAAAATCAATAAATAACATAAAGGTATTCAACTTTACTTGAAAAACACATATTAAAAAATATGTCACTTTAAGTGAATATACATAGTGCTGTAAAAGTGTATGCCTTAATCATTTGCAGTTTCTTTTATTCAAGTTCTCCAAATATATTTAAAATTAAAAAAATTAAGAGGCCACCTACACAAGGCAAGAGGCTGTGGGGCCCCAGGCAATTCTGTAGGTATTGATTGTATATCTTATTCTTATTCATTCTGTACCTACATTAAAAATATAATTATTGTATGATATAACAGTCTACTTCTGGATATATATCCAAGGGAATGAAATTAGTATTAATATTCATCATAGCCAAAGAATGGAAGCAGCCTAAGTGTTCATCAGTAAATGACTAGATAAAGAAAATTTAAACAGCTCAATTTCAAGCAGTGAAACTGGAAAAGCCATCAAAAGCCTACCAATCAAGAAAAGCCCAGGACCAGACAGATTCTTGACTGAGTTCTGTAAGACTTTCAAGGAAGAATTAAGACCAATACTCCTCAAATTATTCCATGAAATAGAAAAGGAGGGAACCCTTCCAAACTTATTTTATGAGGCTAGTATCACCCTGATACCTAAGCCAGACAAAGACACATCAAGGAAAGAAAACTGCAGATGAATATCCCCGATGAATATAGATGCTAAAATTCTCAATAAAATTCTTGTCAAATCACATACAAAAGCATATTGAAAAGATAGTGCACCATGGTCAAGTGGGATTCATCCCAGGGATGCAAGGTTGGTTCAACATATGGAAACCAATAAACATACTTCATTGCACCAATTCACTTAAAGACAGAAATCATATAATCATCTCAATAGGTGCATAAAAAGCATTTCACAAAATACAGCACCCCTTCATGACAAAACACTAGAAGAACTAGAGACAATAGGAACACAATTCAACACTGTGAAAACTATATATGCTAAAACCAAGGCCAACCTCATTCTAAATGGAGAAAATTTGAAAGCATTCCCTCTAAAAACTGGAACAAGGATGCTCTCTTTCACTTCTATTCAACATCATCCTTGAAATTCTAGCCAGAACAATTAGAAAGAAATAAAAGGGATATAAATAGGAAAAGAAGAAATGTCACTATCTGCTGATGACATAATTCTATATTTAGAAGATCCAAAAAAATCCACCAGAAAACTTAGAGAACTAATAAATGAATTCAGCATAGTAGCATAATATAAAATCAACACCCATAAATCAAACGCATTCATCAGTGATGAATCTAGTGAAAGAAACATAAGGAAAACTACCTCAATCACAGTAGCCTCAAAAAAAGATAAAATACCTGGGAATCAATCTAACAAAAGAAATGAAAGACCTCTACAATGAAAACTACACAACACTAAAGAAACAAATTAAAGCAGACCTTAGAAGATGGAAAGATCTCCCATGCTCATGGATAGGCAGAATTTACATTGTCAAAACAGCCATAGTACCAAAAGCTGTAAACAGATTAAATGCAATTCCTGCTAAAATCCCAATGACATTCTTCCTAGAACCCCCAAAAAGCAATCATGAAATTCATTTGGAAAAATAAGAGACCCAGAATAGCCAAAGCAATCCTTAGCAAGAAGAGTGAAGCAGGAAATATCACAATGCAAGACCTTAAACTATACTTCAGAGCCATAGTAACAAAAACACCATGGTATTGGCACTAAAACACACATATACCAGTTTGTTACAGAATAGAAGACACAGAGACAGACCCACATAAATACAGTAATCTCATACTAAAGATGCCAAAAACATTTATTGGAGAAAAGATAGCCTGTTCAACAAATGGTGTTGGGAAAACTGGGAATTCATATGTAGCAAAATAAAGTTAAACTCCCATCTCTTACTCTGCAAGAAACTCAATTTAAAGTGGATCAAAGACTTAGGCACTAGAACAGAGACCCTGTGCCTAATAGAAGAAAAAGTAGGCCCAAATCTTCACCATATTGGCTTCCTTAACAAGACTCCCAATGCACAAGAAGTAAAATCAAGAATGAATAAATGGGATGAATTCAAACTAAAAACCTTCTCAGCCAAGAAAATAATAACATGAAGAGGAAGCTTACAGAATGAGAGAAATCTTTACCACATGAACTTCAGAGTATTAATCTCTTGGATACATAAAGAACTCAAAAACTTCAACACCAAAAACAAAATTTAAATAAATGGGCTAAGGAACTGAACAGACACTTCACAGAACAAGAAGTACAATCAACAAATTTTTGAAAAATATTTGCAATCAAAGAAATTCAAATCAAAATTATACTGAAATTCCATCTCACTCCAGTCAGAAGGGCAATCATCAAGAATACAAGTAACAAATGGTGAGGATGTGGGGAAAAAGGTACACTCATACATTGCTGATGGGACTGCAAATTGGTGTCACCACTATAGAAAGTAGTATGGAGACTCCTCAGAAAACTTGAAATAGAGCTACCATTTGACCCAGTCATCTCACTCCTAAGTTTATACTCAAAAGATTTAAAATTAACATACTAGAGTGACACAGTGAGATCAATGTTTATAGCAGCTCAATTCACAATAGCCAAACTATGGAACCAATCTAGAGGCCCTCCAATATATGAATGGATAAAGAAAATGTGGTATACATACACAATACAATGAAATATTAGTCAGCCTTAAAGAATGAAATTATGGCATTTGGTGGTAAATGGATGGAGCTGGATAATATCATGCTAAATGATATAAGCCAATCCCCCCAAAACAAACGCCAGATGTTTTCTCTGACATGTGGATGCTAATTCATAATAATAGGGGGCAAGGGAAGAATAGAGGTACTTTGGATTAGGCAGAGGGGAATGAAAAGAGGGGAGAGGGTGTGGGAGTAGGAAGGGTAATTGAATGAATTGGATATTATTAGCCTATGTACATATGTGACTACACAACCAGTGTGAATCTATATCATGTACAACTAGAAGAATGATAAGTTATATTCCATTTATGTATGATGTTTGAAAATGCATTCTACTGTCATATATAATTAGAAAAAATTAAAGAATGCGTATGTGTAATGGAATATTATGCAGCCATTTAAAGGAAAACAGATGAACTTGGAGGACATTATATTAAGTGAAATGAACCAGACAGAACGACAATTACTGTATGATCTCACTTCTATTTGGAATCTAAAAAAGTTGAACTCAAAGGAATTACTGTGGAAGCATAAAGAAGAATGGTAGGGGCCAAAGATCATCGGTGGAAGAAATGATGAAATGTTAGTTAATGATCAATAAGTTCTGGGTATCTAATGTACAGCATGGTGACTATGTTTACTTGATGTTTACTAAAAGCATCCTTACCACATATATATAGCACACAGCACACACACACGCCCAGTGGGAACTGTGGAGAGTGTGTATTAATTACTTTGTTATGGTAACCATTATACATGTGGGTGTCAAGTCATTTTACACCTTGAATGTCAATAATTTTTATTTGACAATAATACCTTGATAAAGCAGAGGAGAAAGTGAATGTAGTGGTAACCATTTAAAAATAGATGTGAAATGCATCTAACTATATCAAAAGACTTTGTAATACCAAATGATTAGAAACAACAAATATTTAATCATCATTAATTATGAAACAACAGAGCAATATATTAGAGTCAACAAGGTTCCTTATCCATGATCGAGTGTCGCACTTGTGAATACGCTGTATTATGTTGCCTGAGAGGATTAAGATTGCGAATTGGCTGACGTTAAGGTAGGGATTACCTACGTAGGCCTCATGAAATTGCATTGGTTCTTAAGAGCAGAAGAGGAAGGCACTGGAGTCAGTCAGGGCATCAAAGCATGAGAGGAAACTGACAGTCCCTCTCCCCACCCAGTGTTGACTGTAGAGATGGAGACAGTAACACATAAGCCAGTGAATACAGGTAACCTCTAAAAGATGAGAACAGCTCTCTAATAACCATAAGAAAAAATTTGCTAACAACCTGAAAGAGAACAGAAATAGATTGTCTTCTAAAGCCTTCAGAAAGGAACATCTTCATCCCAACAGTTTGGCAGGTGAGATTCAGCTCAATGGCTGATATCTGACCTGTGATACTGGAAGTTAATAAACTTGTGTTGTAAGCCATTAAGTCGGTGGTAATATGGCAATAAGAAAGTTAGGTGTTAAATGGAATACTGTATGACCAATTTTATGAAGTCTGTATTGTAACTGGAAAGATGTTTAAAATACATTGTTAGGAAAAAAAGTTACAAACTAATAAATATTGCATGAACCCGTTTTTGTAAGGGTAGGATGATCCTATTAAAAATACATGTAGTACAGAAACAAAATTATAAACCCCAGGTTGTTTCACTTAGCCCTGGTGTGAAATTGTATCAGAGCAAGCAAGAATAAGAAACAAAAAAAAAAGGTGGTAATTTACCCAAGCACTTGCTTGGAGAAGAAAATATTTAGCTAGTCATTACATTTTCTAGCTAGATAGATCAGGAAACTACTACTAAATCTTTACACAACATTTACCATGGTGATTAGGTTAAATCTTATTTTGTATGGCAAAATCAATTTTGTGTCTCAGTTTAATTGGGAGATTTGATATACATGTTCTAAGGACTGTTTATTTATAAACCTGAGAATTTAAAAATATTTGTTACAGAAGCTACATGTGTTAGAATATTATAACAAAAAGTGTTTACATAAATTGGTAAAATATGTCAAGGTCTAGATTTTATCCACAAAGTAATAATTACTTTATGTATATAACTATACTCTATCCCTTCAAGTTCGGTAAAATTTAGAAATTTAGCTAAAGAATATCACATTATAAAAATTAGTTATACAAATAAAAGATGACAAACAGAATGAACAATTCAGGATTTTGAATGAATTGAAAAGAAATGATTACATGATTTCTTCAGAGAGACAAAACTGTTTATGACTTACCTTTTGTTTATTGCTTATCTATATTTTCCTAAAAAGGAGGAGAAAAATACCTTATTAGAGTTCATATTCAATGAATAATCATTCTAAACAATATTATAAAAATAAGTATTGCCATAATCTTAGCGCCTGCTAAGTTTTAAAATAGGAAAAAGAAAATATGTGATAAAAAGCAACTAAACAGTTTGGGAAAAGAACAAAATAGACT
Organism: Ictidomys tridecemlineatus; assembly: GCF_052094955.1. Taxonomy (NCBI): domain Eukaryota; kingdom Metazoa; phylum Chordata; class Mammalia; order Rodentia; family Sciuridae; genus Ictidomys; species Ictidomys tridecemlineatus. Next base: position 91,567,069 of record NC_135486.1, read on the forward strand.
TTAGAAATTAACAACCTGAGGGAACAGTGGCGCACACCTGTAATCCAGCAGCTTGGGAGGCTGAGTCAGGAGGACTGCAAGTTCAAAGCCAGCCTCAGACCCTAAGCAACCTAGTGAGATCCTGTCTTAAAATAAAAAAGGCTGGGAATGAGTGAATCAGTGGTTAAATGCCCCTAGGTTCAATTCCCAATACCCAAAACCAAACAAAATAAAAAAAAATGTACAGAAAAAGTAATTACCAATGTGATATTTGAAATTAAATTCCTGATGCTTGAGTTAAACAGTTGAAAAAAATGACTAAGAATATCCATGATATTTCTGAAGGCAAACTAAAAGATAGGAGCAATTGTATCAAAAATTGTTTTATAATACAAGAACAGTAACTAAAAATGAAAATATGATAATAGCATAGTAGAAATAGACAAATCCTACCAATGGAATAAGATTACAGACACAGGTTCATATGGAAGTAAGTATTTTAAAAATAGGTGAAAAGCCACTTTGATAAAATATTTTGACACTTCCTCATTATGTATAAACGTGAATATCATAACATTTTATTCTTTGGTAGTGATATATAGTTATAAATGTGCACCAAAAATCTACATGTACAGAAGGATTCATTGTAGCATTAAAAGGAGAAAAATACCAAAACCAGTTAAATGGCTACCCACAGTAGAATTGTAATTGAGGTACAGTAGGTCAATTTCAGAAACAAAATTGAACACAAGAATCCAGTCTTAGAAGAATGATATTTCATAATCTAGAATCAGGCAAAACAAGTGATATATTGTTTAAATACATGTATTTTAAATGGTGAAGCTATAAAGAAAGGCAAGCAAATTATCACCATAAAATTCAAGATAACAACATAAGCAAAATAATGGAATATATAGCTTTGAGTTTTTGTCCCCATAGAACCAACAAAAAACAAGCAGGAAGTGTCAGAACCAACTTTTATCAGAAACTCAGGAAGCACAGCAACCATGCAAGTAACTGGATCAAGAACAAGGCAATTTTAAAATGGCAGGAAAGTTTCATGACATTTTTACTCACTTTTGCTTCACTTCTTCCCCACTCTGATGTTCTTGAAGAGAACAACCCCATTCTTAGTGGGGATCATGGTCCCTGGTTCATAGGGAGCAAGAGCAAACTTGCAAAGTATTGTGTGTATGTGTTCTAATGCTCCAAGGGCTGCCTCTGAGGACTGAGGCAAGATACTCATCTGTATTTCACCTAATTCAGAACTCTTGACTAAGAAGAGAAAAAGAAGAAAGGGTAGGGGTGGGGTGGGAAGGAAAGGAAAAGGAAAGATCATACAGATGAACTAATGACATGCTTGGTAAACAATGACATACGCGGGACTGCATAAAGTCTAGAAGCAAAATCTGTGGAGTTTTCTTTAGGGAATTGGGACACTTAGAGGTGCCCATGTAAATAAGGGACTTTAGAAAACTACATTTATGCCCAAGGCAAGATGCATGCTCAGTAAAAACCTGAAAAGACTCTAAGCTTTATCTCAGGCTGATACCTAGACTCAGTGCAAGCCTAGCTAGATGTTGAAGGAGTTCGCTAGCAGAGAGAATCGGCAAAAACTGTAAACTTTTGACATTCAAGAAAATGTCTCCAAAAGCCTCATACACACTTCAGTAATCATACACAATAAGGGGTGCAATATTTACAAAAACTATCTAGGAAAGTCACTAAGCAAATGGAATTAGATTTCAACAATTAAAAAGGAAAAAAATCCAGGGAAATTCTGAGGAAAGGAAGAATAGGACTTTTAGTGTTACATCATAATTTTCAAGTGGTTTCCAACAACAACAACAAATCATAGGTCACATAAGGAAATAGGAAAGTATGGTTCACTTAGAGGAATAACAAATTGACAGAAATCTTCCTAAGGAAGATCAAACATTGAACTTAAAGGCTTTAAAACGTCATTTTATATTTTATTTTTAATGTGGTGCCAGGGATGCTAGACAAGCGCTCTACCACTGAGCCACAATCCCGGCCCCTAAATGGATGGCATTAGAGCAGATTATGCTAAGTGAAGCTAGCCAATCCGTAAAAAACAAATGCCAAATGTCTTCTTTGATATAAGGAGAGCAACTAAGAACAGAGCAGGGAGGAAGAGCATGAGAAAAAGATTAACATTAAACAGGGATGAGAGGTGGGAGGGAAAGGGAGAGAGAAGGGAAATTGCATGGAAATGGAAGGAGAACCTCATTGTTATACAAAATTACATATAAGAGGAAGTGAGGGGAAAGGGAAGAAAAAAATAAGGGGGAGAAATGAATTACAGTAGATGGGTTAGAGAGAGAAGATGGGAGGGGAAGAGTGGGGAGGGGGGATAGTAGAGGATAGGAAAGGCAACAGAACACAGCAGACACTAGTATGGCAATATGTAAAAAAGTTCATGTGTAACTGATGTGATTCTGCAATGTCTATACGGAGTAAAAATGGGAGTTCATAACCCAATTGAATCAAATGTATGAAATATGATATGTCAAGAACTATGTAATGTTTTGAAAAACTAATAATAATTTTAAAAAAGGCTTTAAAACAATCGTCTTACCAGATGTGGTAACACATGCCTGTAATCCTAGCAATTCAGGAGGCTGGAGCAGGAAAATCACAAGTTCAAGGCCAACCTTGGCAATTTAGCGAGTCCCTGCCTCAAAGAAAGGTGGGTGTGAGGAGCTTAGGGAACGTAGCTCAGCGGTGGTGAGGTAAGAGAAACAGGCAGAGTAGGGAAAATGGTGAGGATCCATAAGAGGACAGATGTCAGGACCCCTATTGGAGGTATGCTTCACACCATTTGATGTATTCCAGCATGTCAAACAACAACATCTATTTCCCAAATGGGTCAAAAGATTCTATTCTTAACAAAAAGAATGCCTATGCAGCTCAGCCTGAGCACAGACACCTGATGAACTCTCAAGGACCGGTTATAAGAGGGTCAGTCAACTTCCCCACATGTGCCTTTAAAAGAAGAGACCCTGGTGGCACTCTTGCCCCTCCCATATTCTCCCTTGAGAGCTTTCTTACTCATTTGAACCTTAATCTCCTCTATTAAAGCTCTCTTTCTTGCTTATGTTTGCCATATCTGTTGTTCATTCTTTGAGTCGGTGGACCATGGACCGGATTCTAATTTCTACCGGTAACAGTAGAGCACCCCTGGGTTCAATTCCCAGTATCCCACCAAAACAAACAAAAAGAAAAAAAACCTCATAACTATCTTAAATATACTCAAATGGCTAAAGGAAAATGATATATTAACTAAAGATTATGTGAAATGAACAGGGATTATAGAAAATTCTAGAAAAAATTAAAAATCCAGTAGAAGGACCCAGTAGCACATCTGAGCAGGCAGAAGAAAGGATCATTGAACGTGAAGCTACCACCAATATTATTTTGATTTGAGGTTGTAACTCCACTTTTACTACCCACATGATTTAGAAGGCTATTGCATAAAAAATTATACACCTGTATTATTGGGCATGCAGGTATAACAGTATAATCTGTGATAGTAACAAATGTGGGAGGGGGAACAGAGGCATTGGAGTAGAGATTTTGTATACTATTTAAGTTACATTATCATTGAGATTGTTAATAACAGCAATTTAGATTGTTAACAATTTAATGTTAAATGTAATACCCATTATATATGTTATAAACACATACACACATGCCCACACATAAAAAACACACACACATGCAAATACACACAATGCCCAAAGAGAAATGAGAAGGGAACCAAAATGTTTCATTAAAAAGTCAACTAAACACAAAAGAAGGCAGTAATGAAGGGAATGACAGAAGTTCTTAGTAGTAATACTTTTAAAATTTTATTTTTTATTCTTTTAAATTTACTATTAGGGTTCATTTTGACATAATGATAAAAGCATGGAATATAATTTACTCTAATTCAGTCCCTAGGTCTTCCCCTTTCCCTCCTCTCATCCCTCCCCACCCTTCCCTTTACATCACTGACATTTTTTGCTATTTACACATAGTTTTTTTTTTTTAATTAGCACCTTGTGGAGTACATAAATATGAGACTCACTGTGGTATATTCATGTATGTACATTGGAAAGTTAGGTCAGATTTGCTCTTCTGTTTTTCCCTTTTCCTATCCTTCTCAAACATCTCCCTCGACTCCACTGATTTCTCTTTTATTTTGCTTATCAGTAATACTTAAAATGTCAGTGGATTAAACTTCCCAATCCAAAGGCAAAGATTGCCAGAATGAATAAAAACAAAACAAAAGCACAATTTATAGCAAACTGTGCTTGTCTACAAGAGAATCACTTTAGATTTAAAGATGTAAATAGGTGAGAGTTAAAGGGCAGAAAAATATTCCATACCAATAGCAACCAAAAGAGAGCAGGATGACTATATTAACATGGACAAATTAGACTTTAAGTAAAACACTGTTACAAGAGACAAAGAATGCCATCATGTATTGAACAAATCATCAAGAAGATATAATAATTATAAATATATATACACACCTGCTGATAGCCACAGCTGAGTTGGAATGGCCCCTGGCATTTTGCCAATAGTATTGGTTGAGAGGCAAGCCATTAAGATGATGCTGAATTGATTCAATTGTATATTAGACCTTTACTGTCTGCCTTGGGGCACTACTTTGGAGTTCTCCTGGGGATTCCTGGAGAGTTCACATTGGTTGGGGAAGTGCTGGAGGAGGGATTTCTGGTTGGTGGTTCCTGGAGGAGCCGCGTGGCATTCGGGAGAGTTCCTGGGGAGCGTGTGTGGAGTGTGCTGGTGGAGTTCAGAAATAAAGTTTGTTCCTCTTGAGTGGCTCGTGATTTGTGCCCAGCCAGACTGCGGCATATGCAAAACAATAAAGCCCCAGAATATGTGAAGCAACCACTGACAGGATTGAAAGGAGAAAAGAAAGTTCTATGTTAATGGTTGGGGAATTCATTACCCTACTTTCAATAATGAATAGAACATTTAAACAGAAGATCAATGAGGAAATGGAGAAGGTAAGCAATACCATATACAAAATAGAGGTAATATGGAGAAGACTCCTCTATAGATTGTTATGGTTTTGATACAGTGTGTCCCCCCAAAAGCTCATGTGTTAATACAGGAATGCTCAGAGCTGAAATGATTGAGAGCTATAATCAGAGGATTAATCCATTTGATGGATTAATGATTTGAATGGACTACTAGGTGGAAACTATAGGCAGGTTGGGCATGGCTGAATTAGTAGATCACTGGGGTTGTGCCCTTGGGGTTTATATTTTGTCTCTGGCTCCTCATCGTGTCTATCTGTCTCTCTCTCTCTTTCTTGCTGGCTGCCAGAACCTGAGCAGATTTCCTCTGTTATACCCTTATGCCATGCTATCCCACCTCATCTTGCACTTAGAGCAGGGAAACTGGTTGACTGATCATGGACTGAATCTCTGAAACTGTGAGGTTCAAATAAACTTTTTGTCCTCTAAGTTGTTCTGTCAGGTATTTTGCAGTGATGAAAAGCTGACAGATATACATTCTTTTCAAGTACCCATGGAACATTATTAAGAAAACATGTGAGATCACAAAGCAAAATTCCATAATGAAATCAGGCAAACCCTGTTCTCCAACCACAATAGAATAATGCTAGAAATCAATAGCAGAAGAAAATCTGTAAAATTTACAAATATCTGGAGATTGAAGAGCATACTTCTAAACAACCAATGGGCCAAAGAAGAAATCACAAATGAAATTAGAAAGTACTTGAAGACTAATGAAAATTTAAAAAATAACATTTTAAAACGTATGTGATACAGCAAAGGCAGTGCTCAGAGAGAAGTTTATACATACGTATCCACCCCTGTATCAGATAGGAACTACCTCAAGCCAATTACTTAACTATACTTTGAGAAACTAGAAAATAAAAAATAAACCCTAATCTAGCAGAAGGAGAGGAATAATAAAAATTGGAGCAAAGATTGAGAATTGAAAAACAATAGAGATTAAAAATAAACAAAGTTTATACTTTTTAAAGGTTAACAAAACCATTAGCTACACTGAAAGAAAAAGAGAAAAAAAAACATGATGGGATGGGTGTTATACCTAAAATTATTAAATATATTTTTAAAAGGATAATATGAATATTTCTATGATAAAAAAATCAGAAAACTTAGATGAAATGGATAAATTCATAGGAACACGCCTATTACATCAAATGATTCAGAAATAAATGTCAAATCTGAACACACCTATAATGTTAAGAGATTGAATCAGTAATTAAAACCTCTCAAATAAGAAAAGTGCAGGACCAGAATGGCTTCACTTGATGAATATTTTTAAATATTTTTAGAAGTGATCTTAATACTTCTCAAACTGTTCCAAGAAAAAAAAAATAGAAATGGAAGGAGCACTTTGTAACTAATTCTTAGAGGCCAGCATTATCCGGATGCAAAAACTCTATAAAACCCGGGCCTGCATGCCTGTGGGAGGTTGGAGTAGGATGGTGAGTTAGAAGCCAGCTTCAGTAACTTATGGAGGCCTTAAGCAACTCAGAGAGATCCTGTCTCCAAGCAAATATGTATAAAGGATTGGGGTTGCGGCTCAGAGGTTAAGCACCCCTACGTTCAATCCCCAGTATCAAAACCAAAACCAAAACCAAACAAACCACCACCACCAACAACAACAACAAAATCCAACTCTATAAACATCAACACAGAAAAGAAAACTACAGCCCAATACATTTTGAATGTATATGTAAACTTCCTTAAGATTTAAACTGTAAGGATACATATGGACTAAAGTGAAGAGATTGAATAATATATTCCATGCAAATGGAATTCAAAATAAAACATGAGTAGCCATGTTTTATTAGATAAATTAGACTTTAAATCAAAAGCAGTAAAAATCAACGAGGAACATAATTATATAGAGGGATAGAGGGATCATTTCAACAAAAGGAAATAACAGTTACAAGGATGCATGCACCCAAATATTAATGGTACAAAAGGGGGGAGATAGAAACCAATATAAAAACAGTAGATGACTTTAACACAACATTTTTAATTAACGGATTAGTGATCCAGACAGAAAATCAACAAAGAATAGCAGAATTAAATTGTACCCTAGAGCAAATGACAGACATCTATTAAGAATTTCATCCAACAACCAAAGATACCACATAGTGTGTTTTGTATATATGCAAATCAAAACATCATATTGTACACCTTAAATATAATCTTAATTTGTCAATGATATCTCATAAAAGAAAAATAAGACTATATCATGATATCTTTTACTTTAAAAGTCCATCTTTCATAGATATAAAGATAATATCTATTCAATAGAAAAAAATTAGACTGATTTGATTTACATTTGGGAGCAAGACAAAGATGATCTCTTTAATTACTAGTACTTTTATAAAATGGAGAACTTATGAGGCAACATAGATAAAAGATTTGTAAAAGAAATGCATGTTGATATCTACACAGAAAAACTACTAAGATCAGGAAGATAGTTCAAAAGATTGCCAGACAAATCCCTACTAATAATATCAAAAAAATTTCATAGCCAGCAATAATTCACTAGGAAAAAATAGCAGCCAGTGAGATAGGGGGAGAAGATCAGGTACTCAGTGTAGGTAATGAATGATCTGGGATGAGAGGATGAGGCCTGGTTGTCAAAGAAAGAACAATGCATTGTTAACAACTAACCTCTGTGCTCCTGCTACTTCCTGCCCTAACACATGTGGAGAAGAAAGAGAAGACATAATTAAAAGGTGGGTCTGGGATCTATAAGAGAGACAAGACCATTCCTGCCCATGTACATCCAACTCTGGGGCCCCTTCTCTTCAGAGAGTTCTGTCTCTGTTCCTTTCTTAAATAAAAGTTTTTTTGTATGCTTGCCTCAATGTTTCTTGGGTGTTTCATCTTTAACACTGGTGAACAAGGACCGGTTCCTGATCGTCAATGGACTGAAAGCTAGACTGAAAGAAGAGAAGAGGATTAATCCACTTAATGGATTAATGGTTTGAATGGACTACTTAGTGGTAGTCCAATGGACCGGTATCAGCTGGAGGCTCACCCAGGATGGTCATGGAGATAAGCTCCTTCTCCATACCTTATATCTTTCTGTGTATTTTTCTGTCTCTTTCTCTTTCTGGATGACCGTTTAGGGCACATATCAGTCATTTAAACATGGTCATTGAAAGCTGCCAATCTTAAATCTTGGGTGAAAAATTTCAAAATTTTTTGAGTTCTTAATCACCTGCCCTGCACGTCAGGCATATTGGGCTCTGCAAAGGTCACTTCCTACTTTCCTATTCTGGCTTGGAGCATGTCTGGCACTAGTAGACAGTGGCCCCTGATCCTGGCCTGCCTTTGGATATAAGGATTTGGGCAAAATTAGGGAACAGGGGCTGGGGATGTGGTTCAAGCGTTAGCGTGCTCGCCTGGCATGTGTGCGGCCGGGGTTCGATCCTCAGCACCACATACAAACAAAGATGTTGTGTCCGCTGAAAACTAAAAAATAAATATTAAAAAAAATAAAATAAAAAACTTAGGGAACAATTGTGGGGTCCTGTCTGAAGCTACTCCTCAGGGGATCTCAGATCCCTGTCTGATTCCATCTCCCAACAGCCCTCTAGGTATCCTGTAGTGACCAAGCAATTAAGTGGTGCTGAGTAAACACTCCAGTAAAACATACACTTCTGTATGAGCTGACCACACTCTCCCAAGCTTGCTTCTCATGAGCACTCTCCTTCCCTCACCAGTGAGACCCAGAAATTGAGGGCCATTTTACATGGAATGGTTCATAAGGAAAGTCCTGGGTTCTCACATTGAGCCATCAAAAGCCTATAGAGATTGTCCTCATTGTTGTTTCTGTGCTTCTGTGTGCCCCATTAGCTTCTTTGGCTGCAGAAGGGAGACTTACACCTGTAGGAAGCCGTTCTCGCACGTGATTGGGCACCTCCCTGACTGGGTGTGAGGTGCTCCGGCCAAGCTGTGTCAGAACTAATCCTCACCCTTTTTAGGTGCAAGAGCCCGACTGTGTGGGGGCGTGACTGACCATTGACCCTGAGACCAATCACTGACCCTGACTTTGGAATGCTGTCCTCCTCGACCTTCATTGGATGGAATTTTCCCCTGAATTTCTTGTTCGCCAATAAAAGGCCACTCCCTGGCATGCCCTCTCTCTCTCCTGCTAGTCTCTTTTGTAAACCTTGCTACCCCACGGGGTGGCTCCAGACAGGAGCCAGAGGGGGCTATCTCTGACCTGGTCAAAGAAAAAGGTAAATTCAGTTTATGTGTATTTATTTTGATCTCACTAGTTGACTTCTATGCTTAGGAACTTAGGACCTCTAGAATGAAGCTAGCGTGCTGGTCGTGCGACAGATATACCTATACTTTCCTATTTTTCAGAGATCCTGGAAGACATCTTTTAACCCATCACCCTCTAGATGATGAAGCCTCCCAATTACAATCTCCCTTTCAATTCACCCTTTCCTTAGATGACTCCAGAAACAGGACACTAAGCATTCAACAACCACTAGATGTCCTCCTTGCTCTCTGGAGATTCCTTTGACCTACTGATTCAAGCATAATCTCTTTATTCCAGTTTTTACCCTTGGCAACTCTGGCTCTCCAGTGTATGTGAGTGGCAACTTTTTTACAGACCAGACTCCATAGTCATATAGATGCACTGAGCAGGGGAATGAATCCTATCATAGGTCATTTCTTTATCATGGGTCATCACATCTTTAAGTTTTTATAGGCAGGAGGAGAACCAGTAAGGGCCACTGAGTCTGAATTCTCTGGGTCTTTGGCACGTGGCCAGCAAAGACCCTCACATCCTTACTGCTAATGCTGCAATAAATGCAGCAGGACATAAAAGTGATAAATGGGTTTTCTGGCCATCAAAAGCTCATAAGGGAGATGTCCCTAGCAAAGTGGGTGGTTTCTCTGGTGTGAGCAACAGAATTCTGTTTTCTCTTACATAGGTAGGAATAACAGTTATGCCAGGTTCACCACTATCCTGTCCATAAAGTGATACTCTCTACCCCAAGCCATACTGAAAAGTTGGGATGAATTTCATCCATAAATTTTTCTGAAGAAAAAGCATCTCATTTTCTTCTGATGCCAAGCCTGGCCTCAATACAAACCCTCTGATGGGGAATCTTGACTGCCACAGGGAAGTATGAACTTTAACACTATATGACAGCCTAGTGTGTTTCAGAAAAGGGAAGAGAAATGGTCTGAAATTCCCTATGTTTACGCTTTCTTTTCTTGTAGGGAAAACACCAAATTACGACAACAATGCTGATTAGACTCAGCTGTGGTCACTTCCACGACAGGAGAAGGCCTTAAGGAAGAAAAACTAAAAAGACCCCAGGAATTTCCACCTTCTTCTTTGACCCACCAAAAGCCCCTCTGCCAAGAGGAGAATTCAGACCAATTAAAGTACATACCCTTTTCTCCCTCCAAGACTTAAGACAGATAAAGAGATTTAAGGAGGTTTTCAGAGGATTTAAACACATATGGAAGTGTTTCAGAACTTATGTCAGGTATTTGATCTCACCTGGCAAGATATTATGCTGTTGCTTAACCAGACTTTAACCACCAATGAGGCTGAACATTTTGGGGGTGACCTGCATCTCAGTAGTGCCCCAGCAGCACAAACTAGAAGCAAACCTAATTATCCATCTGGATTACAAGTGGTTCCTAGACCTGATGCTGAAAAGGATCCAAATGATGAACAGGATGACTGAAAAATTAGACATTTCCAGACATTAATCCTTGAGTGCCTCAGATAATCCAGACAAAAACTTATTAATTAGTCCAAGCTGTCTGAGACAGAATAAGGCCTTCAGGAAAATCCAATTGTCTTTCTGGAGAAAGTCAGAGAGGCAATGAGAAAACACATCACCATAGATCCTGAGCCCACAGAGGGCCACTTAATTTTAAAAGATAAATTTATCACTCAGTTGGTCCCAGACATTGGAAGGAAGTTACAAAACTTGGCATATGGCCCTGATCAGTCCTTAGATGACATCTTCTGGCTTGAAACTTTCGTCTTTTATAACAAAGATCAGGAAGAAAAGAAGGAAAATGAACACAGAGACAGAAAGAAGGCTGAAACATTGATTATGGCCCTGCAAAGAGTAAGCTTCCCAGGTAAGAAAGGGAAGAAATGGAGTGGACCTTAAGCTACAAAAAGGACTTGCTTCCATTATGGGAATGAGAAACAATACCAAAAGGAATGCCCATAGGCCGAATGGTTATTTCCAGGGCCCTGTCCTATATGCTGTGGCAATCACTAGAGGGATGAATGTCCTTAGGAATGTAGGCTTTCAGGGCAGCTAGATTTCCCCACACAGGACTGACTGGGCCAGGGGTTGACTCTAATGGCTCCAGTAACTCCTGTCACCACACATGAACCCCAAGAGGTCAGTTTCTTCCTGGACACTGGTGCTAGCTTTTCAGTACTCATATTTAACCCTGGACTCCTTTCCTCTAATATTATGATGGTGCAAGGGGTGTCTGGATGACCTGTTCAGGAACTTCACTTCCCCTACTGAGTTGTGAGTGGGATAGAATGATGTTTTCTCATGCATTTTTTATAGTCCGAGTGCTCTACCTACGGGGAAAGACTTCCTTTCAAAGCTTCAGGCTTCTATCATGATGAATCTAGGACCCCTGGGACCACTATGTCTACCTCTATCAGAATGTGATACAAACCTTGATGTTTGGGTCACTGACAGTAAGATTGGGTGAGCAAAAAGTAAAGTCATAGTAAAAATAGTCTTAAAGGATCCCTTTGTTTTTTCACATCAGAGACAATACCCCCTGCACCCAGAAGCAAAAAGGAGCTTATTGGAGATCACTTAAAACCTCAAAAGGCAGGGATTTCTAGTGCCCTGAAACAGCTCATGTAATACACCAATTTTAGGAGTTCAAAAGTCAAAAATCTAGTTCAAGACCTCTAGAATAATTAATGAAGCAGTCATTCCCCTCCATCCTGTGGTTCCTAATCCATTAACTCTATTATCTGAGATCCCAACTTCTGCAGCTTGGTTTATTGTATTAGAGTAAAAGGATGCCTTTTTCTGTATACTCTTAGACTCTCAATCACAAAACTGTTTGCCTTCAAGGAATTTGATAGAGGATCTCAATTAACCTGGGAAGTGTTGCCTTAAGGATTTAGAGATTGTCCCCATCTGTTTGGACAAGCCCTAGCCAAGGACTTAACAGATTTAAAGAAAGGTCATCTTTGGTTTTTCTTCAATATGTAGATGACATCCTCCTGTGTGCCACAACCCAGGAAGAGTACCAGGAGGTTATTACATAACTTCTAAATTTCTTAGCTGATAGCAGATGTAAGGTCTCAAAAAGGAAAGCTCAATTATGTCAACAACAGGTTTAATATTTAGGATTCCAGCTGTCTCAGGGAATCAAGCTAGGAGAAGAGAGGTCAACCCACATAAGGCGATACCCTCTATTCCAAACCATAAGACAGCTCAGAGGCTTCCTAGGAATAACTGCATATGGCAGGTTTGGGGTCCTGGGTATGGGGAATTAGTTAAGCCGCTTTAAAGCCTCCTTAAGGAAACTCTACATAATGAACAATTACCCTAATATGGGAACCAGAGAGTGTTAAAACCTTTAAAGCATTAAAAGGGGCCTTACTTCAAGCTCCTCCTCTCAGCTTTCCTACAGAGCAAGAATTTAACCTGTTTGTCACTGAAAGAGGAGGAATAGTCATGAGAGTGGTCACAGAAAAGAATGAACCAGCTCAAGAGCCAGCAGCTATCTCAGCAAGGAGCTTGACCTCATGTCTCAGGGATAGCCTCATTACTTTCAAGTGATGCCTGCAGTTGTTTTACTGGCCCCTGAGGCAATCAAAATCACCCTGGGAAGAGATCTCATTGTCTGTACCTCTCATGATCTCTCAGGGATTTTAAATACTAAAGGGGGATTATGGCTTTCAGATACCCGCCTTCTAAAATACTAAGCTTTACTTCTAGAAGGACCAGTTGCTCAAATAAGGACTTGCTCTAACTTAAACCCAGCCATTCCCCGTTCAGAATCATTAGAGGGAAATCCTGAATTGACTGACAAAAAGTCTTAGCTATAGACTACTCAGCCTGAGGGGACCTTCAAAGCCTCCCCCTGTCTAATTCAGACCTCACCTTGTACACAGATGGAGTCTTGTTCATGGAACAGGGAGAGTATAAAGCTGGATATGCCATGGTGACTTTACATGACACCTTAGAGGCACAATCCTTGCCTCCAGGTGCAAGTGCACAGCTTGCAGCATTGATAGCTCAACAAGAACACTCAAGCTGGCAAAACAGAAGGGAGTCAATATTTACACTGACTCTAAATACATCTACCTAATTCTGCGTGCACATGCAGCAACTTGAAGAGAGAGAGGATTGCAAACAGATGGGGGAAATTCTATAAAGAACTACCAACAGATCCTAAACCCTGTTAGAAGCTGTTCATTTACCTAAAGAGGGGGAAGTAATCCACTGCCCAGGACATTAAAAAGGAATAGATAATAGAAGGCAATAAATGATCAGAACAGCAGGCCACAGAGGCTAAGGGAATGTTCTGCCAAAAATGATCTTAGCCCCTCTGCTATGGACAGGACCTCCCCCAGAGATAAAACCTTAATACACCACAAAGTAACAACAGGCTAGAAAAGGGGAGGCATTCTGTTGCCTTCTGGGTGGATTCAGATGGAAGATAATAAACTTTACGTACCTGCTAACTCTCAATGAGAGATTTTACATACTTTACATCAATCTTTCCATTTGGGAAAGGAAAATACTCTCTAACTCTAGAGACTGGAGAGAAAAAAAAATGCCCCAAATGATCCATCGAATAATCAAAGCCTGTGAGAAATGCCAGAGAAATAACCCACTTAACTTCACCAAAAGGCTTCCAGGACTACAAAAGTCAGGACAGTTCCCTGGGGAGGACTGGAAACTTGATTTTACCCCCATGCCTAAAAGCAGTGGGTTCCAATACCTGTGGATTGTGGTAGGTATCTTTACTGGATGGACTGAGGCTTACCTCTCCCAAACTGAACAGGCAGGAGAGGTGGTAAAGGCCTGCTGCAGGAAATAGTTCCCCAATTTGGACTTCCTCACAGCCTCCAGAGTGACAACAGGGCAGCTTTCAAGGCAGCTGTGACTTGGGGAGTATCTACGGTCCTTGGCATATCATATCCAGTGTGCATGGAGACCTGATCCTTGGGAAGGGTAGAGAAGCTAATGATATCTTAAAGAGACATCTGAGAAAACTCACTCAAGAAACCCACTATCTGTGTTCCCTTTAGCCCTACTCAGAATTAAAAACACCTCAGAAACACTAAGGCTTAATCCAAAGATCAGGAAACCACAGATATGGTGACTCATATCACAAATCCGACTAAATTTCAAACTGAAATCTGTAGATATCCCCTCTCTGAGACACTCACTTCTCCACCTTTGTATGAGCCTGGGGATCTAATTATGGTCAAGACCATACCTTCAAATTCTCCAAATTTAGACCCCATCTGGAAGGGATGTTTCCTGTGGTTTTATCTATGCCCCGGGATTTTATCTACACCCTCTACAGTCAAAGTGCTTGGAAAAGAGAACTGGATCCACCACCCTCAGGTAAAACTTTGGCATCCCGGATTGACTCCCAGAGAAATTTCTCTTCCTAAATAAACTGAGGAATGACACTCCTGCACCCCTTTAGAAGACCTAAAATATCTCTTCTGCAGAGACAATGGTGATACGTAAACTTTTCTTTATTTCTTTATTATTTTAGACAAGTCCACTGAAGTTAACTCTTTTCTAGACTGGGCTCAGCAGTATGCCATTAGATTACAGGGAGATAATTGCTGGATATGCAGACCATTGCCCATTTACAGCACTTCTGGGCTTCCCTGGTGGGTATCTCCCTTACAAGGGAATGACTGAATAAAATGATAATCTTTAATGTTAGAACAGAAGAAAGAGATACACTCTTTACAAACTGCTATTCATGCAGATGTTAAATTATGGCCTATAAATAATATTTTGTCACAGCCAGGTATGGGAAGAATTTCACTCTACAGTAAGGCAATCTCCAAAATGTTTCAGCTGTTTAACTACATTTAAGCCCAGATACTCCTCTCTTTCCATTGTTAATGTCAGAATGTCAAAGATATGAGGATAAGATTTGGAACAAATATATGGCTTACACCCACCATGCGGCATCTAAATAAAAAAAAATACCCAGTCTTTTGGGAACAATGTAACCACACATATGACAGATGGCCTAATGCCTCTTGGGAATGAGGATGCATTCCAGAGTCACTATGCCAACACATTATGATTTTACAGACCAATGATTGGTTTGGGACTAAAGGTTTTTTGGACCTGAAATTAGATGGCCAGCAGTCAATGGGAACCAATTAGTATGTGGAACTAATACAGTTTCCCCTAGGCTGGATGGGAAGTTGCACTATTGGGAACCCTGAATGCAAGGGATATGGACATAAAATATAGGACAACCAGCAAATCTCTCCAATCTCAAACATAGATGTGAATGATGTTTTTCATTAGTAAGATCAGTTAGTTTCATTATTTTTCCCACAAATGGGCCTAGAGGAGGTAATATGGCACATGGAGGCCCTAATCAATTATACTTTAAATGCTCTCCATGAGGTTGAGAAATGTATTTCTCTCCTTTATACAGAGCACTCATGAGAAAGGTTGTTTTTAAAAAACCCAATGGCCTTGGGTATTATTACTGCAGCCCAAGGTGGTGCTTGTCCCATTATCTGAACTGAATGTTGTGTTTATATACTTGACAACTCTGACAATGTAAAATACTTAAAGGTTTACATTCCCAAATAAATTCTGTGTCCTCACTAGCCTTGACATGAGAACAGATTTTTAGCTCTTGGTTCTCTGGCACCTCCTGGTGGAAAAAATTGCTGGTCTCTATCATGATCATAATATTCATTGGTATATATGGATCTTGTACCATTCTATTAATTGTATTAATCTCATTCCAGTACTCATGTCTTCTTACTTTTCTCATGAGGCCCTCACCTCCCAGATTTTGAAACCTGTTTTTACTAAACCAGCCTTTTACCATGAACCCCTTGACTAACCTAAAACATTCCTAAAGGGAAAGCTGAACTTCTTGCCCCATGTTGCCCCATCTCAGCCTGAAGCAGCCAGGGCGGTCATCACCCACTTCCGATTACAGCAGTAAGGGCTCCCTTAATCAGAGAGGGAAGTGAAGGAGTGGAAGTAAAGATCAGATAGTCTGTATAGGTAATGAATGATCAGGACTGAGAAGATGAGAACTGGTTATCAGATAAAGAACAATGGGTTGCTAGAGGTTAACCTTTGTGCTCCTGCCCCTTCCTCCCCTCAGAAAGGTACATGGAGAAGACAATAATTAAATGGGGAATTCTGGAATCTATCAGAGAGACAAAACCACTCCCTCCCATGGACATCCAGCTTTGGGGCCCCTTCTCTTCAGAGAAGTCTATCTCTGTCCCTTTCCTAAATAAAACTTGCTTTCTACATTTTCCTCAGCATTTCTTGTGGTTTAATCTTCAATACTGTGGAATAAGGACCAGTTCCTGATCTCTAACAGCCAGTATCAATAGCAACAAAAATTAAATACTAGATTTGAACCTAACAAGGAATACAAGACCTTCACAGAGGTATTTTTTCCATTTTCAGACTGAAAAGAAGAATCAAATGGATGAAAATAGATCTTAACATTCATAGATGCAATGATTAATATGGTAAAGATGTCACTCTTTCCAAATTAATCTAGGAATTTAATGCAATTCCTATAAGAACTTCATGTAGAAGAATAATAACAGAGTCATGAGATGGGAGGGAAAGGGAGAGAAAAGGGAAATTGCATGGAAATGAAGGGAGACCCTCATTGCTATACAAAATTACATATAAGAGGTTGTGAGGGGAATGGGAAAATAAACAAGGAGAGTAATGAATTACAGTAGATGGGGTAGAGAGAGAAGAAGGGAGGGGAGGGGAGGGGGGATAGTAGGGGATAGGAAAGGTAGCAGAATACAACAATTACTAATTGGGCATTATGTAAAATTGTGGATGTATAATCGACGTGATTCTGCAATCTGCATTTGGGGTAAAATTGGGAGTTCATAACCCACTTCAATCTAATGTATGAAATATGATATATCAAGAGCTTTGTAATGTTGTGAACAACCAATAAAAAAAAGAATAATAAATAGCTAAATTCAGCAAAATTTTACAAAAAGAAGCAAAGTGGCAACAGCTTACTAGATATGAGGCATAATACAAATCATACTTTAAAATGTTGAGCAGAACACCATGCATGAGTTACCAATTCCAGGATAGGATATTTCTGTTCGTTGCATCTTGGTATTATATTAGAGTTGCCAAGGAGAACACAAAGTAGTTTAGATGAAACAATCCTTTATTCACATAGAAAAGGGACAGAATGGGATTGGCTTTAATAGTGTAAAAGGTCCCCCAGGTCTAGCAGATCTCTCCCAACAAACAATGCAGAGCAATTTGCCTAATTGCATCCCACTTGTGCTTCAGAGGAATGACCCCCACCCCTCTTTGTGTAGTTTGAAATTCTGAAAGCTGGGGCTATGTGTGAGGGCTCTTGACATATATGCTTAAGCCAAACAAAGTAGTATTCATTGAGTCTTAAAGGGTGAAAGATATTTTTACACACAGTGGTACATCTAGTTGAGGCTTCATGAGCTCTTTATATCTTTAAAAAGGAAACATTTAAGGCTCAGGGCCCAATATTATATGTAGCTTTGGTGGGTGGGTGGGGGTGGTTGGAAAGACCACCTTTCCCAAAACAACCAGAGAGAAAAAAAAAACATCATAGTATAAGAACTAACAGACTTAAGGAGCAAATCAGACACTTTCAAATCATCCTCAACTCTGTGAGAACGTAGCATATAATAGATGTGGCTGTGTGAATATGGAAAATAATGGTTCTTTTAGTAGATGGAGCTGGAAAAGAAATGGCTGATGATATGGAGAAAAATCAATTTGATCCCTATAGTATATCACATAAAATATCCCTATGGGTTAAAGATATCAATGTAAAAGATAAAGTATAAAGTTAATAGTAAATAATGTAAATGATATATTTGGGACTTTTTTGAGGACCCCAAAATTCCAAATCATAAATAGAAAAAAATAGTAAAAGGAAATGCCTAAGTAGCTAAAAATGAATAAAAATATGTGAAGGTAAATTCTTTCTTAATACAGTAATCACAATTAGAAAAATAAAATTTGAAATAAGTTACACTTTATTTACATCCAATTAGGAAATATTGGAAAGCCAATATTAAGTGTCAATGACAAGGGTATTCATGCACTGCCATACAGTTAAAACTAATAAAGGTAAGTGGGATTATTAGTAGAGTAACACAAAAATAAAAATGGAAGAATGATGTTGATGAATATGATAATGAAAAAATTAAATAAAACAAGAGAGAAATCTCAAACAAACTAACAATAATATGCCATGTAGTAATAGTATGATTAATTCAATTAAGGGTTTCTGCAATTAAATAGATACAAGATCAAGGATGTATGCATTCAGGATCCATTTGAGAATAAGTCATTTAATATTGAGTTTTATCTTTTTATATACAATAGAAAGATAACAAGTGTTTACAAGGAAGGGAAAAGGAAAATTTGTATAGAACCATACATTTCA
The DNA here is from genome assembly GCF_052094955.1 of Ictidomys tridecemlineatus. NCBI lineage: Eukaryota > Metazoa > Chordata > Mammalia > Rodentia > Sciuridae > Ictidomys > Ictidomys tridecemlineatus. The sequence continues at coordinate 91,585,803 of NC_135486.1, forward strand.
AATGATCAACATGTTGGTTGGGATGTACATTAGTGAAGTTATTCTGGAAAATGGTATAAAATTAGAACTGAGGGTGTAGCTCAGTGGTAAAACACTTGACTAACATGCATGAGGCCTTGGGTTTGATATCCTCAGCACTGCAAAACCCAAACCACACAAAAAAACTTAGAACTATCATGATCCAGCAATCTCACTTCTGGGTATACATGTTATGGTTTGGATATGGAATATACCCCAATGTCTCATGTGCTTAGAAGTGGTGTTTAGGGGAAGAAATTAGATCATGAGGTCTCTGACTTCATGGGTAGATTAATTCTCTGATAGTTGAATGAATTACTGGGAGGTGGGCCCTAGTTATAAAAGGAGATCACTGGAGGCATACCCTGGAAGGGCTTATCTTCTCTCTACTGTTCACCTGCTCTGCTTCCCAGATGGTGTGAGCTGAGCAGATTTCCTCCATCATATTATTCTGCCACGATATTCTACTTTATCTCGTTTCCCCTCTGCAAAATGGAGCCAGATGAATTAAATCCCTAAACTTGTGCCCAAATCATTGTTAATTCCTCTGAGTCATTCTCATCATGTACTTTTGTTACAGTGACAAAAAGCTATAGGAATGAAAATCATTATATCAAAACCATATCCTTCTATTTTCACTATAGCATTCTTCACAATAGTCAAGGAACCAAGTGTGCATCAGTAGATGAATGGAAAAAGAAAAGTGTGGTATATACACACATTGGAATATTATTGCATATAATAATACTATTCAGTCTTAAAAAAGAAAAAAATTGTCATTTAAAACAATATGAATGAACCTGGGGGAAGTTATTATGCTAAATGAAGTAAATCTGGCACATAAACAAAAATATCTTATGATCTCACATGTGGATTCTAAGATAGTTGAAATCATAGAATTAGAGAGTTGAATAGTGGTTACCAGAGGCTGGGGGGTAATTGGGAGAGTAGGGAGAGGAAATAAGGACAATCAAAGGGTACAAAATTTCAGTTGGGCATGAGAAATAAGTTTTGAGATCTATTTGAAACAATGACAATAGTTAATAATATATATTTGTAAATAACTAAGTGAGTTGATTTCAAATGTCCCACTACCAAAACTGATAAGTTTGTGCGGTGATGCATATGTTGATTAGTTGAATCATTCCATTTTGTGTGTGTATGTGTGTGTGTGTGTGTGTGTGTGTGTGTGTATCACACTGTATTCTGTAAATAAATAAAATTATGTTCTATCAATTAAAAATAATAATAAAAGGAGAAAATTAACTTTTTTAGAGAAGAATCTGAGAGAATCTCAGGAAAAGTATATATATATAATGAATTTTTCTATTAGCACTGAATTGGATCATTACTGCATCAGAATATTTATCATACATCATGAGAATCAATGGCTTAGAAGCTCTTGCAACTATAGAATAAGGATTTAAAATCATACAGTTGTTGAAAAATAAAAAACCTGTATAGAACCAAACTATTGATACAAATGTACAAGAATCACAAAAAAAATAAAACAAATGTCAAAAATCATATCTATAGAAGAACACATTCAATATAATTAGAGTAATTAGAAGCGTACTGATGAATAGAACACAAAACTAAAATAAAATAAGACAGGGGTCTTGAATAAAATGGTGATGACAATATACCTTAATATTAGTAGTAAAATTAACTCAATTAAATGTCCCTGCAGTTAAAAAAAAAACAAGATCTATCATATACATGTTCATAATTTGTTTGAGAAAAAGTCATTCATTATTTAGTTTCATCTATTTGACTATATAAAAATAATGGTCACTCCAATTTACTATTCCTTGTGATATTTTGATATTAAAATAAAATTATAAGTAGAGAATTTAGTGATGCATTAGAATTTACATTAGCAGTTTATTGATGCTAATATACATAATTAAAATTCAAGATAATAAATTTCTAAATTAAGCAACTCAAATGTGAATTTTTGTTATACTCTTACCATGAATGTGACATTGCTCTCTATATCTGTTGTGGTTTACATATGCAGTATCCCCCAAAAGATTATGTGTGAGACTATGCAAAACTTTAGAAGTGAAATGATTAGGTTATGGCAGCCTACTCAGTGCATTAATCTCCTGATAGGGATTAACTGAGTGGTGACTATAGGCAGGTAGGGTGTGGTTGGAGGAGATAGGACACTGGAGCTAGCGCTCTCTCTCTCTCTCTCTCTCTCTCTCTCTCTCTCTCTCTCTCTCTCTCTCTCTCTCTCTCTCTCTCCTTCCTAGTGCAATGTCCTGAGCCACTCTCCTTCACCACACTCTTCTGCCACGATATTCTGTCTCACCTCAGGCCCTAAGAAATGGGGTTGGCCTCTATGGACTGAGACCTCTGAAACCATAAGCCCCCAAATAGACTTTTTCTCCTCTAATTGTTCTTATTAGGTGTTTTGTAACAGCACCAGAAAGGGTGAGGAAAACAACAGTCTTAAGTAAATTTATAAACTCTCCAAACTTAAGATCTTTGCTCCTCAAAATGTTTCAAAATTTATCCTTGTTGGATTTTTCATGTCTCTCAACAAATGAAATACCAAAATATAATTGAAAGTAATGAAAGAGCTGAGTTTTTTATTATGCTAAAATGTACATAAATTTTACTTTAAACATTTTAAGTATACAGTTCAGTGGCACTGAATACATTCACAATATTTTGTATCATGACTATCTTCAGAACTTTTTTCATGTTATGGGACTGAAATTCTACACACTAAAAAATAATTCATCATTGCCTTCTTCACTTAGACCCTGACTACTCGACATTTTACTTTCTATTATGTTTCAATTTGACTACTTCAGGTTCTTTGAATAAGTGGAGTCAGAGTATTTGTCCCTTTGTGATTTTATTTCATTTGACATGTCTTCAAGATTCATCCACATTACAGCATGTCAGAATTTTCTTCCTTTTTAAGATTTAATAATTTGCTGTTATATGTTTGTACCAAGTTTTATTGATTCATTTATCTGTCAATGGACACTTGGGTTGCTTTCCCCTTTTTGCTACTGTAAATACTGCTGTTAGAAATGTGTTCCAGGTCCTCTTTTCATTTTTTTTCAACATATATCTGGAAGTAGAATGCTGGATTGGTGTTAATTCTAGATTTCATTTTTTTTTGAGGAATAACATGGACCACAGTGTTATAGCCTTAGCATTGTTCACATGGTGTTGCTTTTGTAGGAATGAAAATGCTAGATTCAGGGGTCATGGAGGCTTCCACCAAAATTTCAAAAGATGCTGGTCACGGTGGTGCACACCTGTAATCCCAGAGGCTGTGGAGCCTGAGGCAAGAGGATGGTGAGTTCAAAGCCAGCCTCAGCCACAGCAAGGCGCTAAGCAACTCAGTGAGAACCTGTCTCTAAATAAAATATAAAAGAGGGCTGGGGAGGGGCTGAGGTTGTAGCTCAGTGGTAGAGTGTTTGCCTAGCACATGTGAGGCACTGGGTTTCATCCTCAGCACCACATAAAAATAATAAAAGTATTGTGTCTATCTACAACTAAAAAACATTTTTTTTTTTAAAAAAAAAAGGGGTGCTGGAGATGTGGCTCAGTGGTTGAGTGCCCCTGAGTTCATTCAATCCCAAGTACCAAAAAAAAAAAAATGGATTCCAAAAGATGACCTTGGAGTCCAAACAATGTGTGTTTGTGTTCCAGTATAAGAATCTTTGTGGAAAGCTTCTGAGGGTAATGTATGAAGCTGTGAGAGTAAAGCCAAAGCTGCAATGGAGTCCCCAGGATGTGGATATGCCAAGAATGTGGAATATGTGTTAAGGCAAACTTCAGGCAATGAGCAGAGCCAGCCTGATAGAGGCCATGTGGGCTGCAACCATCATGGACATAGGGGCAGGACTGCCCCAACCCCTTGGAGCTCCATTTTTACCACCGTGTATACCAGATGCTAGACATGGAGCTACAAGACTTACTGTCTGCCCTGCTGGGCCTTGGTCTAGCATTGGTCTCATCCCTTCTTTCTATTCTCCTGTTCCTCCTTTTAAGATTGGGAATGCTTACTTTGTGCCATTATATTTTGGAATTATGTAGTTTGCTTTTTGATTATTATGGGCTAACAGCTCAGTTTGTCTGGAGTCTCAAAGGAAACTGGAGTTTGACTTTTAAGAAATGTCCAATCTGTTAAGATTATGGGGAATTTTGGAGATGGATTATGCTTTTAGTATTACAATATGGACATGAGCCTTTTGGGTGATTTTGATATGGAATGTCCTCCAAAGTCTCATGTATACAGAGGCAGGCCTGTTGGGCAATGATTGGATCATGAGGGTTTTTACCTCATCAATGAATTAATTCACTGAGAGCTGAATGGAATACTGGGAGGTGGGAACAAGTTGTATGAAGTAAGTTACTGGGGGTATGCCTTGGAATGGTTTATCTTCTCTCCAATCCCTTCTTCACTTTCTCTCTGCTTCCCAGTGCCATGAGTTGAGCAAATTTCTCCACCATACTCTTCCACTATGATGTACTTCCTCACTTAGGCATAAAACAGTGGAACCAGCCAACCATGGACTGAATTATCTGAAACATGAGCCACAATAAATCATTCTTTCTTTTCTAATTTTTTCTTGTCAGATGTGACTAACATACACAGTGACTATACTATTGTACATTCCCAGTAGCAATGCACAAGGGTTTCAGTTTCCCTGCTTCCTAGTCAACATTTATTATTTTCTTTTTTAAAAAATTCATCATAATCATCCTACTGGGTGTGAGGTGCATATTGTTGTAGTTTTGCATAAAATGCATATCCATGTAGTTTTTATATGAACTTTCTTAATGATTTGTGCTGACCATTATTTCACATGCTTACTGATGTTCGTATATTTTCTTTATTCAAATCCTTTATCCACTTTTTAATCAGGTTGTTTGCTTTTGTTGTTAAGTTTTAGAATATCTTTATAAATTCTGAATATTCATGCCCAAGGTGGATTTGAGATTTGCAAATATTTTCTCCTTCTGTGGGCTGTTTATAGTCACTCTATTGATAGTTTTATTTGACACACAAAAGTTTTAAATTTTGTTGAAGCCAATTTACCTATTTTTCACATTTAGTGTCACATCTAGGAAGTCATTGACAAACCCAATAAAATGAAGATTTTCCATAAGAGTTTCAGAGTTTTAGCTCTCCTGTTTATATCTTTGGTATATTCTGAGTTCATTTTTATATATAGTGAAAGAGAAATGTTGAGTTTAATTCTTTTGCATGTGGATATCTAATTTTCTGAGGACAATTTGTTGAAAAAACTATCTTTCCCCCTTTGAGTGGTTTTGGAACCCTTGTTGACAATCATTTGACTGTAGGTTACAGCTTTATTTTTCAGCTTTTCACCCCAGTCCATTGGCCCATGTCTGTCTATGCTGGTACCACACTGTTTTGATTACTGTGAACTTATGACAAGTTTTGGTATTTATATATAAACATAAAATATAATTATATTTCATACATAAAAACAAATAAATATATCTGCATATATTTATGTATGTATAGATCTATGATATGTAATATGACATTATACTTATATAAAATATTATATGTTTATTTATTATATATGTGATAATGAATAGATACAATTTTTACATATTTATATATTATAAATTTATATTATATACATAATTTAAAGTCATTACTGTTACATAGACTTATTTCTGCTATTTTGCTATTTGTTTACTCTATATTTCTTACAGTTTTATGTCCTTTATTTCCTGACTTACTGTCTTTTTAATGTTTATTTGATATTTCTCATTTCCTTTTGTTTCTACTCTATAGCTATGCTCTTTGTCATTATCATGGAAATTTTATTAACATCCTAATTTTATTCATTTTAATTTGAATATATACTAGCTTACCTTCAATAACATACTAAAATTCTGCTCCTATATATCTCCATCTTCATTCTTTTTCAGTTACCAGTGTCAGCTTTATATGTTGTGTTCAAAACATATAACAACACATTTTTATGTATCAGTCTCTTAAATCATGTATAAAGTAAAAAAATAGAATTAGAAACATGGAGATCTAAGATTGCAGGCTAGACAGAAGGCTGCATTCTGTGTCACTCCATGACCTGGGATTCAAGCATTGGGAATGCTGTTTCTCTGCAAGTTATTAGAGGACCCCTGACAGTGGTTCCCATGCAGGACCCCTGGTCACTGCCCACACACAGGACCTAGACATACTCAGTAAAATATTCAATAAGGAGGAAATTAAAAAAAACAATGGAAATCAGCAGAGAGAGGTATTACACTAAAGGAAAAAACAATCAAAGGAGAAACCAAGTCAAGTTCAATATAAAAAACACAAATTACTGGAAACACAAATCATTTCTCAATAATAACCCTGCATATCAATGGCCTAAACTCATCAATCAAAAGACATAGACTGGAATATTAATTTTTTAAAAAATACCCAACAACATGCTGCCTTCAAGAGACTCAACTCTTAGGAAAAGACATCCACAGACTGAAGGTGAAAAGTTCAGAAATATCATACCACTCACATGGTCTGTATAAGCAACCAGGGGTTGCCAACCTCAAAGTAAATAAAATAGATTTCAAGCCAAAGTTAATCAAAAGGGACAAGAAAGGACATTTAATACTGCTCAAGGGAACAATAAACAAGACATAACAATTATAAATACATATGTTCCAAACAATGGAGCATCTATATTTATCAAACTCTTCTCAATTTCAAGAGTCAAATAGACCACAACAAAATAATACTGGGTGACTTTAATACACCCCTTTTACCACTGGATAGATCTTCCAAACAAAAACTAAACAACAAAAACCTATAGGACACAATAACATAACAAATAACTTAAATTTAACTGACATGTATAGAATATTTTATCCTTCAACAAGTGAATACACTTTCTTCTCAGCAGCATGCTGCAGTCTGGCTGGGCACAATTCAGGAGCCACTTGTCAAAAGAAATGAACTTTATTTTTAGAACACATACACCGCACCACACAGCTCTTCAGGAAAAACCCTCAGAGCCTCTCAACCTCCCCCACTCCTCCTGCTCTTGAGGCTGATTGGCTGGGTCGCGTGGGCAGAGCCAAAAAAAAATCCCCCAATGAGCAGCTCTGTGGTCTGAAAGGGCGGGGAAACAGCCCAATGAGCATCACTGCACAGGAGCCAATCAGTTGGCAGCTAGAAGTTTGCTGGGCCGCTGTGAGCCAATTATCAGCTGGCAGCTGGAAGTTTGCTGGCAGCTGGAAGTTTACTGGGGCCCCTTCGGCTGTGGCTCTCAACAGCAGCACATGGATCCTTCTGTAAAATAAGCTATATATTGTGCCACAAAGAAACTCTTAGCAAATACAAAAAAGTAGAGATACTACCCTACATTCTATCAGATCATAATGGAATGAAATTAGAAATCAATGATAAAACAAAAAATAGAAGTTACAGGCTGAGGATGTGGCTCAAGTAGTAGCGTGCTCATCTGGCATATGTGGGGCGCTGGGTTTGATCCTCAGCACCACATACAAATAAAAAATAAAGATGTTGTGTGCACTGCAAACTAAAAAATAAATATTAAAAATTCTCTCTCTCTCTTAAAAAAATAGAAGCTACTCTAACACCTAGAGATTAAATAATATGCTACTGAATGAACAATGGGTTGCAAAAGACATCAAGGAGGAAATTAAAAAAATTCTTAGAGGTGAATGAGAACACTGATAACAACATATCAAAATCTATGGGACATTATGAAAGCAGTACTAAGAGGAAAGTTCATTGCATGCAGTTTGTTTGACCTAACACTATATCTCCAAGCCCTAGTATAAGAAGAACAAATCAATACCAAAAGAAACAATTGAAAAAATTGACAAAATACAAATTTGGTTTTTCAAATAAATAAATAAAATTGACAAACTCTTAGCCATGCTAACAAAGATAAGTAGAAAGCTCAAATTACTAATATACATGCTGAAAATGAAATATCACAACAGACACTACAGAAATACAGAAGATAATTAGAAATAATTTTTAAAACTTGTACTCCAATAAAATAGAGAATATGAGGGCATCAACAAATTTCTAGAGTCATATGATTTGCCCAAATTAAATCCGCATGATATACACAATATAAACAGATCAATTTCAAGCACTGAAAAGAACACGTCATCAGAAGCCTACCAACCAAGAAAAACCCAGGACCAGATGGATACACAGCTGAGTTGTACAAGACCTTTAAAGAAGAACTAATATCTAAACTCTTCAATTTATTTCAGGAAAGAGAAAAAGAGAGAGCACTTCCAAACTCATTCTATGAGGTCAATATGACCCTGATTCCAAAAACCAGGCAAAGACACATCAAAGAAACAAGATCAATATCTCTAATGAACATAGATGCAAAAATTCTCAATAAAATTCTGGCAAATAAAATATAAAAACATATCAAAAATATTAGTGCACTACAATCAAGTGGGATTTATCTAGGGATGCACGTTTAGTTCAACATACAGAAATCAATTAATGTAATTCATCACATCAATAAACTCAAAGATAAGAATCATATAATCATCTAAATGGACATAGAAAAATTATTTGACAAAACACAGTACCCTTCATGTTCAAAACACTAGAAAAACTAGGGATAACAGAAACATATCTCAATATCATAAAGGCCATATCTGCTAAGCCCCAAGCCAACATCATTCTAAATGGAGAAAAATTAAAGGCATTCCCTCTAGAAATGGGAACAAGACAGGGATGCCCTCTTTCACCACTTCTATTTAATATAATTCTTGAAACACTGGCTAGAGCAATTAGACAAATGAAAGAAATTAAAGGATACAGATAGGAAAAGAAAAACTCAAATTAGCAGTATTTTCCAATGATATGATTCTATACTTAGAAGTCCCCCAAAAAATTCCATCATAAAATTTCAAGAATTATTAAATGAATTCAGCAGAGTAGTGGGATATAAAATCAACACCCATAAATCAAAGGCCTTTATGTATATCAGTGACAAATCCTATGAAAGGGAAATGAGGAAAACTACCCCATTTAAAATAGCCTTAAGAAAAAAAATGAAATACTTGAGAATCAACTTAATGAAACAGGTGAAAAAGCTCTACAATAAAAACTACACAAGGCTAATCAAAGAAGACCTTAAAAGATGAAAAAAAAATCCTTTGTTCTTTGGATAGGCAGAATTAATATTGTCAAAATGACCATGTTACCAAAAACACTGTACTGCTTTAATGAAATTTCAATCAAAATCTCAATGACATTCCTCATAGAAATAGAAAAAGCAATCATAAAATTTATGTGGCAAGATAAGAGACCCAGAATAGACAAAGCAATCATAGCAAGAAGACTTAAGCAGGTGCCAGAACTTAAACTATACTACAGAACAACAGTAACAAAAATGGCATGGTAGTGGCACCAAAATAGACTCGTAGATCAGTGGTAAAGAATAAAGGACACAGAGACAAATACACATAAATATAGTTATATCATAGTAGCCAAAGGTGCCCAAAACATATATTGAATAAAAGATAGCCTGTTCAACAAACGGTGCTGGGAAAACTGGAAATCAATATGCAGCAAAATGAAATTAAGCCTCTATCTCTCACCTTGCACAAAATTCAACTCAAAGTGAATCAAGGACCTAGGATTTAGTCTGGAGACCCTGCACCTAATAGAAGAAAAAGTAGGCCCTAATCTCCATCATGTGTGATTAGGCCCTGACTTTCTTAATAAGACTCCTATAGCACAAGAATTAAAATCAAGAATCAATAAATGGGATAGATTCAAATGAAAAGCTTCTTTTCAGCAAAAGAATCAATCAGTGGGTTGAAGAGAGAGCCTACATAATGGGGGCACATTTTTACATGTGCACATCAGATAGAGCACTAATCTCTAGTATAATAAAGAACTCAAAAAACACCAGATAAATAGTCCAATGAATAAATGGGCCAAGGAACTGAACGGACACTTCTCAGAAGAAGATATGAAATCAATCAACAAATGAAAAACCTCTAACAATTAGAGAAATGGAAATCAAAACTACTCTAAGATTTCATCTCTCTCCAGTCAGAAAGGCAGCTATTAAGAATAAACCACAATTAGTGTTGGCGAGGATGTAGGGGAAAAGGCATGTCCATACATTGTTGGTGGGACTGCAAATTGGTGCAGCCAACATGGAAAGCAGTGTGGAGATTCCTTGAAAACCTTGGAATGGTACAACCATTTGACTCAGCTATCCCACTCCTCAGTTTATACTCAAAGGACTTAAAAACAGCATACTACAGTAATGCAGCCACATCAATGTTTATAGCAGCACAATTCACAAGAGCTGAATTGTGGAACCAACCTAGATGCCTTTTAGTAGATGAACAGATAAAGAAAATCTGGTGTATATACACAATGGAATATTACTCAGCAATAAAAGAGAACAAAATCATGACATTTGCAGGTAAATGAATGGAGTTAGAGAATATCATGCTAAGCAAAGTAAGCCAATCACAAAAAAAATCAAAGGTCAAATGTGGATGCTGATCCATATGAGGGTGGGGGCACAACATGGGAGGGATGGAGGTACTTTGCATAGGGTAAAGGAGATGGAGATATAGGGGGAGTGGGGGGGCGTAGGAAAGATGGTGGACTAAGATGGACACTATTACCCTAAGTACATGTATGAAGACACAAATGATGTGACTTCACTTTGGGTACAACCAGAGAAATAAAAAAATTGTGCTCTATATATGTACTATAAATTGAAATGCATTCTGCTATCATGTGTACCAAATTAGAATAAATAAATAAAAATTTAGAAATACTAAAAACAACAACAACAAACAGACAAAAAACTGGCCTAGTGGGGTGATGCTTGCCTGTAATCCCAGTGGCTTGAGAAGTAGAGACAGGAGGGTGCCATGTTGAAAGCCAGCCTCACAAACTGAGAGACACTAAGCAACTTAGTGACACTCTGTCTCTAAATAAAAATACAAAATAGGCTTCTCAGAAATTAAATAAATATATGAAAAATATTCAATATCTCTAGAAATTAGAGAAATGCAAATCAAAACTACTCTAAGATTTCATCTCACTCCAGTCAGAATGGCAGTTATCAAGAATACCAATAACAGAAAGTGTTGGTGAGAATGTGGCAGGGAAAAGCACACTCATACATTGCTGGTGGGACTGCAAATCGGTGCAGCCAATCTGGAAAGCGTTTATGAAGATTCCTTAGAAAACTTGGAATAGAACCACCACTGGAACCAGCTATCCTACTCCTTGGTCTATACCCAAAGGATTTAAAAACAGCATACTACAGTGATGCAGCCACATCAATGTCCATAGCAGCACAATTCACAATAGGCAAACTGTGAAACCTACCTAGATGCTCTTCAATAGATGAACAGATAAAGAAAATGTGGTATATATACACAATGGAGTATTACTCAGCAATGAAAGAGAATAAAATTATGGCATTTGCAGATAAATGGATAGAGCTGGAGAATATCATGCTAAGTGAGGTTAGCCAATCTCCAAAACCCAAAGGCCAAATGTATGCTCTGATAAGTGGATGCTAATCCATAATAGAAGGAGCATGGGATGAGTGGAAAAACTTTGGGTGGGGCAAAAAGGAAGGGGAAAGATGCATGGGGGTAGGCAAGATGGTGAAATGAGACAGGCATCATTACCCAAGGTACATGTATGATTGCATGAATGGTGTGAGGATCCTTTGGATGCAACCTGAGAAGTCAAAAATTGTGCTCCATTTATGTATAATGAGTCAAAGAACATTCTTTCTTCATGTGTAATTAGTTAGAACAAAAAATAAAAAGAAAAGAAAAGAAAAATATACACAATATGACTGCGAATGTGGCTCAGCATTCCAGTGCCTCTGTGGTACCTCCCCAAATCAACAAAAATCTAAGATTACAATAATGCTCACTTTTATAATTTTTCATGTGTTTACTTTTACTGAAATATTTATTTCTTCATACAGTTCTGAATATATAGTTTAGTGCCCTTTAATTTCAGCTTGAAGGATTCAGTTTAGCATTTCCTGCAGATATGTCTAGTGGTAATACATTCTCTCATCTTTTCTTTGTTTGGAAAAATATTTCTCTTCACTTTTGAAAGACACTTTACTGGATACAAGAGTTTTGGTTGACATTCTTTTTCTCCTAACCCTTTGAAAATATCAACACATTGCCATCTGACCTATAAGATTTCTGATAAAAATCTGAAACTGAGGATAAATTATGCCTGTCTTGATTCTTTTAAGATTTTCTTTTTGGTTTTTGACAGTTTTATTATAATGTGTTTCAAAAGTAGATTTTTTGGCTTTATTCTGCTTGTAGTTAGCTGAGTTTGTATTTTATACTCATATTTTACATAAAATTTGTGTTTTAAAAATAATATCTTGGACTCTTTCTCTGTTCTTTTTTTGGAACTCCTACAATGCATATTTTCCTATCCATATCACTGTTTCTGAGATCCCTTAAGGTCTTCTTATTTTTCTTCAATCTCCTTTTCTGGCTGTTCCTCAGACTGACTCATTTCAATTGTCTTTCACTCAAGTTTACTGATATTTCTTTTTCTGCCTGTTTAAATCTGCTTTTGGATACCTCTGATGGATTTTTTATTTAAGTTATTATATTTTTCAGCTCTAGAATTTCTTTTTGATCAATTTAAATAGTTTATTTCTTTCTATTGGTATTCCGGTTGTTCACACTTGTTTCCTTGACTTTATCCATGTTTTTCTTTAGGTCTTTGATACCTTTAAGAAAATCGTGTTTTTTCTCAAGGATAATTATTTCTCAGGGGTGATCTAATGTCTTCCCTTTGGCTTTATTACATTTAATATTATGATCCAGTCACTAGTCTACACAATTTTGCTCTCCTGAGGATAAAAAGTCCAAAACAAGCAGGAGAAAACAATATCTCTGACTTTCTAAATGTTAGTTTAAATCTGTTTTTACAAATTCTCTTACTAAAACTATGTGGGAGCAACTTCTCTATATTTGGTCTCATAGATTTTAAAAAGATTTTTTTCTAATTAGTTATACATGACAGTAGAATGCATTTTGACACACTGTACACAAATGGGGCATAACTTTTCATTCCTCTGCCTGTACATGGTGCAGAGTCACACTGGTAATGTAGTCCTACGTGTATATAGGGTAATAATGTCTAGTTCATACCACTGTCCTTCTCAACTCCACAACCCCTCTCCTCCCCTCACTCCCCTCTGTCTAATCCAAAGTTCCTCCATTCTTTTGTACTGCTCCCCACATTATGAATCAGCACCTGCTTATCAGAGAAAACATTTGGCATTTTTTTGGAGGGGGTTGGCTTATTTCACTTAACAAAATATTCTCCAGCTCCATCCATTTACTTGAAAATACCATAATTTTATTCTTCTTTAAGGCTGAGTAGTATTCCATTGTGTACATACACCACATTTTATTTATCCATTCATCTATTGAAGGGCATCTAGGTTGTTCCACAGTTTAACTAATGAGCTGTAGTAAACATTGATGTGGCTACATCACTGTAGTATGTTGATGTTAAGTCCTTTGAGTATAAACTGAGGAGTGGCTAGCTGGTTGCAATGTAGTTCCATTCCAAGTTTTCTTAGGAATCTCCATAGTGGTTGCACCAATTTGCAGTTCCCCCAGCAATGTATGAATGTACCTTTTCCCCCCACAGGGATAGATTTTTTGATCTTTATTTTCTTTGAATAGGTCATAATTTTATGCTTTATTATGCCTTGTGATTTTTAAAATGGCAAACTGTGGGGACAAATGCATGGATGCTGTGTACATGACATATGTTAAGGACCCCTAAGTTGCAGGCCACTCCCCTCATGCTAGGCACCTGAGCGGCAGACCATTCACCCTGTAGGCACAACCCTGGGCATAGAACTACTTGTTGCAGTCCCAGAGCTTGCTTCATGGCCAACTCCTCAATTGGTTGCTGCAAGGACAGTTGACAAATAATTGTATTGGTGGTTGCCTATAATCTGCTTAGCTACTGCCCAAGTATATATACATGGTAACTACACAATAAAATCAACCTGCTTCCACTTTGGTCTCTGGAGGTCTTGAATCACGTCAGACCTCCTCACTGGATGAGCGAGTGCTCATGCAGCAAACCGTACATTCAAATGTTAAAATGTCATAACTCTGGAGATACAATTTTCCTCCTTCCCCAGATCTTTCTGTTCTGGGTTTTCTTTTGTGTTTTAATTGTTGTAGGTTATCTCTGTGCGGGGGGAACAGCCTGGGGGGTTAAGGTCTCTCATTTATAATCAGAAACATCAATCATCAATTAGAGCATAGATTCCCAATATTTGGAGAAAATGTTCCAAACTCTTAACCTTGGCTTCTGCAAGCTATAGACAGGGTATTCTGGGAACATATGTACTGCTGTTTGTTACTGGGCCGGCAATTGGTGAATATGTAGCTGCTATCATTCTATAAGCTGAAATGGGCTAAAACATCCTCAATTTACCATCAAAGTGGTCCACTAGAAGTTGTAAGTTTTAATAAGAACTAGAGCTCCAAAATAGTTACATCAGGCAATTTCTTTTACTGTAATTGTTGTCTTAGTGGGGAGATAGATATCTGATGCTTCCACTCTTCTATATTCCTGGGATTTTCTTCATTTTTATTTACAATTTATCTTGTTAATATTCCCATTTGGTTCATATTTCATTTTTCCTGGTGTCCTTTAGTTCTTGTCTGAGTTTTACTTAACTCTTTTGAGTATATTTAAAACAGTTGTTTTAAAGTCTTTGTTTTAGTCAGCTTTTTTTTACACAAAAGACTTGACAAGAACAAGTTTAGAGCAGAAAAAATTTATTTGACACTCATAGTTTCAGAGGTCTCAGTCCATAGATGGCTGACTTACTATGGACCCAAAGTGAGGCAGAGCATTATGGCAGAAGGGTGTGGAGGAGAAAAGCAGCTGAGGACATGGCAATCAGAAAGCAGAGAACTCTGCTCACCATGGATAAAATATAAACTTCAAAGGCATGCCCCTAGTGATCTACCTCATCCAGCCACACCCTACCTACCTACAGTTACTGCCCCTTTAATCCATTCAGGGACTAATCCAGTGATTAGGTTAATGCTCTCAACCCAAGCATTTCACCTTTGAAAATTTCTGAATTATCTAATACATGAGCTTTTGGGGGACACCTTATATCTAAACTGTAGCATACTTTATTTAGTAAGTCCAATGCCTCTGTTTCTTTGGAAAATATTCAGTCTTGAAATGGACCATGTTTTCCTTTTTTCCCTTTTATTTCCTCTTCCTCCTTCTTCTCTTCCTCCTTCTATATGCCTTATAGAGTGTTCATTTGAAAATTCAGCATGTGAAAAATAGATAGCTCTATCAAACTAGATAGATAGAAAAATTTAAAAAAATAAAAATAGACTATCAAACTGGTGTGAATCACCTTCATTAATAGCAGGTCCCTTCAGATTCAGCTGAAGTAAAAGCTTAAGGTGTTCTCAGATCTTTTATAGAAATGTGTCCTTTTGTGTTTTAGTGTGTGCCCCTGGCTCCCAGTTTCTTTCATATATATGCTGTTTATTCATCAATTTCCCAAAAAATTTTGTCTCAATTTCATTTTGGGACTCAGATGTCCTGTTATATTCTTCTGCCCATGATTTCTTGCCTGCAGATGTCCATGGGTCTGCTTCCCCCTGCAGTTTCCATGTATAATGATATCTGCCACTGTCTTCTACTGATTTCACCAGGATGAGATCAAAATGGTGAACACTGAGAGCCCACAAACAGGTTAGTGTTACAAATATTTTTTGCTCAGCTCCTTCTAGCCTGAAAAAGGAAACTGTAATTGGGTTACTTACTCCTAACCACCCCATGCCTCAGCAGGGGATGGGGGATGAAAAGGCAAATAAAATGCCATGAAATTTTCTAACAGTTTGAATGTGGCTTATTCTTGATTGCACGTTTGCCTGGTTTCTGTAGATCTCTGAATTTTCCAGAGTTTATACAAAATTATTTTAGTTAGTCTATATTTATTTTTTAAAAATGTTTCCATTAGGGAACAAGGGCTGGATCTTCTCAGTTGGCCAAATTTATGATATCATCCCTTGAAAACAATATGTCTTATAAATTTTTATCAACTACTTATTCACAATTAGTACTACTTCCCTTAAATATTATAAATGAATAGGTTAATTTTCAGGTTGTTATCCTTGTAAGTGGTAAGGTTATAAATGATAAGAACATTTTTTTTTGAGTAAGCAAAAACAAGCATGACCCTAGGTTCTCTGAAAAGTATTCTTTCTTCATTTCAGACCTATATGAAACAAGGTTTCTCTATATTGGTGATGCAAACTCTGAATGTGACCAATCACAAAGAAAAATTTACAACCTAGTTTATTTTTTAAATCCATAAGTTGAACTAAGCATCTTGTCCTATTTGGTGTCACTCCCTCTTTTTTGCTCTACATCTAATTCAATTTTTGCTTTGGACAACTCTCTAAATTCACACCTATGTGATGCATCTTCCCTTCCAGAAAAGCAATAAATTCAATTTTGTTTTCAAAATGCTATTTTTCCATACTTGTTTATTTTGCTTCTTGCATACCTGATATCTTTATAGCAGTTTCACTGCTACAAAGAACTCCTATTGAGTTCTTGTGGTTGGTTGTTATAATGCTTATCTGTGATTTTTAAAGTCA
The DNA here is from genome assembly GCF_052094955.1 of Ictidomys tridecemlineatus. Lineage (NCBI taxonomy): Eukaryota > Metazoa > Chordata > Mammalia > Rodentia > Sciuridae > Ictidomys > Ictidomys tridecemlineatus. The sequence goes on from NC_135486.1 coordinate 91,602,540, forward strand.
ATTTCTTTACCCTATGAGGCAAATATAATGTGTTCCACATACTTTGAAAATAGTCAATTTTGCAGTACAATGGTTAAAGTATGAAAGCCAACAAATATTACCAAAACAAAAGGTGTTCTTTAGTCTACAACTAAAATTTAGGATTTTTCTGTTCACTTTCTCACTTATGTCTACAAATGTTCTCTGGATGATTGTTTTAAATTTTTTCATCTTGAAATAATTATAAATTTATGGAACTTATGAACTAAGTAATAAAAAACTTTCCAAATACCTATTCCCACAGGGCTCTTTCCAGGATTTCCTTCTTCTTATCTGTAACTCTGCTCTAACACTGAGATATTGAGCTCCCACTCTACATAATCTTTCTACCAAGTTTTTCAACGTAAGTAGTAAGTATACCATACATGTAAAGTATTTTGACAGGTGTTAATCTATACTACTGCAAGAAAAAAATCATTGACCAGAGTTCAGTTTTTTTATTGTCTTGAACGTTATATTTTCTAGAGCAACTTGATGATTAATTAATGTTAATATTGATTGCCACCCCTGGCCTGCGGGAGCAGCTAAACTTAAGGTCACTTGTGTGAATTTCCAGGGACACCAAATAAAACATACACACACACTTTACCTTTAAACAAGCCTCAGGACAGCTCTTGCATTCTTGGCCTCAAGCTCCCCAAATGGGAAAGTGAGGTGCCGCAGTCTGTGGGCACAATTCAGGAGCCACTTGTCAAAAGAAACTAACTTTATTTTTAGAACTACAAACGCCAAACAAAACAGCTCCTCAGGAAAAAACCCTCAGAGCCCAACTGCCACCACGGGCTTCCCACAAGCCTCTCACCCCACAGAAGCCTCTCCACCTCCCCCAATCCTCCTGCTCTTGAGGCGGATTGGCTGGGTTGCATGGGCGGAGCCAAAGAAGTCCCCCAATGAGCAGCTCCGTGGTCTGAAAGGGCAGGGAAACAGCCCAATGAGCATCACTGCAGAGGAGCCAATCAGCTAGATGTTGCTGGGGCCGCTGTGAGCCAATCATCAGCTTTGCAGTCTGAAGGGTGGGGAAACAGCCCAATGAACATCACTGCAGAGGAGCCAATCAGCTAGATGTTGCTGGGGCCGCTGTGAGCCAATCATCAGCCGGCAGCTGGAAGTTTGCTGGCAGCTGGAAGTTTGCTGGGGCCCCTTTGGCTGTGGCTCTCAACATCTCCCCCTCTCTGTTTAAACAACAAGCATGTGGCTTAGGGACTGTGCCTGCCTTAGGTTGTCCAATACTACATATGGTCCTTACCTGTCTTCGGATGAGCTGACCTCAGGGCGTCAGCCTCCTGTCTTAGGTTGGTACCATTGTAATTGGATCTTACCCGTCATTGACTACCCGTCCAGTATACAGCCACACCTGTGGAGAGGTCTTTGTCATGACAAGCAGAAGGGAGAAAGATACACCAAGCCAATTGACGGCTCTTGTTGGAAAAATTGTACCACCGATGACATCATCAGCAAAAATACCCCAACACTACCACAAGTCGCTGCACCAACAGATAGTTCACAATGCATACAAGTGAATTCACAATGCATACAAGTGACACATAGTTTAGGCAAGTTCTGCAAGCAGTTCAGTGATGGCTATTGCAGAAATTGTAGATTAATTTTATCTAATTGTAGATTAGTTTTTTGTTTTTGTTTTTTTTTTTGAATAAAGTGTCTTTTTTAATTGAAAAGCTATCAAACTGTCTAGTTACATTTCTCCCCTCCAAATCTACAAACTGGGTAATAACTGAGTCTCTAGGCAACATATTCAAAACTGATTGAAAAAACAAAAAACAAACAAACAAAAAAACCCGAGTCCTTCGGTCCAATTAAGGGAACCCTGCTACATACAGGCAAATCAATCCCAGTGGTACTGCTCAACTCCAGGAGGCTGGAAGAAATCCTAACAACCCCAACTCAGAACATTTACTTCAAGTAGCCTTTTTCCAGTTTCCAACTCATGAATAAAGATAATATTTTGTTAATTCTATTTCAGAAAACTTTTTGCAAGTTGTTTTATTTACAACGCCAACTTTTAAAAGCTCACTAAAGTTAACTGGACAATAAACTAGGCAGAAATCGCTTTACAAAAGGAGGGAAAGCCCAAAATGCCACTTTCTACAGAGAACCCACAGTTCAGTTTTATTCAGAGTAAAGAAAAAAAGAAACTTTCTCTCACACTAAAAGAAATTCAGCCATAGGTTTGGAGTCTGTACTCAAACTACACATGCAATAAGGACAATATTATGCTAATACAATTGATTTGCTGCTGCATTTGTCTACTGTTTGTCTAATATTAACAATTATAAACAGAGCAGTGCAACTAGTATTTGGAACAATCCTTATAGTGTTACAGTGTCAGGTACAACATTTCACTTCTCTTCACACCACTGGTTCTCTTTGCGTACCTGGGCTTCCTCCTCTTCAGTAAAGTCATTTTTTATATTGAAGGTTTTGTGAATCTCTTCAGGAGTTTTCCCCTTGATCATATTGGCAACAGTCTTGCACGTAACATCAAGCAAACTTTTGATGTCTAAGTAGTTTGCAGCCAGAATAAGTTCAAAAAGTGTTCCTTGGTCAACTTTCAGGAAATCTTGGTCCCAAACAGGGATATCGTCTGTTTGCTTTTCTTTGTTCTCATCATCCTCAGGAGGAGGGGGGTCATCCTTGTGGTGCGTGCACCACTGAATGACCTTTTTTAATATTGCTGCATTAACATTTGGTAGAGGAACTGGGTCATCATCTCCTTCATCATCCATTCCCAAATCTGCCTTTAGAGATATCTGGATTGCTTTCATATTCTTTATTAGTGACCATACCATAATTCTTCATTTAACAGGTACTTGATGAACAGTGACTGTGGGATGTACCAAGAGGTTTATAAACCTTGCAACATGGTCTTGATTGTCACAGATTGTTTGGCAATTTCTATGTCAACTTCAAATATCTCCCCATCAGAACTCTGCAACTTAATTGAAGGCATGGTGTTTGGTCTCAAGAAAAATGGCGGTCCGGAGGCTGAAGGGAGTGGGACAGTGACCACACGAGGAAATAAAAAGGTGTTGGACAAGGCCACTCCCTAATTGTAGATTAGTTTTATCTTTGTCTTCACCGGCACCGAAGATAGGAATTCTGGCAATAATGGCTAAAGAAAAAATTGTGTAACATTCCAGAAGGCACTAAAAGAAAACAATTTTCTTAACAATTTACATTATCTTCACTGGCACTGGGATGAAGATAGGAATTCTGGCAATAATGGCTAAAGAAAAAATTGTGTAACATTCCAGAAGGCACTAAAAGAAAACAATTTTCTTAACAATTTACATTATCTTGAAGAGAATTATTAAATATAATGAAAAGGAAAGGTGAAAGTAAACAAACAGATCTATTAACCTCCTTTTTTGTTTACATAGTAAAACAATTCTTAACAGCTATTTACCCAATTTAAATTAAACCATTTAAATCACGTGAATAAAAAAAATATTTGGATCCATTTTTTCATGAGCACTCATCATATATGATATATGGACATATGTACATTCAAACATATAACACAAAATACAAGTGTGCACACATAATATAATACATACAACACATAACATAATAGTAAAGGCCTTATAACTTTTTACAGGTGAAATCTCCATTGCAATGTTTAAAAACTCTATAGTCAAAAAAAAAAAAATAGAACTGATCAGCAAAACATTAACCTAGGTCTGTATGAGCTCAAAAAACAAAATAGAACTTCATGATATGGGAAAGGGGAATAATAAAATAGATATTGAAAAAAAAACATCCTGGTTCTGTCGCAGATGTAAGGATAGCCAAATTGGAGTTTTGGACATCAGCTGTTATGGATTTGAGCCAAATCATCTTCTGTTTGGTCTGTAGAAATTGCTTTAGTTAATCTCTCTGGAATCCAAATCGGCTGCTGTTCTCCCTGTGGAAACACACAAACAGGCCCCCTCCAGACAATCACTGGGTCAGGACTTTAGTTAATCTCTCCGGAATCCAATTTGGTTGCTGTTCTTCCTGTGGAAACACACAAACAGGCCCCTGACTCCAGACAATCACTGGGTCAGGACCTTGGTTAATCTCTCTGGAATCCAAATCGGCTGCTGTTCTTCCTGTGGAAACACACAAACAGACCCCCGACTCCAGACAATTACTGGGTCAGGACCTTTCCATTGTCCTATTAGAATATCTTTCCAAAGTACCTTGGGCTTATGTACATTTTTTGGACACATATGTCTTTCTGTAGCACTAAGTCCTGATGAATCCAAATTTAAAAAGTTTAGACTAAAAAGGATTATTTTAAGTTTATCTTTGGGGAATATATACCCCTTCCCAATTCTGTCTTTTTGCTTTAATAAGTACATTTTAATAGTTTGATGAGTTCTTTCAACTATGCCTTGTCCCTGTGGATTGTATGGGATTCCTGTTATATGAGTAATGTCAAATGATGAGCAAAATTGTTTAAAAGAGGTAGAAGTATAACCAGGGGGCATTATCTGTTTTTAACTGTTTTGGAATGCCCACAGTGGCAAAATTTTGTAAGCAATGAGCTATAACATCTTTAGTTTTTTCTCCAGTATGAAGGGAGCCCATCAAAAATCCAGAAGAAGTATCAACTGTAACATGCAAATATTTTAATTTTCCAAATTCTGGCAAATGTGTGACGTCCATCTGCCAAATATGGTTAGGTATCAATCCTCTAGGATTGACTCCAAGATTAACTTGTGGTAAAAAGGTCACACAATTTTGACATTGTTTTATTATTTGCCTAGCTTGTTCCTTAGTTATTTTAAAATGCTTTTGTAAAGTATTAGCATTGACATGGAACCTTTTATGAAAATTTATAGCTTCTTCTAGTGTAGAGAAAATATGTATGTCATGTGTAGTTTTATCTGCTAAATCATTGCCCAAACTAAGGGCTCCAGGCAATCCTGTATGTGCCCTGATATGTCCTATAAAGAATGGATCTTTTCTGTCCCAGATTAAACTTTGTATAGTGGAAAGCAAAGAGAAAACAGTAGAAGAAGGGGAAATCCTACCAGCAACTTCAAGGGATACTATAGCATTAACTATATACTGACTATCAGAAAATAAATTAAATACAGAATCTTTAAACATCACAAAAGCTTGTAATTCTGCATTAAGCTCTACCTTTTGAGCTGATTGTTTGGGTACTAAAAATGTAAAAGTTTGATCAGGTGTAACTATTGCTGCTGTACCATTATTTGACCCATCAGTGAATATATTTGGAGCATTCATGATAGGTGTTTTTCTTGTCATTTTTGGAAAAATTACAGGATGCAATGACCAAAAAGACAATAAAGGATTGGATAGTAAGTGGTTATCAAATGAAACATTAGGTTTGCACATGATTATTGCCCAAGTATTTAACTCATTAGCTAATTCATGAATTTTGATTCATAGTATATGGAGTAATAATTTTATTGGGAGAAATTCCAAACACTCCCTTTGCTGCTTTTATTCCCTTGAGTATTAATTGTCCTAGAGCCTCAGGATACCTAGTAAGAATAGTGTTAGGAGAATAAGATAAATGTATCCATAATAATGCACCTTCTTGCCAAAATACTCCTGTAGGAATATTTTTTGTTGGTAGTACAATAAATAATAAAGGCAAACTTATATCAATTCTATCCAAATGCATATTTTCCATATATGTTTCAATGATTTTTAATGCCTTTCTTTCTTCAGGTGTTAACATTCAGGGTGAATTTGGATCTGATGGACCTTTTAGGAGATCAAATAAAGGTCCCAATTCTCCTGTTGGAATACCTAGATAAGGCCTTATCCAATTTATGTCTCCTAATAACTTTTGAAAGTAATTGATTTGAGTTGATCTACTAGTATTTGAATTTTTGGTGGATGGACCATGGTTGAGTATAATAGAACTCCTAAATAATTAATTGGAAAATTTAATTGTACTTTATCTACTGCTATCTCTAGATTATAATTTTTTAATAAGTTTGTAAGTGTGACATAACATTCTAGCAATGTGTTTTTAGCTTTGTGTGCTAATAATACATCATCCATATAGTGAAATATTTGTAGTTCAGGATTTTAATTTCTAAGTGGCTGGATTACTTTGTTAACATAAATTTGACACATAGTTGGGCTGTTAGCCATCCCTTGAGGGAGTACTTTCCATTCATATCTCTGATCAGGACCTTCATGATTCAGTGCAGGGATAGTAAATGCAAAACGTGGACAATCCTCAGGATGAATTGGAATTGAAAAAAAACAATCTTTAATATCTATAACTAAAACATATCAAGTTTTTGGCAAAGCAGACAATTGAGGAATCCCCGATTGAGCAGGTCCCATAATGACCATTTCATTATTAATGGCTCTTAAATCTTGCAATAATCTCCATTTACCAGATTTCTTTTTGATGACAAAAATGCGAGTATTATGGGGAGATACAGAAGGTTGTATATGTCCTTCCGCTAATTGTTGTTTGACCAGATCATGGGCTACTTGTATCTTTTCTTTAGTCAAGGGCCACTGAGGAACCCATACTGGTCTTTCTGATTTCCATGTAATTTTTATTGTCTCAGTGGCCCTTTGTGAAAATCCAACCCATGTCTGTCTGTTCCTTGATCTATTTGTATTGGTGCTGCTATACCTTGTTCTTGTTTTTCTAATCTTTTTCCTTTCCTAAAACCTTGTCTAGCTGTAATAGTGGGTGAATTTTGATTGATATTTGTTAATGTCAAACCTAATTGATCTAAGACATCTCGTCCCCATAAATTTACGGGAAGATGATCCAATACATATGGTTGTATAATTCCTTCACATCCTTCAGGATCCTTCCAATCTAATACCATTGCACTTCTATGGGGATTAGTCGCCACTCCTAGGCCTCGAAGCGTTTGAGTGGCTTGTTGTAATGGCCAATGTTTTGGCCATTCTTGACAAGAGATGATCCTAAGGACTGCACCTGTATCCAGTAGCCCATTAAATTCATGTCCTTGAATATTTAGTTTTAGCATGGGGCGAGAATCTAAATTTAAAGAAAGCATAGCCCAATCTACACCTGTGGAGTCTAATCCCTTGGAACCTCTTTCTACAGCATGACTGGAAAATTTATCATGTAGACTTGGTATTATCAGTAACTGTGCTATTCTATCTCCTGGTGAAATTACTGATATACCCTTTGGAGAACTGGCTATAATTTTTATTTCACCTTCATAATCGGGATCAATTACCCCAGGACTTATCAAAAGTCCTTTTAGAGTAGAAGAGCTGCGTCCTAATAATAAGCCTACTGTTCCTTTGGGAAGAGGTCCTTTTACCCCTGTGGGAATGATTTGAACTCCCATTTGTGGAGTTAGTACTGATCTGGCGGAGGCGCAGATGTCCAACCCTGCGCTCCCTCTGGTTTGTCTGATGAGGGATCTGATGGACAATGTGTCCTGGTCACTACCCTGATGGGGTTGCTGGGTTCCTCCAGTGCTCCGTATATTTGTGGTTTGGGGCCCCCTGTCCATTTTTTGGCAACGGAGCCCGATGCCTTTGTCCACGACATTGTGGATAAACACCTTGTCCTTGTTCATTTTTTGATAATGGAGTACCCTCTATGGTGATGTGAGAGCGGCATTCATTAGCCCAATGTAATGGAGTACCTTCTATGGTGGTTTGAGAACAGCATTCATTAGCCCAATGTCTCCCTCTACGGCATCATGGGCAAATACCCGGTATTCTACTCCTTTGATACCTAGTTTTGTTAAACCCTCCTCCTATGGCGCAATCCTTTTTAAAATGTCCTGTTTGTTGACATTTGTAGCATGTTCTTGGCCTGGCATATAAAGCCTGTTTTACTGCAGCTGTCACAATTTGCCCTTGTTCATTAATGTCTCTGGCATCTAAAGCTTTGTTCATTAATGTCTCTATATAATTTAATATATGTGTTTAAATCTTCCTGTTTCCATGGTCTAATGATATCTCTGCACCAATGATTCGCTTGGTCATAAGCCAGTTGTTTTATTAGTGGCATTGCTTGTTCTGTATTCCCAAAAATTCTGGTAGCTGTTTGAATAAGCCTATCTACAAATTCAGCGTAAGGTTCATTAGCTCCTTGTATTACCTTAGATAATTGACCTTGTAAACCTTCATGTCCTTGTAAAGTCTTCCATGCCCTAATCGCCTCTGCAGCAATTTGTGAGTATACGCCAGGATCATATGCAATTTGTTGCTGCTGATCCTCATAAGGTCTCTTTCCTAACAACATATCTAGATTTCTCTGAAGATAACCAGCTGCTGCATTTTGCCTAGCCATCTCCTTGCAAAATTCCTCATTGGCAACCTTCCTTAACAGGTATTGACCTCCATTTAGCACAGCTTTACACATTTTAGCCCAATCTGCTGGTGTCATGTTCAAGTTGTTAATGGATTCGACCAAGCTTACAGTGAAGGGTGCTTGAGGACCATAGGTTGTTACAGCCTCTTTTAGCTCCTTCACTGTTTTGAAATTTAAACCCTGGTAAATTCGCTGCCCTCCTACCTCAAATACAGGGCATGTTAATACTTGAGATCCTGTCTCAGGATCCCAACTATCAACTGCAGGGGTTGGGGGCCTCCTAGCATATGGAGGTGGTGCTGTTGATTGGACACTTATGCCCTCTGGTGATAGAATGTTGTTAGTAGCAGTCTCCTGTAGAGGTGGTGCTGTTGGTTGGACACTTACGCTCTCTGATAGAAAGGTGTTATTAGCCTCTACCTTTGTCGAATTGAAGGCTTTGGACTAAGCAAACCAGATATGAACATCCACAATGGCAATGTGCCAACTGGCAGAGTCCCTGGGTTGTTCTTTTCTATTCTTTTTAAATCTTCACCATGATGGTTCCATTGTGATATATTTAACAACTCCTCCTTAAAAAGCCATGGGCTACATTTTTGTATTGTATCAGCTTATGCCCTGACTGTTCTTGATTTTACTGAGATGCCTCCTTCCTCTAAGAATTTACTTAACAGTCTTTCGGTTTGTTTTTTACTAATTGCTGATCCCGTATTTCTACTATAATACCTATAATGCAACCCAACAAGATAACACCAAACAAAACCGAGACAGAATGAAATAAAATTGGAACAAAAATTCATTATATCAGCTTTTCTATCCTCCTGAAATGTGCATCCGTCCTTTCTATCTGTTCCTCAGACGCAAATAGTTTTTCCTCAGATGTGAGCGGTTTTTCTTCCGTCTCACTCATCTCCAGGGACAGGCAACTTAAAACAAAAATGAAGCAAAACAAAAGAGGAAACTTAGAATGGCTACCCATCCTCTCGCCCTGCCCTCAGGGGCGAGCAGTTTACTTACCCTCAGTCGCTCCCCGTGCGAGCCACCAAATGCCGCAGTCTGGCTGGGCAGGAGCCACTTGTCAAAAGAAACTAACTTTATTTTTAGAACTACAAATGCTAAACAAAACAGCTCCTCAGGAAAAAACCCTCAGAGCCCAACTGCCACCACGGGCTTCCCAAGCCTCTCACTCCACAGAAGCCTCTCCACCTCCCCCAATCCTCCTGCTCTTGAGGCGGATTGGCTGGGTTGCATGGGCGGAGCCGAAGAAGTCCCCCAATGAGCAGCTCCGTGGTCTGAAAGGGCAGGGAAACAGCCCAAAGAACATCACCACAGAGGAGCCAATCAGCTAGATGTTGCTGGGGCCGCTGTGAGCCAATCATCAGCTTTGCAGTCTGAAGGGGGGGGAAACAGCCCAAAGAACATCACCACAGAGGAGCCAATCAGCTAGATATTGCTGGGGCCGCTGTGAGCCAATCATCAGCTGGCAGTCTGAAGGGTGGGGAAACAGCCCAATGAACATCACCGCAGAGGAGCCAATCAGCTAGATGTTGCTGGGGCCGCTGTGAGCCAATCATCAGCCAGCAGCTGGAAGTTTGCTGGGGCCCCTTTGGCTGTGGCTCTCAACAGTGGGGGATAGTCATGAGAAGCTTAGAGAGAGAGAGAGAGAGAGAGAGAGAGAGAGAGAGAGAACATTCAGAAGTAGGCTTTTATTGGGAGGACCATCCAAAAAAGGTAAGAAGGGGCAGAGTTACAAGAGACATGTGAGTGTAATTTGACTTAAGGACTGTAGGGCAACATCTACATCTGAAGACAAGTCCTCAAACTTCCGGGACCGGGGCAATATCCAAGTCACTATGAGATGTAGTAATGGTCAAAGCTTCTCTGCTCGAAAACGGAAGATGCAATCATATTCTCCCTTCTTTCTTTGAAAAAGAAGGTGATAGGTCACTATTTCAAGTCCCTGAATCCTTGTTTGAAAGCTTGCCATCCTACAATTACAATACAAGAGAGAATTTAGTAGCAAAGAGAACAATACAAGGATATACCATGCAGAATGTTTAAGAATGTTTCCAGGATTAAAGCCATTCAATTAAGTATTTGATTAGCTAAAGAAGTAGAATCCAAAAAATCAATCTTACTTTTTTGTATATCTTAAATATGATGATGGAGCTCCAAAAGATCCAAGGTGTTATTATTATTTTGCCAAATACCCAATAAATGGTTTTTAACCTTCTCCCAATCTCATTGGGAAACGTTGTATTTGGCAGCAGTAACACACACATACTTATAGCTAGTGTGACATTTAAGTCTTTCCTTGGATTTCAAAGCTGAAAGTTCATTACTAATATTTATGACAGTAGCCTCTAAGGCATTTAGCTTAGTCCCAATCCTTCTGTCAATATTTTTTGAGCCTTGGAAGTATTCTGAGATAACTGGTTTGTTATGAAAAGTCCCATTTTAATAACTGATACAAGGTTTTGAGTCTCCAGTAGCAGTATAATTAGTTGGTCTAGGTCTCCCAATTGCTGTCTTTTCTTCAAATGACACTTTTATACAGCCAGCATGTTTATCAAGGGGCCACCACAAAGGTAATTTGGCACTATAGCCAGAATAATTAAATTCAGTCACATGGTTGGGAGTAACATAGTAAATACTGGGATGGATTCTCCAGTCCACACTGTTGGGTGGAAAATATGCCCAATAAATTTCTTCCTGATTCCCTTTTACCTGACAGCTCAATAGAGCTAATATTGTAACAAGCATCATCGTTTTGCTGTTGAATCATTTGTGCAGCCTACAGTGTCAATTTCTTCAGGTCCTTCCCTGACCTGAAGCTTCCTCATTCAGTTTCTTGGGGCCATCATTTTTCTTCTCTTCCTTCGAGATTTCTTCTTTTTGAGGAAAGGCTTCTCTGGTTGATCTTCAGTCATTTGAATCTTGGTTCTATGTCCTCGATGCCTGATGGTGCATTCAGGTATCCAAATAGGATGAAGAGCACCTTCTGAGACAATACAAGCATGACCTCTGCCCCACATAACCAGTGAATCTTGTCCTTTCTAATGACCAGTCTATAAGTCCTTTTACAAAACTTGGCCTAAAAAGCCTGTTGCTGTGGAAGACGTGTTGCTTGGCTGCAATGTGACATTCTGAGTCACAATTTAAAAAATTTAAAATAAACAGAGCATGATTGATGTTATTTTGGGGAGTCCTAGTCTTATCTCCCCCTTTTAGTTTTTGTATTGTAGCTTAATAGATAGAGATAGAGCTCATTCTACAATGGCTTGACCTTGAGGGTTATAAGAAATACCTGTTTTATGGTCAATATGAAATTTTTGGCAAAGTTGTTAATCTACATCTGAAGACAAGTCCTCAAACTTCCGGGACCAGGGCAATATCCAAGTCACTATGAGATGTAGTCATGGTCAAAGCTTCTCTGCTCCAAAACGGAAGATGCAATCTTCCGTTTTGAAAAGAAGAGCTTACATAAACTGGTGCATTACCAGTTTTAATCTGTAAAGGACATCCTACAACTGCAAAGGCAGCTAAACAATGAATGAGAAATAACATGTTGAGTATTTTCTTTTGTACAGGCTGTACCAAAGATAAATCTAGAATAAGTATCTACAATTACGTGTACATAACATTGTTTACCAAATTGAGGAATGTGAGCTATATCTATTTGCCATAATTTATTTGGTTTTAATCCATGGGGATTTACTCCAGATGGTAAAGATGGAGTGTGTATAACAATGGGGGCAGTGACGTACAATTTGATGAACTTGTTCTCTAGTAATATTAAATTTTTTTATGTAAGCTAGAGGCATTTTGATAATGCAAAGAATGTGAGGCTTGTGCACAGTCATACATGCTGATTGTTGACAATCATCAACCAATTTATGGATCTTATCATTACCTGATATTAGAGGCCCTGGAAGATTAGTGTGGGTCCACTGTATGTGGCCTATAAAACATGAGTGCTTTTGTATTTGCACTGTCCTTTGCTGGGCATAAAACAAACTGAATAACTCTTGTGATGATGTATAGCCAATAACTGAAGTTTCAATATTTTTGTGACTCCAGATGCATATAAACTGTCAAAATAAATACTGATGGGATCATTTGCAAAATGACTTAAAGCACAAATGAGAGCTTATAGTTCTGCTTTTTGGGCAGAAGCGTATGAGGTTTGTATTACCTCTGTATGAGCATGACTATAAAAACCTGCTTTACCTGAGCTTGAGCCATCAGTGAATACTGTCAGTGCACCATTTATTGGCTGTGCTTGTACAATCCTTGGAAATATGAATGGCGTTACCAATGCAAACTGAATAATTTTATCACAAGGATAATGGCTTTCTATCTGACCAGGAAAATTAGCAAAAGCTACTTGCCAAAAATTAGAAGTTTGAAAGAGCCAAACATTGTGTTGAGTAGAAAATGGAATGATTATAACATTAGGTTCTGATTCAACTATCTGTAAAACTCTTGTTCTCCCCTTTATCACTAATTGAGCAACAAAATTATGACTTTTGAGGAGAGTTGGCTAAATGAATCCACCTAATAACTCCCAGTGTTTACCATATCACCCTTGTAGGAGCATAAGAAGTTGGAAATATCAATAAATATATAGGCTCTTGTGGATTAATTTTAGTAAGCTAAGCATTTTTAATAGCAATTTCAACTTTCCTCAAAGCCGTTTTCACTTCAGCTGTGAGCTGACGAGAAGAAGTTGGAGAAGGATCTCCCTGTAATATCTGGAATAAAGGACTTAGATCTGAAGTATTAGCTTTAAGGATGGCCTAAGTCAATTAATAACTCCTAATAATTTTAAAAAATCATTGACTCTTATTTGTAAGTATTGAGGACAGATGGTATGTCCTTCAATCACATGACATAGATATTGAAAAGGAGGTGTCTTCTGCACCTTTTGAGGTGCAATGCACAAACTCATTACTGTGAGTGAAGTCTCTAATTGGGCAAAAAATTTTAAGAGTATATCTGAATTAGCATGAGCTAAAAGTATGTCATCCATCAAATGAATAATATATGCATCATGGAATTTTTCCCTCACAGGTGTGATAGACATAGGGTAGGACTGTTATGCATTCCCTGAGGCAACACTTTACAGCAATATCTTTTAACTGGTTCTTTAAAATTAATTGCTGGGACAGTAAAGGCAATTTTTTTATGGTCATCTGGGTGCAAAGGTATAGAGAAAAAAACAATCTTTTAGATCTATTACTATCAAATAATAATCTAAAGGAATAGCTGTAGCAGAAGGAAGCCCAGATTGTAATGCTCCCATGGGCTCTATGACCTAATTAATAGCTCTAAGGTCTTGTAATAATCTCCAATTATCAATTTTTTTTCTTAATTACAAAGATGGGTGGGTTCCAATGGCTGACCATAGGCTCTAAATGACCAGCTTGAAGTTGTTCAACTAACATGCGGGATATTTTAAGTTTTTCCCCTGTTAGGGGCCACTGACTAACCCAGATTGGCTCTTCTGTGAGCCAACTGATTATTATTATGATGATGATGATGATGATGATGATGATGATGATGATGATGTTTTGGGGGTCAGGGAAAGGTCAGGACCCCCACCAAAAATTTTGGTTGGGTGCATTAATTAATCTGTGTCAAAGAGATTGGTCTTAGGTAGCTACTCGCCTGTAAGTTTTCCTCAATTTCCCTAGAAGTAAATCCTTGATTAAGTCCCTTAAATTACATGATAGAATTTGGAGTTACTAATAATAATCCTAAGCTACTTAAAATATCTCTACCCCATAAACTTACCAGTAACTGTGTCCAAAACATAAGGCTTGAAAATTCCAGTATTACCATCTTGATCTTCCCAGTGAAGATACTGGGCACTCTGGGCAGGTTGAGAGATCAGCCTTATACCTTCTAAATTGACAAGTGCAATATGTAAAGGCCAGCTTTTGGGCCAAAATCTGTGAGATAAAACAGATTTATCTGTACCAGTGTTTACAATACCTCAAAATTTTTTGATAAATTTTAAGTTCCAGTAGGGGACCCTCCTACCAGATTGAGCCCAGTACACTCTTTCCAAGAACCCCAAAGTTGAGGTCTTTAGTGGGCTGTCCAAGGAACAGTAAGGTAAAAGTACTAATTGTGCCAGCATGTCTTTTGTAGAGAGCCGAATGGCATGCTCTGATTTCTCAGTGACTGTTAGCTCATCTCTAAAATATGAATCAATTAACTCCTGGCATTACTTGAGTTCCCTCTTTAAAATTATTTCATCCCAAAATTAGGCCTACGGTATCTGGGGGTAATGGTCCAGGAATTCCAGTAGGAACTCACTATAGTCCATTTCATCTATTACCATGGCTGGTCATAAAAACACTGTCTGGGTGGAGCTGGCTGGTAATGATGATTCGCTGTGGTTGGCTGTGATTGGCTGTGATTGGCTGTGATGACATCAAAGCCTGCTACTCTGAATCCTCCTCCCATGTATACTGTAGAGCCCCCATTGTTTGTCCAGCCTGGGGTAGGCCCAGTCTTTCATTTTTTTGGCCCTAAAGAAAGCAGAAGTGAGGTTGAAAATAGAGGTGGGCTGCTGCCATATCTGTTCTCATTCCCCCTGGCCACGTGGCTTTATGTCTCCTAATGTTGCTGGCAAAAACCGGGAGAGGTTTCTGCCCTATTGCGCAGAGATTTGCAATCCCATGCCAAATGTCCTGTCACAATTAAAACACCACCCACGAGAATGGTGTCTCCAGGATTGGGGCTGAAGTACCTGTTTTAAAGCCATGTGGAGTGTAAAACCTTGTAATTATGTAGGCCCAACATCCACAAAAAGGTGAATAAATTCAGAAACTGTCCCTTTCTTCCAATAGGGTAGGAGTATGTCCTGACAAACTTTATTGGCATTTTCAAATGCTAGCTGTTTAACTATGAATTCTGAGGCATTTGAGCCTCCGACTGACCTATTAGCTGTCTGATACACATGCGCTATGAAATCAGAGAATTTTTCTTCTCATCTCTGTTTTATCTGGCTAAAATCTAACTTCACTTGATCCTGGGAAGATAGCTCAAGCCATGTTCTTTTGGCACATGCAGTGATCTGATCATAAATGGCTAGATCATAATTCAATTGTTTTTAGGTCCGAAAATTCTCCAATTCCTTTTAACACCTCCAAAGGGGCATCAAAGTCTTGCCTTATATTCCTCTCAGCCTGTTCAGAACAATAATCAGTCCAGTGAGATTGACAAAGGACATAATCAACCCCCAAAAGGCAAGCCTTTGACATTGAAATCCAGTCTTTTGGGGGTACAGGCTTGTGGCATAACAAATCAAGCAGGCTTTGCACAAAGGGTGAGTATGGACCATAGGGACTGCAAGTGCTTTTGAGCTCCTTAAGAGTCTTAAAAGGAAAGGCAATGTGTACACGGGCATGCTGCTTGTATTTGTTAATCTGCTCAAAGACTGGAAAAAACTGAAAACCTGTACTGTCTTCCCTGGCTTCTTGCATTCTTCTAAGACTATGTTGTAGGGTTGTAAGCATGGCGACCACCAGTTCAGAGTAATTATTGAACCCCATTCTCCTGGAGGAGAGTGGCTGAATTCGGATGGCGTGTGCCGAAGCCAGCTAGATATAATTTAGTAAAACCTTCCTCCAGGTATTCCTCACCTTCTGACTGAGTCCCCTCGTAAATATCTTCCTGACCATCTTGTTCCTCTCCAATTTGAACCTGCCCAATGAAATCCAACTGGAGCTAGTTTCCTCTCTGGAACATACCCCTTGTTGCTCCTTTAAGCTGCTGTGTTTGACTTTTGATTTAGGTTTTGCCCCAAGGCTGCTTGTCTGCGAGCTGCAGACTGAGTGAAAATTGACTGTGTCCTCAGTCAAGCCACAGAAAGAGAGAACCCCTTGGAAACAGTCTTGGGCTGTTTCTCCTGATCCAAATGTCTAACAGCTCTCTGAAGCCCTTTCAGCAGGTCCTCAGGGGACCATTGGTCCTGATCTGGATCAT
Source organism: Ictidomys tridecemlineatus (assembly GCF_052094955.1). Classification (NCBI taxonomy): domain Eukaryota; kingdom Metazoa; phylum Chordata; class Mammalia; order Rodentia; family Sciuridae; genus Ictidomys; species Ictidomys tridecemlineatus. The sequence goes on from NC_135486.1 coordinate 91,618,888, forward strand.
CAAAAAGACACATTTCTAAAGTGGTCCAGACCTTCTGAACACTCTCTGTTGTCTTTTAGACACCTTGGCAGAGAGGCAAACTTTAAATAATTTTCTACGTAGCCTCTCCCAAATGTGTAAATCTGATGAATCTTGCTGACAAAACCATGGGCACACCTTGCTAACCATTTTTAGGAAACAAGCTAGCTGGGCTCTTCTGACTTGTTTGCCTCTCCGGTTGATTATTGTCTCCAGAATTGTTAAATACATTTTTATCTGAAGATGTGGAACTGCCCATGAAACTGTCTGCTTCCTCTGTGATTCCCCAAAGAATCACAGTTCACTAAATTTCTATAGCGCGCTCTCTCAGTCAACCTGAAAATTCACCCCAAGGGGTCCCGCAGGGGCAGCTGAACTTAAGTCGCTTGTGTGAATTTCCAAGGACACCAAATAAAACACAAACACACACTTTACCTTTAAACAAGCTTCAGGACGGCTCCTGCATTCTTGTCCTCAAGCTCCCCAAATGGGAGAGAGAGGGATATTTAGAGAAGGGGAGAGAGAGAGAGGGAAGGAGGGGGAAGGGGGAGGGCAGGCACACGTTTGGAAGTGGGCTTTTATTGGGAGGACAATCATTCTTAAAACGTTCCATCCAAAAAAGGTAAGAAGGGGCAGAATTACAACAGACACTTGGGTATAATTCAACACAAGGGCTGTAGGGCGACACCTACGTCTGGGGCAATGTTCAAGTCAATACAAGATGCAGGGATGGTAAAAGCCTCTCTGCTCCAAGATGGAAGATGCAAATCATTCAGAGTGGCTCCCCACAATTGATTAATAATATTAATTTTATTTACTTACTAATATTAGTTATTCTTAATTTAGCAAGGAGTGTTGATATAATATAATAAAGGATACATTGAATTCTGTTTTGAATCTGAGTAGAACTTTCCTTAATGGTCCCACTGAGTAACTCCCCTTTCAAATATATTAAATACATTATCTTATTTAATCTTCATGGCCATGAGAGACCATTTTCATAAATCATTTTCAACAATTCTGACAATAAGAAGCAGCAATACTTTTGGCTCCAGTTGCTATCCAAGGGCTCTACTTTTATTATCTCATTTAAAATGTTTTTCTTGGTTTCATTCTAGTTTCATCAGTAAGTATAACTTATTTGATTGTAGAATTTGACTCAATGTTAGAAACCACTTTTGATAGTGAGAGACTTTTTACAATCAAGTATGTGAGATCTCTGTAACTAGAGATACTTGGGTAGAGGTTGGATGATTATATTTCACATGTGAAGGAAATCCTATGTGGAGTAGGGAAATGCATTGTATATGATTTGATTTAATGCATCCTCTGAACTCTTAAAGACATGTATAGAAGGAGAGTAGATAAAGTGTAATTTCATCCTTTACTCAGGTCTCAGATGTATGTCTCAAATTTTTCAAAACTAAATTACTATGCTGATAGAGCATATATATTTTTTGCCTTAAAATTTGTGTTCCACTGAAAGGCACTAGAGACGTGACAAAGAAACCATTTTAATCCATTTCTAGGATCTTTAATGACTCTTGTATAGTGATCTCCTATAAAAACATGCACAAAATTAAATGTAGAAATTTAAATGCCTATTGATATTTTCTTTGTTAAGTAATAACCTATCAATATAAGCAGATTTTGAAACTGTGTAGTAATTTTTGGATTCTAAAATAATAAAATTCAATATATAATAGTATTAATTCATTTAGGCTGTCAAGGAGGTAGGAAAACAAAATATTAGCTAATAATATTTGGAAATATTAGAAGTTGATAAAAATTCTCCAAATTAAAAAAAACAAATCTTGATATTAAAAGAGACACATGAGAAGAAGTAGAAGGAAGAAGAGGAGGAGGCCAGGAGGAGGCTAGGAGGAGGAGAGGAAGGGGAGAGGAGGAGGATCGGGAGAAGGATGATGATAAATGGGAGAAGGAGGAGGAGGGATAAGGAGGGAGAGAAGGAAGAGGAGGAGGAAGAGGAAGAGAAGGAGGAAAAGGAGGAGGAGAAGGAGGAGAAAGATGATGATGGTGGTGGTAATCATAATCCATCATCTTAGGGCCAAAAAACAAAAACAAAACAACATAAAGATCTTAGATTACTATGTCATTTTTTCCCCTTTAAACTCTACTTCTTAACGCTATCCCTCTCATCAGTTAGATATGAGTTAAACTGATATATCATCTTAGTATCAGTTAAACTACGTATTTATTAGCAGCATTCTCATACAAATAAGTTGAGCTTATAAATAATATCTTATTGTTCAGCCAAAGCTGGTAGTATGCTTTGTAGTCTCACTAGTTTTAATAAATGTTACATAAATCAAGCCTTGGTTCTGCTCTCTTCAGTGTACATCTGGTTTTAATATAAAGAAGCAAAACAACATAACTTCTTTCCTAAGTTAAATTCTACCTGAAAGTGTAAGAAATGTATTCTCTATTATAGGATCATACAAAATAGTTTTGCAAATAAAATGACACTTAAATAACCATTCATTTTCAAAACTTCAGAGCACAAAAGTCATTTAATTGATTTTACACCATTGTAGAAGGCACTGCAGGGAAAACAGTGAATAGAAGCAAGCTGGAATTTCAACACAGAGCTCCTTTCTTACCATCAGTGACAGAGAGGCTATGATTTTAGTGGTTCAAGTTTATTCCATACAGTAGAGTTCTGAAAATTTACCAAATAATTGCAATTTTTATTTATTTCAACTTCTGATATACACACATACAAGCATTTCTGAAACTTTCAGAAATGTATGTCTTAGTATTGAAGTATATTTTATACTAAGTACATTTTGAAAATGCATAACACTTTTCAGAATATCTGAAGGCCTTGAATTTAAAAATCAATTATTTTTCTTTCAATAGTAAAATAGACTTCAAAGTGTCAGGAAACTTCATTGATCAAGAACTATCCATGAAGCTATCAATATGTTGGATTCTAGTAATTAAAGCTCTTTACTCATTGGTCCAACATCTCAAACATTTCTGTTAAAATTTCAGACCCATAAGTTACAATTACTGCCCATACCCTATTGAAAATTCCACTATATTTACCACCCCAGTGCTCAATGACTGAGACCAGAACACAGCATTCTGAAATTTGTTTTCTAAATCACAGGTAGGAATGTTGTTCCTGCAATCATGTAACCAACACACACACACACACATTTTGGTACCAGGGATTAAATCCAGAGGCACTTAACCACTGAGCCATATCCTCATCTCTTTAAATATTAAAAAAATATTTTATTTACAAATAGGGTTTCACTGAGTTACTTAGGACCTTGCTTAGTTGCTGAGGCTGGCTTTGAACTCAGAATCCTTTTGCCTCAGCCTCCAGAGCCACAGGGATTACAGGTGTGTGCCATTGCTCCTGGCTAAGGCTATTGATAATTCTTGAACTGTGTTCTCCAACATGAAATCCACACGCCATTGTTGTTATTAAACTTATGTAAAGTTGAAAATCTAGATTTTCGGTCACTCTAGCCCATATCAAGAGAGCTTATATACACACAGGTGCATTCTTATCTGGGTAGTCATGGAACAAACTTGAGGTGGATTTCATTTAGTTTAGTTTAGATAATTCAGAAACCAGCAACCCTGAGGAAAGTCTGCTATTCTAAGCTAAAACTTATTCTGAAAAAAGAATTCTACAAAGAAGTATAAGCCCACCTTTTCACAGCTCAGTTCAATTAATTTCTGCATACATTCTCTCTAAATCCTCACCAGAATTAATAGAAATATCATTAAGTTATCTCTGGGATCTTTTACAGTTTCAGAGAATACTGATAGTTGAATTGATGCTTAATTTGTAAATTTTTCTTTTCATATAAGTGGATCGTTTTCATTCTATATTAAATGTATGATGACAAATTATGTAGTATAGGAACTATTTCAAAAATTTTATTTCACTTTATGTTGTTTTAGAAAAAATCCAATTTTCCTTATTAAGTACTGACACAAAATATAACTCCAGGGTTGGGGCTGTGGCTCAGTGGTAGAGCACTTGCCTAGCAGGTGTGAGGCACTGGGTTCAATCCTCAACACCACATAAAAACAAATAAATAAAATAAACGTACTGTGTCCATATATAACTAAAAAATTTTAAAAAATAACTCCAAAATGTTTAGATTAGTATTCTTGCTCATTGCTCTAATTCTTTCTGGGGGGAGGGACAAAAACACTCAAGGCAAAAAAACAAAAACAAAAACAAAACAAAACAAAACAACAACAACAACAACAACAAAACATTCAAGTCTAGATATCTATGTCAATGATATCCCAGACTTGATTTAGGACAATCTCATTCAATAATGCTCAAACTCTCTAGGGGACAGTAAAAATATGATTAAAACTATTTTAATGTTACACAACATTTGGTTGGCAAAAGTTGTATTTTATGCCATTACAATTTCCACAAAATATGCTTTAACACATACTAGAAAGGTTACTGTTAATGTATTTTTACTTCTTTTCCATTTTTATTAAATTGGTTGTATAACAGTGTTTAAATATTAGCATTTTCTTTTCTTTCTTTTCTTTTTTTTGGTATTGGGGGTTGAACCCAGGGACACTTTACCACTGAGCTATATCCCAGCCCTTTGAATAATAATAATAATAATAATAATAATAATAATTATTATTATTATTATTATTATTTTAACAGGGTCTCACTAAGTTGTCAAAGATGGCCTTGGACTTGTGATCCTCCTTCCTCAATCTCCTAAGTAATCCACTGGGATTAGAGGTGTGCACCACTACACCAGGCTTAAACATTAGCATTTTCATTATCTGTGATTTTAAAAATACTTGTAACTTCTAAAAAACTAAAGTAAAAGGGATAGAGGAGCAATTTGAAACATTTGAACTCACCAGCTGCACTTAGGAGTCCTTCTGTGGAGCTAGGTCAGTGCGAGGGTATTTCTCATATTGTTCAATAAGCACTCATGTCAGTATTATTGTCAAAAGGCTTTCCCACTTCCAATTTTTATTGTTGTGTCCATGAATTTATTCATGTTGTTGATCTTTCTCACTAATACTTTCTTTTTTTCAAATCTGATCCAGATTTCTGTGTAGTAGTATTTAACACTTAAAAAAAAGATATTGTGTAAATTGAAAAACATGGTTTTGTTTAATTTTATTATACTTGATATAATTTTAATTATATTTGATATCATTGAAAAACAGGATATATGAATAGTATACTATAGCTAGTGTCAGAAGCATTCAGAGGTCTTGTTAAAATAAATTTTGCTGGACCTTAGCCCCGGAGCTTCTGATTCAGTAAGTGTGGAATGGGGCCCAAGCATTTGTATATTTAACAAGTTCCCAAATGATGTCAATGCTACTAGATTCTTCAATCATACTTTGAGAATCATTGATAGAGTAATTTTAAAAGTTCAACTCAAAATTCATAGAAATTCCATTTTTTTACTAACAAAATATATAAGCTTAATATGCATGTAGTTCTTCAAAAGATCAATTGGTTTTAAATGAAAGGCTAACTGCAAAAGAAAAGCATAAAGAGAAATTAATGTCAGGAAGAAATTAAAGGAAAGTCCATTTGGGGCAGAAGACTTATCTTGAAGTTGATGGAAACCAAGACTGAGTCATAAAATATCAATTACCATGATGTTATTGCAACTTTTTTTGTTATAAGAGAAAAACTGGAAATGATCAAAGGGTCCATTTAGTAGAGTTTTAGTCAAATAGATTATGGTAGGTTCAAATATAGAGGACTTAAAATGAATTAGATTTGGACATGTTGATATGGAGATTTCAATATATATTAATATACTTTAAAAATTGAAAATGGGGACTGGGGTCAAAAAATAAGGAGGGAGAAGAAGAAAAGAAGTGAAAATATAGAGAAGATGCACTATTTCTTTGAATAATATATAAATATTATTCAAAGAAATATATAGTTAAATACATATTTATATTAATATACTTAGTTTTTTAAATTAAAATATAATTATATGTGTTTATAAATCTACATATATATTACTTTCAGCACAGTGAGCATATTGCTATAAGTGTGTTTTCTCTTAAAATTGTGCAATGAACAACTAAGGCTAATTTATTTTGGGGAAAAGAATTTGGTGAAGGAAATTTTGATTTCAATTATTAGTTATATACTTTTTTATGTAAGTTTGCATTTCTAACTGCATGTATGTATTATTTATAGTTTAAAAACATCAATAATTCACAATACTACATTGAGTAGTATAAAAAGGGACAATAACAAATATCATCAATTATATACATAAATAACAACCTTCATACAGGGCTGGTCAGACCATAAAAATGTGATAGCCATTTTGGAAAATAGTGTGCCTGCTTCTTAAAAATTAAGCATAAATTCCCTGTACAACTAGCAATTCTATTAATAGGTGTACATGCAATAAAAATAAAAACATATATACACAAAAACACTTGCTTATGAAGGTTCACAGTGACATTATTAAAGATAGCCCCAATGTGGAAACAAGGCAAATGCCCATCAACTGGTGAACAGATAAACACAATGTGACAAATCCTATTTCATTAGTAGAAAAGAATAAAGTATAGGTGAACTTTGAAAACATTAAGATTTTTAGTTTCTGGTCTGGCATGTAGAAACCTGGAAGTAATCTCTACTGTTCACACAACAAGAAAAAGGCTGACCAAAGTGCAAATCAACAACTCTTTTTAGATTCATCTGAGAATTGTGGTCATAGGGCAAACCAATGTTCCTAAAATGAAAGACAGGCAGATACAGAGAATCACAACTTACTCAAAGCAAAAACTCCATGGAAACCAGCACCATGGCAGGAAAACCTAGTCTATAATTGTGTAATTATAGAGACTCAGTGTACACAAATTTGTTTAAAAACTCCAGGGTGACAGTCTGTTTTAGTCAGCTTTTTCACTGCTGTGACTAAATGACCCAACCAGAACAATTTTAAAGGAAAGAAAGTGTATTTGAGGGCTCATAGTTTCAGAGATCTTAGTCCATAGAAGGCCAGCTCCATTCCTTAGGGCTCCAGGCAAGGCAAAACATCATCGTGGAAGGTTGTGGCAGAAGGAAACAGCTCACATGTTGATCAGAGACCAGAGACTACACTTGCCAGACACAAATATATACCCCAAAGCCATTCCCCAATTCCCACCTCCTCTAGCCACACCCTAACACTTCAGTTACTACTCAGTTAATCCCTATCAGGGGATTAAATCACTGATTGGGTTAAGGCTCTCACAACCCAATCATTTCTTCTCTGAACCTTCTCACATTGTCTCTCATGTGAGCTTTTGGGGGACACTATATCTAAACCATAACGCAGTCTTAAAGGGACACAACAGTTCTACCTCAAGGAATCCTGATCAAGTTTTCATACTAAATATCAAAGAAAACTCTTTCATGCTAAAAACAGGCATTTAGAAGTATTTTATAAAAGCAAGCATTTAAAAGTATTCCAAGAATAATCTAATAAGCTGTTCTCTTTAACAAGGCCTGCCCTCACAAAAAAGAAAACAAAATCATACCAAATCCAACCAAAGAAAAACAAAATACTTTCCAAGAGTTTAACCATTGGAATTTTATCAGAACACTTTTCACCTGGGGAAAGAGAATACTCAACCCTAGCGCTGTCTAGTTTTATGGTGTCTCCTAAGGTGGAGTCAGTGGTTACAGAGAAGTACTTTTGAAGGTCAAAATCCAAGGCATAGGTTCACTAAAAGATAGATCTAATTAAAGAACTATAGAATGCTTTTCTCACCCATTCCCATCACCACTGTCAATAGGGTTACTACTATATAGTAATATGGACTACAATTATGAGAATCATGTGACATGGACAATATTTAAGAAGTCCAAAGACAATAGGGAAAAATTAGGATATCTTTGAAAGTTCAGCCTTTTATAGCTACAGTACAGCAAATAGTGAACATAGAGAGATTCCTAGCCAGATGAACAGTGCCTAACACTATAGATCATTTACTTTTTAAAAATAAAGTATATATGTCTCTCTGGTAATCAAAAATTGCAAAGCGTAAAAAAGACAAAAAAGAATTAAGTTACAGTTTGATGAAACAGAGGAAACATTAGAGCCAGATTTAGATATGGCAGGAATGTTACAATGATCTGATTGGGAATTTAAAATAATTATGATTAATATGCTAACGGCTCTAATGGATAAAAATACAAGAACATATGGGCAATATAAGCAGAGAGATACAAATTCTAAGAAAAAAATTACTAAATATCAAAACCAATGAAACTATAATAAAGAATTCAGAAAGTGGCTAGGCACAGCTGAGGAAAAATATCTATGCTTAAATGTGAGTAGAAATTTCCAAAATGGAGAAACTAAAAAAACCAAACAAACAAAAAAATAGAATACTCAATAACTATGGGACAACTACAGAAGGTATAAATATGAATCATGAGAATACAGAAAGAAAAGAGAGAAAGAACAGAAGCATTTAAAGCGATAATGACTGAGAATTTCCCAAAATTAATGTAAGAAACCAAACCATGGATCCTGGAAGCTCAGAGAACATCAGGCATAACAAAGGCTATAAAATTCCTACAGCTGCCACTCAATATTCAAATTGTAGAAAACAAAAGATAAATTTTAGAAAGATTCTGAAGGAAAAGATACTTTAATTGTAGTGCAGCAAAGATAAAACTACAGCAAACTTCTCCTTGGAAACCATATAAATAAAAGGAGACTAGAGTAAAATAATATAAATATTGAGGCAAAAAAACTGTCCCAACAAAGAAGAATTCTGTACTCTGTGAAACTATTTTTTTTCAAATACTAAGAGAAAAAAAAAACTTTCTCAAACAAAAATCAAGGGAATTTGTTGGCAGTAGTTCTGCATTGCAAAAAATGTTAAAAAATTCTTCAGAGAAAAATAAAAATAATATGTTAGAAACTCAGCTCTACATAAAGGAAAGGCACCAAAGATGGAACAAGTGAAGGTAAACTAAAGCATTCATGTTTCTTAATATTTATTGATCTAATAGACAAGAGCTTATTCAAAATAATATTAGCAATAATGTATTCAATTTTATATGCTTATAAATAAGAGAAATGAATGATAGCAATGACATAAAAGTTGGAAGGGAGGAATTAGGATTATTTTATTTTTACCTTATGTAAACTTGCACTACAGATGAAGTGGTATAGTGTTATTTAAAAGTGGATCTGGATTAACGTAAATTGTTTTGTTACTATAAATGTACATTTCAAACTTTTAAGCAACTGCTAAAAAATTAAGAAGAGGACATATAATTGCTATGCTAATCAAGGAGAGAAAATGGAATCAAATAAAATTTGAAAAAGCCAGAAAAAATGGATAAAACAGAAACAAAAAAAGGGTAATGGATAGAAAACAGTGACAAGTATGGTAAATATCATTCCAACTATATCAAAGATCATTTTAAACATCAATGATGTAAATATACAAATTAAAAGACAACACCAATTAAATGACAGAAATTGGTTCAAATAACAAGATCCAACTTGCTCTCCATAAGAAACACTTTAAATATATGATCACCTATAGAATAAAAAGTAAGGGAATAGAGAAAAATAAACCATGCTAATTTTATAATTCTTAAGTTATATTCATTTCAGACAATGAAGATTCCATAGCAAAGAAAATTATAAAATGAGGGCATTACATGATGATAAAAAGGCCAATTTTCCAAGAGGATATACAGATATTACTGTGTACAAGCCTAAGAGACATCAAAATATGTGAGTGAAAGCTGATGACTACAAGACGAAATAGATGAATCCATTGTTATAGCTGGAGACCTAATCACTCCTGAGTCATAGAGATATTCATCAGGCAGAAAACCAGTAAGGACTTCAATCAACCAGATATAACTAACATCTATATTCTATTTCAACCAACAACAGCAGATTCTTTTCAAGTTTACATGAAACATCATTAAAATAGACCATGTCCTGGGCCATAAAACACAACTGAAATAATTTAAAAGAATAATCATACAACTTCTATTCCCTACCCACAATGGAATTAAAGTAGAGTCAGTTACAGAAAGATAGCTTGATTGGTAGTTTTTCATCTCATTTTGTTGTTTTTTATTGGTGCTAAGATTTTGAACTCCTTTTATTTAATCTATATATTAATCCTGTATTTTAAGAGTAGCTGGCAAAGATTTTCTCCCATTCAGTAGGGTTTCTTCACACTGTTTTTCCTTTGCTATCCAGATGATTTTAGTTTGATGCCACCCCATTTATTGATTTCTGGTATTATTTTCTAAGCTATAGGAGAACCATAGGACTCCTATTGCCTATATGTTGGAGTGTTTTCCCTGTTCTCTTTGCAGTTTAAAAGTTTCTGGTCTTATCTCAAGGTCTTAGATCCATTTTGAGTTGACTTTTGTGCAAGGTGTGACAAAGATCTAATTTCAAGCTTTTACATAGGGATATTCTGTTTTCTCAGCACCATTTGTTAAGGAGTAGAATCTCCTTTCTTTAACATAAGTGTTTTTGCATCTTGTTCAATAATCAACTGACAGTAGTTTGTCTTTTTGTCTTTTATTCTGTTCCACTGGTGTAAATGTATTTATGCCAGTGCCCCTTTTCAATTATTGGGAAAATGAAGTAAATAGACACTTCCCAAAAGAAGTACATGGTGCCCAAAGTAAGAAGAACAATTCAGCAGCAAATACAGTAGAAAGCAAGAAATAATTAAAATTAGAGCTGAAATCGATGAAATCGAAACAAAAGAAACAATTAAAAAAATTGACAAAACCAAAGTAGTGGCTTAATCTCTAGTAGAAACTATCTTGCTTGCTTGAGAAACCAAAAGACAGAGGATGAGGCAGCCACTACAAATGAAAAGTGAAAGAGTTCCAAGACACTTGGTAGGGTTCTAAGACTTCAACAATACCAGCTAAGCCAAAAGAACTGAACAGAGATTTCAGAGTTTGGGACAAAATTCAGTAAACTGCCTGTTAAAGTGCAATAAAAATGTAAGCACTTCAGAGGAACATAGTAGAATCCAGAACTGTTCTAGCATTTCATGAATCAAGTTCAGGCTAATCCAAAATTACTAGATATAAAGAAATTGAAAAGCATATCCCATTTTCAAGGAGAAAGGTAATCAATAGAGACTAACCCTGAGATATCATAATGAACTTGTTCTCATGACTCAGAAATATACTGATAAAGATTAAATAAAATATGACAGTATAGTGATATGTCTGACACCTTATAATGCTGTTAAATTTTAAAGGTATCATTGCACTTTTTAGGGCTCCAAGCAATGGTGCGAAGTAATGAAAGCACCACATATTATCCATATCATATCTACTCAGCTCTACTATGGACAATGCCTACATGAATGTCTGCACCACATATTATCCATATCATATCTACTCAGCTCTACTATGGACACTGCTTACATGAATGTCTGTGGCAGTTAAGTTTATTTATGGACATTAAAATTTGAATTTTGTATAATTATCATGTGCCATGAAATTTTCTCTCCACTCCAACCATTAAAAATGCAAAAATATTCTTAGCTTCTAAGCCATACAAAAATAAATGGCAGGCTAAATATGGTTCACAAATCATAGATTCTTGATTCCTTATATAGTACATAAGACAAAAGGACTAAGAGATGTAAAAGATTCAATTCTGTAGGAAGGTCAGTTTCCCTTACGTTAATTTATAAGTTTAGGAAAATAGCTATCAAAATCCTAGTACAATTTAAAAAGTAGAACTTAACTGATTTAAAAATGTATCTGGCAAAATAAATATACAAGAATAATAATAACATAAAAATATTTAGAAAATAAAATAATTCCAGAAAGTTACCTGCCTAGCAGATACACAGAATAACCATAAATCTACGATACTTTAAAACAGTGTGATATGGGTACAAACAAAAACTGATAGTTCAATGGAATACAGCAAATAATCTATAAAGAGAAACACATATAGAAACCCAATATATATATAGAAAAGTTGACATTTCAAATTAGTGGTAAAGTATGAGTTCCTTAACAAATACTGCTGGGTTAACCAGATTTTTGAGGTTTGATCCTTATTTTAGATAAAAAATACAAATCAAACCAAACAAACCAAACAAAAACTCAACAACTAAAAGCTCATAAAAGCCATAATAGTATTAGAAAAAAATGTAGAAAACATTAAAAATCCTTATTATGATGAAATATTTTCAAAACATAAATCCAGAAGGCAAAAGGAAAGGATTACATATTTTATAAAAAAGTAGTATTAACAAAATAAAATGCAAGTAGCAGATTAAATACCAACAACATATATAACCAAAAAAGATTCAAAGCCATACCATACAAAGTACAACCATAAACAAAAAGTGTAAACATTTACTGAGTACATATTATAGGCCAGGTACTGTATTTACATTAATTAGCTTACTGAGCCTTCAATAATGGGGTGTATACTATTATTGTCCCATTTTTCAGGAGTCTGGCTTATCTAAAGGCTATGCTACTTGGGAGGCTGAGGCAGGAGGATTGCTTGAGCTCAGGACTTTGAGGCCCACCTGGGCAACATAGTGATACTACTACTACTAGTACTACTGCTACTATTACCACCATTCCTACTGCTAACAAAAATGACAAACATGGTTAAAATTCCATTTTTCTGATGAGGAAAATAGGCAAAGAGGAGTTAGGTAGTTTTGACTAGGGGAAAACTCAGTGGGATGCTAAGGAAAGATATGAAGATAGCAAAAAGATAAGATGGGTATCATATGAAGGAAGAAACACAAATGGCTAATAGACAAATGAAAAGAGACTAGTATTATTATTAAAGTATCAGTGATATACCTTTTTTTCTCCATCAGATTGGTATGTATTATATAAATAATATATAGTGCTATCTTTTATATTTTCAAATATTATGTATGTAGTTGTGATTATTATACATGCACATTATTTTACAACTTACTTTTCTTTAACAACAGGTTTGAACTTTAATAAAAATAATACATGTAAAAAAATAAATACAGGCCTGGGGTTGTAGCTCAGTGATAGAGCACTTGCCTAGCAAGTGTGAGGCCCTGGGCTTGATCCTCAGCACCACATAAAAATAAGTAAATAAAATAAAGGCATTGTGTCCAACTATACCTAAAAGAGAAATATTTAAAAAAGAAATACAAATGGCCAAATAATTATATGAAAATATCAGCATCTCTAATTATTAGGGAAATGCAAATAAAAACCTCACTGAGATTTCATCTTACTCCAGTTAAAATGGCAATCATCAAGAACAAAATAACACTAAGTGTTGGTAAGGATATGAGGAAAAAGAAACTCTTATACAGTGTTGATGGGAATGTAAATTACTATCACCATTAAGGAAATCAGTATGAAATTTACAATACTACAAATAAGAAACCAACATAATTATAGTTATAGAAGACAAATCTAAAGTCTATTAAAGTTTATGTATAATTTTTACTACTAAATTGAATCTAAAAAATGGAACATTTTAGAAAGGAAAAATATATCATTAACACTGATTAAAAAATGAAGTAGATCTTTAGTCTAATTGAGCTATCTCATGTACAATCAGAGAAATGAAAAGTTGTGCTCCATTTGTGTACAATGAATCAAAATACATTCTGCTATCATGTATAACTAATTAGAACAAATTAAAAAATTAGAAAATGAAGTAGGAATTTAAACAAACTATATAATTACTATAGAAGAGAGTGGAAAAAATAATGAAGATATATAACAGAAAATGCATGAAGACTGGATGATTTTATGACTAAATTTTGTCTAGACTTATAAAAAGAGGATGTCAATCTTGTATGATTTTTCCTGAAAGTAAATAAATAAATAAGTAAATAAATAAAAAAAAGGAGAAATCCCACCGCTGTGTTTTGATACCTATTATCTACTCTCTCACCATTGAAACATACACTTCCTAATCTTTAGTAATTTCTGTTCTATTCTCTGCTTTGGTGTGATCAACTTTCTAAAGGTTCTATAAAACAGCAAGAGTATACAGTATTTATCTTTCTGTATCTGATTTATTTTCATGAAACATAATGTGTTCCAGTTCCTTCCATGTTGCTATAAATTATAGGATTTCTTTTTTATGACTGAATAATATTTAATTGTGTACATATACCACATTTTGAATCCATTCATTCACCAATTGACTTATCAGTTGATTTCATATATTAGCTATTGTATTTGGATAGTACTCCAGTAATTATGGGAGTACAGGTAGGGTTTTTAAAGATTTTATTTTTCAGTTGTAGGTGAACACAATACCTTTATTTTGTTTTTATGTGGTGCTGAGGATAGAACCCAGTGCCTCACACATGCTAAGTGAGTGCTCTTCCTCTGAGCCACAATCTCAGCCCTTCAGGTATCTTTTTGATATAATGACTTCATTTCCTCTGGATATGTAACCAGTAGGGTGTCATGTGGTACTTTTATTTTCACTTTTTTGAGGAACTTTCATATTGTTTTCTATAATAGCTGTACTAATTCAATTTACATCACTATCAATAGTATGAAAGGATTTCCTTTCTCTACACCCTTGCCATCACTCATTATTTTTTGGCTTTTCATTATAGCCATTCCAACTGAGGTAAAGTGGTATGTCATTGTGGTCTTGTTTGGCATTTCCATGATGATTAATGATATTATTCAATATACATGTTTTTCATTTGAGAATTATCTCTACAGATCAGTTACATATTTTATTTTATTTTACTTATTTTTTTTACACAAATGGAGTACAACTTTTCATTTCTGTGGCTGTCCATGATGCAGAGTCACCATTCATGCAACCATACACATACATAGGGTAATAATGTCTACTCATTCCACCATCTTTCTCACCCCCATATCCCCTCCCTTCCTCTCACTTCCCTCTACCTAATCCAAAGTTCCTCCATTCTTACCTTGCCACCCCTCTCCCCATTATGGATCATCATTTGGCCTTTGGATTTTTGGGATTGGTTTACTTCACTTAGCATGATATTCTCAAACTCCATAATTTACCTGTGAATGGCATGATTTCATTCTTTTTTAAGGCTGAGTAATATCCTGTTGTGTATATATACCACAGTTTCTTTATGTATTCATCTTTTGAGGAACATCTAAGTTGGTTCCACAGTTTAGCTCGTGTAAATAGAGATGCTATAAACATTGAAATGGCTGTGTCATGGTAGTATGTTGATTTTAAGTCCTTTGGGTATAGTCTGAGGAGTGGAACAGCTAGGCCAAATGGTGGTTCCAAGTTTTCTGAGAAATCTCCATATAGTTTTGCAGAGTGGTTTGCACCAATTCTCAATCCCACTAGAAGTAAATAAGTGTACCTTTCCCCTGACATCCTCGCCAATACTTATTGTTGCTTGTATTCTTGATAATTGACATTCTGACTGGAATAGGATGAAATCTTAAGACTAGTTTTGATTTGCATTTCTCTAGTTGCTAGAGATGTTGAACTTTTTTTATATATATTTGTTGATCTTTTTCTATGAAGTGTCGGCTCAGTTTCTTATCCCATTTATTGATTGGGTTATTTGTTTTTTTTGGTGCTAAGTTTTTTGAGTTCTTTATATATCCTGGAGATTAGTGCGCTGATATGCATGTGGTAAATATAGAGACAAACCCACATACTTACTATTATCTTATAATAGACAAAGGTTCTGAAAACGTACATTGGAGAAAAGATAATCTCTTCAACAAATGGTGCTGGGAAAACTGGAAATCCATATGCAGCAAAATGAAATTAAATCCCAATCTTTCATCATGCCCAAAACTCAACTCAAAGTGGATCAAGGACCTAGGAATTAAACCAGAGACTCTGTGGCTGAAATAGAAAAAAAAAAGCAGGCCCAAATATTCATCATGTCAGCTCAGGGTCTGACTTTCTTTCTTTCTTCTTCTTTTTAAAAATACCTTTATTTTATTTATTTAGTTTTTGGCCAGGTTCTGACTTTCTTAAGACTTCCAAAGCTCAAGGAATAAAATCAACAATCAATAAATGGGATGGATTCAAAGTAAAAAGTTTCTTCTCAGCAAAGAAAACAATCAGTGATATGAAGAAAGAGCTTACAGAATGGGAGAAAATATTTACCATATGCACATCAGATAGAGAATTAATCTCCAATTACCCATTTAAAAACTGACCATATTATGCCCCATGAAATTTGAGTATAAATTATGGTTGAGATAATAGGTCACACAAATTTAGGATTCCTACTTTTGATATCTGTGCAATAATGATATATTTATGGGAAACACATACTAAGGTACTTAGGGGAAAAGGATCATATTTCTCTAAGTTTCATAGGATCATATTTCTCTACAGTTCAAAAACAAATAATATTTGTTGGAAAGGATCATATTCTCCAAGTTTCAAAGGATCATATTTCTCTACAGTTCAAAAACAAATAATATTTGTTGGAAAGGATCATATTCTCCAAGTTTCAAAGGATCATATTTCTCTACAGTTCAAAAACAAATAATAATTGTTGTATACACATTTACTTATTAACATAGAGAAAATTATAAAGTAAAAAGTACAGGATTAAACAATTAGTGATTCTGGTAGAAGTTGTATGGGAATTCCCTTTAGAATATCCTTGTCTATATATTTACATTGATAGAAAAATAAAAAAGGTTTAAAAACCATAATACATAAAATTCTTCCTATTATAACAAAAGGCAACCAATGGCAAAATGGGCAAAGAATATAAATCGGCAATTAAGTCAATGATAGAATAATATGCCTACTTTTCATTAAAATAAAAACAATTCTTATTGAAGATGAAAATTTTGATTGTGTATTTTTATTTCAAATGATTTACTTATAAATTGTGGTAAATGATACATATCATAAAACTTGACATTTTAATCATTTCTAAGTGTACAGTTTAGTGGTATTAAGTACATTCATCTTATAGTGTACCCATAACCACCATCTAATGCCAGACCATTTTTTTATCTTGCAAAACTGAAACTCTGTGTTCATTAAAAAATAATTCACCCTTACCACATACTCAACCCCTGGCAACCACATTCTACTTACTCTATGAATCTGGCCATTCTAAATACCTCACATGAGTGGAATCATATGTATTTCTCTTTGTGACTGACTTATTTCACTTACCATAGTCTTCCAGATTTATTTATGTTGATATGTGTGTTAGAATTTCTTTCCTTTATAAGAATGAATAATAATCCATTGTATGTACATATTACATTTTGTTTAGCCATTCATCTACAACGGGCACTTGGGCTTTTAAAAAATTTACCTTTTAACTATTATAAATAAAGCTACTAAACATGGCTATGTGAATCTCTGTTCATGTCTCTGTTTTCTTTCTTTTTAATTTATTTTTATTTATATATAACACTGGAATGCATTACAATTCTTATTACATATATAGAGCTCAATTTTTCATATCACTGGTTGTATACATAGTATACTCACACCAATTCATGTCTTCATACATGTACTTTGGATAATAATGACCATTACATTCCACCACTATTAATTATCCTATGCTCCCTCCATTTCCATCCCACTCCTCTACCATATCTAGAATTTGTCTATTCCTCCATGTTCCCTCTCCCTATCCCACTATGAATCAGCTTACTTATATCAAAGAGAACATTTGGCATTTGGTTTTTTGGAATTGGCTAACTTCACTTAGCATTATCTTCTCTAACTCCATCCATTTACCTGCAAATGCCATGATTTAATTCTCTTTTATTGCTGAGTAATATTCCATTGTGTATATATGTCATATTTTTTTATCCATTCATCTATTGAAGGGCATCTAGGTTGGTTCCATAGTTTAGCTATTGTGAATTGTGCTGCTAAAAACATTGATGTGGCTGTGTCCCTGTAGTATGCTGATTTTAAGTCCTTTGGGTATAGACCAAGGAGAGGGATAGCTGGATCAAATGGTGGTTCCATTACCAATATACCAAGAAACCTTCATACTGCTTTCCATATTGGCTACACCAATTTGCAGTCCCACTAGCAGTCCCCCACATCCTCGCCAACACATATTGTTGTTTGCATGCATAATAGCTGCCATTCTATCTGGAGTGAGATGAAATCTTAGAGTGGTTTTGATTTGCGCTTCTCTAGTTGCTAGTGATGATGAACATTTTTTCATGTGTTCGTTGTTTGATTGTACATCAGATTCTGAGAAGTGTCTGTTCAGTTCCTTGGTCCATTTATTGATTGGGTTATTTGGGATTTTTGGTGTCTAGCTTTTTGAGTTCTTTATGTACCCTAGTGATTAGTACTCTATCTGAAGTGTGAGTGGTAGAGATTTGCTCCCAAGATGTAAGCTCTCTATTCACCTCACAAAATTGTTTCTTTTGCTGAGAAGAAACTTTTTAGTTTGAGTCCATCTCATTTATTGATTCTTGATTTTAATTCTTGTGCTACAGGAGTTTTATTAAGGAAGTTGGGGCCTAATCCCACATGATGAAGATTAGGGCCTACTTTTTCTTCTATTAGGTGTCCTCTATAATGTACCATTGGTCTACCAGTCTGTTTTGGTGCCAATACTATGCTGTTTTTGTTACTGTTGCTCTGTAGTATAGTTTAAGGTCTGGTATAGTGATGCCACCTGCTTCACTCTTCCTGCTAAGAATTGCTTTAGCTATTCTGGGTCTCTTATTTTTCCAGATGAATTTAATGATTACTTTTTCTATTTCTATGAGGAATGTCATTGGCATTTTGATCAGAATTGTATTAAACCTGTGTAGTGCTTTTGGTAGTATGGTCATTTTGACATATTAATTCTGCCTATGCAAGAGCAAGGTAAATCTTTCCATCTTCTAAGGTCTTCTTTGATTTCTTTCTTTAGGGTTCTGTAATTTTCATTATATAGATCTTTCATCTCTTTTGTTAAGTTGATTCCCAAGTATTTTATTTTGTTTTTTTAGGCTATTAAGAATGGGGTAGTTTTCCTCATTTTCCTTTCTGAGGATTTGTCACTGATACACAGAAAGGTCTTTGGTTTATGGGTGTTGATTGTGTATCCTGCTACATTGCTGAATTCATTTACTAGTTCTAGAAGTTTTTTGGTGGAACTTTTAGGGTCTTCCAGGTATGGAATCATATCATCAGCAAATAGTGCCAATTTGAGTTCTTCTTTTCCTGTATATATCCCTTTGATTTCTTTCATCTGTCTAATTTCTTTAGCCAGTGTTTCAAGAACTATGTTAAATAGAAGTGGTGAAAGAGGGCATCCCTGTCTTGTTCCAGTTTTTAGAGGGAATGTATTCAGTTTTTCTCCATTTAGAATGATGTTGGCCTGGGGCTTAGCATAAATAGCCTTTATGTTGTTGAGATATGTTCCTGTTATCCCTAGTGTTTTGAACATAAAGGGGTACTGTATTTTGTCAAATGCTTTTTCTACATCTATTGAGATGATCATATTGATGTGATGAATTACATTTATTGACTTCCTTATGTTGAAACAACCTTGCATCCCTGGGATGAAACCTACTTGATCGTGTGCATGATCTTTCTGATGTTTTTGTATTTGATTTTCCAGAATTTTATTGAGAATTTTTGCATCTATGTTCATTAGAGATATTGGTCTGAAGTTTCTTTTTTTTATGTGTTTTTGCCTGGTTTGGGAATCAGAGTGATATTGGGCTAATAGAAGTGCTTCCTCTGTTTCTATTTCCTGAAATGAATTGGAAAGTATTGGTGATAATTCTTCTTTAAAGGTCTTGTAGAACTCGGCTGTGTATCTGTCTGGTCCTGGACTTTTCTTAGTTGGTAGACTTCTGATGGTGTCTGCTATTTTGTTACTTGAAATTGATCTGTTTAAATTGTGTATATCACCCTGATTTAATTTGGGCAAATTATATGACTCTAGAAATTTGTTGATGCCTTCAATTATTTCTATTTTATCAGAATACAGGTTTCAAAATAATTTCTAATTATCTTCTGTATTTCTATAGTGTCTGTTGTGATATTTCCTTTTTCATCATGTATGTTAGTGGTTTGAGTTTTCTCTCTCCTCTTCATTAGCATGGATAAGGGTCTGTCAATTTTACTTATTTTTTCAAAGAACCAATTATTTGTTTTGTCAATTTTTCAATTGTTTCTTTTGTTTCAATTTCATTGATTTCAGCTCTGATTTTAATCATTTCCTGTCTTCTGTTGCTTTTGCTATTGATTTGTTCTTCTTTTTCTAGGACTTTGAGATGTAGTGTTAAGTCATTTATTTGTTGACTTTTTCTTCTTTTTAGGAATGAACTCCATGCAATGAACTTTCCTCTTAGAACTGCTTTCATAGTGTCCCAGAGATTTGGTATGCTGTATCTGTGTTCTTTTTCATCTCTAAAACTTTTTACATCTCCTTACTGATGTCTTTTGTAACCCATTGTTCATTCAGTAGCATATTATTTAGTCTCCAGGTATTGGAGGGGATTTTATTTCTTCTTTTATCATTGATTTCTAATTTCATTCCATTATGGCCTGATAGAATGCAGGGTAGAATCTCTTCTTTTTTATATTTGCTAAGAGGTGCTTTGTGGCATAGTATATGGTATATTTTAGAGAAGGATCCATTGCTGCTGAGAAGAAAGTATATTCTCTCATTGAAGGGAGAAATATTCTATATATGTCAGTTAAGTCTAAGTTATTGATTATATTATTGAGTTCTACAGTTTCTTTGTTCGGCTTTTGTTTGTAAGATCTATCTAGTGATGATATTGTTGTGGTCTATTTGACTCTTGAACTTGGGGCATATATATTTAGTCTTGTTGGTGTATGGTTCCGTTGAGCAGTTTGTGGTGTTCTTCTTTATCCTTTCTTCCACAGTCCATGTAAATGGTATGATTTTTCCCAACCTTTCACCTTCAGTGTGTGGATGTCTTTTTCTATGAGGCAGCATATTGTTGGGCCTTTTTTTTTTTTTGATCCACTCTGCTAGTTGACTATGTCTTTTTATTGGTAAGTTTAGGCCATTAACATTCAGGGTTACTATTGAGGCATGATTTGTATTCCCAGCCATTTTTATTTATTTTTGGTATTTAACATGACTTGGTTTCTCTTCTGGTTATATTTTCCTTTAGTGTAATCCCTCCCTCTGCTGATTTTCATCATTGTTTTTCATTTCCTTTTCTTGGAATACTTTGCTGAAGATGTGCTGTAGTGCAGGCTTTCTAGTTGTAAATTCTTTTAACTTTTGTTTATCATGAAAGATTTTTATTTCATCATCAAATCTAAACCTCAGTTTTGCTGGATATAAGATTCTTGGTTGGCATCCATTTTCTTTCAGAGCTTGGTATATGTTGTTCCATGATCTCATGGCTTTGAGGGTCTGGGTTGAAAAATCTGCTGAGATATGAATTGGTCTTCCCCTATATGTGATCTGATTCCTCTCTCTTGCGGCTTTTAAGATTTTGTCCTTATTCTTTATGCTAGGCATTTTCATTATAATGTGCCTTGGTGTAGATATGTTGTAATTTTGTACATTTGGTGTCCTGTAAGCCTCTTGTATTTGGTTTTCCAATTCATTCTTCATGCTTGGGAAATTTTCTGATATTATCTTATTGAAGAGATTATACATTGCTTTGGTATAAAACTCTGTGCCTTCCTCTATCCAATAACTCTTAGATTTGGTCTTTTGATGCTGTCCCATAATTCTTGGATGTTCTGTTCATGGTTTCTAACTTTCTTCATTGTGTGGTCAAATTTATTTTCCAGATTGTAAACTTTGTCTTCATTATCTGACATTCTTTCTTCTAGGTGATCTAGTCTGTTGGTTATGCTTTCTATTGAGTTTTTTATTTGATTTATTGTATACTTCATTTCAAGGATTTCTGTTTTTTTTTCAAGAGATTCTTGAAGTAATCTCTTTTTTAAATATTTATTTTTTAATTTTAGGTGGACACAATATCTTTATTTTATTTTTATGTGGTGCTGAGAATCGAACCCAGTGCCTCACACATGCTAGGCAAGCGTGCTACCACTGGAGCCACATCCCCAGACCCTTGAATTAATCTTTTGATACCTGTATTTGCTCTTATCTCATTGCTGAATTGATCAATTTTTGCTTGTATTTGCTCATTTAGGTCATTATTTAATTCATAGATTATTTTAATTATGAACTTTCTGAATTCCTTCTCCAACATTTCATCAACTTCACTGTCCACAGGTTCTGTTATTATAGTGTTCTGGTTTATTTAGGGGCATTTTCCTCCCTTGTCTTTTCATGTTGTCTATGTGTCTTATTTTCTTTCAGTGTGGATCTTAGATATTATAGTTTCTTCCCTATATTCTTATAGTACCCTTACAGATTGTCTGTACCTCAGCTTGATGTTGGACTTCTAGACTGTGCTGGTGTCCCTCAATGGATGCTACTGCATCCTGGATCTGGGATCTGCATAATTTGGAGTGGGTAGATCTGGGCCACTGGGGTTGACCTCCTTTGGTAGTCTGCTGGTAAGAAGGGGCAGTCCTGTACCAAAGGCTAGACTCTGGCAAGTGTCTGCCCCACTGAGGGGAGAGGGGAACCATGCCTACTGAGATCCTGGATCACACATGGCCTGATGTGGGCAATCTGGGTTGGATCTCAGCTCCCACAATAGTCTTCTGCTCAGAGGGGGCAGAGCTAAGCTCTGGTGAGTGTCTGCCCCACTGGGAAAGGGGTGGAGCCAGCTGGCTGTGCGCCTGGGCCCCCGCAGAAGCTGGTGTGAGTGTATCCAGGCTGCTGGGCTTGACCTCCCATGGTAGTTTGCTGGTCAGAAGGGGAGGTCTTGTGCCAAAGGCTAGGCTCTAGTGGTCTCTGCCCCACAGGGGGAGGAGTGGACCAGGCATGCTGAGTGCCTGGGCCCTGCAGAGGCCAGTGTGGGTGGGTCTCATGTCACATGTTTTAATTCTTCTTTTGAGTATATATATTCAGAAGCAAAATTTCTGGTTAATATGGTGACTCTATTTTACTATTTTGAAGAATCACCATATCAGCTGTACCATTTTACATTCCTACCATCAGCACACAAATCTTATTTCTCTACATCCTTCCCAAAATTTGTTTTCTCTTTTACTTTCTTGTTTCTTTCCCATCATCCATTTCTCTTTTTCTTATTCTTTCCTTCCTATCAATAGCCATTTTAATGATTAGTGCAACCTTTTATTTGTATTTCCCTTATTATTAGTGAGGCTGACTATTTTTCATATACTTGTTGACTATTTGTGTATTTGAAGAAATGTGTATCATGAGTACTTTGTTCAGTTTTTGAGTTTTATGTTGAGTTTTAGGAAATCTCTATTAATATATCTCTGAATATTAATCCCTTATCAGATATATAATATTAAAATGTTTCCTCCAATTCTGTGAGTTGCCTTTTTACTGTTGATGTTACCTTTGACGTTATCCTTTGATGAGAAAAAATTTTCAATTTTGGTAAACTTTGTATATACTTTTCTTTTTTGATTGTCTTTTGTATCAATCCAAGATAACATTTCCAAATCTAATATTACAAAGGCTCTCTACTAAGTTTTCTTATAAGATTTTTATAGTTTAGCTTTTACTTGTAGCTCTTTGATTTATTTTGAGTTCATTTTTGTGTATAGTGTAAGGTAATGGTCCAATTTTATTCTTCTGTATGTGGATACTTAGTTTCCCCAGAAACATATCTTGTAAAGACCTTCTTTTACTCATTCAGTGGTATTGGCAAACTTGTTAAAATTACTTGAGCATATATGTGAGAATTTATTTCTAAAATCTATATGATATTCTATTCATCTATGTGTCTTTATGCAACTTTATAGTAACTTTTGAAATTATAAAGTATGACTCATCATACTTCTTTTTCAAGATTATTTTGACTACTGTGGTCCTTTAAAGAGTCCATATAAATTTTAGAATGAACTTCTCTATTTCTGGAAAAAAGGCTTTGAAAGTTTTAGAGATCATACTGAATCTTTAAGTCACTTTGTATAATAAGGTAATTTTAACAATATTGCTTGATATTGTTTATATTTTCAATCCATTGAAATTCTAATGTTGACTAAGATCTAGAAAATAGGCCCTTTATGAATTTACTAGCATACTTATTAACTATAATCATTTTGAAAATATTTGACAGCATCTTATTAATGAAATAATCCTACCTACAAGCTCATTTTATGGAAAAATACCATAATATAAATGTATGTATACAATGATATTTGTTAACCATCGATTGTAGTAGAAAAGCTCTAAAGTATAAATATTAAGAAACTGTTGAATAAGGTATGACATATTCACAGTTTAGAATACCATGTAGCACATTAAAGATGGGAGAAATGAAAGAAGTCTGGCAATTTACCTGGGTTGGAGGCAAAGAGGCTCCATATATATGAGCCTATTATTATACAGAACCACAAAACCTTCTATACATACATTTTTTAATAGGAAAAATATTAGAAAACATGATTGACTTACAATATTGGTTGGCTGGTGAAAGGAGCACACAGGTTTGAGGATACCAGTAAATGAAGACAATGGGAATATAATATATACTTTCATTTCATATATCTAAATTGTAGTGATTCTTTTACCTTTATGGCTAGACTTTATATAAGCAGAGGTCACAAAAGGCAGAAGACCTGGAAGTTCAACAGATTTTTTGCCTAAATTTATAGCTTTAGGTTTTCCTAAAAAATAAGAACAGCTTTATTAAATTATACTAGAAATTAACTAATTACAAGTTTCTAAAAGTTAAGATGAATCTATATTTACTTCTAAATCAGTTCCCTTGTATTTTTTCCAGTAATTTAGATAAAATAGCTCAACCAACAGTAACATTTTCCTTGTCCAGTAGTTGATATTTATAAAACTGTTTTGTAGAATTGATATTTATAAAAGTAAATTGTAGGAATGCAAAGAAAGAATAGAAATACCATATATGCAAATATCAGACGAAGAACTTATTAAAACAGTAGGACAGTAAACAAATAAAAATATGAGTCATTAAATTATAAATTCTCAGATGAAGTTTTTGTCTCTATATGAAACTGTATATCTTCTTTTAAAAGAAAGTTTACAAAAAAAAACCCAAAAATAAAAACAAAAAACAAAAAAGATAAAGAAGTTTACTGTTCAACAATAAAAAATTCAGTGCAAGAATGGAGGAAGAAGGATGCAAGATTTGCTAGAGGGAGGCAGCATTCTGTGTTGCTCTATGACCTGGGACTCAAGAAGTGAGAATATTGCTTCTCTATGAGCGATATTTCTGCCTCCTCACAGGAATCACAGCCACTGTGCAGGGCTCTAGGCCTCAGCATCAGAGTAGGTCTCCCAACTACTCGCCCATGCAGGACTACCAGGTACCCCAGCGGGACCATCAGCATCAGCACCTGTACAAAACTTTCCACTACCCACCCAAGCAGAAATCTGGATGCAGATACCACGCAGGACATCTGGCAGTTACCCACGTGCAGGATCTCCAGCTGCTACTCCTTGGTGGACCTCCATCAACCATCATGGGGCTCTCCCTGCCCCCTCACCTCCATCTTGGGACTCTGCAACAGGAGAGATAGTCCCCTACACATCATAGCACCATAGCCTGCCTGCACTGGGGAACTTGACCCAGGCTCATGTTGCATGCCACATGTTGCATGCCACAGACCTAGGCGCTGAACTCATCGTCCAATGCCATTGCCTGGCTCCCCCCACCTGACCCAACACCCCATCACTAAAAGCAAATGCCTCCTTCTTGGGTCACCTTCATTACCATCTTTAGTGAAAGCAACTCCCAGTTTGGAACTCCGGCTGGCCAGGTACCCAGTTTCTAACTTCCAGCTCTCCCCAGCAGCCTGTACCCCTGCACAGTGACTGCTCAACAAAAAAAATAGATCTCAGTGGGGGCAGATGTGCAGTGCACCCATAGCGCCACACATAAGAGCCCTAGAGAGTAAGGTCCCTTATTAGGAAGCAGTAAGGGAAGGGTGAGTTTAGAGACTAACACAGAGACCAGGAACTGGGAGGTCTTCAGGCAAGATAAGGAGATAAGACCATGCACTCACATCACAGGAGCAGGCTCAAAAAGAGATCCCTGAAATGCAGTCTCCCTTCAGGGACTGGTGGGTCCCATACCCCACTTCCAGGTGCCCTCCATCCAGGACCAACGCTCCATCCCTGGTTACCTTCACCATCCTGAGGGTGGAGATACTAGCTAACAACAGATGACCCCACCTACTGGAAGAGAAGGGAAGCAGAAAGATACTGATCTCCAACCAAAACAATGCTTGTTTCTTCCTTAGAGATATTTTTTCTTTCTTCTCCCTCTCGATTCTCCCACCCTTGCATCTCCAATATATGTGAAACCAAGTACTTTGCATGAATTAAGGTATTGAGGACTGAGACAGCTGAACAGTATATTACAGTTGTGTTGCATATATACTTTTATTTTTTCTTGTTTTTTTCCTTCTTTTTCTCTAATTTTTACTACTTTTACATTTTCTATTTTTCTTAATATATATGTATGTTTGTTTTATGTATTCTACTGTCTTCCCACTTATTTGTCTGCCCAAAATTACTTCCTCTCTATTTGCCTACTAACCTTCTTCTTTAAATTTGTCTTTCACACTTCCTAAGATATAATAACACTATATTCTCACCTCCTACATCCTCAGCATATCTTCCTATACCTCACTCACAGTTCTTTGTCCACCATCAGAAACTGTGCACTTTTACAAGGCTACTGATTATATTGTAGATAATAATTGAATACAACATTTCTATAGATTGTGACCAAACTGTAAACATCAATTAACAACTATTTGCTTTTAGGTGGTATATCGTTCATATTGGGATCTGTTAACATTGTTCTACCCCTCAAAGGAGAGATATTGGAACCCTACAGGGGCATTATAGGATAAAAAGGGCAACACCTTGGATCCACAGTGCTAGAAGAGAAGACACACAAGCAACATGAAAGGACAAGGGAAGAAAGTACCTCAAACAAACCAAGATACCACAGTATTAGAATACATGGCCAGCACAGCAGAAGAAATTACAGAGAAGGAGTTCATAATGTTCTGTGAATTAAAGGATGATCAACTAAAGGCAGCAAAATATCATTTCAACAGAGGGCTATATAAGCAAATACAGAAAGCAAAAGATTTCTTCAACAGGAAGATAGAGGTCCTAAAGAAAAACCAAACATTAATTCTCGAAATTAAAGAAATAATAAACCAAATTAAACATTCAATTAAAATATCACTAACAGATTAGATCACTTGGAAGACAGGACCTTAGACAATGAAGACAAAATATATAATTTTGAAAAGAATATAGATCACACAGTGAAAATGGTAAGAAACCATGAGCAGAATATTAAAAAATATGGGATAGCATAAAATACCAAATTTTAGAGTTATTGGGATAGAGGGAGGCATGGAGTTCCAAACCAAAGGGATAAACAATCTATTCAATGAAATAATATCAGAAAAATTTCCAAACATGAAGGACAAATTGGAAAACAAAATCAAAAGGCTTACAGTATGCCAAATGTACAAAATTACAACAGATCCACGCCAATGCACATTATAATGAAAATACCTAACATATAGAATAAGGAAAAAATATTAAAAGCCACAAGAAAAAGGAATCAGATTACATATAGGGGGAAATCAGTTAGGTATTGTGCAGATTTTTCAATCCAGACCCTGTAAGCTAGATGATCCTGGAACAACATATATCAAGCTTTGAAAGAAAAAGAATGCCAAACAAGAATCTTACATCCACCAAAACTAAGCTTTAGATTTGATGATGAAACAAAAATCTTACATGATAAACAAAAGGTAAAAGAATTTACAGCTAGAAAACCTGCACTACAGAACAATCTTGGCAAAATATTCTATCAAGAGGAAATAAAAAAAAACAATAAAAATCAGCAGAGGGAGGCATTACACTAAAGGAAAAACTAATCAAAGGAGAAACCAAGTCAAGTTAAATAACAAAAATAAACAAAAATAACTGGGAATATAAATTATGTCTCAATAAAAACCCTGAATGTTAATGGCCTAAATTCACCAATCAAAAGACATAGGCTAGTTGATTTGATAAAAAATAAATAAAAAAGGGGCAACAATATGCTGCTTCCAAGAGACTCTTCTTATAGGAAAAGACAGCTACAGTCTGAAGGTGAAATGTTTGGAAAAATACCACTTACAGGGACTATGGAAACAAGCAGGGGTTTCCATCCTCATATCAAATAAAGTAGACTTTAAGCTAAAGTTAAAAGGATAAAGAAAGACATTTCACACTGTTCAAGGGAACAATACACCAAAAAGACATAACAATTATAAATATATTTCCTCAAACAATTTACCATCTACATTCATCAAGCAAACTCTTCTCAAGTTCAAGAGTAAAGTTATCCACAATCCAATAATTCTGGGTGACTTTATTTAACACACCTCTTTCATTACTGGATAGATCCTCCAAACAAAAGCTAAACAAAGAAACTATATAACTCAGTAATACAATCAATAACTTCAACTTCACTGATTATATATATTTCATCCTTCAACAAGTGAATAAATTTTCTTCTCAGCAGCTCATGGATCTTTCTCTAAAATAGATAATATATTATGCCACAAAGCAACTCTTAACAAATACAAAAAAGTAGAGATACAACCCTGTGTTCTATCATTTCATAATGGAATGAAATTAGAAACCAATGATAAAATTAAAAATAAAAGTTACTCCAATACCTGGAGACTAAATACAATTCGACTGAATGAAAAATGAGTTGCAAAAGACATCAAGGAGGAGACTAAAAAATTCTTAGAGGTGAAAGAGAACACTGATAAAACATCAAAATTTCTGGACACTATGAAGGCAATACTAAGAGGAAACTTCATTGCATGCAGTTCATTCCTTAAAAGAAGAAAAAGTCAAATAAATGACCTAACATTACATCTCAAAGCTCTAGAAAAAGAAGAATAAATCAATACCAAAAGCAGTAGAAGATAGAAAAAAATTAATACCAGAGCTGAAATCAATGAAATTGAAACAAAAGAAACAACTAAAAAAAATGAGAAAACACAAAATTGGTTTTTTGGAAAATAAAATAAAATTGACAATTTTTAGCCATGATAACAAAGAGAGAGAAGAAAACTCAAATTACTAACCCATATAATAAAAAAGGAAATATCATAACAGACACCACAGAAATACAGAATATAATTAGATATTATTTTGAAAACTTGTATTCCAATGAAATATAAAATATCAAAGCCATTGACAAATTTCTAGAGTCATATTATTTGCCCAAATTGAATCAGGATGATATGCACAATTTAAACAGATAATTTTCAAGCAATGAAATAGAAGACACCATCAGAAGCCCAAGTCCAGATGGATACACAGCTGAGTTCTACAAGACCTTTAAAGAAGAACTAATACCTATAGTCTTCAAATTTATTTCAGGAAATAGAAAAAGAGGGAGCACCTCCAAACTCATTCTATGAGGCCAATATCACCCTGATACCAAAACCAGGCAAAGATATATCAAAGAAAGAAAACTTCAGACCAATATCTCTAATGAACATAGATGCAAAAATTCTCAATAAAAGTCTGGCAAATTGAATACAAAAACATATCAAAAAATCATGTACCATGATAAAGTGGGATTTATATCAGAGATGCAAGGTTGGTTCATCATACAGAAATCAATAAATGTAATTCATAACATCAATAGACTTAAAGATAAGAATCATATGATCATCTCAATAGATGCAGAAGAAGCATTTGACAAAATACAGCACCCTTATGTTCAAAACACTAGAAAAACTAGAGATAACAGGAACATATCTCAACATCATAAAAGCTATCTATGCCAAGACTCAGGCCAACATCATTCTAAATGGAGAAAAATTGAAAACATTCCCTCTAAAAACTGGAATGAATCAGGTATGCCCTCTTTCACCACTTCTATTAACATAGTTCTTGAAACACTGGCCAGAGCAATTAGACGAATGAAAGAAATTAAAGAAATATGGATAGTAAAAGAAGAGCTCAAATTAGCAGTATTTTCTGACAATATAATTCTATACCTAGAAGTCCCAAAATTTCACCAGAAAACTTCTAGAATTAGTAAATGAATTCATCAAAGTAGTGAGATACAAAATCAACACCCATAAATCAAAGGCATTTCTATATACCAGTGCCAAATCCTCTGAAAAGAAAATGAGGAAAACTACCCAATTTACAATATCCTCAAAAAAATTAGATACTTGGGAATCAAAATAACTAAAAGGGTGAAAGATCTCTACAACAAAAAGTATAGACGCTAAAGAAAGAAATCAAAGAAGACCTTAGAAGATGGAAAGATCTACCTTGTTCTTGGATAGACAGAATTAATATGTCAAAATGACCATACTTCCAAAAGGACTATTTAATGCAATTTCAATCAAAATCCGATTGACATTCCTTATAGAAATAGAAGAAGCAGTCTTGAAATTCATGTTGAAAAATAAGAGACCAGAACAGCTAAAGCAATCCTTAGCAAGAAGAGTGAAGCAGGTGGCATCACTATACCAGACCTTAAACTATACTAAGGAGCAATAGTAACAAAAATGGCATAGCATCAAAATAGACTGGTAGACCAATGGTACAGAATAGAGGACACAGAGACTAACCCATATAAATACAGTTATCTTATATTAGACAGAGTTGCCAAAAACATATATTGGAGAAAACATATCCTCTTCAATAAACGGTTCTGGGAAAACTGGAAACCCACATGCAATAAAATGGAATTAAACTCCTATCTCTCACCCTGCACAAAACTCAACTCAAAGTTGATCAAGAACCTAGGCATTAAACCAGAAACCCTGCACCTATAAGAAAAAGTAAGCCTAAATCTCCATCATATAGGAGTAGGCCCCAAATTCCTTAATAAGATTCCTATAGTGCAAGAATTTAAAAAAAAACAATAAATGGGATGGATTCAAACTAAAAAAGCTTCTTCTCAGCAAAGAAAACATTCAATGAGTTGAATAGAGAGCCTACATCTTTTGAGCAAAAATTTACCACTCACACATTTGATAGAGCACTAATCTCAAGGGTATGTAAAGAACTCAAAAGGCTAACCACCAAAAAAAAAAAAAAAGCCCAATCAATAAATGGGCCAAGGAACTGAACAGATACTTCTCAGAAGATGATATACAATCAATCAAAAATATATGAAAAAATGTTCAAATCTCTAGCAATTAGAGAAATGCAAACAAAACCACTCTAAGATTTCATCTCACTCCAGTCAGCTTTAAGAACACAAACAACAATAAGTGTGGTGAGAATGTGGGGGGGAAAGGCATACTCATACATTGCTGGTGGGACTGCCAATTGGTGCAGCCAATATGGAAAGCAGTAGTGAGATTCCTTGGAAAGTTGGGAATGAAACCACCATTTGACATACTCCTTGGTCTATACTAGAGGG
This sequence comes from Ictidomys tridecemlineatus, assembly GCF_052094955.1. Taxonomy (NCBI): domain Eukaryota; kingdom Metazoa; phylum Chordata; class Mammalia; order Rodentia; family Sciuridae; genus Ictidomys; species Ictidomys tridecemlineatus. Next base: position 91,650,380 of record NC_135486.1, read on the forward strand.
ACACAGTCACATAATTGTTTATATTAGTATAAATCATAATGGCTAAACTGTGGAACCAACCTAGATGCCCTTCAGTAGATAAATGGATAAAGAAAATGTGATATAATATATCACATTTATATATATATATATATTTTTTTCTTTGCAGGTAAATGGATGGAGTTGGAGAATATAATGCTAACTGAAGTAAGCCAATCACAACAAACAAACAAACAAACAAATGCTGAATGTTTTCTCTGATTGAGGAGGCTGATTCATAGTGGGGTTGGGAGGGGGACCATTGGAGGATTACACAAATTCTAGATAGGAAAAAGGGGTAGAAGGTGAAGGAAGGGGACATGGGGGTAAAAAGATGGTGGAATGAGATGGATATCATTATCCTAAGTACATGTATAAACACAGGAATGGTGTGAATACTTTGTATACAACCAGAGATTTGAAAAATAGTGTTCTATATGTGTAATATGAATTGTAATACATTGTAATACATTCTGCTCTCCTATATAACAAATTAGAATGAAAACTAAATTTAAAAAAAGAATGAAGGAAGAGATTCTAAGAAATGTAAAGATACATATTTTGAACATTGTTAATGAAAAAATATAGTAATTAAAATAATTTCAATATCTTTATTTGAAGAATGTGGTTCATTTAGGTAGTACTTTCTCAAAGTAAGTGGGAAAAACTTACCACAATGTATTTTTTCCACAAAAATGTACATGAAATTCTTTCATTCATTAAGTCAAATATTTGTTTGAAAAATGTATAGCTCCCATTATTTTTTAGATCTAAAGCCTTCATTTTTGGATAGAAAATAAAAAGTTTATGCTATCATCATTTCCTTCATCCTACAAAAGACCATTATTATTTCTCTCTAATAATGGAGTAAAAATGTAAATAATGATTATTGGATCACTCAGACTATTTTTTAGTTTTCTTTCCTCTCCTCTTTGCCATTTCTTTAGGCAATATTATTGCTTATATTAATACTTCTAGAAAAGAATTTGACTTAGATGTGGAAAATTGAATTATAAGTAAAACTGTGAGCAACATCAAAGGAAAGTATAATTGTAGATTATATGAAGCAACAAGTGAGCCCCAAATCAATTATATTTGTCAAAAATACATTGAAAGATCATTGATCCCAGCTTGAGAAGTTGTGAAATGCTTGGAATCTAACCTACAAAATTTCTTTTTCAGTCTTAACCTATCTTTATACATTTTTATATCTACTGAAACTGAGGATTTTGTTGATTGTTTTAAAATGTCCTTTGCTATCACACATAATTTCTAACTATTTTTTCTTCTGAGGCAGAAAGTGGACTTTTTCTTTTCCTTCCTTCCTTCCTTCCTTCCTTCCTTCCTTCCTTCCTTCCTTCCTTCCTTCCTTCCTTCCTTTCTTTCTTTCTTTTCTTTTTTTTTCTTTTTCTTTATCTTTTTTCTTTTTTGATGCTGGGGATTGAACACAGGGCTTTTTGGATGCGACACAAGCACTCTACCAACTGAGCTATATCCCCAGCCCAGATTTTGTTCCTTTTGATGTGTTCATTTCTCCTTTCCTAGAAGCAGGCACAAATATCTTCTATGGTTAAGAACTTTCTCCCTCCTTTTAATTTGCGAGTAGTTAAAACAAATGGAATAAAAATAATATCTTAGTCAATCTTCTCCATTTCCTATTGATTTTTCTTTTACTTATAACCCTATGGATGGAGCACAGCACATGTATGTACTTATGTATTTTTAGGCATTGGAGCACATATGTATTGAAGAAAAGCCAACATTAAAAAATGCTTAAATTCAATATCTGTAAGAAATGTACCAGAGTGTGAATTGTATAATGTCTCAGGAGTGACTAAGAAATGGGATCTGCAAATTTTTTGTATGTATTAGTAGAATTAGACAGTTGAGGAGATGGCAATAAAGAGAGAACTCTATCTTTCTTCCTACCTATCCTCATGTTGAGTTTTTCTATAGTAACCCTTCTGGGACTGGACAAAACAGGGATATGTAAGTGTAAGGAATTTATCTTAGTCATCTACAGAAACCACAATAGTGAGCAAGAAAGTTGAGAAAATAAGTGGAATTCTGATTTAGTTATTAAGGAAAATGAAGAGAAATGAAAGGAATGTTAGTTATCTACTAACAATAATCTATTAACATCATCTACTAGATGAACAATTTAGAGGAATTTATGTTTTGCTAAACTGTTATATGGTTACAACAAATACAACTTTATTATTTCTATACATTAAAGATTTCATTAAAGAAATACCATACTGACACAAAAATATTAAAAATTATCTGAAGGTGGTTGATTCAGAGAAGGAAATGGAATGGGTTTAGTAGTGCCTAAACCAGCCGTGGATATTTTTAAAGATTCAGTTACATAGGAGAAAAGATCTGAAGGGCCTTCTTCTAAAAATTTAGAAAATAGGTTAGGTATAACATTTATCACATTTGTAATTGTTTTAAATACATAGTATGTTAGTTGTCAATAAAAATGAACTTAAAATAACTAAAAATAACTTTTTGAATTATTAATTCAATTAAAATAATAAAGACATACTTTTGGAAGCATTTTTTTTTTTTGAGATAAGAGGTAAGTAGAAAAAAAGCCAGTAACAAAGACCACATAGTCTAAGATTCCATTTATGTGATATCTAACAAAAGTAGATTAGTGGTTGCCTAGGGCTCAGAGTATAAGGAAATTGGAGAATTATAGCTAAGGAGTTCAGAGGTTTCTTCCTCAGGTAATAAGCATGTTCTAAAACCGTTATGGTAGTGAATGCATAATTCTGTGAATATTCTAAAAGCCATAGAATTTAAAATTTTTAATGGATGAAATGTGAGGTGTGTGAATTGTTATGGTTTAGATATGCAGTATCCACCAAAAGGAAACATACATACACACACACACTCACACACAGACACACACGTAAATGTTGGTGGCAAGGATATGGAGAAATAGAAAACATCATAGCTGGCTGTGGAAATGTAAAATGGTAGAGCCACTTTGAACACTTCGTCATTTTAAAAAATAATTAACATAAGTTTGCAATGAAAACATGTTGCCACAAAAACCTACATGTGAATATTCAAAGCAGAATCAGTAAAGTCAAAAAGTGAAATCAATTCAAATATTTATCAACTTGTTGATAGATAAAAATATGTACAAAATACTTGTCATCAATAAAAAGGAATAAAATACAACATTGCAACATTTTCTGGTAAATTGATGGAGCTGGAGAATATCATGCTAATAAGCAAGTCCCCCAAAACCAAAGGTCAAATATTTTCTCTGATATGCAGATGCTAATTCATAATCAGGACTGCAGCTAAGGAAGACTAGAGGTACTCTGGGTTAGGCAGAGGAGAGTGAAGGGAGGGAAGGAATGTGAGGGTAGGAAAGATAGTAGAGTGAATTTGACATTATTACTCTATGTGTATATATTACTACATGACCAGTGTAATCCTACAGTACGTACAACCAGAAGAATGGGAAGTTATACTTCATTTATGTATGATGTGTCAAAATGTATTCTACTGTCATGTGTAACTAATTAGAACAACAAAATAATAAGACTCACAAAACACCTTACATTGTATATTATATTTATATGGGATATCTAGAAAGCAAATACAGAGATATAAAAGTTGATTCGTGGTTATCTGGGACCAAGAATGGAAACTATCTATTGTGAACTATTTTGAGGGATTTATTAAAATGATGGAAATGTTCTAAAACTGAATTAAGGTGATGATTGCAGTCCAAGGATTACTAAAACCATGGACACATACACTTGAAATGGGTGGAATTTGTGGCATGCAAATTATAACTCAGTGAAGTTTTTATAAAATTGTTAATATGTACCTCTCTGAGAAACACATTTGCCAACTAGAGTACAATGTTTATGTATGCTTGTTTCTATCTTTAGCCTCCACTTAAAAAAACTGTTTTCCAGTTAATTAGGACAGCTTTTTTTTAAACCCCATTTAAGTATTGAATGGCATATATTTGTAATATAATCAGTTACATTTGTCCAAGTCTGTATTTTATTTTGGTGTCCTTCAATATCCTGATTCATTTGTTTTTGGTCGCATATTTTCTTTATTGAGAAAATTATGCTATCAAATGATGAAAAAAATGAAGATCATTGTCTGTTTATTTGCCTTTGATTTGCCCTGCTTTTCTTGTGAAGGTGCATACTTAAGAGCCTATCCTTGACTCACTGTTAAATGAAGTTTCTCTTCTCTCTAAAACCACCATTTTATACTGTTTTATATTAATGGAACTGGGACTTTACAAACCATATGTTTTACTGGCCAAGTAGCTTCCAGTTAGGCTGAGGGAAGTTCTTTCATTGAAGACCAGCACTAATTGGTGATCATTATTATCCAAAGTACATGTGTGAAGACACAAATTGGTGTGAATATACTTTGTATACAAACGGAGATATGAAAAATTGTGCTCTATATGTGTAATAAGAATTGCAATGCATTTCGCTGTTATATATAAATAAAAAATATAGTTGATCTTGGTACAGTGGCCTATAATTTCAGTGACTTGAGAGTCTGAGGCAGGAGGATCACAAGTTGGAGGCCAGTTTTGTCAATTTAGCAAGACACTCTCAAAATTAAAAGAATATTTTAAATAACATAAAATAATACATATTATTTATAATATATTATGATAAAATATATGTATATATTTTTCAAATATATATGAAAGCCTCAATCATATTGTCCAACACCCCACTTTCATCAATAGACAGATCATCCAGACAAAAATATCAATAAAGAGCCAGGCACAGTGACATGCACCTGTAAGCCCAGCATCTCAGGAGGCTGAGGTAGGAGGATCACAAGAGACCAGACTCAGCAACTTAGCAAGGTCCTCTGCAACTTAGTGACTCTGTTTCAAAATAAAATATCAAAAAAGGACTATAGAATAGGGCTCAGTTGTGAAGCACCTTTGGGTTCAATGTCTAGTACCAAAAAAAAAAAAAAAGAAAAAGAAAAAAGAAAATCAACAAAGAAATATCAGAGTTAAACTAAACTATAAATAATATGGACTGTTACACAACACTTTATTGAACAGCTACAGAGTATACATTCTTTTCATCAGTACATGGAACATTCTCTAGAATGGGCCACATATTAGAGCATGAAAAAAATCTCAATAAATTTCTTTAAAAATTGAACTCATATCTTTTCTTACTAAAAAGGAATAAACTAGAAATAAATAACAAAATTAACTTCAGAAACTCTACAAACATGAATACTAAACAAAATACAAAAGGGAAACTAGATAAAAACAGATTTCAAATACAATCTACTGATACATATCAAGGACCTAGAAAAGCAAGAGCAAATTAACTTAAAATTAGTAGAAAGAAATAAATACTAAAAGATCAGAGCAGAAACAGATGAAATAAAGGCAAAAAGATAACACAAAAGACCAATATCAGGGATTGAAACTGTAACAGTGGTCCCTTCACCTTCTGAATATAGCCCTCATTGCTCTAAGGCTTTAAACCCCCGCTGTGTCCCTTGTGATTGGGGGGAGTCCCCTGTGTTTCTCCTTTGCTAGCAAAGCAATAAACCTTTTTTTTTCTTTTGGTCAAAAACTGTGTCTTCATTAAATTGGCATTAATTGACACTGGGGACAGGGACTGAACTTTGGTCACAAAACCAGGGGTGATTAACCACTGAGCTTCATTCCTGATCCTTTTTATATTTAGAGACAGGGTTGCCATAGGCAGTTGATAAATCATTGCTTTGAACTATTGAAACCTTGGATGTTGAAAAGCTGCTTTTGGGAAGCTTGCAGCACAAGAGCACCTGGGGAGTGCCCATGTGCAAGATGATTCCTGTTGATAGGGGAAATTCTGTGGTTGTTATGGAGCTCCCCAGATCCTAGCTCCCCAGAGTTACAGGAAATGGCTACCACTAAACCCTAAACAAGCTGTTTTTGCCATCTTCATCCTGTTTTCCTAAAGAATTTCTTCACACTGAATCCCTTTGGTGTATCTATATAAATTACTGTACAGACTCCATTTTGTTTTCAGATCCAGTCTCCACCAGAGCTAGTACCCACAATGCCCTGGCTTTTCACTAAAAAATGAATCTTTGTCTTATTTATATAATTTCTAATTAATTTTTTAAGTTCGACTCATAACCTGCATTGGTTAACCATCCATCTGCTGTGCTGTCTGTGGTGGACTATATAGGTCTTGCTACCTAGGGCCTCACTAAGTTGCTGAGTCTGGCTTTGAACTTGTGGTCCTTCTGTGTTGGCCTCCCCAGCTGCTGGGATTATAGACATGGCTCAACATATCTGGTTTTTTGAAAAGGTCAATAAAATCAACAAACCTTTAGCTAGACTAAGGGAAAAAAAGGCTCAAATAAATAAAAATAGAAATGATAAATGAGATATTGCAACTAATAACATAGAAATACGAAAGATCATTAAAAATTATTACAAGTAACTCTACATAACAAAAATTGGAAAACTTAGAAATGGATAAATTTCTAGACACATAAAAGATACTGAAATTGAACCATGAAGACATAGAACACTGAACAGACCAATAACAAATAGTAAGATTGAAACTGTACTAAAATGTTTCCCCAAAAAGAAAAATCTGGGAACAGATGACTTCACTGCTAAATTCTATCAAAATTTTAAGGAAGAACTAATACTAATTCTCCTCAAACTATTAAAAACATGAAAGGGAAGGAATTCTTAGAAGCTCACTCTTAAGAGTCAGCATTACTGTGATATCAAAACAAGACAGGGACATAATAACAACAAAAGAAAACTATAAAGTAATACCTTTAATGAACATAGATGCAAAAATGATGCATAGAATATTAACAAATCAAATCCAACAGCATATCAAAAAGATAATTTACTATAATCAGATTAGATTCATTCCAGGAGTGCGAGGGTGATTCAACAGCTGCAAATCTTTGAATATAATATATTACACCACAAAATGAAGGACAAAGTCATATGCTTATCTAAATAGATAAACAAAGCTTTCAATAAAATTCAATATTCTATGATATTGACAAAATAATGAAACTTCTGGAAAAATTAGGTACAGAGGAGCATACTTTAATGTAATACAAATTGTGCACAATAAAGCTGCAGCTAACATTATACCAAATGAGGAAAAGATGAAAATGTTTTCTTTAAAGTCTGAAACAAGGATGCTCACTTTCACCACTCTTATTCAATATAGTATAGAAACCTTAGCCAGTACAATTAGGCAAGAAAAATAAATAAATAGTATGCAAATAGAAAATATGGAATTCAAATTATACCTGTTTGCAGATGATATGATTCTCTATGTGGGAAAATGTAAAGACTGCACTAAAAGACTATTAGAATTGATAAGAGAGCTCAGCAAATTTGTAGAATACAAAATCAACATAAATAAATCAGTAGCATTTTAATATAAAATAACAAGAAGTGCTGAGGAAAAACTTATAACAGAAAAAATTATTCTCAAGACCTACAAAAACTTAAAATACAGAGAAATGAATCTAAACAAGAAAGTAAAAGACCTCTATAAAAAAATTATAAAACTCTGATGAAAGAAACTGATGAGGACATTAAAAAAAGGGAAAGACCTCTCATGTTTATGGATGGGAAGAATTAATATTTTAAAATGTATATATTACTCAAAGCAATCTATAGGTTTAATGCAATTCCTATAAAAATACCAATGATATTCTTAACAGGACTAGAAAAAGACAATTCCAAAATTAATATAGAAGTACAAAGACCCTAAGTAGCCAAAGTAAGCTTGATCAAAAAGAACCAAGTTGGTTCAAACTCTTCATTTCTGTATTTATAACTTTTCTTATATTTTATTGAGTAGAAATAGCCCTTATTACTATTTCTATAAAGTATTTCATCATTTTTCTCTTTCTGGTCTTTGTTCTGTATCCTGTGATAGCATCTTCCTTAATTTTGACTTTTACCACAACCGCATTTCACTTTGGACCAAATATTCATTTCTCTATTTCACACAATTTGACTTCCACAATGGACTAAAACATTATGGCATTATCACAAAACCACCCAGACCAATGGAACAGAATTGAGTGCCCATAAATAACTCTGCACATCTATAGTCAACTGATTTTTTGGACAAAAGTGATAAGAATATACACTGTAGACTGGACAGTCTCTTCAATAAATGGTGCTGGGAAAATTGGATATCCATATACAAAAGAATGAAATTAGATTCCTATGTCTCACAAGTTATAAAATTCAATGTAGAATGGATCAAGAACTTAAATGTAAGACTAGAAACTAGGAAAATACTTGGAAAAAAATCATAAGGGAAATGCTTCAGGACATTGGAAATGGCAAATATTTTTTTCTTTGCAAGGGAAGAAATCCCCCAAAAGCAATCAAAGCAAAAATAGACAAACAGAATTACATCAAACTAAAAATCTCTGCATAGCAAAGAAAGAAGTCTTCAGAGTTAAGAGACAGTCAAGAGAATGGGTGAAAATATTTACAAACTATGATTCTGACAAGGGGCTAATATCCATAATATATAAGAAACTCACAAAACTCAATATCAAAAAATAACTCAATTAAAAATGGGCCATAGGCCTAAATAGAAATTTCTTCAATTTCTAAGGTCTTCCTCTATTTTATCAAAATGCCCATACTACCAAAAGTGCTATACGGATTCAATGCAATATTCATCAAAATTCTAATAATGTAAAAAATAATTCTAATGATGTTCTTTATAGAAATAAAAAAAAAAGCAGTCATGAAATTCATCTGGAAAACTAAGAGACCCAGAATAGGTAAAACAATCCTTGGCAAAAAAAGTGAATCAGGAGGCATCACAATCCCAGACTTAAATTATACTACAGAGCTACAGTAACAAAAACAGCATTGCATTTGCACCAAAGCAGGCAAAAAGACAAACGAAATAGAAGATACAAACTCACAAAAATACAGTTACCTCATACTTGAAAAGGATGCCAAAAACATACATTATCTCATCTTCAAACATACAAAGATTTCCCTAAGAGATTGTTGAATAAAAATGTAAGATAAAAAAGTAAATTAAAAAACAGTTCAAAACTATTCTAGGTAATTAGATACTTTAAAAATATTTTTATATGTAATCTTTTACCTTTATTCTGAAAGGATGATAAATTGCTGGATTTTTTTGGAAATTTATTTGGTATAATGTTCTTAGTTTGAATATCTTCTTGATGTTGTTTGAATGTATCTTTGTTTTTCTGTAAACTCACACCTAAGATAAAAGTTTAAAATAAAAATTTCATGAATATTCTTACTTTTCACACACTATTTCCCAAACTCTTATTTCTGTATTTATAACTTTTCTTATATTGTATTGAGTAGCTACTTATAACTATTTCTATAAAGTCTTTCATCATTTTTCTCTTTCTTGTCTTTGTTCTGTGTCCTGTGATAGCATCTTCCTTAATTTTGACTTATACCACAACCACATTTCACTTTGGACCAAATATTCATCTCTGTATTTTATCTGTAGTCTACATTTAAAATAATACTTTTGGAAAGATGGTTTTAGAGAACAAATTTTGTGCATAAGTCATTGAACCAACCTCAACAATCAACCAATGCTAGTTATATTTCATAAATTCTATTTATTATAAAAGCAACATGTAATTGTAGAAAACTTCCATTTGGAAGCCAAGGGGTAAGGAGATTCACAAGACATTGTAACTGAAGTCCACTGAGTGAATAAATTATTGTTAACATAATTTGTTTCAGAACCTATGGCTTAAGCTAGCTATTCACATTTGTCAAATAAGGGTGAAAGCTGGAGAAAATTTGTAAATCACTACAAATAAAAATCTTAAAGCATGTTAGAGTGATGATTCCATGTTATTCAATATAAGTTTATTCTCTATATTATTTTTCTGAAAATGCCCATGCAAAATTAATTTGTGTGATGATATTTTAATACATCCTGACATTACAGATTGAATGTAATTTTGGATATAGATGGTACAGAAGACTATCCCAAATGAATTAATCTCACTAGTTAACTGTAGATTAAAATATGTTCTTAAAGTATTGCTAAAATGTACAATTCACAATAGATAGACTGTGGACCGAACCTAGATGCCCTTCAATAGATGAATGGATAAAAAAAATGTGGCATTCATACACAATGGAACATTATGCAGCACTAAAAATAACAAGATCATGGCATTTGCAGGGAAATGGATGGCATTACAGCAGATTATGCTAAAGTGAAGTTAGCCAATCCCTAAAAAATAAATGCCGAATGTCTTCTTTGATATAAGGGGGGGTGACTCTAAATGGGGTAGAGAGGAAGAGCATGAGAAGAAGATTACCACTAAATAGGGAAGAGAGGTAGGAGGGGATGGGAGGGAGAAGGGGAATTGCACAGAAGATGGAAAGAGACCCTCATTGTTATTCAGAATACATGTATGATGTTGTGATGAGAAAAAGAAAAAAAAAGTGTATCACATTAGATTGGGTAGAGAGAGGTGATGATGGGAGGGGAGGGAAGGGGAAGTGGGGACAGGAAGAGCAGCAGAATAAAATAGACACTAGTGTTGCTGTATGTATAAACACGGCTGTATAACCAATGTGATTCTGCAACCTGTACACTTGGAAAAATAAGAAATTATACCCCATTTGATTAAAATGTATGATATGTCAAGATCATTGTACTGTCATGAGCAATTAATAATAAATAAATAAATAAATAAATAAATAAATAAAGTATTGCTAAAATGTCATAAAAACAAATGTTAGATAACACAGATGAAGAAAAAGCATTTAATTTGGGGATTTCTACCCAAAAGTTTTTAGTGTGTATATAGGTGTAAACTTTTTTCTTTTCTTCTTCTTTCTTTCTTTCTTTTTTTTTTTTTACAAAATATCTTTGACGCAAAGTAATGTAGGTGATGGGAGAGAATAGGATGTGGAGAATTCAACAGTAAAAGGGAAAGAAAAAACAGAAGCCACAATAAAAACTTTTGAACAATACTTGCACAGAACATCATTATATATAGTTATGACTACAAATGATAAAAATCTTAGAAAGGAGGAATGAGACAAGGTAGAAAAGGAAACTCTATAAGTATATTTTATATTAATTTGTATCTCTCTTGCTCAAGTATGTTGAGTCCTAATCACCTTGTGATAGTATAGGTTGTAGAGTCTTTGGCAAGTGACTATGTCACGAAGGCTCAGTATTCTCCTTAAAGAAGTCCCCTTCCACTTTGCCCCTTTTACCATGTGAGGACACAGAAAGAGGCACCAGAAGGTGAATACTCACCAGTAACAACTTCTGTCAGTATGTTGGCCAAATGTTTTCCAGCTTCCAGAACTGTGAGAAATAAATTGCTATTGTTTATAAACCACTCAGTTTAAGGTCTTTAGTTTATAGCAGCTTGAGCTAGGACAGTCTTTATGTATTTTCTGAAATTTTTAAATATGCCAAGAGTAAAATAGTAAGAATTCTATGAAAACTATTCTAAGTGATTAGATTCTTATTTTATATGATTATATACTACTGTCTTATACCTTGATTGTCCATGGATGATTTTGTTGAGAATTTACGTGGTGCAGTATGCTTGACAAAACTATCTTCTTGTGTGAATATATTTTTGCCTTTAGATAAACTCATACCTAAAATTAAAAATTTAAAAAGTCACATGATGGCATGATAACTACTTACGAACTACTACCAAATTCCTTATATTAGCCTTTGTTCCTGTATTTGTAATTTCTTATTTCTCATTTTAAAGAGTGACCACTTGTTTATTACTCAAATTCCTATAAAGGATTTTATAATTTTTCCTCTATGTTCCTTAATAGTAATTTTGGCCTTTATCTGAATATCTTTTTATTTTAAACAAAAATATTCATTTTTATATTTGAATTGTAATATCCTTTCAAATGTTTCCTTTAAAAAATTTACATCTCTTAAGTTTTATCAACATCATTTTTATTATTGCCCTAAATTATTAAAAATAAACATCAACTAATTAGCACTGTGATTCTTAATATGTATGATATTTTAAATTTTCAGGACTTAAATGAGAATATTTTATTGCTGAATCTAACATGGTTATTCAAAAGTAACAAGAATCCACTTATTGAACAACACTGAATCCAAAAGTAATAGAAGGTATTGATCCTAAAAATTAAAGAAAAATGGAGGTACCATTTGCATGTATGTATCAACAGATGTGAGTTAGAGAAAAACACCTGTTATTGTGTCAGGTATATAGTGTATAGCTAAAAACAGTTCAGTGATCATAACCTACCAAATATTTTAAGATAAAACACAAAAAAGTATTTTATGTTGGCATAGCAACAATAATACCCTGGATCTTATACAGTTACATTGTCACATCCAAGATATTTGGAAAAGAAAAACTGATCTTATGTACCCTGCATCTTTAGCTGACCAAATACTTCATGAATTGAATGGTTTTAATCCTAGAAATTTGCTGAAACATTCTACAAGTATATTATGGAATGATATGTTTGCTACTAATTTTTTTGGTATCATAATAATAGATTGTCATACCCACAGAACAAGGATCCAGGAACTTGAAATAAAAGCTCATCATTTGCATTTAAAGAATAAAGAAGGGGGATGTGCGGGGATCCATCCATGAAATGTGCCTGAATCAAATCAGCATGGAAGCCATTGGGTAAGAAAGTCTTCTCCCAGAAGCAACCCTGACACTTTGAGACTGCCCTGTAAGTGTGAATTCTTATTCAGCTCTGACACAGGTTCTTCACAACAACAGAAATGGGAGTTACCTTTTAAGAACCAAACAGCCTACCTACCCCCATTTCTATCCTGTTTTTGCAACAAAGAAGTTTTTATCAAATCTTTTTGATATATTCTGATAAAGCATGCACAGGCTCTGCACTCCTCTGGTTGGTTTGGCCAGTCACTGCTCCTGCTCTGAAAACTTAATTTCTGGCCTCTTGTGTTTATTTTGTAGTACTATTTTCTTAGCTTTTATTTCATAGCCAGTCCATCCCTTTAATGGGAACCCTTCCCTCGCCCGTGTGGGATGTGTGTGAGACCCACAGGCACCTAGCTCTGGGCCCCACTTCTCTCCAGAGAAGTCTGTCTCTGTCCCTTTCTTAAATAAAATTTGCTTTCTATGATTGCCTCAGCATTTCTTTGGTGATTAATCTTCAATACCAGGGGAACGAGGACCCATTCTTGATCTCCAAGACAGGTATCAGCTGGGGGCTCATCTGGGATTGTTATCAAGATAAGCTCCTCTACATCTCACATCTTACTGAGGTGCACATTTCTGTCCCTTTCTCTTTCCTTCTAGAGGGCAATATTGGGCACCCATCACCTAGTTAAACACAATTAATGCAAGCTGCCAATCTGAAAACTCTGGTGAAAGGGTTCAAGGCCTCTGGTGGTTCCTAATCACTTGCCCTGTGGGTCAGGAATGTGGGTCTCTGCCAAAGCTATTTCTGCATTTCCTATGATGGCTCAGAGTGTCTGGAGTCAGAACACAACAGCCTTGGATCCTAATTTGTCTGTGGATGGGTGGAGTTGAACAAAGGAGTGAAGCAACTGTGAGATTCTTGTCCAGGCCACTCCCCAGTGTAAATCAAATGCTTCTCTCTTGACAGCCTAATGGATATCCTATAGTGACTGGTCAATCAAAAGGTTCTTGGGCTGGGATTGTGGCTCAGTGGTAGAGCGCTCGCCTAGCACATGCAAGACCCTGAGTTTGATCCTCAGCACCACATAAAAATAAATAAATAAATAAATACACACACAAACAAAGACGTGCTGAGCAAACATCACAGTATCGCACACATCTCTGTATGAGCCAATCTCATTCTCCAACGCTTCCTTCTCCTAAATAATCTCATTCCCTCACTGATCAGCATTGAGAGAGGGACATTTTACATGGAGTGGTTTATAAGAAAAACCTGGATTCCCTTTGTTCACATATTGAGACTTTGCAAGCCTGCAGAAATTCTCTCCATTATTGTTTCTGTGCTCCTCTGTGCCCCACTAGCTTCTTATAGTTTCTAGTATTTTAAAAAATACTTTCCTGTGGATTTGAGTTAATGTCTCCTTTAATTTTCTTCAGCACATCATTGCTCCCATACATCTTGTTTGTGTTGTTATTGTCAAATTCATTATGTCTATAAAATATAGACTCAATGATACAAGTATGTGCATATTGTACTATATAATTACTTTTAAAATCAAGTAAAAGAAGAAAGAGAACAAAGGACATATTTGTACAGTCTTTTGTATAACAGAATTACTTTACTAATGCTCTTGAATTTATGGATTTTAAAAAATGTGTGAGGACACTTGCTTTTAGTCTGAAGAACTTTCTTAACTATTTCTTAAAAAGTGGCTGATTGTAACAAATTCTCTAAATTTTTATTTATTTTGAATTTTCCAAATAAATAAATTTTTATTTGTTTGAATCACATTTTTTTTTGGCCTGGATGTAAAATCATGGTTGATGTTTTTTGTCCTGTAATACTTTGAATATACCATCCCACTGTGTGTCTTCCAGTTTCTTTAGTTTCTGATGCTTTTTTTCTTTTTAGTTTCTGAGTTTTCCTTAAAATTTATTTATTTATTTACTTTATTAGTGCATTAGAATTATACATAATGTTAGGGTTCGTTTTGACATAACGATGCAAGCATGGAATATAATTTACTCCAATCCAATCCTCTGTATTTCTCCTTTTCCTCTTCTCCCTTCCCTTCTCCCTCCCCTTACATAAACACAAGGGAGGGATTTCCCTTTCCTCTACTCTACTGGTCTTCTTTGTATTACTAGGGTTTTTTTTTTGGTAGGAGGGCATTCATGAAGACTTTTCTTATATAATAATAAGAAACAGTAGTACTGTTGTCATCAGAGAAAATAAAGAAATCATAAGTAAATTTTTAAATTTATTGTTCTTACCAAGGTGACTTTTTGGTTTTGTGTTCATTTCATCCTTTATTATTAGATGTTTTCCTCTTATGTCAGTCAACGGTTGTGTATCAGTTTCTAAAAAAGCAAACAGATTAAAAAACAATGTTCTAAAGTAAATACTTGTAGGGACAAGCACATGGAGTACTGCATATATGGCATAGTTAAGGGTGTCTGAGTGGCAGGCCACTCCCCTCATGCTAGGCACATGAGCGGCAGGCCACTTACCCAGTAGGCAGAGCCATGGGCATGAGGTCACGTGTTGTAGTCGCTGCGCTTGCTTCAACGCCCACTCCTCAATTGGTAGATGCAAGGACAGTTAGCAGAAATTGCATTGGTCGCTGCCTGTAATCTGCTTAGCTACTGCTTGAGTATATACAAATGATACCTGTGCAATAAAATCAGACCTGCTTCCTGCTTGGTCTCTGGAAGTCTTGATTAGCGACTCCTCAGCCACACTCTCCTCTACCCTGTTCTGTGGACTTCTTTGCTGGACGAGAGAGCCCACACAAATACTAATATATGAATATACATGTGTCTAGTATATTCATACTAATATATGAATATATGTGTGTCTAGTTATTTTAAAAATGTCTAACTGACATTTTTAAAATAACTTTTTAGTTTTAGGTGGACACAATAACTTTATTTTTATTTATTTATTTTTATGTGGTGCTGATGATCGAAACCAATGCCTCACCCATGCTAGGGGAGCACTGTACCGCTGAGTCACAACCCCAGCTCCTAATTAATATATATATTTTTAATTAGAAAAGACTGATGCAGCAAGCAAGAGAAGTTGGAAATGTGTCCTGACCCTGATGCCATCGAGTGAAAGTCTTGCTTTGAAGAATTGGTGAAAACTATGAATGTTAAAATTTGTACTATGGTCATGGCAGCCTAGATATATACCAGTGCAATCTAAACAGGCAGAAATCAGAAATTTATAGGTACTTGTCCCACAATACTGAAGCCACAATAAATAAATTCTGGCATTACAAATTAACAAGAAAAATTAAGTTTATAAAAATTCTTGTTATTACCAAGAGAACTCTTCACTTGTATCTTGAATTCACTCTTTCTTTTGCCTCTTTCGACTGCATGGGTCAATCTGTCTTTATCAATTCCTGTAGAAATACATATACATCAAAATGCTGTATGATAGCCATTTATATACATTTATATAGTATGTGCATGTGCATGTGCATGTGTGTGTGTTGGGAGTGCTAACTCAATAATTTTATTTATAGAGGAAGAATCTTCTCTGAAATGAAATGCCTAAATTAGAAAATAACAAAACCTTAGAATGGAAAGGATTCTAGAAATTACATAAGACATTATATTGAGGCTTAGTTATGCTAACTTCACCAAGACTGTATCCAGAGAAAGGCAAACCTGATGCACATCTTGAAGTCAAATAATTCCTTAACCAGTGAATTTTCTATACAGTTATAGCTCTTATGCGTATATCTTATTGATTCTGTTTCTCTGGAGAACACTAATACTCTGGTGTTCCCTTTTACAGTATGCATTGCTGCTTTTAATATTTTTCTTTGTGTTTCAACATTTTTACTATGATGAATCTAGTAGTAAGGGATTTCTTTGTATTATTCTACTTAGATTTTAGTGATCTTGGATATGTAGATTTGTATTTATCATTAAATATTTTTCAAAGCTTCAGCTTCTGCTCATTTTTTTTGCTTTCTATAGTGCTCCTAACAAGTCTGCTAATTCTTTATTATAACAGTTTAAATGTACTTGTGCTCTCTAGTGAATTTTTTCATGATATAAAACAAGAAATATTAGACCTGAGAAACCTTTTCATACCGGGGAGATTCACTGCTAATGTCTTGAGCTCACTCTTCAATAAAGGTTGTTTAAAATCATCTTTCAAGAGTTCTGGATCATTCTCTATAGAAATAAAAAGATTTCAAAAAACTTTGTGAGGTATTCCTAACATAGAGATGTGAGGTGTGTGTGTGTGTGTCTTGGATTCATTCTTCAATAAATGTTATTTAAAATTATCTTTCAAGTGTTCTGGATCAGTCTTATAGAAATAAAAAGATTTCAAAATACTTTGTAAGGTATTCCTAAAACATAGAGGTAAAGATGTGTGTGTATGTGTGTGTGTGTCTATGCATATGTGTGTGAGTCTAAAATCATTAGCCTTTTTAAACAATGGATGTACTTACCATGATATGTCAAATCTCTAAACATTAGAACTGGAAGGTCGTTTGGCAATCAAATAAGCTTCAGGATACTGAGGTTTAACAAGTTTAGTGAATAACTAAGACCACATATCCAGTTAATAATAAAATTGTAACTCTTATATTCTTTTTTTAACCTCAGGTAAAAGTCAACTGTTTTATTTTTGCAGACTGAAGAACTTTTTTTATATCTACATTAGAAAGAGACTTTCCATCTAATCAATTGGAATAGCATTGGATATATTTGAACCAATAATATGCTAAGCTCATTTGACTTTTCTAAAGTGCTTGCTAAATGGATGAATTCTAAGAGTAATGATATATAGCTAATTATCTATTTCTAGTAAGTAACATAGTATAAATAATTATGGGAGGGTAGTTGTGAGGACTTTTGCCCATGTTATGTAACATACAAATAGTGTTGTTATTGTGGACACAAAGTTAACCATACTTCAAAAATGATAAGAAATAAATGAGAAATATTAGACCTGAAAGCCTTTTCATACCAGGGAGATTCACAGCTAGTGTCTTGAGTTCACTCTTCAATAAAGGTTCTTTAAAAGCATCTCTCAAGAGTTCTGGATCATTCTCTATAGAAATAAAAAGATTTCAAAAAACTTTGTGATGTATTCGTAACATAGAGATGTGAGGGGTGTGTGTGTGTGTGTGTGTGTGTGTGTGTGTGTGTGTGTGTGTATGAGAGTGAGAGAATGAGAATATGAGAGAAAATTAGCCATTTAAAAAATTAATGAATAATATACTAACATAATTAGCTTTTTAATTCAAAATAAGTGATAACAAAGTGTCTAGATTGTCAAATCTCTAAATATTAAAACTGGAAGGTCGTTTAGCAATCAAATAAGCTTCAGGATACTAAAGTTTAACAAGTTTAGTGAATAAGACCACATATCCAGTTAATAATAAAATTGTAACTGTTATATTCTTTTTTTAACCTCAGTTAAAAGTCAACTGTTTTATTTTTGCAGACTGAAGAACTTTTTAAATCTACATTAGAAAGAGAACTTTCCATCTAATCAATTGGAATAGCACTGGATATATTTGAACCAATAATATGCTAAGCTCATTTGACTTTTCTAAAGTTCTTGCTAAATGGATGAATTCTAAGAGTAATGATATATATAGCTTATTATTTATTTCTAGTAAGTAACATAGTATAAATAATTATGGGAGGGTAGTTGTGAGGACTTTTGCCCATGTTATGTAACATACAGATAGTGTTGTTATTGTGGACACAAAGTTAACCATACTCCAAAAATGATAAGAAATAAATGAGAAATATTAGACCTGAAAAGCCTTTTCATACCAGGGAGATTCACAGTTAGTGTCTTGAGTTCACTCTTCAATAAAGGTTCTTTAAAAGCATCTCTCAAGAGTTCTGGATCATTCTCTATAGAAATAAAAAGATTTCAAAAAACTTTGTGAGGTATTCGTAACATAGAGATGTGAGCGGTGTGTGTGTGTGTGTGTGTGTGTGTGTGTGTGTGTGTGTGTGTAAGAGAGAGAGAGAGAGAATGAGAATATGAGAGAAAATTACCCATTTAAAAAATTAATGAATAATATACTAACATAATTAGCTTTTTATTCAAAATAAGTGATAACAAAGTGTCTAGACTGTCAAATCTCTAAATATTAGAACTGGAAGGTCGTTTGGCAATCAAATAAGCTTCAGGATACTGAGGTTTAACAAGTTTAGTGAATAAGACCACATTTCCAGTTAATAATAAAATTGTAACTGTTATATTGTTTTTTTAACCTCAGGTAAAAGTCAGCTGTTTTATTTTTGCAGACTGAAGAACTTTTTTATCTACATTAGAAAGAGAACTTTCCATCTAATCAATTGAAATAGCACTGGATATATTTGAACCAATAATATGCTAAGCTCATTTGACTTTTCTAAAGTTCTTGCTAAATGGATGAATTCTAAGAGTAATGATATATATAGCTAATTATCTATTTCTAGTACGTAACATAGTATAAATAATTATGGGAGGGTAGTTGTGAGGACTTTTGCCCATGTTATGTAACATACAGATAGTGTTGTTATTGTGGACACAAAGTTAACCATACTCCAAAAATGATAAGAAATGAGAAATATTAGACCTGAAAAGCCTTTTCATACCAGGGAGATTCACAGTTAGTGTCTTGAGTTCACTCTTCGATAAAGGTTCTTTAAAAGCATCTCTCAAGAGTTCTGGATCATTCTCTATAGAAATAAAAAGATTTCAAAAACTTTGTGAGGTATCCCTAACATAGAGATGTGAGAGGAGTGTGTGTGTGTATGTGTGTATGTGTGTGTGTGTGTGTGTGTGTGTGTGTGTGTGTGTGTATAAGAGAGAATGAGAGAAAATTAGCCATTTAAAAAATTAATGAATAAGATACTAACATAATTAGCTTTTTATTCAAAATAAGTGATAACAAAGTGTCTAGATTGTCAAATCTCTATATATTAGAACTGGAAGGTCATTTGGTAATCAAATATTCTGTATGAAAGCCTTCTATTGATCACTATATATTCTTGGAGAACTGATTCTTTCAACATTACTTAATGCCTCTTGCTATCTTAGTAAATTGTCTTTGTTCTGAAGTCAGCTTATCTGATTAATGTTAGCATGGTATATATTCTCATTCCTTTACCTTTAATTTGTCTGTGTCTATATTAAAAGTAGTTTTCCAGCAAACTATATATATATATGGATCTTGTTTTTTTTTTAATCCTGTCTGAAGTTTACTGTTTTGTTTGTTTGTTTTTGCACCAAAGATTGAACCCAGGGGTGCTTTACCACTGAGCCACACCCCCAGCCATTTTTAATATTTTATTTAGAGATAGGGTCTCACTGAGTTGCTTAGGGTCTCACTAACTTGCAGAGGCTGGCTTTCAACTCGTGATCCTCCTGCCTCAGCCTCCTGAGCCTCTGGGATTACAGGAATGTGACACTGTGTCCAGCAATATGTCTATTTTTTAACTGATGTATTTAAACTATAGATACTTAAAGTGATTTTTGTTATAACTGGATTAATACCTAAATGTGTGGTATTGATTTCTTTTTTTAAAAAAATTGTTCTTTATAGTTATACATGACAGGAGAGTCTATTATGGTATATTTTTACAAACATTAATTATATCTTATTCTAATTAGGATCCCAGTCTTGGTCATGTATATTTGTTGAGATTCATTGTGGTGTATTCATATATGTACATAGGAAAGTTATGTCAAATTCTTTCTTTCCTTCCCATCTTTCCTTTTCTTCTTCCCTCCTTCCTTCCCTCTCTTACCCTCCTCTGTTTTTTGGATTTTTTAAATAATTTTTTTTCTCTCTTAAACTATCAATTATACTTCATTTTATACTATATAAGTGTTGGTTTCTGTAGAGTTCACAATGTACTTTTACAGCAAATGCAAGTTCATTTTCAAAAACCATGATTTGATTTCACATGAAGTGCAATTACCTTATAATAAAACTCATTCATAAACAAATGACTTTCCAATACATTGCTCATATTCTTATTTTCAAACAAAAACTGCTATGTGCTAGATCATCGAGCTTTGTAATGTTTTGAACAACCAATAAAAAAATTTTGAAAAAAAAGAAAAGTGAAAATGTTTATTTTTATTTATTTATTTATCCTTTCTTTATATGGATATGAGTTTCTGATCAACATTCTTTTCTCTAAGAAACTTTCACCATTTTTTAAAATAAGGAAATTCAACTTACAATAAGTTTTCTTATTTTTTTCATCTGAGTCTTTATTTTCTATTGCTGACATGGTTTTTGAAGAGAAATCTTATGCAATTTTCCTTCTTTACAGTGTCTTCATTAGGATTTAATATCAAAGTAAAACTGGCTTCACAAATTAGGTGTGAAATGTTGTTTTCCTTTGGTCTCTGAAATGCCTAATTTAGAATTAGTTCTTCAACAAATATTTGAGAAATTACCAGTAAAACTATTTGGGACTGGAATATGTGGGAGGGTTTAAGAGTTTTGAATTATAGTTCTTTAATAAACTCACATGAATTTTATCATTTGGCCTTATGTTAGCTTTGGTATATTTTGATTTTCTAAAAATTTGTTCATTTTTTCCAAATTATCAAACTTACTGACATGAGTTTATAATATATGACTGAAATAATTAATAATTATTAATGAATATTAGTCATCGAAATTAATGGATTTCACTGTGACTTTCCATACATGTATATATCATGTTTTTGTCATATCCACCATCCCTTCTACCCTCTCTTGTCCTCTTTATTTCCCCACTTCACCTGGTCCACCTTATAGTCCCTTCTATTTCCAGGTTGTTTTATTTTTAATTTCAAAAAAATAAAAAAGGAAGGAAGGAAGAAAAAGAAAACATGTGATACTTGTATTTCTGCTCCTGGCTTTTTTCACTAAACATGATGTGCTCCAATTCCATTCATTTTTCTATAAATGATGATATCCTTCTTAATGACTGAACAATATTAGGGCTGGAGTTGTGGCTCAGTGGTAGAGCATTCACCTGGCACAAGTGAGGCACTGGGTTTGATCCTCAGCACCACATAAAAACAAATAATTAAATGAATAATATGCTACTATGCATGTAGATTTTTTAATTGCAGTTTCAATCTTATTGACTTATATACTTTTTATTTTTAAGATCTGCTTGGTTCAATTTTTGTAGGTCATTTGTATTGAGAATTTGCCTATTTTTTCTATATATTCTAATATTGGCATATGATTTTACAAAATATTGCCTAATGGCCCCCTGGATTTAGTGGTAACTTTTTAAATATTCCTATTTTTTTCTACACTTTTATTAATTTGGATCTTCTCTTTCTTTTGGTTTGTTTAGCTAAGTTTTGTCAATTTTGCTATCTTTTCAAAGAACCAATTCTTAATTCTGGTGATCCTTTGTATTGTTCTTCTCTATTTATTTGTACTCAAATCTTTATCTTTTTCTCCTACTAATGATTTTGGATTTGATTTGTTATTGTTTTTCTAAGACCTTGAGATACATCATTAGGTCATTTATTTGAGAGCTCCTTTTAAAAAATGTAGACACATAGAGCTATAAACTTCCTTTTGAGTGTCACTTTTGCTGTACTCTATGGAGTTTTGTAAGTTGTGTTTCTATTGTTTTAATTGATTCTTTTTAGTTATATATGACTATACACACACACAATACTATGACATAATTATAAAACCATGAAATATAATTTGTTCTAATTCAGTCCCCAGTCTTTCCCTTACCCTCCTTCTCCTACTCACTGTTCCTTTACTTTTGTGGGAGGTCTTTCCATCTTCTAAGGTCTTCTTCAATTACTTTCTTTAGTATTATATAGTTTTCATTGTAGAGGCCCTTTCCCTCTTTTGTTAGAATATAGTTTTCCTAATTTCGTTTTCAGTAGGCTTATCATTGGAATATAGGAACATGATTGATTTATGGGTGTTGATTTTCTACCCTGCTACTTTGTTGAATTCATTTATGAGTCCTAGAAGTTTACTAGAGCAGGTTTTTTTCTTGCATTCCTGGGATGAATCCCATAGTAGTAGTGCAGTATTTTTTTGATATGTTTTGTATGCAGTTTGCAAATATTTTATTAAGAATTTTTGTATCTATTTTTACCAAGTATATTGGCATAAAGTTTTCTTTTCTTCATGTATCTTTTTCTGGTTTTGGTAGCTTCATATAATGAGTTTGGGAGGGTTCCCTCCTTTTCTGTTTCATGGAATAATTTGAGAAGGATCGGTATTAGTTTTTCTTTAAAGGTCTGGTAGAACTCAGCTAATAATTCATGCAGTTATGAGCTTTTCTTTGTTGGAAGCCTTTTGAAGGCTATTTCACTTTCATTACTAGAAATTGATCTGTTTTCTATGTCCTTCTGGTTTAATTTGGGTAGCTCATTTGTCTCTAGAAATTTGTCTAGCTTATTGGAGTATAAATTTTCAAAATAGTTTCTGAATATCCTTAGGGTTCCAGTAGCGTTTGTAGTAATATTTTCTTTTTCATCTCATATTTTGATAATCTGCATTTTTCTCTTTCTTTTAGTGAGTTTGGCTAAGAATTTACCAATTTTCTTTATTCTTTCAAAAAACTTTTATTGGGGGGGGTAGTGGGTACCAGGTAATGAATTCAGAGGCATTTAAACACTGAGCCACATCCCCAGACTTATTTCATATTTTTATTTAGAGACAGAATATCACTGACTTGCTTATCACCTCACTTTTGCTGATTCTGTTTGGTCCAAATTATTAATTGTAGTTTTTAGATCTATAGAATATTTACTTAGTTTTTTTTGAGGATATATCCAATGATGAAAGATATATGTTAAAGTAACCCAGTATTATTGTATGGTGGTCTACTTGATTCTTAATATTTAGAAGGGTTTGTTTTATGTACACAGATGCTTCATTGTTTGGGGCATAAATACTTATAATCATTATGTATTTTGGTGTATTATTTCCTTAATCAGTATAAAATGAGCTTATTTGTCTTTTCTAATTACCTTTGGCTTGAAATCCACTTTACCTGATGAGAATGGTAACCCCTGTTTGTCTGCAAGATCCATGTGAGTGGTATGTTTTTTGTCATCTTTTCACTTTCAGTTGGTGGATATCTCTGTTGGTGAGGTGAATCTCTTGCAGACAACATATTGTTGGGTCTTGTTTTTAATTCAATTGGAAGGGGTGGGGTACCAGGGATTGCATAGAGTTTATTTATTCATTGGTACTGGGGTTTGAACTCAGGGACACTCAACAACTGAGCCATATCCCTAGCCCTATTTGTATTTCTTTTTAGACACAGGGTCTCAATGAATTGCTTAGTGCCTCACTTTTGCTGAGGCTGTCTTTGAACTCATGATCCTCCTCCCTCAGCCTCCTGTGCTGCTGGGATTATAGGTGTGTGCCACTGCTCCTGGCCCTGTGTCTTTTGAATTTAAACCATTTATATTTAATGTTATTATTGAGAGCTGATTTTTATTTCCTGCCATTTTGATTTATTTCCAGTGTTTAATTGGGTTTGATTCTCCTTATAATTGACTATGCTTCTAGTGTGATGCCTGCTCTTGCTTGTTCTCAATTTTAATTTCTTCTTCATGAAATATTTTATTGAGTATGTTTTGTAGTGCAAGCTTTCTAGTCATGGTTTCTTTTAGCTTTTGTTTATCATGGAAGGTTTTTATTATATCTTCAATTTATAGCTTAATTGTGTTGGGTATATTGTTCCTGGTTGGCATTCATTATCTTTAAGAGGTTGGTATATAGTATTACAAACTCTCCTTGCTTTTAGGGTTTGGGTTGAGAAATCAGCTGAAATCCAGATTGGTTTACCTTTAAATGTGACTAGTCATTTTTCTCTTGTAGTTTTAAAAATTCTATTCTTATCTCTGTCTTAGGCCTTTTCATAATAATGTGTCTGTTGTGACTTTGAATATTTGGAGTCCTATCACCTTCTGCATTCGAATTTCCATTTCATTGAAAAGTTTTCTGATATCATCTGATTGAAAATATTGTACATGTCTTTAGTTGGAGTTTTAGAACTTCATCTATCCCAGTGAATCTTAAATTTGTTATCTCATATTTCTTGAATATTCAACTTTATTTTCAAGATTATATACTTTGTCTTCAAGGCTTCAAAATCTGTCCTCAAAGTGGTCTAATCTATTGGTGACATTTTCCATTGAATGTTTAATTTGATTTATTGATTCCTTCATTGCAAAGATTTCTGTTTGATTCTTTTTTCAGAATCTCTCTTTGTTGAAGTGATATTTCACTTCCTGTATTTTTCCCCTGATTTCACTCCTTACATCATCTGTTAGCTCATAGAACAGTTTATGAATTTTTAAAATTTTATCTCTGAAATTTCCTCCATTGTGGTGTCAAGGAAGTCTGTTGCTGAAGCATTATAGGCTTTTTGAGATGGTTTCTTGGCCTGCTTTTTTACATTGTTTGTATGTATACATATCTATTGATATAGTTCTAAATTCTTTTAAGTGAAGAACTACTATGTGTGATTCTTTTTCTTAAAAGTTGGATGTGTTAGTTGCATCCAAATATCTATAAAATGATATTTTAATTCAATGTGTGACCTCTGCTGATCCCAATATCAACTCCACTCTAAGAGATCCACTTGGATCCTATGTACTGTAATCACTTCTGGTCAAGCCTCATACTATTCAACCTTGTAAGAATAAAAACTTGTTGCAATTGTTCTCTGCAGTTCTTTAAATTCAGTTATAAACCCATAATAAAGTTCTTAAATAGGTCAAAAAGTAATTAAGTTTAGTAAACTTACTGTAACCTTAAGTGAGTGCTAAAAGGAGGGAGGAAGAAAGTTTTCGCAAATGGGGAGTGAAAAAAGAAGGCAATAAAGAGAAAATAAAGAGAGAAATAGAGAAAGAGAATATCTATTCCCCGCCTCTCCTTCTCTCTCTGTTGTCCTATCCCTCACTCATCCATAGGTTTGGGTTAGGGCACTCTGAGTTTTTATTTCTACCCTGTTAATCTATCTTCCAGTCACTCCAGGTCTCAGATTATGTAGTTTTGAGTCTTAGAGCAGTTATTTTGTCATTCACCTCTCAATTCTGCTTTTAGTCAATGCCTCCTTTTTGTGGTGTGAGGACCACCACTTTCTCCATCCTCCTCAATTTTAATTTAATTTTAGGAATTTTTAAGTATCTCCTCTGACTTATTCAACACCCCAGTTTTCATTAAAAAGTGTATTGCTTAATCTTTATGTGTTGGTTGAATTTCTGTCATTTTAAATTTGATATCTAGTTTCATTTCATTATGTTCTGATAAGATGCAATAAATTATTTCAATTTCTGTATTTGTTAAGACTTGCTTTATGGCCTAAAATAGGATCTACTTTAGAGAATGTTGTAGGTACTGATGAAAATAATGTGTGTTCCACCACTGTTGGATGGAATATTCTTTAGATATCTGTTAGCCTCACTTGATTTAGATTATAATTTAATTCTGATGTTTCTTTGTTTATGATTGTTTGGTGAGTGCTCTATTATAAACATCACCTAATATCATTATATTGAGGCTATTTGTCCTTTTGTGTCCAGTATTATTTTGTTTCATAAAACTGGGTACTTCAATAATCAGTGTATTTATAATTATTATATCTTATTGATGAACAGTTCTCCTTAAATACGTATTGAACTTCTTTGCCTCTTCTGATTTTGGCTTGGAAGTATACTCTGTTGAATCCTGCTTAATTTTGAATTACATTTTCTTAGAATATTATTTTCCATCTTTTCACTTTCAATCTCTGTATGTCTGCAGGTAAGATAAATTTCTTTCAGGAAACATATTGTTAGATCTTGTGTTTTAGGTCAATTAGGCACTCTATATCTTTTAATTGGAGAATTAAGACCATTTACATTTGGGGTTATTACTGTAAGGTACATATTTGTTCCTGTAATTTAAAAAAAAAGTTTCTTCTAGTTATTTTGAGCATCTTATGTCCATTTTCTTTCTCTATTTTTATTTGTTCTTTTTAGATATACATGACAGTAGACTATATTTTGACATATTATACATACATGGAGTATAATTTCCCATTCTTTTGGTTGTACATGATGTGGAATTATACTAGTCATGTGTTTACATATAAACACAGGAAAGTTATGTCTGATTCAGTCTATTTTCTTTCCTATTCCCATCACTCTCCCTTCCCTTCCTTACCATTTGTCTAATATAATAAACTTTTATTCCCTCACTTGTTCTGTGATAGCATCTACATATCAGAGCATACATTTGGCCTTTGGGATTGGCTTATTTCACTTTTTATTTTACATTTTCTTTATCCATTCATCTGTTGAAGGGCACGTAGGTTGGTTCCATAGCTTAGCTATTGTAAATTGAGCTGCTATCAACATTGATATGTTTGTTTTACTCTAGTATGCTGATTTTAATTCCTTTGAGTATAAACTGAGAAGTGAAACACTTGAGTCAAATAGTTCCATTCCATGTTTTTTAAGGAATCTCCATACTGTTTTCCTGAGTGGTTGCTCCAATTTGCAGTCCCAACAATGTATGAATGTACCTTTTTCTCCACTTCCTTGCCAACATTTATAGTTATTTATATTCTTGATAATTTCCATGCTGATGAGTGAGATAGAATCTCACTGTAGTTTTAGTTTGCATTTCTCTAACAGTGATATTTTCATATATTTTTTGACCATTTGCATTTCTTTTTCTGTGATGTGCCTGTTCTGTTCCTTTGCCCATTTACTGATTGGGTTATTTATTTATTTATTGGTGTTAAGTTTTTTGATCTCTTTATATATCCTGGAGATTAATGCTCTTTCTGGGGTGCAGGTGTCAAAGATTTCTCTCCCATTCTGTAGGCTCTCTCTTCACAGTCTTGTTTCCTTTGCTATGAAAGAGTTTTTAGTTTGATATCATCCCATTTATTGATTTTTGATTTGTTTTTTGCACATTAGCAGTCTTATTGAGAAAGTTTGTTCCTATGCTGACATGATGAAGATTTGAGCCTACATTTTCTTCTAGTAGGTATGGGATCTCTGGTCTGATGCCTAGGTCCTTGGTCCACTTTGAGCTGATTTTTATGCAAGGTAAGAGGTTAATTTACTGTATTGATGATGTTTGATTATTTCCTATTATAGTTGGATCTAGAATATTCCCCAGATACTCATGTTTTGAAGGTTTGATCCACAATGCAGCAATGTTCAGAGATGGGCTTTTAGAAAATAATTTGATCATGACAGCTTTAACTTCACCAATGGATTTATAATTTGAATATACTATTGGGAAATGATAAAATGTAAAGATTTATGTAAAATGTCTCCTGTTAAATGGTCAGAAATTTCCTTAGTTTGTGCTTAACTTGGAAGGTCTTTTACATTTAATTCTGAAGAATAACGTTGTTATGTATAATAATCAAAATCAGAAGTTATTTTCCTGCAGAGTTTGAAATACATCATTCCATGTCCTAAGAAATCTGCTGTTTTAATGATGGTGTTGCTTTTAAATGTGATGTGGCACACTTCTCTTGCAGTTTTTAATATTCTTTTTCATTTTGTACTTTTGGCAGTTTTACTATATCATGGGCAGGTTTTTCTCTGGTTGTGTCTACTTGGGTTATAAACGCCATCTATACCTGGCTGTCCATGTCATTCTGAGGCTTCAGAATACCTTCTTCAATTTTTTTCACTGAATATATTTTCTGTGCCTTCAGTATATAGCTCTTCTCCTTGATCTATTTTGATTACTTGTATTTTGGCCTTTAAATGATATCTTATAGAGCTTGTATAATCTGTGTATTTTTTAATTATTTTATCTTTATTTTTTTTCTGATTGTGATGCAGATTTTTTTCTTCTTTTTTTTAAACTTTTTTATTTTTTTATTTTTGGTCATTCAAAACATTACATAGTTCTTAATATATCATATTTCACAGTTTGATTCAAGTGGGTTATGAACTCCCAATTTTACCCTGTATACAGACTGTTGTATCACATCAGTTATCCTTCCATTGATTGACATATTGCCATTCTAGTGACTGATGTATTCTGTTGTCTATCCTATTCTCTACTATCCCCCCTCCCCTTCCCTCCCCTTTTCTCTCTCTACCCCCTCTACTGTACATCATTTCTTCCACTTGTATTATCTTGTCTTACCCATCCTTTCCTCTTATATGTAATTTTGTATATCCCTGAAGATCACCTTCCATTTCCATGCACTTTCCCTTCTCACTCCCTTTCCCTCCCACCTCTCATCCCTGTTTAATGTTAATCTTCTTCTCCAGGTCTTCGTCCCTACCCTGTCTTTGGTTACTCCCCTTATATCAAAGGAGTCATTTGGCATTTGTTTTTTAAAGATTGACTAGCTTCACTTAGCATAATCTGCTCTAATGCCATCCATTTCCCTCCAAATTCTATGATTTTGTCAT
Organism: Ictidomys tridecemlineatus; assembly: GCF_052094955.1. Classification (NCBI taxonomy): domain Eukaryota; kingdom Metazoa; phylum Chordata; class Mammalia; order Rodentia; family Sciuridae; genus Ictidomys; species Ictidomys tridecemlineatus. The sequence goes on from NC_135486.1 coordinate 91,679,511, forward strand.
TTTTTAATGCAGAGTAATACTCCATTGTGTATAAATGCCACATTTTTTTATCCATTCATCTATTGAAGGGCATCTAGGTTGGTTCCACAATCTTGCTATCGTGAATCGTGCTGCTATGAACATCGATGCAGCAGTGTCCCTGTAGCATGCTCTTATTAGGTCTTTAGGGAATAGACCGAGAAGGGGAATAGCTGGATCAAATGGTGGTTCCATTCCCAGCTTTCCAAGAAATCTCCATACTGCTTTCCAAATTGGCTGCACCAATTTGCAGTCCCACCAACAATGAACAAGTGTACCCTTTTCCCCGCATCCTCTCCAGCACTTGTTGTTGTTGGACTTCATGATGGCTGCCAATCTTACTGGAGTGAGATGGTATCTTAGGGTGGTTTTGATTTGCATTTCTCTGACTGCTAGCGATGGTGAGCATTTTTTCATGTACTTATTGATTCATTGTATGTCCTCCTCTGAGAAGTGTCTGTTCAGGTCCTTGGCCCATTTATTGATTGGGTTATTTGTTATAAAAGACCCAGAATAGCAAAAACAATGCTAAGCAGGAAGTGTGAATCAGGCGGTATAGCGTTACCAGACTTCAAACTATATTACAGAGCAATAGTTACAAAAACAGCATGGTACTGGTACCAAAACAGGCGGGTGGACCAATGGTACAGAATAGAGGACACAGGAACCAATCCACAAAACTACAACTATCTTATATTTGATAAAGGGGATAAAAGTATGAAATGGAGGAAGGATAGCATCTTCAACAAATGGTGCTGGGAAAACTGGAAATCCATTTGCATCAAAATGAAGCTGAATCCCTTTCTCTCGCCATGCACAAAAGTTAACTCAAAATGGATCAAGGAGCTTGATATTAAATCAGAGACACGGCGTCTGATAGAAGAAAAAGTTGGCTATGATCTACATACTGTGGGGTCAGGCTCCAAATTCCTCAATAGGACACTCATAGCGCAAGAATTAACAACTAGAATCAACAAATGGGACTTACTCGAACTAAAAAGTTTTTTCTCAGCAAAAGAAACAATAAGAGAGATAAACAGGGAGCCTACATCCTGGGAACAAATCTTTACTCCACACACTTCAGATAGAGCCCTAATATCCAGAATATACAAAGAACTCAAAAAATTAGACAATATTTTATCTTTATTAATATTTCAATATGATAATTCTTTGGTCTTGTCTTCAATCCTGACATTCCTTCTTCTGCCTGATCTAGTCTATTGGTGAGAATTTCAAATTAAGCATTTTATCTGACTTCATGAGATTTTCATTTCCAAGATTTCTGCTGGTTTCATTTTCAAAATTCTTCTTTGTTAAATTCCTCATCCATATCCTATATTGTCTTCCTTAATTTATTGATCTGTTTATATTCTCTTAGAATTCACTGAACTTGTTGTTGTTACTTGGGATTGAACTCAGATGCATTTTACCACTGAGTTACATCCCCAAGCTTTTTATTTTTTATCTTGAGATAGGGTTGCACTAAGTTGCTAGGGTTTTGTAATCTGATGAGGCTGGCCTTGAGCTTGCAATCCTTCTGCCTCAGCCCCCTGAGCCACTGGGATTACATATATGTGCCACCACACAGCAATCTCTGACCTTTAAAAAAAGTCATTCTTTGTCCAATATTTCATCCACATTATATCTTTGGAAGGAGAGTTATGAACTTTAGGTGGTATCATGTTGCCTTTTTTTCATTTTTTTCTTACGTATTTTTACCTGACATTTGTGAATATCCTGGAATAGATATCTCTTTCACTTTTATGTGAGGTACTTCTTAGTAAGCAGTCCTCTCTTGATGACATGCCCTAGGATATAAGTTTGTTGTGTGATGTTGAATTTTATTCCAAAAGAATTTGCTACTATAGTTTCCCTGTGACTTTTTGGCTATTATTATTGACACAATGCTTACTGTGTTTAAACTGAGGGACCCACTTTCTTTGTATAACTGTTGAGAATGTGGACCTGTTGGTAATTCAGGCAGGTGTGGTATAAATAGTAGAGTATATAGGGAGTGCCCTCTGTGTTGACTCCTCCAGTCTTGTCAGCATGTGTGGTCTAAAAGGGTATTGGAGTAACTTATGATGATTTACCTCATATGTGCTATTACCACAACAGATGTTGTTTTCTCTTTGCTGTTGTTATGATGGTAAATGTCCAAGGCTATGACCTAAGGACTACCTAGCCATGCTTACATGGATCCAGGCTGTTAGCTGGGAGCTTATGCTTCCCCTATTCTTAAAGTTGATGTATCTTCCAAGGTTTGAGTGGGACTGGTTCATGACTTGAGTATTAAGCAATTAATCTCAACTGGGTGGAGTATATCTCAGCAGCAAAGCATTTTCCCAACTTGCTTGAGGTGTTGGACTTGATCCCCAGCATGACTCAGAATAAAACAAACAAAAGGAATAAGAATATAAAAACAAACCAGATTAAAAAACTAATTAAAAACCTTCACAAAATAGCAACAAAAAAGGACAAAGGCTAAAAAATAATAAAAATAAAATTGTTAAAAAATAAAAAACAATTCCCCTTCAAAAAAGTAAGGGAGAAAAGTGAAAAAGGTGGTAGAGGGAAGAAATTTGAAAATTAACCAGTAACTTCAAATATTCTGTAGGCTAAGGCACAAGGATCACAATGTCAAGGCCAGCCTGGGCAATTCAGACACTATTTAAGAAAATACAGAATTAAAATAAAAATAAAGAAATAAAAGAGCTGGGTTGTAGGTCAGGGTGTGAGCCTAGCATATGCAAATCCCTAGGTTCAATCCCAAGTATTGCAAAAGCATAAAATTGAAAATTAAAATTAAAAAGACATACAAAAAGAAAAAGAAAAAGAAGAAAGCAGGATGTTGTGGCTTAGATATTAGGTGGCCTCCATAGCTCCTGTGTGAGACAATGCAAGAAAGTTTAGAGATGAAATGATTGGGTTATAAGACATTTAATTTAATTAGTGCATTGATATCCTGATAGGGATTAATTTGGTGGTTAGTGTAGGCAGGTAGGTTGTGGCTGGATGAGTTGAGTCCATGTGGGTGTGCCTTTGGGGTTTATATTTTGTCCTTGATAAGCAGAGCTCCCTCTATCTGCTTCCAGGTGCTACGTCCTGAGCCGCATTCCTCTGCCATACTTTTCCACCATTACATCCTGCTTCATCTTGAGCACTGAAGAATAGAGTCAGCCATCTATGAACCGAGACCTCTGAAACCATGAGTCCTTAAATAAACTTATTTCCTCTAACTTTGTTCTTGTTGGGTCTTTGGTCACAGTGTGAAAAAGCTGACTAAAACACAGGAGAAGTGTGAAAAAGGAAGAAGGAAGGTATGAGAAAGATGAAAAGAGAGAAAAATGCAACCAGAATTAAAAAGTAAAGAAAGAAAAAATGAGAAATTAGAAAAATAATAATAATAATGATGAAAGGAAAAAAAGAGAGCCAAAAAATTCCTCTCTAGCTGAGGTAGCTGGAGATTCTTCTGTCTATGTCTTCTAAGGTTGGAATCTGCCAGGTATAGAGAACAGAATGGATTATGTCTATACGTTGTGATTCTTCTCAATTTGGGGCAAAAAGCATGCTGTACCCTGTATCTCTTATTGTACCAGTTAAGAGAAAGTTGGCCATACCAGAGCTGGATTCTCTTCAAAGATTTTTGGTATATGCACCTGGGGACATGGGGAATGTTGGTGCCACAGTGAACCTTCATGCTCACTGAGTTTTGGCAGATAATGGACCATGATGGGTACATGTATACATGATAAACAGGCTCTCTGTCTTTGTACTGGTAGCCTGGCCCATACTGGGGAATTGGCAAGCCCCTTTCACAACTGAGTTTTGGTAATATCTTGTCTGTAATGGGCAGACATATATTCCGGCCCAGAGGTTTTTACGTTGTGCATCCAGGAATGTGGCAAATGTTCAATTTTAGATGTTGCCTCATAATGCCTCAGGTATTGGGGGGAGGAGGTATAAGACCATCTAGTTCTGTGCTAGAGTGATTTTCAGAAGAAACAAGCACTTTGCTAGCCTTGGTCCTGTGTCTTCGGACGTGGTCCACAGGTGATGCCACATGTGATTAGTGTTGGTTCTTATCATGAAGGGTGGGATTACTGACCACTGTGACCTCCACTCCTCTTTTCTTCATAGCCTGTGCTCCCTACTGTATAATCCTCCCAGTGGGGCTCTGTCAAGACATTCCCCAAAGCCACAAATGACCCATGCAGCAATCTCCCACATAGCCAACACATCAGGGTGTCCACAGGGACCCTGATCTGTGACTGATCTGGGTTTTCTGATCCCCAAGGTAGTCCAGTCCCTAAAAACAGTGCTCTTCCAAAGGTGGTTACTAGTCACAGTGTTGAGCTTGAGAGGTCACTTTTAGACCAAAAATATGAACTGGATTTAAAGCTTATAAAAGTCATAGATTTCCTCTGCAGCTGGGACTGCCACACTGATGTTATTATGGATGTCTTTCATTCTCTCCAAGGTTACCTATGCTTGCAGTGTTAGGCTCCCTAATCTAAGCTGGGAAGCTTGAGCTAAAGTTGAAAATTACTTTTTCTGTGCTGTCTTTCTGATTTTCTGTGTAGGTCTCCCATCACTTCTTTCTTGATTACCAGAATTCTTCCTCCTTTGAAGTATAGTTTCTCTTTTGTTACCCTGATTCTTCTTTCACACAGAGTCTTATGAAAATTAATCTATCCCATCATCCTGATTATAATATTTTAAGGTCTGTTGGTTATGGAATTGTGTCATTTTTCATTATTCTGGTGTTTTTTTCTATTGCTCATTATCACCAGAATTTATCAATTTTATTAGAACAAAAAACTATAGAACTCAATAATACAATCAATAACTTAGACTTCACCAACATACATAGACTATTTCATCCTTCAACAAGGGAATACACATCCTTCTCAGCAGCACATGGATCCTTCTCTAAAATAGACCATATGTCATGCTACAAAGCAATTCTTAGCAAATACAAAAATGTAAAATACTACCCTATATTCTATCAGAACATAATGGAATAAAATTATAAAACAATGACAAAATAAAAAATAAAATCTACTCCAACATCTGGAGACTAAATAATATGCTACTAAATGAACAATGGGTTGCAAAAGACATCAAAGAGGAGATTAAAAAATTCTTACAGGTAAATGAGAATACTGATACAATGTACCAAAATCTCTGGGACACTATTAAGGCAGTACTAAGAGGAAAGTTCATTGAGTGGAGTTCGTTAAAAGAAGAAAAACTCAACAAATAAATGACCCAACATTACATCTCAAAGCCCTAGAAAAGAAAGAACAAATCAACACCAAAAGCAGAAGAAGACAGGAAATCAATGAGGAAAACTGGAATTCCATATGCAACAAAATGAAATTAAACCTCTATCTCTCACCATGCACAAAACTCAACTCAAAATGGATCAAGGATTTAGGAATATAACCAGAGACCCTGCGTCTAATAGAAGAAAAAATAGGTCCTAATCTCCATTAGATTGAAACAAAAGAAACAACTGAAAAAAACTGACAAAACACAAAGCTAGTTCTTTGGAAAATAAAATAAAATTGACAATTTTTAGTCATGCTAACAAAGAGGGAGAAGAAAATTCACTAATTATTAACATATATAATAAAAAAGTAAATATCATAACAGACACTACAGAAATACAGAATATAATTAGATATTATTTTGAAAACTTGTATTCCAATAAAATATGAAATATCAAAGGCTTTGACAAATTTCTAGAGTCATATGATTTGCCCAAATTGAATCAGGATGATATACACAATTTAAACAGATCAATTTCAAGCAATGAAATAGAAGATACCACCAGAAGCCTACCAACAAAGAAAATCTCAGGACCAAATGGATACACAACTGAGTTCTACAAGACCTTTAAAGAAGAACTAATACTATACTCTTCAAATTTATTTCAGGAAATAGAAAAAGAGGGAGCACTTCCAAATTCATTCTATGAGGCCAATAAAACCCTGATTCCAAAATCAGGCAAAGACACATCAAAGAAAGAAAACTTCAGACCAATATCTCTAATTAACATAGATGCAAAATTCTCAATAAAATTCTGGCAAATTTAATACATAAACATACCAAAAAGATAGTGCACCATGATCAAGTGGGGTTCATTCCAGAGATGCAAGGTTGGTTCAACATATGGAAATCAATAATTTATCACATCAATAAATTTAAAGATAAGAATCATATGATAATCTCAATAGACACAGAAAAAGCATTTGACAAAATACAGCACCCCTTTATGTTCAAAAACTGGGTATACAGGAACATATCTCAACATTGTAAAAGCTATCTATGCTAAGCCCCAGGCAACATCATTCTAAATGGAGAAAAATTGAAGGCATTCCCTCTAAAAACAGGAACAAGACAGGGATTCCCTCTTTCACCACTTCTATTTAACATAGTTCTTGAAACACTGGCAAAGGCAATTACACAGAAGAAAGAAATTAAAATGATATGTATAGGAAAAGAAGATCTCAATATCACTATTTGTCAATGATATGATTCTATACCTAGAAGATGCAAAACATTCCACCAGAAAATTTCTAGAATTAGTAAATGAAGTCACCGAAGTAGCAGGATATAAAATCAACATCCATAAATTAAAGGCCCTTCTGTATATCAGTGACAAATCCTCAGAAACGAGAAAAACTACCCCATTTACAATAGTCTTAAAACAATAAAATATTTGGGAATCAACGTAATGAAAAATGTGAAAGATCTCTACAATGAAAACTACAGAACACTAAAGAAAGAAATCAAAGAAGACCTTAGAAGATGGAAAGACTGCTCTTGGATAGGCAGAATTAATATTGTCAAAATGACCATACTATCAAAAGCACTATACAGATTTAATGTAATTCCAATAAAAGTCTCAATTACATTCCTCATAGAAATAGAAAAAGCAGTCATTAAATTCATCTAAAGAATAAGAGACCCAGAATAGCTAAAGCAATCCTTAGCAAGAAGAGTGAAGCAGGTGGCATCACTATACCAGACCTTAAACTATACTACACAGCAATAGCAACAAAAACAGCATGGTATTGGCATCAAAATAGACTTGTAGATCATCGGTACAGAATAAACAACACAGAAACCAACTAATATGAGATGAATACAGTTATCTCATATTAGACAAAGGTGCCAAATAGATATATTGGAGAAAAGATAGACTCTTCAACAAATGGTGCTGGGAAAACCGGAAATCCATATGCAGCAAAATGAAACTCAACCCTTATCACTCACCATGCACAAAACTCAACTCAAAAGTGGATCAAGGACCTAGAAATGAGAGACCCTAAGCCTAATGGAAGAAAAAGTAGGCTGAAGTCTCCATCATGTCTGATTAGGTCCCTACTTCCTTTATCAGATCCTTAGTACAAGAATTAAAATAAAAAATCAATAAATGGGATGGATTCAAACTAAAAAGCTTATTCTCAACAAAAGAAACAATAAGTGAGATGAATACAGAGTGAATATATTTTGGGAGCAAATTTTTGCCACATGCACAGCAGATAGAGCACTAACCTCTAGGATATATAAAGAACTCAAAAAACTTAACAACAAAAGAAAAAAAAATCAAATAACCCAATCAATAAATGGGCCAAGGAACTGAACAGACACTTCTCAGAAGATAATATATGATCAATCAACAAATATAGGAAAGAATGCTCAACATCTCTAGCAATTAGAGAAATATAAATCAAAACTATTCTAAGATTCATCTCACTCCAGTCAAAATGGCAGCTATTAAGAATACAAACAACCAGAATTATTGGTGAGGATGTGCAGAAAAATTCACACTCATATATTCCTGATGGGACTGCAAATTTCTGCAGTCAATATGGAAAGCAGAATGGAGATTCCTTGAAATCTGAGAATGGAACCACCATTTGACCCAGTTATCCCACTCCTCAGTCTATTCCCAAAGGACTTAAAACTGCATACTTCAGGGACATAGCCACATCAATGTTTATAGCAGCACAATTTACAATAGCTAAACTGTGGAACCAACCTAGATGATCTTCAGTAGATGAATGAATATAGAAAATGTGAGATGTGTGTGTGTGTGTGTATGTGTATAATATGTATATATTGTGTATGTGTATAATATGTATATATTATACACATACACAATTTATACACATACACAATGGAATATTATTCAGCATTAAAAGAGAATAAAATAATCATGGCATTTGCAGGTAAATGGATGGAGTTGGAGAATGTAATGCTAAGTGAAATTAGCCAATCCCAAAAAAACAAATGCCAGATGTTTTCTCTGATATAAGGATGTTGATTTATGAGAGTGGGAGCATTGGAGGATTAGATAAACACTTGATAAGACAAAGGGGTGGGAGAGGAAGAAAGGGGGTGTGGGGGTAAGAAAGACTGTGGAAAGAGATGGACATCATTACCCTAAGTACATGTATGAAGACACGAATGGTGTAACTCTACTTTGTGTACAACCAGAAATATAAAAAATTGTGCCCTGTATGTGTAATATGAATTTTAAATGCATTCTGCTGTCATATATAACAAATTAGAATAAATTTTAAAAATCTAAAAAAATAATATGGGCATATTTTAAAAATATTGCTGTGATTTTTATTTTAACTCCACTTTATATAACACTTAAAGACCCCAAAGTAATGGAAAATGTTTAATAACTTGAAAAGGAATTAAAAATAATGATCTGAAGCTAATGGAAATGGATATAAGAGAATACAGATTTACAACTCAATAAAAGCAGAAATGTTCTATGTTGTATTTATGTTCTAAATGAGAAATTTAAAAAGAGACAGATATCATAAAATAGAACAAAACAGATATCTTCTATACAGTTGAAATACTTTAGGATTATGGTGTATAGTGTACAAATATAAATATTTACTTACCAACCACTTTGTCTAAGTCTAACTGAAATATTATATCACTAATCGATGGCTGCAATTTTGGAAGGTTTTTTGATGTATCTGAGGTTGCTTCATATTTAGCTGTAAATAGTAATAGAGCACCAGATTAGTTCATTTAAAAAGATAATGAACATCTTTTTATATATCAAAAATTACATAAGACTAATTAGTAGTATATTACCTTATAGTCACATAAATCTATTTACTTCAAAATTTAACATCCTAATTACTCAATTAAATGCAAATATGCTCAATAATCTTAAAAAGCTATAAAAGTAGTCACCTTATGACAAGTATTATCTGGACAACTTTTCAAATATTATCTCATTAATTCTCAAAACAATTGAAGTAGCTATTTTATTCCCCTTTAACAGATTAAGAAGGTAGAGTTTAGAGTTATTATGCATATTATTAAAAAGTCACAGTTATTAAAAGCAAAAACTTTAAATGAATTGGTTCTTTTGGATTTCAGAAACTATTCTCCAGTTAATAAATGCCTACTGGGACTGGGCATGCAATATTGGTAAAATGAACCTGGTAATAATTGGGGTGGCATAAAAAAGCAGAGGTGAAGTGGAGAGTATCTGTTTTACATAAAACAATTATACTCACTGATTGCCACAAATGCAGATTGATGTTCTGAAGTCTTCTAAATTCTCAAAAGAAATAAAAAATCTAGACATTTGTAAGAGTTGAAAGAGTTGTAAGAGTTTTAAGCATATTTAAAAGACAAAACAAGTCATTAGAACCACAGAGGACTACTTATTCTTAGGAAAAGATTAATTCTAATTTATGGGTGGTATTTGAGATCCAATCAGTGGTATATTCCTTTAGAAAATATCACACTTACCAATCAATGTGTCTTGCTACTACATAGAATCAGGGAAAAGTAATTTTGGATCATATTGTCCAGTTGTCTAGCCCTCATCAAATCACTTCTAAGGTGCGTCATTATGTGTCTTCCAGGGACAGTTGGTTTTATATTAACTTAAAATGTGTTTATCAACAATAAGTGCTGGAGAGGATGTGGGGAAAAGGGCACTCTTGTTCATTGCTGGTGGGACTGCAAATTGGTGCAGCCAATTTGGAAAGCAGTATGGAGATTTCTTGGAAAGCTGGGAATGGAACCACCATTTGACCCAGCTATTCCCCTTCTCGGTCTATTCCCTAAAGACCTAATAAGAGCATGCTACAGGGACACTGCTACATCGATGTTCATAGCAGCACAATTCACGACAGCAAGATGGTGGAATCAGCCTAGATGCCCTTCAATAGATGAATGGATAAAAAAAAATGTGGCATTTATACACAATGGAGTATTACTCTGCATTAAAAAATGACAAAATCATAGAATTTGGAGGGAAATGGATGGCATTAGAGCAGATTATGCTAAGTGAAGCTAGTCAATCGTTAAAAAACAAATACCAAATGACCCCTTTGATATAAGGGAAGTAAACAAGGACAGGGTAGGGACGAAGAGCTTGAGAAGAAGATTTACATTAAACAGGGATGAGAGGTGGGAGGGAAAGGGAGTGAGAAGGGAAAGTGCATGGAAATGGAAGGCGATCCTCAGGGTTATACAAAATGATATATAAGAGGAAAGGAGGGGTAAGACAAGATAATACAAATGGAAGAAATGATTTACAGTAGAAGGGGTAGAGAGAGAAAAGGGGAGGGGAGGGGAAGGGAGGGGAGGGGGGATAGTAGAGAATAGGACTGACAGCAGAATACATCAGACACTAGAAAGGCAATATGTCAATAAATGGAAGGGTAACTGATGTGATACAGCAATCTGTATACGGGGTAAAGTTGGGAGTTCATAACCCACTTGAATCAAACTGTGAAATATGATGTATTAAGAACTGTGTAATGTTTTGAACGACCAACAATAAAAAAAATGTGTTTATTTTTTGTAGTGCCAATTGAACCCAGGGGTGTTTTATCACTGAGATTGACTAAAGATGATGAACATCTTTTTATATATCATTATTAGCCATATGTACCTCTTTTGAGAAGTGTATGTTCAGTTCATTTGACCACTTATTAATTGGTTTATTTCCTTTTATGGTGTTAAGTATTTTGTGGTTTTTATTGGTGCTTTTAATGACACATAATAGTGGAATTCATTGTGATATTTTCATATATGTATATAGCATAATTTGATCAATCTCATTCCCTAGTATTTTTCCTTTCTGTACTCTCTTCCCTCTTCCTGTCCACTTCCCTTACTGCACTTCCTTATACTAATATATTTTTTTAAAGAGGGGGGGAGAGGGAGGGAGAGGGAGAGGGAGGGAGAGAAGGAGGGAGAATATCTTTTTTTTTTTGTAGATGGACACAACACAATGCTTTTTTTTATGTGGTTCTGAGAATCAAACCTGGGTCCCACCTGAGCTAAGTGAGCGCTCTACCACTGAGCATCATTCCATTAATTATCATTAATGTATAATTAATACATTATAAGTATATATAAAAGTGTGACTCATTATGTAATATTCATAAATAAACAGAGCATAATTTAGTCAATTTCATATGACAGTATTTTCCCATGCCCTCCCCAATTTGGAACCCCTTCTTCTACTCTATTTGTCTCCCTTCTATTTTGGGGAGATTGTTGTTTTATTCCTTTGTTTTCTCTCTAACTTCTATGTATATTTCTACATACATTCGAATCTTGAATTTCTGAGAATGGGTTATTTCACTTAGCATAATGTTCTCCAGTTCTATCCACTTAACAGCAGATGGCAAACTTTCACTATTTCTTTATGTGTGTGGAAAACAGTGTGTGTGTGTGTGTGTGTGTGTGTGTGTGTGAGAGAGAGAGAGAGAGAGAGAGAGATTATCTGTTGATAGGTTTTTAAAGCTGGTTCCATAACTTGGCTATTATGAATGTTATCACTATGATATGCTGATTTTAATTCTTTTGAACAAGCACCAATTAGTGAGATAGCTGAGTCCATTCCTAGTTTTTGCAGAATATTTATAAAGTCTTCCAAAGTGGTTGCTCTAATTTGTAGTCCCAAATCTTTCCCTCCACATTCTCACCAGCATTTATTATTATTTGTATTTTTGACAATTGCCATTGTAACTGGACTGAGATAAAACTTCAGTGCAATTTTTCTTGCTGTTAATTTTTAATTTCATTTTTATGATCTGACAAGATATAAGGGATTATTCGACTTTTGGTATTTGCTAATTTGCTTTGTCTCCTAAACTATGATCTATCTTGGAGAAAATTCTGTGAACTTCTGAGAATAAAGTAAATTCAGCTGTTGTTGGAGGAACTATTCTATATATTTGATTTATATATTATATACATATATATTATATGTGTTCCACTTGATTTATAGTACTTTTTACATATAAAGTATATTTATCGATTTTATGTCTGGATGACCTGTCTCTTAGTGAGAGGGGTTTGTGCAAATAATCCACTATTATAGTACTGGTGTCTACATGAAACCTTATGTGTTTTATGTAATTAGATGCACCTAATATGAAGGCATTATATTTGCTATTGTTATATCTTCCTGTTGGGATTGTTCCGTTTATCAGTGTAAAATTAACGTACTTGTCCTTGCTGATTTAAGTTTTACTTAAAATCTGCTTTGAAAAAAAATAAAATCTGCTTTGTTAGATACAAAAATAGACACTCCTACTTGTTTTCAGACTCCCTTTGAAGAAATATCCTTTCCATCCTTTAACTTTCAGGGTGAATGTATTTGCCTATAAATCTATTGCAAATTGCATAGAGCTGGCTCGTGTTTTTATCCACTCTGCCAGTCAATGCCTTTTACTTGGAGAGTTGAAGCTGTAAATATTGAGTTATTATGGAGAGATGTTTATTATTTCTTGCTATCTTGATTTGTTTCATGTACTTATTTCTGTCTTAATTTTTATTTGCTTAGCTGCCCGTCTAGTAAGCTTCATTATTCATTTGGGAGCTCTGGGATTTTTAAAGTTCTTCTCAGTGTAGATTTCACTGAGTGTTTTCTGTAACGCAGGCTTATGAATTCTTTTAGTTTATCATTGAAAAGTTTTTCTCTTTGATTCTAAAGTATAGCTTTGCTGGACATAGCAATTTTGGTTAGCAATTACTTTTTTAGATGGATTATTTCATTCCATGCCCTTCTGGATTTTAGAGGGTAAGATGAGAAGTCAAAAGTAAGTCTCATTGTTTACCTCTAAATGTGACCTGACAATTTTTCCTTGAGAATTTTAATATCCTGTCCTTAGCCTTTATGTTAGGTATTTTAATTATGATGCAGCTTGTTCCTTTTTGATCTTGTTTGTTCCATATTCATTTATGTGTATGTCCATCTCATGCCTAAGTTTTGAAATTTTTTCTGATATTATTTCACTAAAAAGGATATTAATGCCATTAGCCTCTATCTCAGTATCCTCTTTAATTCCAATCACTCCCAAACTTGGTCTCAGTGTTGTGCCAAAGTTCACATATATTCTGATCATGACTTTTAAATTTTTTTTCCTTTAATGCTTACTGAGTATGCAGATTCATATTTCCTCCTGTCTTCCGGGCCCGAAGTTCTCTCTAATCTATTGGTGATACTTTCAATTGAACCTTTGTCAAGAAAAAGATGGCTGTATCTGTGTGGGTTTATTTATGTGTCCGCTATTCTATTTCATTGGTCTATATATCTGTTTTCATGCCACTACCATACTTTTTATGTTACTATGGCTGTATAGTATATTTTGAAATCAGGTATTGTAATGATGCCTCCAGTATTGCTTATTTTGCTCAGAATGGATTTGACAATTCTGGGTTATTAACTCATTCGCTTCAGAATTTTTTTCTAGTTCTATAAAGACCATCACTGATACATTTGATGAAGGTTGCATTAATTCTGTAGATCAATTTTGATAATATGGCCATTTTAACAATATTAATTCTGCCTATCTATGAATATGAGGGGTCTTTCTATCTTCTATTTCTTTTTTCATCATTGTGTAGTTTTCTTTGAGGTATTTTACCTCCTTGGTCAGGTTCATTCCTATGCATTTTATTCATTTACTTATTTTGAAGCTATTGTGAATAGAATTGCTTTCCTGACTTCTTTCATAGCATATTCATGGTTGGTGTATGGAAAAGTTATGATTTTTGTATGTTGACTTTGTACCCTGGTACTTTGTTGAATTTGTTTATCAGCTCTAAAAGTCTACTAATGGAGTTTTTTGATCCTCTAAGTGTAGAATAATATCCTCCTATCCCTGAAATCAGGGATAAGCTGACTTATTCCTTTCCTATTTCCTATCTTTTCCTTTCTTATTTGTACTTCTTTCACTTCCTTCTTTTCTCTAATTGCTCTGGCTAAAATTTCAAATACTATGTAGGACTGTAGTAGTGAGAGTGGATTTCCTTGTCTTGTTCCTGATTATAGAGAACAAGCTTTCTGTTCTCCTCCATTCTGTACAATGTTAGCTTTGGGTTTGTCATAGATAGCATTTATTATGTTAAGGTAAGTTCCTTCTACTTATAGTTTCTTTAGCCTTTTTGTCATGAAAGGATATTCAATTTTGGCTAGAATTTTTCTGCTTATTCATCTATTCAGATGCCCATGTGACTTTTCTTTTTTTCTATTTATGTGATGTATCATATTTATTAATTTGCATATATTGAACCAAACTTGCATCCTTGGAATGAAGACAACTTCATCATGGTGAACAATCTTCTTAATGTGTTTCTAAATGTAAATTGCTAATACATTATTAAGATTTTTTGCCACCATGCTCAGGTGGATTTTTACATCTACCTTCATAAGGGATTTTGGTCTATAATTTTCTTTCTTTGGTGTATCCTCATCTTGTTTTGGTAACAAGGTAGTACTAGCTTTGTATAACAAAGTTTGGAAGGATTCCTTCTTCCCTTTATATTTCATGGAATAATTTGATGAAATTGGAGATAAATTTCTGGTAAATACAGTTATTAATGCATCTGGTTATAGGGTTTTCATTGTTAGAAACATTTTTATTACTGCTTTTATTTCTTTCATTGTTATTTGTCTGTTTAAATTTCCAATATCCTCTTGTTCAAGTTTGGTACATTGTGTCAATAAATTTATACACATATATAGCTTTTCCAATTTGTTGGAATATAAATTTTCAAAATAGTCCCTAATGATCCTCTGGATTTCAGTGTTATCTGTTATAATATCTCATTTTCACCTCTAATTTTATTAATTGTGTCTTCTCTCTCTTTCTTGGTAGTTTGGCTAAGGGTTTATAAATCTTGTTTATCTTATCACAGAACCAAACATTTCATTGATTATTTTTGTATTGTGCTTTGATTTCCCCTTTAATTAATTTCACTTCTGGTATTTCTTTCTTTTCTTCTACTGTTTTCAGATTATTTTGTTCTCATTTTTCTAATACCTTGTGATTCACCATTAGAGTGTTTGTGATTGCTCTGATTTTTTTACATAGACCCTTATAGCTATAAATGTCCCTCTTAAAAGATCCTTTGATGTATCCCACAGAATCTGGTGTGTTGTGCTTCTATTTTCATCTGAATATAAGAATTTAAAAATTTCTTCTCTGATTTCTTCAGTGACCCATTTATCATTCAAATGTTTAGTTTTCAAATTCCATTTATTTTTCCAGTTTCAGTAGATTTTCTTTATGTTGATTTTTAACTTCATTCCATTGTGATCTGACAAGATGCAATAAATTCTTTCAATATTATTGTATTTCTAAGACTTTATTGCCTAATATATCTTTTTATATTTTGGAGAAAGTCCCCTAAGCATCTCAAAACAGTGTATTTAGCTGTTGTAGTTTAAATATTCTGCAGATGTGCCTTAAGTTTATTTGATATATAGCACAGTTTAACCTTTTTTTAAATACTTTATCTGAATGATCTATCAATTAGTGAGAGTAGTCGATTAACCCATTAAGTCTCAAGTTTTAAATTGTGCAAATATTTCAATGAAGTTGACAAAGATGCATTAAAATGGGTTGGAAATAATCTACATCTTATATTTTATTATATTAATATTAATCCATATTATTTCATGTTACAATTATAATTTTCTATTATAGAATTGTCATTATATGCTACCTTTGTGTTCAGTTATTGTCTTTTAGGACTTGAAATACTTTATTCCATGCCCTCCTAGACTAAAGTTTCAGCTAAGATGTTTATTTTTACTCTGGTACATTTGCTTTTTTCAGAAACTTGGCCTTTTTTTTTTACTAACAGCTTTAAAATGTTTTGTTCTGAGTGTTTGGTATTTTATAGTATGCTATGGGAGAGGTTCTTTCTTGTGTCTATATAAGTTCTAAATGCTTCCAGTGTCTGCATGTGCATCTCATTCTCAAGATGAGGGAATGTTCCTGCTGTTATTTCACTGAAAAAGTTTTCAATGCCATCTGTCTCTATTTCCACACCTTTCTCAAGACCTCGGACTCTTAAATTTGGCCTATTAATGTTGTTCTAGAGCTCTTGTATATTCTGTTCATATTTTCTTATTTTTTCTAAATGTTCTAGTTCATCCACCTTGTCTTTGAGCCCCAGTATTCCTTCTTAGTTTGATATAGTTTTTAAAAAAATTATTCTTTTTAGTTATACATGACGGTAGAATGTATTTTGACTGTTGATTTAGTTTGTGAGAGTATCCCTTGAATTTTTTATTTGGATAATTCAGTTTTTTATTTGAAAGATTTCTATTTTGTTCTGTTATTCTTACTCAGAATCTCTATTTCTTCATTGAAATGCTCTTTCATGTTCTGTATCATTCATTCTTTAGGTCTTCTTTTAATTCATTGATAATTTTAACAATCAATCTTTTGAACCCTTATCTGGCTTTCCTATGTTTCAATATCTATGGATTCAATCATTTGGGAGTTTTTAATTTTGAAAGTGTCTTCTTACATTGTCTTGTCATTTCCTCTCTATTGAGATTTGTACATCTGCTGGGATAGATATCTCTTCCATTGTTATGAGTTTTTTTTTTTTTTTTTTAGTGACTTGCTTTCTCATTTTTTCCCTGGGATAGGCACATCATACAGAGAAAACATCTTACTAAAGCACCCATTAGATGTATTCAAAGTACTGTGTTTAAATCCCAGCACCTTTTTGAGAGGAGAGGATAACCACCAGTAACAGAGGTAGCAAACTATAAACTAACACATAAATAATATCTACAACTCCACTAACTAAAGAAAAGGGGAATAATAATACAGTATGGGCTGATAATTAGTCAATAAAGAATGTAAAAATAGGGTTTTAATTTAAATGAAAAATACATAAAGGTATTCTGTCTATCTACAACTG
Organism: Ictidomys tridecemlineatus; assembly: GCF_052094955.1. NCBI lineage: Eukaryota > Metazoa > Chordata > Mammalia > Rodentia > Sciuridae > Ictidomys > Ictidomys tridecemlineatus. The sequence goes on from NC_135486.1 coordinate 91,696,773, forward strand.
AAAAACAAAGAATGTAAAATTAACATTATACTATATAGAACACAAAAAAGGGAAAAAAAGACAAAAAGAAGACAAAAGGTGGTAAGAAGGGAAGAGAGACAGAAGAAGAGAAATTGAAAAATGAAAAGGGTAGAGTATACAAATTAGAAAGAAGAAAAATGATAAATATAATGAATTTAAAAAGTATTTTAGAGATGCAGGAGAAGCAAAATGAGAAGAGGAAGACAAAATTAAACGGAGGATATAAAAATGAGAATTAAGAAAAAAGTAGAGAAAATAAATAAAATTAATGAATTTTAAAAAGCCACACAGAATTGCATAAAACTATTCAATAATAATTAATGATGGAAATCAAAACAAACCAACACAAAAGACAGTACCAGCAAAACAAAAAACTAATATTAAAAACATTGCCAAGGTTTTTTGTTGGAGATCCTTCGAATTCAGGTACTTCTGATTTGGAATCACTCAGGAATTGGGGGAGCAATAAATGTTCAAGCCTTAGTGCTATATTCTCTGTCTCTGGATATGAAGGCAGCAACTGAATCCACTGGCACTGTCCTGAGATAAGAGTCTTGCGTGTGTACATCTAGATTAGCATTCCGCTTCAAAACACTGGAATTCAGACTTTGGAGCCTATCTACACAGTCCTCACCCTGCCCAACTATGGCATGCACCTATGTGGTTTTGTGAGCTCTATAATAGCCTGAGTGTTGGTGTGCTCTCTGTTGGCACAGAGGTGATGTACCCTTGGTGTTTGCTCTCCAGCATCCAGATTTCTCCCTTATGTGGCCTGCTGCTTTGTGTGCTAGTGGGGAGAAGCACAGTGTTCCTGAGATTAATCTAGTCTTCACCCAATCTTTCTCTGGAGCTGCCAAGGAGGCCTAGGCTGCTCCATGGTGGGCCCAGGTGCTACAGAGCCTCCTGCTTGCCCAGAAAGGATGGTGCTGGAGTGTCCTCAGCCATGTGGGTAGAACCCTCCCCAGTCCACACAACAGGTGTGTTGTGTGTGTGTGTGTGTGTGCGCGCGTGTGTGTGTGTGTGTGTGTGTGTGTGTGTGTGTGTGTGTGTGTGAGAGAGAGAGAGAGAGAGAGAGAGAGAGAGAGAGAGAGAGAGAAAGCGAGCACGGCACGCATCTGGAAAAATCTTGGTATATAGGGGAAAGTGTGTACACCCTACTCTTCTTTCTTCCATCAATAGTAGATCTTAGCAGACTTGTACTTGGAGCAATTTCATGGTATCTATATAGATGGTTTAATCAATAGCATTTGAAATTACAATATTTACTACTATCATCAGATGAGATAAAAATGCAGGAATTTGTCTCAAAATTTTAAGCTTAGGTATGACCTTCACAACGTGGCTTCTCACCACAGCTCTCCATTCAGAAAAAGAAAAGTGAGTACTTCTTATGTGCCAGCCCACTATTGAACTCCTGTATTATCTAAGTTCAATCTGATTTCTCTTCTGCTCCTTTTTCCAAGGCCATATTTTCAACTTTGCCTTTTTTTCTTTCCCTTTGTATCCGTGCCTGTGCTAGCAACATCCCCCCTGTCTGTGCTAGTAACATGAGTGCAAATATTCCAAGCATACAAAATTAGACAAAAAAATCAAGAATAAATTTATCTAGATTATAGCTAATATATTTTAGTAGATAATATTTAACAAAGAATTTAAAAATGAATTAAAATATATATTTAAAAATATATGTAAAAATAATTGTAATAGTTCTATAAAATTCTAGAAAAAGTATTTCCTAAGGTAGTATTCAATGAAATACTATTAACAGAAAAAGAAAAAGACAGTGCTCTTTGGTCAAATAAATTTTTAAAATGCAATATAATAATTAGAATATTAGAGACTATGACAAGTAACAGGTAGTATTAATAGCATTAGAGCATTTGCTAGTTCCACCATACTCCAAGTTTTTGGTAAATTATGTACTAAAATATTCAGCCTAAGGAAAAATTCAACTGTAAATCCATAAACAACTGATCTATGTGTAGAACACTTTTTAAATCATTAAATATTTGGACTATTGTTTTAAAATACATTCATCAATATCATACATACTTTTCAATTTTTGAGACTGGAGAGCTCTATGTATTTTCTTTTGATTCTTATATTCTGAATATGACTCTAGATCTTCATATTCAAAACTTTCATTCATATCTTGTTCTACAAATAAATTTTAAAAAAGCTTTTAGCAAATTTAACAGAGACAAGATTAAAAATTATCTATTATTTTCTTATCTTAATAGGAATAAAATTTTAATCTGAAAGTTAGGAAAATATTAATATATAATTACACCAAGTAAGAAGGGAAAATTATCTCAATAAAGGCAAGCCGTTAATTTGATAAATTTCACATCTACTTCTGTTAAAACTCTTTGAAAAATCAGAAACACTGATATACTATACTGCAACACACATTTACTCCCACTTCTACCTCACTCCAACAACTAATACCTTGATATCTAGTGATGCACCGAAAGCCATTCCTAATAATTATAATAATATAATAATTTACATAATTTTAATAGGAATGATAATTATCTACTTCTAATAAAGTGGTATTAGAAGAAATACAATAAAGTAGAAATATGATAATCTTCTGTTAATATTACTTATATGAACATATATTTGTCAGAGTTATGATATAGTTATTTGATTTAAAAGTTTAAAGAGAAATTTAAAATAATGTATATTATTTTAAGAATACATATATTTTCAGTCACTAATTCCTATACCCAGATTTTTAATAAAATTGGGTTCAGGTATTATACCTAATATAAATATTTTCATATAGCTATCCCAAATTATTTAATCATTATGTAGTATGTTTCTACCTATAACACTGAAATTTATTTTCTCACACCCTACCTTTGTTACATTATGAACAGCAAATTATATTTTAATTCAATTCCTTTTATTAGTAATATAAATGTATTTGATCAACAATAAATATGCTATTTCTTTTTCTGTTGAAGGAAATACCTCTCTGTTTGGGCAATATTTTTTTTTGTCTTTTGTTTCCACCAGATGAAAGGCAACACATTTTGTGGTGGTAATTATCAATTATTTTATCAACACTAGTATATACAGGAAGATTGTTGTTTTCCTTTAGCAAATTTGTGTTTGCCACTTTGCTGAACACTCATATTATATTGAATATTTGACTTTCACTTTTTAATGGTACAAGTCTAATAATCTAAAAGCAATAAAAATGTAGTATCAATACTTCTAATATTTATAATACAGATTATTTTTCTTTTCATATTACACTGATTAGATATTTTAGAAGATTGTTTCATTTAGCAACAATAGCAATTTTATCTTGATTTCAACTTTAATTGTATATTTTAATTTGCAATGTAACATGTTAAGAAAGCCCTATTTGTTTCATGCTTTAAAAATCAAGAACTGATATATAGCTATACAAAAATGAAACATACAAAAGTAATAAGAAAACACATAAACAGCCTTTCTTTTCATCAGTTTATCAACTTTTTTGTTACTTAAGATCTGAACTTGAGGAACATACTGTCTTCTTTGTGATTGTTAAGAACAATTACATGTTAAAAGATTAACTACAAGAAATTCTGGTAGTAACAGAGAGATGGTAGTAAAAGAAAGAGAGTACAGGAAGGAATTGTATGAAAGGGAAGAGGAAATTGTTTTACAATTTAAAATTCAAATCTAATTAGATTCTTCCAAGATTTTAGTATCTTCCAAGATTCTAGTTTCCTGGGGGTGACAATAGCAGAGTAAAGAACCAGGTTATCTGAGTTTGAAATTCATCTCTATTTATGTGAATTTAGACAAATTACCTCATGTCTCGCTCTCCTTATCTTTTAGGTGATGATAACAATACTATTTCACTCCCAGCCTTTCTTTATGATTACTTATTTATTTTATAAAAACCATTTAATAAATAATAAATATTTGCTATTTTTATTTTATTAGGTATAAAAATCAAAACTAGTTAGCTTGATATACATTTGTAATCACTTTCCAATTTTTTTTTGTTTTAAATGTTTATATGACTTAAAATTATGTGCTGATATTGAACATACCAAGTGTTTCCTCTTGGGCAATTTTGCGTTTCTTACTTTGAGGATGATCTTTTGATTTTGAGTCTCTTGGCAAAGGACTTTCAGCACACATTGGAATTAATTCCTGATCTATAAAACAAATGTTTGAAATATGGTAAAGTGAAGCATTCATCTACTCTAAAAACATGTTGAAACACAATGGCCATTTTTTAGGATGAAAAATTTAATATTAAATTGAATACCATCACTCAAACTCTCATAAATTATAACAAAATTCACATGCCTGAAAAAGTCAATGAACTTAACACATATTGGCATCCCTCTCCTTTGTGCAACTCAAAAAATTCAGGACAAAATATTTATATAATAACAAATACAGGAGATCAAGGATAGTGGCCTGAGACCAATTTAGGTTAAAAAGTCCTAATTCATTATTCCTTATCCTATCACTCCTCCTTTATCCTTTAGCATTATATATAAAGAACACCGGTGATAAGCAATATTTTAGGTTACAGAGGGGAGTAAGAGTAAATATATATTATTCTGAAATTATACAGATTTTAATGGAACCTAAGTTTTCCTTGAGTTGGAGATACATTTTCAACATCTGGATAAAGAAAAAAGGGAAGGATGCTGAGGGGGAAAGAGGTAGACTGAGAAAGTATGCTTTATTTTGCCCTCCAGATTCACTTCCAATTGTTAGTAGCATTTCATAACCAAAATACCTGACATGAAAAATTAGAGGAGGAAAATTTATTTTCGTCTTAATGGTTTCAGTGGTTTAGTTCATGGTTAGCCAACTCCATTACTTTGGGCCTGAGGTGAGTTTAGAACATCACAGCAGAAGGGCATGGCAGAACAATGCTTCTCATCTCATGGAAGCCAGGAAGAAAAGAGAGTAGGAGAGGATTGAGGGACAAGATAAAGTGCAGTGGCATGCGCAGTTTAACCTACCTCCTCCAGGCATTCCCTACCTTCCTACAATTACCACTCACCAGTCCTTTCAAACATTAATCCACTTATGAAGTTACAACTCCATTATCTAATCATTGCCTAAGAGCTCTTCCTGTGAACTTGGATATATTGGGAACCATGCTTTCAAAATATGAGCTTTGGGGTGCACATGAAATGTCCAAACCATAACACCAACTTTTTCTCATTGTTATATGTGCTGAAAAGTGAAGCTAAGGGAGATTATTAGAGAAGAGGAAGGTGGTTAGGGGTCAAAGAAGAAGATGGGAAGGAGGACAATGGGGGAAGAAAAGGGATCAAAGTAAATTATATGCATGTATATGGCTACAGTGAAGCCAGTAATTCTAATTAATATGCATTAGTAAAAAGTGATACATCACAAAATAGACTTAAAGCCAAGAATCACATGATTATCTCAACAGATGCAGAAAAAGTATTTGACAAAATATATCATCCACTCATTTTTAGAACATTGGAAAACAATAGGAACATGGAAGGAACATATTTCAACATTGTAAAAGTTATATATGACAAAACAAAGGCCAACATCATTCTAAATGGAAAAAAATTGAAAGCAATTCCCTCTCTACAAACAGGAACAAGACAAGGATGCCTTGTTTCATGACTTCTATTCAACATACTCTTTGAAATACTAGTCAGAACAATTAGGCAAAATAAAGAAATTAAAGGGATATGAATAGAAAAAGAAGAGCTCAAATTATCTTAGTAGACCCAACAATGGGAGGCCATCAGTAAACTTCTAGGACTTATAAATGAATTCAGCAAAGTAGCAGGGTACAAAATCAACACCCATAAATCAATTACACTCCTATATCCCAATGATCAATCAGCTGAAGGAGAAATTAGGAAAAGCCTCAAGAAAAAAACAAACAAACCCAAATGCTTAGGAATCAATCTAACAAGAGAAGTAAGAGATCTGTATAATGAAAACTACAGAACACTGAAGAAAGAAATTGGTGAAAACCTTAAGAAGATGGAGAGACCTCCCATGCTCTTGGATAGGCAGAATAAATATTGTCAAAATAACCATATTACCAAAAGTACTATACATATTCAATGCAATTTTCATCAAAATGCCAATGATGTTCTTCATAGAATTAGAAATAACTGTCATGAAATTCATTTGGAAAAATAAGAGGCCCAGAATAAGTAAAGCAATTTTAGTGAGAAACATGAAGCAAGAAGTATCACAATCAGATCTTAAATTATATTACAGTGCTATAGTAACAAAAACTGCATGTTAGGGCACCAAAATAGGCAAGAATAAAAATGGAATTGAATAGAAGACATAAAGACAAACCCACATAAATACAATTACCTCATACAAGGAAAAGACACCAAAACAAACAAAAATAACCCCCCCACACATACACACACTGGAGAAAAGATAGCCAAAGATAGCCTCTTCAACAAATACATAAGTAATAAAATGAGAATTAGCCCCTATCTCTCACTCTGCACAAATATCAACTATAAGCAGATCGAAGACCTAAGAATTAGACCAGAAACCCTGCACATACGAGAAGACAATGTAGACCCAACACATCAACATATTGGCATAGGAACTTACTTTCTTAACAAGACTCCTAAAGCACAAGAAATGAAATTTTTTAAAAACCAACCAACAAACGAGATGTCATCAAACTAAAAAGCTTCTTTACTACAAAATAAACATCAAAAGCATGAAGAGTGATCCTACAAAATGGAAGAAAATTTTTGCCACCTGCACCTCAGATAGGGCATCAATTTCCAGAATACACAACAGACTCAAAAAGCTTAACACACACACACACACACACACACACACATACACACACACACACATACACATCAATCAATAAATGATCAATGGAACCGAACAAACCCTTCTCAAAAGAAATACAAATGATCAACAAATATATGAAAAAAAGTTCAACATCTCTAGCAATTAGAGAAACGTAAATTAAAACTACACTTAGACTTCATCTCAATTCAGTCAGAATGGCAATTATCAAGAATAAAAGTAACAAAAAATGATGGTGAGGATGTGGCGAAAAAGATTCATTGATTGGGCTGAAATTTGGTACAACTTCTCTGGAAAGCAGTATGAAGATTCCCCAAAAGACTTGGAATGGAACCATTTCACCCAGTTATCCCACTCCTCAGCATATATCCAAAGGATTTAAAGTCAACATAATGTAATGACACAGTCACATCAATGTTTATAATAGCCCAATTCACAATAGCCAAGCTATGGAAACAACCAAGATGGCCATCAACCAATTAATGGATAAAGAGATTTTGGTATATATACACAATAGAATATTACTCATTCATAAAGAATAATGACTTGTTATGGTATTTGCCAATAATGGATGGATCTAGAGAATATCATGCAAGTAAAATAAGCCAAACTCAGAAACTCAAGGTCAAATGTTTTCTCTCATATGCAGAAGCTAGTGTAAAAATAAAGAAAAGTGGGAGAAAAAGAAAAGAATAGTATAACGAACCAATCAAATATAAATTAACAGTCAAGCAAATGGAAGTCTAGTAAAGAGAGTTGGAGAGGGGAGGGAGCATGGGAGAGTGAAAGAGGGCATCATGAACTGAAATTGATTTCTATGCATCTATTTGGAGTTTGTTGAGCTGAACCCAACTACTATGCACAACTAAAAAACTCTTAATAAAACGAAAACTGTGTTGATTTTTAAAAAAAACATACTAAAATGATATAACTATCAGGTTGAATTGCCATTTTTATAGCTCAAAATAGAGGTAACTATATCTGACTTGACTTTAATAAAGAAAAACAAGGAAAGTATTACTTTAAAATCAATATAGTAGTTACCACAGTGCGGAGGGAAAAAGTTGTGAGATTTTTGTATTAGTATTACTCTATTTCTTGACCTAGCAAGGGTTATCCTAGAGTTAATTATAAAATTTTTGTTATAATCTATAAATATCTTACATAGATTTTTTTTGGTGGTGCTGGGGATCAAACCAAGGGCCTTGTGCATGTGAGGCAAACACTCTACCAACTGAGCAACATCCCCAGCCCAATTTTTGTATATTTTATAATAAAAATGTTTAAGAACTGCCTTAATCATGGAAAAAACAATTAGAGGAGGAAGAGTTTATTTGGGGGCTCATGGTTTCAGAGGTCTTAGTTCATAGATGGCCAACTCCTTCATCTGAGGTCCAAGGAGAGGCAGAATATCATGGTAGAAAAGCTCAGGGTATGGCACCAGGAAGCAGAGAGTGTGCTCTGCTCAACATGGACATATTATAGAGCCTAAAGGCACACCCTCAGGGACCTACCTCCTCCAGCCACAACCTGCCTGCCTATAGTTTCCACCAAATTAATCCCTATTAGGGGATTAGTGCACTGATCAAGTTAAACCTTTATAACCAATCATTTTACCTCTAAACTTTTTGAATTCTCTTACACATGAGCTCATGGGGGACACCTAATCTAAATCATAATATTCTGCTCCTGGGTCCCAAAAGATCCCACTTTTTTGTGTGTGGTGCTAGAATTTGTACACGCGAGGCAAGCACTCTACCAACTGAGCTATATCCCCAGTCCCTCATGTCCACTTTACAATGCAAAATACATATAGTCAATTTTTATGAGTCCTTATAGTTTTAACAGATTAAAACTTTTGACTTTTTCCCCAAAAGTCAAAATCCAAAGTCTCCTCTGAGACTCAAGGCAAAGTCTCAGCATAAGCCCTTGTAAAACTCAGAAGCAAGTTACATGTATCCAATATATTAAGGTACAGAGTAAACATTTCCATCCCAAAAGAGATTAATAAGGGCATAGAAAGAAGGGATGGGACCAAAGTGTGACCAAAATCCAGCTGGGCAGCATCTCAGGCACATGACATCATGATGTTCTCTCCAGAGGACTTGTATAGCCCCACCCCTATAGCTTTGCTGGTTGCAGCCCACATAGCCTCTCTCTTGCATTGTCTATGCTCAATTCTCGTAGCTTTCAAGGGCAGAAGTTCCATGATACTGATATTTCTTAATCTTAGTGATAGCCATTGCAACTTCACCTTCTTCCTCACATCTCCATGCCTCACCCTATCAAGGGCAGCCTGTAAGCACTCTGACCCTACAGCACTTTGCCTGGCCTCCTAGCCTTTCTTTGAAATCTCAGTGAAAGCCTCCATGACATCCTAACTCCAGCATCCTGAAATCCTGCAGAACTAGCACCATGTGGTTGCCACCAAGGACTGCTACAATCTCAAGTACTAGAAAAGCTTCTAGGGACCGTGGCTGTATCAGCTTCTGAATGTTGAACCAACTTCCTAGGTCCCATTGTGCAAGGAGGATGCCCCACTTGTCTCTTCTCAAAATAATTTTTACTTTTACTTCCTTCAGCCTGAAATTAGTGTGGTTTTGCCAATCCTTGAGATGCCCTCAGCCATCTTTCATATTATCTCTGGGCAACATCTTTAGCATTTTGTAATATCTTTAAAAAATCACATATTCCTTAGCTTCTGTTTTACTCACAGTTTTCTTCCCAAGTTTTTTAAACCTTTCTGCTCCTGATTGTCATAATAAACTTAAAAGGCTGCCAGCAAAATCCATGACACTGCTCAAATGCTATACTGCCTAGAATTTTTTCTGTCAGATTAAGATATTCTCACAGAAAGTCTCAGGACAGGAGATTAAATTAATTAAATTAATCCTCACAGAAAGTCTCAGGACAGGAGCAAAATGTAGATAACTTCTTATCTAGAATATGACATGAATGGCCTCTAGTTCAATTTCCAATAGAGTCTCCCATTCCCTCTAAAACTTCATGAGCCCTATCTTCACTGTGTGCAGTCCTACTGGCATTTTTGTCTTCTGATCTCCCAGAATCACCCATTGAGATCCACATTCTAGAGCTTTTCCAGCTCCAGAAATTCCTCCCACAAATTCAAAAATGCTCCCAAAAACTTTTGAATCACATGGTCAGGTTATTCACAGCAACAGCCCCACTCCTGGTACCAATTTCTGTATTAGTCATTTTTTTCTTTTTAAAATATAGTGACCAAAAGACCTGACAAGAACAAGGAGTAAAAGTTTATCTAAGGGATCACATTTCTAGAGGCCTTAGTCATAGATGGCTGACTTCATCCTTTGGGGACCCGAGGTAAGGCAGAACATCATGGTGGAAGTGTGTGACAGATGAAAGCAGCTGAGCACATGGAACCAGGAAGGAGACAGAGAGAAAAAAAAGGAAGAAAGAAAAAAATGCATTCCCCCCAAAGGCCACAGCCTTTTATTTCTTCTCTCACAATCACTATTAATTTCCTTTGGTATTGTGCAGAAGCATTTTAACTTGATGCTGCACCATTTATTACTTCTTGGTTTTATTTTCTAAGCTTTAGAAAATAAAGCTTCCTTTTTATTGAGGAGGTCACTTCCAGCATCTATACAAATGGAGCATTGATTTTCTTCTAGCAGTTACAAAATTTCTGGTCTGATTCCTAGGTCTTTAATCCATTCTGAGCTGCTTTTGTGTAGGATGGGAAATAAGGATCCAGTTTGATTCTTCTAACATATGGATACTTGTTTTTCCAAGCACTATTTGTTCGAAAGGTTGTCTCTTCTCCAACATATATTTTTGGCACCTATGTCAAGGTTCAAGTGACTATATCTGTGTGAGTTTCTCTCTGTATCTTTTAATTTATTCACTGATATCTGTATACCAGAATATACATGTCTGCTCTTATGTCAATACTTGTAGCTTTTGTTGCTATAGCTCTGTAATATAACTTGAAGTCAGAAAATGTGATGCCTCCATCATTGACTTAATGCTCAGGACAGATTTGGCTATTCTGCTTCTTTATTTTTCCATAAGAATTTTAGCACTTTTTTTCCTAGTTCTGAGGTTAGCAACTGCTCCTTGTGTTTAGTCTCTATTTTCATGGAATATCTTTTTCCAAGCTTTAACTATCCCATGGACAGTTTTGCCTATACAATTAGCATCTTGCAAAAAACATACAGTTGGGGCTTGTTTTTTATCCATTCTCCTAGTCTGTCTTTTAATTGAAGAGTTGAGACCATTTAAATTGATTGTTATTACAGAGATGCTTATTATTACCTGCCATTTTAATTTTTCTGATGTTTACTTTGGTTCTAAATTCCAATTTGTTTAGTTACCCTTCTAATGAGGTTTGTCCATTCACTGGATGTGATGTTTTTAATTTCTTATGTGTAGTATTCTGTAAATACTTTCTGTAGTGCTATATTAATAGTCATGGATTCCATTAGTTTATCTTAGATTTTTATTTCTTCTTCAACTCTGAATGAAAGTTTTGCTGGCTAGAGCAATATTGGTTGGCAGTTATTTTCTTTTAGGACTTAGAATGATATATTCCATACTCTCCCAGCCTTCAGTCTGTGCCAAGAAATCAGGTGGATAACCTTCTGTTTTTCTCTTGAAACTTTTAAAATTTTGTCTTTGTACTGTATATTAGCCACTTTAATTATAATGTGTCAGGAATAGGTTCATTTTGAAACTCATCTATTTGGGACTTGGAATGCCTCCTGTATTTGAATGTCCATCTCATTCTCAAGTCTGATACCAATAATATCAGGCATTTTCTGATATTATCTCACTGAAATGTTATCCATGCCCTTAGTTTGTATCTTGGAACTCTGTACAATACCAGTGATTCACAGATTTGGTCTCTGGGGATTACACCAAATTTACTGATTATTATGATTACAGTTCTCTTATTGTCTTTATTGTTGACTGCATTTTCAAGATAATATACTTTGTCTTTGAAGCCTGAAAAAAATCTGTCTTCTGTATGATCTGATCTATTGGTGATACTTTCAACTGAATTTTTAATCTGACTTATTGAGTCTTTCATTTCCAGAATATCTATTTGAATCTTTTCAGAGGCACATTTGTTTATTAAAATGATCTTTCATCTCCTGTATTTTCTCTCTCTGCTCATTCCTTAGATCTTCCTTTAACTCATGGATTATTTTAACTTTAAATCCTCTGAGATTTTATCCACTTCAAAATCTATAGATTCAGTTGTTGCAGGGTTATATACTTTTCAAAGCATCTTTTTTTTACTTGCTTTCTTGTGTTTTCTGTATTCCTATGTTGAGATTTGCCCATCTGCTTGAATAGATTACCCCCTACTATTGTCTGGAGGACTCTTCAATAACCTGCTTTCATTTTACTATGTGTCCTAAGCCAGGGGTATATCTTCATGTCAAATGAGCCAGTCAATGTTTCCATGATGCTCAATATCTTACATTACTTTGAGTGGAAATGACAATCACCTGTAACTGTGAATATATTTATGGTTATTTAAGATGCCCAGTATTCTTCCTATAGATATTTTAGTACCTACATGGCAAAGCAACCTGGACCTCTTGAGCATAGGAGATAAAGCCTACAGATGGATGCCAAGAATGGTGGGCACAAGACAAAAAAAAGAAATATGATAAAGAACAGAAATCATGACCATCATAGAGAAGAAGGGAATCAGAAAATAAAGGATAGAAATATTTCATGTTTCTTACACTTAAGTAATCAAACCAATTGTTGAGTATTAATAAATAATAATACTAAGCATATATTCAGTTATAATCACTCATACATAAGTGAAGTGAGTGACAGCACTCTCTCACAAGAGGGGGAAATGGGGATAAGCTAACATCAGAGATGTTATGATGGTTTGGATCTAGAATGATTCCTATGTTGAAGGCATGGTCCCTAATATACAATGTTCAAAGGGAGGGCTTTTGGAAGTGATTGGATCATTAAGGTTCTGACCTCAGAAAAAGATTAACTCATTGAAGTGTCCATAGCCGATGGTGTTATTGGGAGGTTATAAAAATTGCAGGAGGTAAGGTCCTTTGGGGAGGAAGTAGGTCATTGCAGGGGATGCCCTGGAAGAGTATATCTTATTCCTGGCCCCCTTCTCTTCTCTTTCTTGCTTCCTGGATGGCATGAGGTAAACATCTTTCCCCTGCCATGTACTCCATCAAAAATGCAAAAATACCATTTGACACAACTCATTTATGCTAAAACTAAACATGGTAAAAAATAAACAGAAAACTTTCTCAACTTGATAAATAACATCTAAAAGAAAAACCCAACTTTAACCTCTTAATCATGAGAAGATAGTTGCTATCAAAAAAACTAATTAAAAGTGAAATAGCAAGGTTCCCAGATACAACGTTAATATGTAAAAGCCAATTCTTTCTTAGATGCTAATGGACAATTGGAACCTAGCATTAAAAAAATCATGTTCATAACAAAAATCTGAAAAATAATTAGGTTTAAATATAACAAAATATGTATGATATATATAGTATATAGAAAACTAAATTATTCTGATAAAAATCAAGATATATCAAATTATCTAAATACATCAAAATGAAGAAATATTCTATTGTGCATCAACAGAAAATTCAGTATTGTTAATATGTTAGTTCTTTCCAATTTTTTCCAATGTAATCCACAAGGCAATTTTGTAAATATCAATGAACTGATTATGAAGTTTATATAGAAAGGAAAAAGCCCCAGAATAGTCAATATAATATTTAATGAAAATAAATTACAAGAATAGACACTAATATTTACAGCCTCCTATAAATCTTCAGAGACAAAGACAGTGGGCATGCTATGGTTTGGGTCTTGAATGTCTCCCAAAGGGGTAAAAGGCTTGGTTCCCAGGGTGGAAATATTGTGAGGTGTTAGAACCTTTAAAAAGAGTGTGGGACCTAATGGAAGGTCTTTAGGACATGAGGGACTTTCCTTTGAAGGGTACTGTGGGGCCCCTTGCCCTATACTCATTTGCTTTTGCTTCCTGGTAACAAAGTTAGTAGTTTTGCTCTATCATGTGTTCTCACCATGATATGCTACCTCACCATAGGCCCAAAACAATGGGGCCAATTGATCATGTACTGGAACTAAAAAGTCTGAGCCAAATAAAAGCTTTTTTCTTTATATAAGTTGATTATCTCAGGAATTTTGTTGTAGTAATGGAAATCAGTGCAATTAGTGAAAGAACAAATAAATCATATGAAACATTAAGACCCATGAAAATCCATTCAGCGATTTTTGACAAGAAGCAGGGGAAATTCAGTAGGCAAGAGAGTATTTTTTCAATAAATGATGCTGAAGCAAATAGACCCACACAAAAAACAATGAATCTAGGCACACATCTTATACTTTGATAAAATTTAACTCAAAATAGATTACAAACATAAATGTTCAATGCAAACCTATAATACTTCAAGAAATTAATATAGGAGGATGTATAGGTGACCTTAAATTTGATAATGGCTTTTTAGCTATAACACCAAAAGTACAATCCATGAAAGAAAATTGATTATACTTGACTAAACTTCATTACTTCATTAAATACTTTATTAAAATAAAAAACCATCTACTCTATGAATGTACAAAGAATGAAATACAAGCCACAGGCAGATAGAAAACATTTCTGGGGAAAAATATGACACAATAAGAAAACAACCCCATTAAAACATGTGTTAAAGATCAGAAGAGGTACCTAATGAAATAAGACCTGTGGATGGCAAATAAGCAAATGATAAGATTTTCAGTATATTTGTCATCAAGGAGTTGTACATAAGTTTACAATGAGATTGTACTACAGACCTATTAGAATGGCTGAAATCTAGAGCACTAAAAACATCAAATACTGGCAAGGATGTGAAACAACTGTAACTCTCTGTCCCTGCTGGTGGGAATGCAAAATACCACAGCCATTATGAAGAGTGTTTGATAGTTTTTCTCAATGATAAATATATCTAAATGATGTATCAAAACTAAGTGATCCAGCAATCATGCTTCTTAGTATTTACCTATCTATGTGAACAACCCACATCCCCAATAAGAATTATGCAGTACCTGGGGCTGGGAATGTGGCTCAAGTGGTAGCATGCTCGCCTAGCATGCATGAGGCACTGGGTTAGATTATCAGTACCACATAAAAATAAAATAAAGATACTGTGTCCACCTAAAACTATATATATATACATATATATATATATATATATATATATATATATATATATATATATAAAAAAGAATTATGCAGTACCCAACAAGTGCTTAGTGGTTTGAACATAACCAATGAGTGAAGAAATTGTTAAGCTTTTCTTGTGGTTTAGAAGCATATAGATACCATGAATCTCTATTTACAGTTTATGAAAGATTATTTGTTACATGAAAGATTATTATTACACGAAAGCATACATAGCTGTACTAATATCACACAAAATCAATGCTAAAGGAAAAAAAGCATTTTTAGAGAACATGTGTGTACTTTTATAGAGACAAACTCTATTTACCCAGGGAAATATAACAAGCATAAACTTGTTGGGGCAGGCCCAAAATGGCCATAGTTAGGCTCCCTTTTTGGGGCTTCTAGCAGGTCACAAATTGGTTATATTATATTCTTTGGTAATTTAATAATGGGATGAATATATTCACATTACATTTTAATATCCACATAATCATTTTAATTCTTTGGTGAAAATGAAAACAAAGAATTTAAGGCAGATTATGTATTTCTATTTTGATAGGTCCAAAATTTTTACTTTGAGATTGGATTTTTTTTCTCCATTTTCTGGGGTTAGGGTGAATACAAGGGATTGAAACAAGTATCTTTTGCTTGCTAAGCCTGTGTTATACCACTAAGCTTCACCGCTAGCCTTTTTTGTTTGTTTTGTTTTACTAAATTTATTTTTAACTGACACATAAAAATATTAAAATATTTATGGTACGTTTTGATACATGTGTAGATTTTATAATGTTTAATTCAGAGCAAATACATGTAATGAACTCCTCAAACATTTCTCATTTCTTCATGGTGAAAGTATTCAAAATCTTTTCTTCTACCTTTTGGAAATATGTAGTAGATTATTGTTACCTAGAGTCAGTTAGTACACTGGAACTTCTGAGGTTGACTTTTTGAGAATGCAGTTGAAATTTTCATCTAATACCTCTTCTACTTCCTGAGTTATAAGAAAGATGCTTTGAAATATCATGTAGACCATATTTTGAAATATTGAAAATATCTCTGAAATTCAAACACATGTCCATTACCTTGAAATATTTCCTTTTATGTTTTGAAACAATATAATCAAAGACTACATTGTTGAGACAGGGCTTATAGACTGAGTATATGAATAATAGAAATATGGAAGTACTTTTCAAGAGAACAGTCTAACAAGGTATGCACATTTGAAGTTAAATATTCTTAAAGCTGATATGTATAAGAAAAAGAAATTATAAATAAAATATTAAAAAATAAAATTTAAAAAGCTATTCAAAAACAGATAAGACGAGAAAAATAGAAACTATATGTAACATATTAATCCCTTAACTATCAGTACTTAACTAAATATATGTATTAAATACTCTATTTAAAACACAAAGATCATCACTATATATTTTTTTTTGAAATTATTTTTTTTATTGGTTGTTCACAACATTACAAAGCTCTTGACATATCATATTTCATACATTAGATTGTAGTGGGTTATGAACTCCCAATTTTACCCCCAAATGCAGATTGCAGAATCACATCGGTTTCACATCCACAATTTTACATAATGCCCTATTAGTAATTATTGTATTCTGCTACCTTTCCTATCCCCTACTATCCCCCCTCCCCTTCCCTCACATCTTCTCTCTCTACCCCATCTACTGTAATTCATTTCTCTCCTTGTTTATTTTCCCATTCCCCTCACAACCTCTTATATGTAATTTTGTATAGCAATGAGGGTCTCCCTTCATTTCCATGCAATTTCCCTTTTCTCTCCCTTTCCCTCCCATCTCATGTCTCTGTTTAATGTTAATCTTTTCTTCCTGCTCTTCCTCCCTGCTCTGTTCATAGTTGCTCTCATTATATCAAAGAAGACATTTGGTATTTGATTTTTAGGGATTGGCTAGCTTCACTAAGCATAATCTGCTCTAGTGCCATCCATTCCCCTGCAAATTCCATGATTTTGTCATTTTTTAGTACGTAATATTCCATGGTGTATAAATGTCACAATTTTTTTATCCATTCATTTATTGAAGGGCATCTGGGTTGGTTCCACAGTCTAGCTATTGCATCACACTATATTTGAAAATACATTTTATTTTAAAGACACTCAGCCAAGTCACAAGAATACAAAAGATTGAAAGTAAAATCTTGAAAAAAAAGTGTGCTGTGCAAATACTTACATGAAGAAAGAGGCTATGTTAATATCTGATAAAATAGGGTAAAAGCAAAAAGTTACTACAAAACATTCATCATAAAAATTAGTTTCAGTGAAGCAAAAATACGATAATTTAAAATCTAAAGATTTAGAAGCATAACAGTTGACAATACTACAAAGATATTAGAGAAATAAGTAATTACAGTAGATTTCAAATACCTTTCTCATAAATGATAGAATAAACAAGAGAACTTCAATGAGGTTAAGAGCACATGAACAACATAATAGACTTGAACTACTGGAGTATATAAGAACACACATATGTAAACATACATGTTATATTTGTGTACATATTAATGTGCATATATATTACCTATAAAATTCATAATTATAATTAAATGTATATTCATGAACTAAATTTAATTAAAAATTATAATTCAATATCCTTCATAATTTTACTTCTATCAAGTCCCACTTTTCTAGCAGTACTAAGTTTCTTAATTGGAAATGGACTTTTAAGATTAAAATTCTCCTGAACTATCAGAAGAGACACATTTAATCCAATGTAATGTGATATAGCTTTATTGTGAAGGCTCTGGATTATTAATATATAGCAAGAACTAGTCAAATTTTTCTTGTCAGTTTTATAACAATTTAGGCAAACCAATACAACTGAAATAAATGACAAGGAAATCTCACCTTTAATGCATGTTCTAAAGGGACCATAAAAGTGTAAAAAGTGCTTTTCCTGAGTATCTGGATTCAACTTGACCATAATTGCCCCATAGTAACCCTAGTTGGTTTTTCCTATATAGTTTCCCAGCAAACTATAAGTAGACAAAACTATTTACAACAGGACTCTAGTGAAAAAATATTAAGATAAACCAGGTGCTTTCTGGCTTAGATGTAGTGAATAAATAAATAAATAAATATCCTTCTGACCCAAATTGTGAGAATTCAAAGGGTCTTATTGCTGTCCAAGACCACATACTATCAAGATATCCCCCAGTGAATTGTGCTTTGTATAATCATAAGTTTCTGGGCCTTTCTTCAGTTTCATGGCACCTCAGGGTGCCTCACACTGTGACCAGGTTATTCCAAAACTTACTAACTTCATGCAAACACTTTGAAGGTTGAAATTAGGTTATTATACTAAGGTTATTCACATTTTAAAGAATGTTAAAACATTTTATCATATGAATGATTGATTTTAAAATTCCAAAATAAGGAAAGAAATAAGATAGAAAAAATTTAGATGTGGTAGGAAAGATAGTACCTTCCCAAAATATTTGAATCCAAATATATCAATAAGTACAATAATTATAAATGGCTTATGTCTTCTAGCAATGAACAAAGATAGTCACACTGAATTTATAAATAATTTACTTACAAGTTATTCATAAGACATCACTAAATTATAAGAGTATAGGAAGTTGTAAAATAAATGGGTAAAAAAGAGATATGACATAATAATATTAACCAAAATAACTGCACAGTTACATCAAAATATACTTTTAGTCAAAAAAACCCTACTGGAGACTAAGATGGTACACTTTTTCATAAAAAGAAACGACATGTTGAGTTCAAAATAACTATCTTATTTTTATATTTGTATGCACCTAATTATGAATAGTACCAGGAAAATGTACAGAACTATAAAAACAAATAAATACATCTACAATAGTAGTAGGGAAATTTAAAATACACCTCTATATAATTGGCAAAACAAACAAAATTCAAGGACATCAAGACAGAACATTTAAATGATACAATTAAAACAATACATATCTGTATATCTGTGTGTGTGTATATATATCTGTAGAAAATATACATCCATAAACAAAATTCTACTAAATTAAATGATTAGTATAATTAATTTAGTAACAATTATTATCAAAGTAATTTAATTAATCACATTTATTGTGGATTTTTTTTTCTAGAAGTTCCAGTTTCAAGCAATAGATTTTCACGTGCTATCTTATCTTTGTCTGGACTATATAAGAAAGGCTCTTGAAAATACTAGAGAACCATATCCTTAGTGAAATGTCTAGATTTATAATGTATGTTGATTACTCAACAACATTTTATCTCATATTTTAGTGATATAAATGAATAATTGTCTAGCAAATAAATATATTGGGGCTGGGGTTATGGCTCAGTGGTAGAGTGCTTGCCTAGTATGTGTGAGCTGGGTTCGATTCTCAGCACCACATAAAAATTAAATAAATAAAGGTCTATCAACAACTAAAAATTAAAAAAGAAAAAAATATATATATATAACTATAATGTGAATGCATTTTTTACATATGCATATAAAAGCAACCTGTTACTTTCTAGATACAGAGGTATCAAAAGTATATTTAATTCATGTATGTTATAAATTATATATTCACTATTTATAACGTTATTATGCTTAAACTGTTCTTTAGTTTTATTATTGAATTCACATTTCAAATCTTTAATATTTGGGGCATCAAATATGATTAGAGAAAAACACAATGATAAAAACAGAGCAAAAAAGAGCAAAATATTTTAGAAAAAAAATGGAAAGAGCCAAGAAAATAAAATAATACATCTAAGAATATCAATAATTTAATTATAAATGAGTATAAATACAAATGTCATAAGAAATTTAAAAGTACATACAATTACAATTTTTTTACAAGACACACAGCAAAATAATCAAAACAGAAAAATTAAAGTAACAGATGGAAGTAATTTAGCATGCAGATACTAAACCAGAAGAAGTCTTGTTGAGCAACACTAATAGCAGATAAGGTAATTATTGTGGAAAATAAACAAAAACTATAAAATGATGAGATGGTTCCCTTTATTAGTACTATTCTATCCTTGAAGAATATGAATTTGGAGTTTGTATGCCCATAAATAATATAGCATTATAAGGTATAAAGTAAAACCTATCCAACTACAAGAAGAAATATAAGAAAATCCAGAAAATGTAATATTTAACATGTGCAAGTCAGTAGCAATCATAAAAGAAACAAACTAACTATAAAGATCCAAAGTATAGTGCAAATGATTACCAAAAGATGTATATGGTTGAAGGCATATTCATGAGTCCAAAACAAAGTTCTTTGGAGTGTAATTAAAAGTGATTTATAAGATTTATAATTAATTAATTACCATTGAGATATTCATTTCTTAATATTTTGTACATTTTTAAAAATCATTTTTATTTTTAAAAAAATTTTAGATACTCATTTCTGATAGTTCCAAGTTTGTTAGTTTGAGATTGACTCTGGTGGTTTCTTAGGAATGAATGAGATTGTTTGATTGTATTTGTTCATGCTATTTCTACTGGTTAACGAGCTCAACTGAACTTCCCCATGAGGCCATGTTGATCAGTCTGCAACACAATCCAAATCTTTACTGAAAAATCATGAAGATTGGGAAAAGGGACTACTACACAGATAGCAATAACCAACTAGCAGACGAGTGATGTAAAACTGATAATCATGCGCCTTTTTCCTAGACTATTTGGAAAAGATATCTGGGTCTGGTTATTCCAACAATGATATTTTGGTCAGCTTTTTTGTTGCTATGACAAAAAGACGTGGGGAGATGGGAGGTTGCATTTTTTGAGCCTCTTGGATATTGGTTTAAATTAACTGTGATTACAATTTAAATTATAATCCCTGACACCACGATGAGAGAGTTACGGGTTGAATTATGTGCCCTCCACCCAAAATGTATTGAAGTCCTAACCTTAAGTACTTCAGAATATAACCTCAGAAAGAAAGGGGAAGAGCTGCAGGGAAAGTATCTTTCGACTTAGAGCTATGCAAATATTGTCAGTGACAGAAACATGAATATAAAGGATTTTCCAGTCAAATCTCAGATGGAAATGAAGAACATTTTATTGGAAACTGAAAAAAAGTCAATTTCTATTATAAAATGCCAGAGAACTGATTATGTTCTCTTGGGTAGAAAGTACTCAAAAACAGTAAAACTTATATAATAGTACAACTTATAAGTCATGAATTCTAAGATTTAGCAAAGGATATTTCCAAGTGAAATATTTCTGGCACAGCCTGATTATTTCTTTCTGATAAAACAAGTACTAAAGAGGATCAATTAAAGAAAAAATAAAAAGTAAAAAGGAAACAAAATGAATATTTGCAAAGTTCTCAACCTATCCATGTTTAAAAAAAAGAGAGAGAGAATACATATTCTAGAGTGAACATCAAGGGTATGGCTAGACATATAGACTGGATCCAGTCAACCAACACAACAGAAGGACTGCTAGCTTGGACTAAAGGAGCTAGAGACTGGATGAATTAAAGGAGAGCTGTCAGATTTCTAAGAAATGGGTCAATAGAGCTACCCTGTTGTGAACTTGTGCTACCCTTCCAGAAAAGATAATTATGACCCTAAGTTAAGATGCCAGTGAGGCATTTGTTGACACCAAAGGCCCAGGAGACAGGCCAGAGAACTGACTGGCTTTTGCCTGTTCTGATGCAGGTCACTACCTAGACCCAACGGGGCAGGCAGGGCCATAAGAGGACAGGCATCAAGCCAATTAGCATTAATCTCAAGACTTCAAAGTCTAAAGAAACTTGCCCTGCCCAATCCTGGTTTGCTTGAGACTTGTGATCCCCTGTTTTTCCTTCCTTTTTGGAATGGGAATATGTGTCCTATGCCTGTTTTAGGAGAAGAAATCTTGATGTATAGTTTTATAGGTTCATTGGTGGAACACATTTTTTTCCTCAGGTTGAATCATAATCCCAAGGCTCACACATAATTACTTTAATGATTTAGGTGATAAGTTTTGGAACTTAAAGTTAATGATTTTTAGATGAGATTTTAAAATTATAGCTGAACTTTGGGGGATGTTGGATGGGTTGGATGTATTTTACATGTAGGAAGGATGAAAAAATATTTGGGGGTTGAAAAATAGTTTGGGGTTGAAATGTCTTCCACCTCTTGCACCCCACTGTGAATATACAGAATTTATAAACTCTAGTGCCTCAGAATATGATTTTATTTGAAAATAGGCTCTTTAAAAAATATTCAAGTTAAAATGAAATCATTAGAGTAGGCCTTAATCCAATATGAATAATATCTTTACAAAAACCAGCTTTGGGGATTAGAGACATGTACACTAAGAGAATGTCTTGAGAGGATCAAGCAGAGATTGAGGTTCTAGAACTATAAGGCAAGGAACACCAAATACTATGGCAAACTACCAGAAACTAAAACAGAAGCTCTTAACATTAACAATCTCTCAGAAGGAAACAACTCTTCTGATACTTTCCTTGAGGTCTATCCTCAAGAATTCTGAAACAATGACTTTCCACTGTTTAAACCACTCAGTTCATAGCATTTTGTTATGAAAGCGCTAGGAATCTACTATGAAGGAGAAACAGACAGGGTTCTTTGGTTCAGCTGGAGGCCAGTACTGCTAGCATCCCTACCCAGACACAAGTATTACAGATTGACAAAAGGACTATTGCTCTGTTGAGCTACATGCAGCAACACCACTAGATCAGGGACCTAATATCCAAGTGAAATTCAGGGTATGATTGAGAAAGAAACCCAAAGTCTTATTGAAATAGACCCTCTTTGAAATTAAAAGCAACTTCACAAAAACTACTTTTACTTCCTCCATGCTGGGGACAGACACCAAGGAGTTAAAATCAACATATTCTCTGGCTAATCACAGCCTAACTAAATCTATATATGCATGTTTCCTGCCTTTTATCCCATTGTACCTCTTTTCTTATAAAATTTTCTGAGCCCCTGAATCCCTGAAGATGGTTATTTGAGACAGAAAGTTCTCCTTTATCTTCCTCAAAGCTAGCTTTGAATAATCCCATTTTCCTTTTCTACTTGTCTCCAAAGTTATAGTGCAATGATGAGCAGTAAAGCCTTGTCTTCCTGGTTTCAATTTTGTTGCTTCTCCCCGATTTGATCTAACTGCATAAAATTCATTTTTTATTTGCTCATATTTGCTCATTTCTTATAGCAAGCAGCCGAGTCCAGCCAGCCAGGATTCAGGCAGGCTCTCTGGCTTGATTACTGGTAATATTACCTCAGAGAAAACAAGAGTCTAGACATTAGTCTACTGTACCCAGCACAATACGAAGAAGTACCAGGACTATTTGGTTACTATTATGTCCACATTATCTAAGCAGGGATCGAGATGATGTAGATAAATTGAATTACCAGGAAGGCTACTAATTTTTATTAGTGTCCTAACAAATAGAGGCTTTCCAAAGAGCCACCCTGTGCCCTTGCTCTGAATCCTTTGAATTTACATCCTCCTTCTGAGTTATAGGACTTGGCAACTTCTCCCTTCACCAACTGGAAATTATGGAAGAACTGCCAGAGGTCAGAGTTTTCTTTTGAGTTTTTAAATTTACTATCTCCTGAATTTGGCTGAAAGCTACATTCTTTTCAAGAGAAAAATATTGGCCTATTATTGAAGTTTTATGGGTACTGATTTTATAACATGTGGCTCTGAAATAGTGTTATAAACAAAGTTCAACCCAAGGTCATCGATACCGAGGCTCTTGTTCTCTAGAAATCTTAGGGTATTATAATTAGTTCAAGTGTCTATAAAATTTATACTCAGCTGGCCATGGTGGCACACACCTGTTGTCTCAGTGACTCAGGAGGCTGAGTCCAGAGGATGAGAAACCTGAGGTTAAGTTCAGGGACAACATCTGCAGCTTAGTGAGACCCTGTCTCAAAATAAAAAGTCAAAAAGCCTAGGGATCTGCATTTGGGGTAAAATTGGGAGTTCATAACCCACTTCAATCTAATGTATGAAATATGATTTGTCAAGAGCTTTGTAATGTTGTGAACAACCAATAAAAAAAAGATAAAAAAAAAAGCCTAAGGATATAATTCAGTGGTAAAGAACTCCTGGCTTCATTCCCCATAGTGGAAAAATACACATATGTATGACATATACACATAAACACACACACATTGAAATGCTAAAGAAAAAATAACACAACTTGAAATATCTTCTAATGAGTCTAAAATAAAGTTATCAGTAATTATTATACTTAATATCAAGGCTTTCCCCTCTAGAAATTCTTAGTTCCTTTAATTGCTGTTGTATTTTAAATACTAACTCTTAATGCTCAAGCATAACATTTTCATTTGTATAAGAATAGGCTGAGCTGTATAAAGAAATGCATTTATTTCACCAAATAGAAAAACAGATTTATTGTGCAAACTCTATATTTCACATTTACAACAATTATATACCAATTTTTTTTCTCATTTTGATAAAATTATATGTAGATTACCACAAAGCTAGATCTAAAATTAAAATTGTGAGTACATTTTTAACTTGGGTTATGTGCACATTAGGTTAATACATATTCATAGATTTATATTATGAAAATGCATGTATATAATATTCTTCTTTATTCCATTATTAATAGTTTCAAAATAGTTAAAAACTAATTGTATTAGCATAGAAGTCTGATTGAATAAATTAAGGGACACACTACAAACTATAACATAGCTTATATAAATATGTAAATAAATATATAAAAATTTTAACATGACTCATGGTATATCTACAATATAAAAAGCACATCAATAAACACATATCAAAATGTTTCTAGGAGATAATTTTAAGAAAAAGTAAAATGCTAATGTGCTAACTATTGGGAAAGAAAAAAGGGAAAATGGGAAAAATTATAAGAGAGAAGAAAGAGGTACTTATATTTACAAACTGAAATACAAGAAATATATAAGAAATCACTCTGGTTGTGGTCGGAGATAGGAGGACTGGAGAATGCAGCAGGAGGCATTAAGGAGGTATTGATACTTCTTAAAGTATACATTATTTTCATGTAAGTTTAATAGTTACCATAGTCCAAAAATAAAATTAAGTTAAAAATTATAAAGGACTAAAACTAAAAAGCAAATTAAAGAAATGAGACTCCTAAAGGAAAAAATAAAACCACTAATCCAAGTAATCCACTAATACATCATCTGTCATAGATAATGCATCACAGCACCATAAAGCACTATTGGAGAGTTCTAATAGATTGTTTTCATAAGATTCTCAGTGTTCAGGGGAATCATTCATCCTTTCCCTAATCCAGGACTCACTAGCTGAGCTCCTGAGATGTGTCAAATTAGAAAAACAACAGAGGACCATGGTGATCCCTCATTGTACAATAAGGGCATGAGAACAAAAGATAAGATTGTTGGCCAGACACAGATTTAAAATATATATATTTATTTTAGTTGTATTTGGACACAACACCTTTATTTTAGTTATTTATTTTTATGTGGTGCTAAAGATTGAACCCAGGGCCTTGCACGTGCTAGGCGAGTGCTCTACGGCTGAGCCACAACCCCAGCCACAGACACAGATTTTTAAGTTCATTTGTTTCAATCCTGCTGGTCATCAAGCTCAACCAAGCTCCTCTTAAGGTCATATCATTCAATCAATGACACAATCCAGATCTTTGATAAATTTGGGGTGCCCAGGTGACATCCCAGATAGCAAACAATGACCAATGAGGTGATATAAAAATGGTAATTGTGTCCTCTTCTGGGCAGTGCAGGCAATGACCTTATGAAAGAGAATCATGGGACTGGTTACCAAACAAAACAATTCTCCACCAAAGACTGAAGATCGAATAATGAGCCATCAGGGTTCCAGCAGTCACTGAGATCTACATTTGAAGGCCACTACAGTTAACTACAAATGTTATCCCCACCACTCTGTCAATGGATCTTGAGACTTGAGTGGTTTGCCTCCTTGATGAATGAAGTAATCTTGAAGTAGCACCTTGTGAGGTCCTTCATACAGTACCTATTTTATTCAGACCTCTCAATATTCATAAGTGAACATAACTAGGGGTTAGGCAAAGTTCCCAAGGCAACTAAGAACCAACACCAAGTTCAAAGTTCTATATGGAGGCAGAAGGAAATTGCATTTCCTGGATACCAGTAAATATGCATTTTTGGATACAAGTAAACAAGTCACCATGATCCTCAAAATTTTTATCACAAGGATGAGGAGAAAGTGATAATATTTTTCTAATTATTACTCTAGGGCCTCATTCTACCTTTGTCCATTCACAAATTTGAGTGGATCCTTTCAGGCCACTACAAATTTTGTTATGGCCCTTACTAATAAATGTATTACTGATTAAATGTGTTTTTCCATATGAACACACAGTGGCATTTAGTCCCACCCTCTGATGAAATATGCTGCAGTTAAGATATTTTAGTGAAGCCAGGCATTGTGGTGCATGCCTGTAATCCAAGCAGCTTGGAAGGCTGAGGCAAGAGGATTATGAGTTCAAACCCAGTCTCAGCAAAAGCAAGGGGCTAAGCAACTCAGTGAGACCTGTCTCTAAATAAAATACAAAATAGGGCTTGGGATATGGCTTAGAGGTCAAGTGCCTCTGAGTTCAATCCCAGGTACCCTGCTCCATAAAAAGAAAAAGATATTTTAGTATATACTCAAATACATATTTATGAACCAAAGAAAAAAGTTATTCTAATGAATTTAGTTTACAATAATATAAAAATAGCTATAATCAGTAACTTACTATTAAGTTCTTCTCTGGAAGTTTTTTGCTTCTTTGATTGCACTTGGGTTTTTGGCACTGAATCTTGATCTTTCATTTCGTTTTCATGTGGTACTTCTTCATGAGCTACGTTAAGAGAGACATTTAGTCCTTCAGTAGAAATTTAGTTCTATAATCTCCAGATTTCAAATTTATACTAAAGGGTAGCAATACTGTCTTTCATTTTATAAAGCTGTAAATAAATTACTATGATACTAGATCTGGTATAAAAACTGTTAGAACATTTTCAATGTGTTGAAGATGTATTGTCACTTTGTAAATACACCTAAACATCAAATGTTTTGTATTAGTATGTAATTTTTTTAGGATATTTATATTTTAGGTTAATACCTGTTCACAGACCAACAAATGAAAATGTGTATGCACCAGATTATTCATTATAACATCATTTATAATTGCAAAATATTCAAGATCAGTGAAATTTTTGAATATTAGAAATTTGTTGAGTAACTGATATGTATATCACAAACTATGGCATAATATCAATTATGGTATATAATGATGCATGTGTTTGTATACATATAAGTATGTATATAAATACATATAGTATACTATGGTTTGGATCTGGATTGTCCCTCAAAGGTTCATGTGTCAAATGCTTGGTCCCCAATGCAGTAGTTTTCAGAGGTGGGCCTTGAGAAAGTGACTGGATCACAAAGCCTGACCACATTAGTTGATTAATCCATTGACAGTTGATTGCACACTGGAAGGCACCAGAGACTGTGGAAGGTGTGACTTAGTTGAAGGCTGTGATCCCTAGGGACATGCCTGCAGATTACATCTTGTTCTTGATTCCTTCTTTCTCCCTCTCTCTCTTTCCCCCTTTCCCTTCCTCCCTCCCTCTCCTTCCTAATGGTAGTCATAAGGTAAATAGCTTTGCAGGTTCCCTTCTACTTCTGTCTTATATTGTACCCAAAGCAATGGAGCCAGCCTACCATGAACTGCAACCTATGATATCATGATCCAAAATAAATATTTTCTCCTTTAAAGTTGTTCTTGATAGGCAGTTTGGACACAAACCAAAAGCTAACACAGAAAATAGGTACCACAAGTGGAATATTACTGTAATTATATATGACTGTATGGTTCAGGAGACTTTGGAACTAGTTTGTGTGAGGGGTTTGGAGATACAGGCTAGAGAAGCCTTAAAATGATGTAGGTGAAACAATGAGCAATTGTGGTAGAAGTCCAGATGATCAGAGTGCTGGTAGGAATGAAACCAGCAAAGACTGTGTTCATGAAGTTTCAGATGGAAATGAGGAATCTATTGGGAACTGGAATAGAGATCATACATATTAGATTCTGACAAAGAGCTTGACTACTTTTTGTCCATACTCTTGGACTTTCTGTGAGGCTGACTTTCTGTGATGGACTAACTAATCTTGTGGAGGAAATTTTAAGGCAGTACAACATTCAGGCAATGAATTGGTATGGCTGCCTGCTTTTAGTCAGATTTATTAAGAATAGGGAGCAAAAATCAGAGTAGAAAGATCTGAAAACTTGAAGTTTGATCAGAAAATTGTGTGCAAAACTGTGACCACAGAAGGTGTGGTGCTGAAGAAGTTAACATCATTAAAGAGCAACCCAGAGCTTTGTGCCCTTATAATATTAAAGATGCCTTGAGGACATCTCAGAAATCACCAAGACCCCATACATCACAAGCTTGAAGGTATAAAAGTGAAAACTCTTTTGAGACTTCATTTTGAGAATACAGTGCTCCCACAATAACACTTGGGAATTTATATCCTCATGATACATTTTATTGTGCTCAGCCATCCAGGTACTCAGAGAGGTTGCTACAGTCATGGTTCAAGTGGGTCCAGGTACTGCTCAAGCTGGTGACAGACCTTAGTGTCACTGTTCATGTGTTACTGGTTTTGCAGTAACACAGAATGTAAGTTCTTGCATGGCCATGGAAACTTCCATTAAGATTTAAAAGGAAGGGCTGGGGATGTGGCTCAAGCAGTAGTGCGCTCGCCTGGCATGCGTGCGGCCTGGGTTCAATCCTCAGCACCACATACAAACAAAGATGTTGTATCCGCCGAGAACTGAAAAATAAATATTAAAATATTCTCTCTCTCTCTCTCTTTAAAAAAAAAAAGATTTAAAAGGAAGTAAAGGTTGGAATTCCTGCATATAGCCCCTCAGAGGGTTATGCATGAAGTTATGAGAGTGAAGCTAAGTCTGCGGTGAAGACCCAAAAAAGTTGGAGATGACAGAAAACATTGGTCAAGAAGCTACAGACAGCAAGGAGAGTAAGCACAAGAGAAAAGCACTGTGGGCTGTAATTGGAAATATGGTAGGTAGAGGGTGGGGCTTCCACGTCCTGCCACCTTGAATGCCTGAAGTGAAGCAAGGGTTTTGGTTCCATCCTTCTTTTCTGTTTCCTATAGCTCCCTTTGGAATGGCAATGCTCTCCCTATACCATTGTATGCTGAAAATATGTCACTTGATTTTTAATTTTTACAAAGGCTTACAACTAAAAGTTTACCTTGGGTCTCATGGATACTTAATAATCTGGTAAAAGCACTATTCTCTATTTTATTTGGTTTATAAACACTAGCATTCTATTATACTAATCCACTGGGTCCAGATAAGCCTTTGTTGCAACATGTGAATTAACATAGCAGCCAGTTCTTACCCAACAAGAACTGGCTGCTATGTTAATTCACATGTTGCAACATGGCTAGGACATTTCAAAGACCCATGGATCATGTGACATTTCTAGGAATAAACTAGGAATAGTTAGTATGTTTTACTGCAGAGAGCCATGTTTTAGCTGCTTTCAGTGACAACAAATAAAAAGAAAGCCCAGTGATTAGTGGGACTATTGGGGTACTGGTGCTCTTGCTTTTCCTACTTTGGCTACTTAAGGGCCCATCCATCACTTTATCAAAAAGACATTTATTTTTGAGTGGGGCCTACAGACAGGATCTCTACATCCAACTAACCTCAAAGACAACCTTCTCCTTGCCCTCTCTGTTATACTTTTTGAGTTACAGTTCTCAGCAAACTTTTTGATTGCCAATTGGATTCCATAGTGAAAGTATACTGTGACCTTTGATGGTACACTTGGATCCATAACCTCCTATAATTGTCAGAGAGAATTGGTTCAGATTATTGACCAGTTATTGGGTCTTCTGGACACTGAGCACATAAGTATGCCAGAATATAGTCTTATGAAATTCCAAACAAATATTATATGGTATCTGTTCTCTAGTTATTTTAGGGTATTCTTACTTTTTGTCAAGCTGTAAAAATTCTATAAATTATATGCTCACATGTAAACCAAATAAAATAGATCTGATGACTTTTTAAAATTTTAAATTACCTATAATTATTATTCTTATTTATTTATTTAAATACACGACAACGGTGGAATGCATTACAATCCTTATTATACATACAGAGCACAATTTTTCATATCTCTGTATATAAAGTATGTTCACACAACTTATGCCATTATATATGTACTCTTTTTTTTGCATTACAATTCTTAATACACATATATACCACAATTTGTCATATCTGTTTGTATATAAGGTATGTTGGCCCCAAATTCAAATCTTTAGACATGTATTTTGTATAATGATGACCATCACATTCCACCATTGTTGCTAATTCCCTTCCCCTTCTTTTTCCCCTCCCACCTCTCTTCCCTATCTAGAATTAATCTAATCCTCCCTGTTATCCCTCCCTACCCCACTATGAGTCACCCCGCTTATATCAGAGAAAACATTCAGTTTTTTGGGGATTGGCTAACTTCACCTAGCATTATCTTCTCCAGCGCCATCCATTTACCTGCAAATGCCATGATTTTGTTCATTTTCACTGCTAAATAATATTCCATTGTGTATAATTGCCACATTTTTTTTTTTAAATATTTTTATTGTTTAGTTCTCGGCGGACACAACATCTTTGTTGGTATGTGGTGCTGGGGATCGAACCCGGGCCGCACGCACGCCAGGCGAGCGCGCTACCTCTTGAGCCACATCCCCAGCCCAATTGCCACATTTTTTAATCCATTCATCCACTGAAGGACATTTAAGTTGGCTCTACAGTTTACTTATTATGAATTGTGCTGCTATAAACATTGATGTGCTGTGTCCCTGTAGTATGCTGTTTTTAGGTCTTTTGTGTATAGCTCGAAAAGAGAAATAGCTGGGTCAAATGGTGGTTCCATTCTCATATGCAGATTTTAACTCCACATTTTCCAAGGAATCTCCATACTGCTTTCCAAATTGGCTGCATCAATTTGCAGTCCCACCAGCAATGTATGAGTGTACCTTTTCCCCACATCCTCGCCAACACTTGTTGTCTTCATAATAGCTGCCATTCTGACAGAAGTGAGGTGATATCTTAGAGTAGTTTTGATTTGCATTTCTCTGATTGCTAGAAATGATGAACATTTTTTCATATGTTTGTTGATTGATTTTATATCCTTGGCCCATTTATTAACTGGGTTATTTATTTATTTATTTATTTAGGTGCTTAGCTTCTTTAGTTCTTTATATACCCTAGAGATTATTGTTCTATCTGATATGTGATGGGTAAAAATTTGCTCCCAGTATGTAGGCTCTCTGTTCACCTCACAGATTGTTTCTTTTGCTGAGAAGAAACTTTTTAGTTTGAATCCATCCCATTTGTTATATGTTCTTTACTTGTAGTTCCTCAAAGAAACTCATGTGTTTTAAATTCTTGCACTATAGGAGTCTTTTAAAGGAAACTGGGGCCTAATCCCACATGATAAATATTAGGGCCTACTTTTTCATTACATTCAGAGTCTCTGGTTTAATTCCTAGGTCCTTGATCCATTTTGAGTTAAGTTTTGTAGATGGTGAAAGATAGGGGTTCAATTTCATTTTGTTGCATATGGATTTCCAGTTTTCCCAGCACCATTTGTTGAAGAGGCTATCTTTTCTCCAGTGCATGTTTTTGGCACCTTTGTCTAATATAAGATAACTGTAATTTTGTGGGTTAGTCTCTGTGTCCTCTATTCTGTACCATTGGCCCACCGGCCTATTTTGGTGCCAATACCATGCTTATTTTGTTACTATTGCTCTGTAGTTTAGTTTAAGGTCTGATATAGCGATACCACCTGTTTCACTCTTCCTGCTTAGAATTGCCTTAGCTATTCTGGGTCTCTTATTTTTCCAGATCAATTTCATGATTGTTTTTTCTATTTCAATCAGGAATGCCATTGGGATTTTGATTGGAAGAGCATTAAACCTGTATAGTGCTTTTGGTAGTATGGTCATTTTGATAATATTAATTCTGCCTATCCATGAGCAAGGTAGGTCTTCTTCTAAGGTCTTCTTTTATTTCTCTCTTTAGGGTTCTGTAGTTTTCATTTAATAGATCCTTCACCTCTTTTGTTAAGTTGATTTCTAAGTATCTTATTTTATTTTAGGATATTGTGAATGGGGTAGTTTTCCTCATTTCCTTCTCAGGAATACTTATAAACCAAATAAAATAGATCTGATGACTTTTTTTTTTAAATTTAAAATTACCTATAATTATTATTCTTACTATTATATCTTTAATTATTATATTATATCTTTCCTCTCTGAAAATTTTAAATTTTTTACTTGCATTTCAAGTTTTAAATCATGATGTTCAAGTTTTTTGTCTGGTACTTCATCAGAATCTAATAAAGAGATACATTAAGGCTCCTAATTTAAAAAAATCTACTGAGAAATCTCTATATTTCAAAAATTTGTAATAATTACATAGTAGAATTGTGTTTCATTTTGATAGTTACAATTACCAAAATGACAGATGTGCCTTGAAAGTTTTGAGGATATTTTTAAAGGGTGTGTGCTGAGGTTCATTATTTCATAGCATTTCTAGGAATCTATATTAGCCTCTAGTTTTCTTGGGTGGTTCATACTTCAGATTAATACATTTTCATAGAACTAAAAATAAAAATGTGTATGTACAATGTTATTTATTATAGCATATTTGTAATTGTAACATATTGAAGGCCACATAAATACTCAAACAGAAGAAAGTGATTAAATAAACTAAGGTATGTGCCATACACTGTAGTATAACACAAATGATAGCATATAATGAAGTACAAATAGCAGTAAATGCAGCTATAAAATGAATGATATATGTATTTATAAATTGACTTGGAGGGATCTCTAGGAATAAAGTTAAAACAAACAAAACAAAACCTGAAAAGGAAAAAAAACACATATATTTAGGTATTCTGACCATAGAAATATACAGGGAAATGTTCTCCTGGTGAGAAAACTCCCAGGGGTAAATGGCACCCTGATTCCTGTGATTGGAATTCCCAGCAGTTTCCCCTTGAAGCTCTTCAGATAACTATGCAGGTGCACTATCTGTTTTCCATGGTAATGTCCTTGAAGAAAAGGGAGTCTGTGTTTGTATTAAGCTGGACCTTATCTCTTAGCTAGCACTTGGGGTTAAAGGAATACTAGTAGTTAGAATGTAATCTTGGTAACAGGAGCTCTGTAACTTTTTTGGGTTAATAAATGCAGCTGTGGAGAGGAGCAGCCACTTTGTCTTCTTTCCTCTGTACTATGTGTGTGTATCTCTCTTTTGTTCACTTCTTTACATTTCCTTACTAGAATATTCTTTACACATATATGCTGCCTTTGGGCAAGACAGATTGAGAAATAAGAAAACAGAAAAAAAAAAAGAGGTATGGCTACCTTTACAAAAAGAAACATAGGACAAGACAGCAGGCATAATGTTGCTGATGAACTACAAAATGAGAAAGGAAGCCTGTTTTTTTTAATCTTGGGAAAAGTTTCATATTCTACAGATTTCAAAAATAAAATCAACAAAGATATGAAGATGGAATAAAAACTTAAATTACTGAAGGAAAAAATCAAAGCAGCAACTCAATAATATAGTATTTTACATAAACCCTCATTCTTGTACATGAGAACTTTTAGTTTTGTATTTTAGTGGCATGTGCTAAGCATTTCTAAAGCAAAAGGACGGGGCAGATGACTAGGGGGAATGACGTTGTTCAGAGCTCTAGCTATCATGTTCTCATGGTCCATAAAACAGAAAAGAGCATTTTGTTTAGGGTTCCTTTAGTTGTCAGTCACCCAACCTCCTATGCCACTGGCAGTCTGCACTGAAGCATCTGGTTCTTGTCAAGTCCTGTTGTGTTGGGTAAAATGGAATATTAATGGAGCTGGGGCCAGCTCCTGTCTATAGTTTTCAATGTCTCAGTATGTGAATAATGGTTAATTGCTACTTTGACTTTGGTTTGTTATCTTAATAGACTAACTAAAAACTGGCATCTCTCTCTTACAAATTCTCTCAGAGACTAGAGGAGTCAATGAAGCACAAAGCCTTTTTGGAAGGAACACTTTGAGAGGTGCTAGTGAGTTTGTAGGATACTCTTAGAAGGAGAGTGATGGCATGATGGTGCTACTGAATATTCTGCAAACTTCCATATAAGGTGTTAATTATGACACAATTAGATCTTAGCTAATTTTTGGGCATGGGATACTACCAAGATAACAATAACAATGTTTTTTGACCAATGAACAGATTAACCTAAAACTGTAATTGTATACTCATTCCTGGATAATCTAGATGAGGATTTTCCCCCAAGAAATCTCTGTCTCTAGTTACTCAACAATGGGGTCTGAATAGTGACCTCCCTCTCTACTAAGAATCTCTAAGTCAGGGAGTGCACATAGGTTCTAGCATCATTTAAATTCAAATTATGGTGATTGCTATAACAAATAAAAGTGATTTGTACTATGTACCTCCCAGTATATTGAGATGAATCAGAGAGCCTCCACAACTTTTGTTCAGACCTCTCAGCCTTCAAAATAAATAAGATTATGAAGCAGGACAAAGTCCCTATGTTATCAGTGACTATTTGAGGATGTATGTTAAGATCAGAATTAAAAGGGAGAGTTGGAGTAAGTTGCACATGTAGGATTGTTAGATACAGTGCATAGGTGTTCATGGTCTTTACAACCTCTGACAGTAGAAACCTGGGAAAGGTGATAATGCTGCTTTTCCTTCTGAAGTTACTACCAAAAATACCCTATAATGAGTCCATCCTTTTAAGCCACTACAAAACTTCATTTTTATGGTCTGCTTTATTGAATGTATCATTGGTATAAAAGTATTTTCTATGTGAATCCTCATATGCATTCAGTCCAAATCCTGATGGAAATGCTGAATTTAGGGTTATTTTCATAGAACAAGGAGGGCTTTTATTTGCTGACGACCTAGCATATTTGTTGCCCCGAACAACTTCTTAGGATGAAAAATAGTTTTTTAAAAATCTGTTTTCATGACTGCTCCACTTGGGCACTACTTGTGTGCCTAGACCACTTATGGTGAAGGGGAAGGGAGAACTTGAAAATATTTCTCCTTTTTGACTCAGTATTCAGGGCTTTTCAATCCTAGCCCTCCTGTTGCTACCTCCCACAGATAGAATCCATAGAACAGGAAGAACTTTTTGTTTTGGGCTTTTCAGCTAAAATAATTCTCCTCCACCCACATCTTACTTCCTTGAATATTCTGCACTGATATATCTGAGGTTCACCTACTATTGTTCCGAAGGGAAAAATGAAACCTTGGTATTTTCCTGTTGAAACTTTTAGTTGTGCTATCACAGCAAGTGAATAGACACTGGTTTTTTTTTTGTTTGTTTGTTTGTTTTTGTTTTGTTTTTTTTTCAGTTTGGATTAATTGACTAACTTAAAAATTGGCATTCTTCTCTGAGAAATTAGTACAGCAAACAAGAGCAGTGAAACATAATGTGTTTCTACAAGAAAAACTTTGGGAAGCTGTAGTGAGTCTACAGGGTACTCTGGAGTGAATAGTGTTGAGAGCCACAGCCAAAGGGGCCCCAGCAAACTTCCAGCTGCCAGCAAACTTCCAGCTGCCAGCTGATGATTGGCTCACAGCGGCCCCAGCAACATCTAGCTGATTGGCTCCTCTGCGGTGATGTTCATTGGGCTGTTTCCCTGCCCTTCAGACTGCCAGCTGATGATTGGCTCACAGCGGCCCCAGCAACATCTAGCTGATTGGCTCCTCTGCGGTGATGTTCATTGGGCTGTTTCCCTGCCCTTCAGACTGCTAGCTGATGATTGGCTCACAGCGGCCCCAGCAACATCTAGCTGATTGGCTCCTCTGCGGAGCTGCTCATTGGGGGACTTCTTTGGCTCCACCCACGCAACCCAGCCAATCGGCCTCAAGAGCAGGAGGATTGTGGAAGGTGGAGAGGCTGGTGTGGGGGTGAGAGGCTTGTGGAAAGCCGGTGGTGGCAATTGGGCTCTGAGGGTTTTTTCCTGAGGAGCTGTTTTGTTTGGCGTTTGTAGTTCTAAAAATAAAGTTAGTTTCTTTTGACAAGTGGCTCCTGAATTGTGCCCAGCCAGACTGCAGCAAATAGAGTGATTCAATTACTGGAACTGAAGATGTCTAAGAGTCTGAAATATCCTGAATGCTTGAGCAGGTAGGCTGATGCAAGCAGACCCCAGAGAATGTTCTAAAAGGGTGTTATTTAATGTTTGCATAAACTTTTCAGTTCTGAAGAAAAACAATTGTCTTTCTCTTTAGATTCATTTGCTACAACTCAGTGAGTCAAATTAGAGATTCACCAGAGGAATGTGCTAGGAAAGCAATCTTTGGCTACTGCTTATGGTTCACTGGCAATAGGACTTAAAATCATCAGAGAACCTGCACACACTGATCTCATGACTATTGTTAGCTGATACAGTGAGTTATTTAGAATTGTGTTTTAATGAAAAAGAATGAGAACCATGAGTTTGCTCTGTGCAGCAAGCACAAGAGGGCTTAGGGTTGTGGCTAGTTTTCCTCCAAGTTGAAATAAAAAATCTCATTAAACTTAGTGAAGTAGAGAAGTATATTATGAGGTTAATCACCACACAACTCCTCCTTTGGAGAGCCTTGGTAGTAGCTACATTGCTTAAAGAGGTAGAAAAAGAAGAAAAGAAAAAAGTGCACATTTCACACCCATTCCTTTATCCTCTGGGTACTATGTTGACTCTGACAGTTTGAGCTACCCACAATGAGTTTCTTGCTATCATTCCAGATAATATAGACAAGCTTTGGCCTTCTCTTCTCTAACAGATTAAAAGAGGTCCAAGTTATGGAAGGTGGTACATGCTTATAATCCCAGTTATTTGAAACACAGAGGCAGGAGAAAAAAGTGCACATTTCACACACATTTCTTTATCCTCTGACAGTTGACTCTGACAGTTTGAGCTACCCACAATGAGTTTCCTGCTATTGAAAAACATGTTTAGACTACCTTTGCAGAAGTGACACTGTCTCTTTGAAATATGTTGGGAGTCCTAAAGTATACACTTACTAAGTTCAGCTCACAATAAGCCTTTTAACCAGATTTAGATTTCTAATTTCATTCATGTCACCCTTATTGGAAGGAATCAAGTCAACTAAACTTCCTCATAAAGTTACATCAGTAGGCATGACATAATTTGGGTATTAACTTAAAACTTATATACTACAAAATAGCAGGTACTTCCACTGATTTACTGGCAATGAATGCAATATAAGAAGAGTTACAGGACACCCAACTCCTAGACAATCTAGGAAAAGGCTTTCTCAATAAGATCTGTGGCTGGATACTCAACATAAGAGTCTTGGTAAAATAGATTTACAGGCTCTTGACCAAGGATCAGATGGCTAGTAGAGAGCCAAAGGATGCCCTTACTATGGCTGAACTAAGGTCTGAGCTATTTGTGGGCCTATGGTTAAAGTCCCTAGAACAAATACAATTTCTATTGCTTAGCTCTTGCCATTGAATCTTGACATGAATCAGTGAGTCCTTCAACCAGAACTGTATGCTTTCAACAAAAAACAGACCGTGAGTTAGGTCATGTTCCTATTCCCTAGTGGGAACATAAGAACCTATGTTGAGGTAGTAAGTGTTTAATGGAGAAGTAGGAAAGAACCCCATTTGGGGGTTCTTTTGGTTACCGGTACACATGTATCTGTGATCTCCATAACTCCTGATATCAGAATGAGGGAAAAACACAGTAAAGTTTTTTTCACTGGTTTTGGGTCTGCGGCCAGCACCAATGGTACTCTTACCCAGACCCAGCTATGGGTGTACCCTTTCAGGTCACCACACAATTTCACTGCTGGTGGTCTCATAAACATATGAGCTATAAGAATAGATGAACTGTTGGTGTAAACTTTTGTTCATATTAACTCCTAAGCTCTGGTGGGAAATGCTATATCATGATGTCTCATTCCAGATAATATAGACAAGCTTTGGCCTTCTCTTCTCTAACAGGTCCAAGTTACGGAAGGTGGTACATGTTATAATCCCAGTTATTTGAAACACAGAGGCAGGATAATTGCAAGTTAGAGGCCAGAATGGGTAACTTAGAGAGATACTGCCTCAAAATAAAACAAAAGAAGTCTAGGGATGTAGATATATAGTGCTTGCCTAGCATGTGTAAGATCCTGAGTTCAATCCATCATACTAAAAAGGAGAAAGTCTAAGCAATTGGTTGAGATGATTCAGCAACTTGTACCCTCTTTCTCCCTTTGTGAACTCCCTAATGTAATGGTATCTAGCTATGGAGTTACCAGAAAGGTCATATCCTTTCAGTGGAGCTACAATTAAGAGGACATTTTGGAAGACCCCCAACAGGTTATCAGGCTACCCTTCTCCTGGGTGTTCTAATCCTCACTTCCTATTTGAGTTATAGAGATTATATGAAAAAGTCACTACCATAAGACAGAGTTTTTGAATCCATAATCTGTAAGAGTGAACTGAAATGTACACAGCATTTAAGAGTCTATTACTGGCTATTATAGGGCCTTAGAGGGCTTATTCTACAGTCATGAAATAATGATAGGACCAGAAATATCAGTCAAAACTACAAATATTTTTTCCTTTATCTTCAAGTTATATAAACACATTCACACTTTAGATCTAAGTCTAAAAAATATCTGATAAGTTTAATTAAAAATAGTATAATGTTACCTATAATTATTATACTTACTAATCAATCTTTCCCTTTTAGGAGTTTTTTTTCCCTTTATTTTTGTTTCTGTTATTGAGTCTTGATGTTCAAGCACAAGATTTTTATTTGATTCTTCATCAAAAGCTACATAAAGAGATGTATTTAATGTACAAAATAGGATATAAATAGATAAATTGTTAAATGTCTAACTTTAAAATTTATAACAAGGATATAGTAGCATTTTTTCCTCATGTAAAAAGTTTTAAATCAATTACTAAAATGTGAGATCTGACATGAACATGGTGATAAGAGCTGCAAGTATTAAAGTTATTTCCTTAATTCATAAAC
Organism: Ictidomys tridecemlineatus; assembly: GCF_052094955.1. Classification (NCBI taxonomy): domain Eukaryota; kingdom Metazoa; phylum Chordata; class Mammalia; order Rodentia; family Sciuridae; genus Ictidomys; species Ictidomys tridecemlineatus. The sequence goes on from NC_135486.1 coordinate 91,735,914, forward strand.
ATTTCTTAAATTAATTTTCTAATTAAGTCCTATCTTCATTGTGTTACATATACCTTTAGATTATATATTATATATATTATATAAACAATGAAAATATATAGGTTCAAGGTTGTTATTATAACATTATTTATACTTATAAAATATTCAAAGCCATAGAAATGGTTCAACTGTGGAGAATTAGTTAAATAAAAATTTGTACAGTACAAACTATAGTATATTTTATATTCTAGTTATTAGTGTAATATAGATATCTATAAATAAACTTGGAAGAATTACAAGGAGATAATGTTAGGTGAGGAAAAAACTGATAAATAACTTTTATGCTACCTCTTAATGAAGAAAGGTAAATAAGATACAGAGAGAGAGGGAGAGAGGGAGTGAATTGTGGTTGTGGCTCAGTGGTAGAGAGCTTGCCTAGCACTGGGTGAGGCACTGGGTTCAATCCTTAGTACCACATAAAAAGATAAATGAATAAAGGTATTGTGTTCATCTACAACTATAAAAATATTAATAAAAAAGAGACAAAGAGAGAAAAATGAAGAGATACCTTTATAAAAGAAAATATAGTAAAGATATTTTAAAAACAAAGTAAACCCAGTGGCTTGGGAGGCTGAGAGTGGAGGATAACAGTTTAAAACCAGCCTCAGCAACACAAGGTGCTAAGCAATTCAGTGAGACCCTATCTCTAAATAAGATACAAAATAGGGCTGGGGATGTGGCTCAGTGGTTGAGTGCCTCTGAGTTCAATTCCTGGTACCAAAAACAAACAAACAAGCAAACAACAAAATAAGGATAAATATTGGGGAAGAAATTTTACTCCTCAAGGTATGCATATCTTTTTATAAATTTTTAAAACTTGGATAGGTTGTGGTTCTAACATATTCCCAAAATTCAATAAAATCAACAAGTAGAAAAAGAGAAGTAGATTCCTGAAGCTGACAGGGTAGAGAAAAGCTGCATCCCAAGTTGTGCCATAGCTTGGGACCAAAGCAGCAGGTGTACACCTTCTCAGTGAGATGAGAGAAAGAGGGTTCTCACTAAAAATTAATATTGGATATAATGGCACCCCCTCCTACATAGAAAATCTAATTTAAGCTTCTCCAGAGATCCTCATCATAACTGTTCTTAGACTATTAGCAAGAATCTCTACAAAAGAGTTCAAATGTGGTTAGGCTTCCTATTTCCTGTTACCCTATCTTGCAATAACTAAATTTGGCTGCAGGCCCAGAGGAGATTAGCATTCCAGATTCTGAGCACCCCTTACTAGTTTTTCACATTTACAGGCTATCTAGTGTCATAAATTTCTTAGTATAAAATGATATATGATTGTTAGTAAGAATTTTCAGGCAGGAAGTGTGTTTACAAAAGCAAAGTGCAATAAGGGAGTCTGCCTCCTCTTAGCAGGCCTAGAGCTTTCACAGGGGCATTTACACTTCAAAGGAAAGTAGTTAGGTACTAGGGAAAGTCCTTTACAATCCAAAAGGTAAGAGTGAATGTTGTTAATTGGGTTCCTTGAAAACCAGCCTGGGGGTCGGGGCTCCCTTTCCCTAGCACTAATTTTTACAGAGTATACTTGGTTTATTTTTGTATTCAGGCCTGGGTTAGTTACCCACTACAGTAAAACAAAAACAAAAAGTACTTTTATGTAGACTTTTGCAAATTGTGAACTTCTAAGTTCCCCTCTTCCCCTATACACTGGGTATAAAATTATAAAAATTTCTGGACTCGGGGTTCTGAGGGATGGATTGATTTAGGCAAAGGCACACACTTCTGGACCAGCTGCAGGCAATAAACCTGTTTCCTTAGGGTCCAACCTTATCTGTCCTACATCAAAGTGGTGTAGAGACTCAGAAATTTGGGTATAATAAACAAAGAAGAACACATCCACATCGGAGCCACTCTACTGCTCCATGGGTGCCACCTGCACAGATTCACCACAGTCAGAGAGAGGGAACACAGTCTTAGTACAAAAAAAAAGCATGATATTAAAATATACTGCCTAATCTTAGCTGATCCAGAGGCTGAATTATGCACTGGTGTTTGAAATGCTTGCTCTGTATCTCAGCTTGTTTTGGAGAGCTGAGGCAGGAGCCAGCTTGGGGTGAGCACACTGCCATGGCAACTACAGAACCTAGGAGATTGGTGGGGGGGGAGGTACAGCCACCATATCCAGGAAGGTGCCTATCAAGTACCTAGGCTGAGTCTGGAAGAACTTATATAAAAAGTACAGAGTAGAACTTACCCAGGGGGGTAATGAAGAGAAGGAGAGAGAAAACTCAAAATATTAAAAGCTGTGATGAATAGGAAATATCACAACAGACACTACATAAATACAAAAGACAATTGTCAGGTTGATGGTAGTGACTTAGGAACAATGCACCAAGCAGCCCTTGCTCACACAAAAAAAACCACCATCAGGCCTGACACCATCTGTCAATCAGGAGGGTCTCCTGGCCAATCTTGGATCTCAGCCAGCTCGCCCCAACCCACCAATTCCAGTGGAACAAGGGACCCTAAAAACCCCTTTTCCTGTCCCAAACCCTCCCTTCCTGTGCTAAGTCCAATAAAAATTCCAGTTTCTCCTCAGACCCTCTCCTTATTCTGCCGGTGTGATAGAGTTCCTTGCTGGAAGTGAGATCTCAATTAAGACTCGTTAAGTGGCCTTTTAAAATCTTTCTCCTCTTGGTTGCTGCTGTTGCCTGACCTTACAATAATTAGAAATTATTTTTAAAATTTGTACTTTAATAAAATAGAAAATATGGAAAATGGAGATTCCAAGATGGCAGGCCAGAGGGAGGCAGCATCCTGTGTCGCTCTGTGAACCAGATCTCACTTCATGGGAATACTGCATCTAGAAGAGTGCAAGAGGATCCCTAAATAGTCACAAGTGCTGTGACCCCCGTGCAGGGCTCAGAACCTTAGTGTTCGTGCAGGATTCCAGACCCTTGGCTCCCCAAACCCAAAGCCCACAGTTCTAGCCCACACACAGCTCTCAAGTGGCTTAGCAGAATCACCTATCAGCACCTCTGCAGAACTCCAGACTGTGCTCTGCTCCCATGCAGGTCACTCAGCTACTACCTACCCAGAGCAAAATGCCATCACCCCGCTCTCCCCACCTCACCAGACACCCTGGCACTGGAAGCAGACCAACTCCATCTTGGCTAACCTTTTTCACCATATTTGGTGGGGGCAGCTCTCAGCATCTGGCCAGGTACCAGGTATCCAATCCCCCCCCCCACAGGTGATAACTCAGCACAGTGACCACTCAACATAAAAACAGCTCCCAATTGGGCAGGCATGCAGTGTGAGCAGGGTGCTGCCTACCTGGTGTGGGCTTGGGTGTGAGAGGTCCCCTAGGTGGAAACTGCTAAGTGAGAGGGGATGGGTCTAAATTTTGGAGCCTAACAGAGAGACCAGAAACTGAGAAATCTCCAGGCAAGAGAGGGAGACAATACCGGGTGCTCAAGTCAGACAAGCAATCCTAAAAAGAGACCCTGAAGTGCACTCTCCCTGCAGAGACTGGCAGGTGGCACTCCCCGCTCCCAGACACCCTAAACCAGGACCAGTCTTCCCACCCTAGTTACCTACACCATCTTGAGGGCAGAGACACCAGCTTAAAACAAAAACCCCACCTACTGGATGAGAACAGAAACAGAAAAGATACAGATCTCTAAAACTAGCAGCAGCAACCCTGGTTTCTTCTTTCGAGCATTTTTTTTTTCTCTTTCTCTTCTACCCCTCTATCCTCTGACCCTCACATCCCAACATATGTGAAACCAAGAACTCTGGATGAAATAGGATTTTGAGGACTGAGTCAAAAGAGGTGTTGTGTATTCCCTTTTTTTGGGGGGGGGCTTTCATTTTTCTTTCCCCCTCCAAATTTTACTATTTTAACATCCTGTATTTTTTTAAATACATATAGGTGTTTATTTTATGTACTCTACTGTCTTCCCATGTACTTGTCTACCTTAAATTACTTCCTGTCTATTCTCTATTAATGCTCTTCATTAGATTTCTTTTTCACACTTCCTAAGATATATTAACTCTATACCCTCACATCTTTCCACCTCAGCATATCATCCTAGGCCCACCCCCAGTTTATTGTCCACTATCAGAAACTGTAAACCTTTTTACAAAACTATTAATTATATTTTAGATAATAATCGACTCCAACATTTCTGTACATTGAGACTAAACTGTAAATGTCTTCATAACAACAAATTGTTCATAGGTGATATATTGTTGATATTTCGATCAGTTAACATTGTCCTTCCCATAAAGGAGGGATCTTGTAACCCTACAAGAGCACTATAAACCTACAGGGTAAAAAAAATAATACCACAGACCCACAGAGCTGAAAAGAAAAACACATGAACAACATGAAAAGACAAGGGAAGACAGTACCACAAACAAATCAAGACACCACATCATTAGAATCATTGGCAGCCACAGAAGAAAAAATGACAGAGAAAGAGTTCAGGATATACATGGTTAAAATGTTCTGTGAACTGAAGGAAGATATGAGAGAGCAAATACAAGCAGTGAAAGATCACTTTGACAAGAAGCTACATAAACAAATCTAAGAAACAAAAAATCACCTCAACAGGGAGATAGAGGCTCTAAAACAAAAACAAAAACAAAAAACAACCAAACAAACAGAAATCCTTGATATGAAAGAAACAATAAACCAAATTAAAAGCTCAAATGAAAACATCACCAACATAGAGTAGACCACTTGGAAGATAGGACATCAGACAATGAAAAAAAATTATAATCTTGAAAATAACATAGATCACACAGCAATAATGATAAGAAACCATGAGCAAACATTCAAGAAATATGGGACAGCATAAAAAGACCAAATTTAATAATTATTGGGATAGAGGAAGGCATAGTCCAAACCAAAGGAATGAACAATCTATTCAATGAAATAATATCAGAAAACTTTCCAACATGAAGAATGAATTGGAAAACCAAATTCAAGAAGCCTACAGAATGCTGAATGTACAAAATCACAACAGATCCACATCAAGGCACATTATAATGAAAATGCCTAATATACAGAATAAGGAGAGAATTTTAAAAGCCACAAGAGAAAGGAATCAGATTACATATTGGGGAAACCAATTAGGATAATGGCATATTTTTCAACACAGACTCTGAAATCTAGAAGATCCTGGAACAACATATATCAAGCTCTGAAAGAAAATGGGTGCCAACCAAGAATCTTTTATCCATCCAGCAAAATTAAGCTTTAGATATGATGATGAAATAAAAACCTTCCATGATAAACAAAAGATAAAAGAATTTACAGTAAAAAACCAGCACTACAAAACATCCTTGGAAAAATATTCCATGAGGAGGAAATTAAAAACAATAATGAAAATCAGCAGAGTGAGGTAGTACCCTAAAGGAAAAACTAATCAAAGAAGAAAATCAAGTCTAGTTAAATAACAAAAATAAACAAATATGGCTGGGAATGCAAACCATGTGTCAATAATAACCCTGAATGTTAATGGCTTAAACTCACCAATCAAAAGACATAGGCTATCAGACTGGATTTTTAAAAATGACCCCACAAAATGCTGCCTCCAGGAGACTCATCTGATAGGAAAAGACACAAACAGACTGAAGATAAAATGTTGGGAAAAATCATACCACTCACATAGACTGGGAACCAAGCAGGGGTTTCCATCCTCAGATCAAATAAAGTAAACTACAAGCCAAAGTTAATCAAAAGGGATAAAGATGGACATTACATACTGCTCAAGGGAACCATACACCAACAAGACATACCAATCATAAATATATATGCCCTAAACAATGGTGCAGCTATGTTCATCAAAAGAATTCTTCTCAGTCAAATTCACCATAACACAATAATCTTGGGTGACTTTAACACACCTCTCTCACTACTAGACAGATCTTCCAAACAAAAGTTGAAAATAAAGAATCTATAGAACTCAATAATACAATCAATAACTTACTTAACTGACATATATAGACTATTTCAACCTTCACCAAATGAATATACTTTCTTCTCAGCAGCAAATGGATCCTTCTTTAAAACATACCATAAGCCACAAAGAAACTTAGCAAATGCAAAAAAGTAGAGATACCACCATGCATTTTATCAGATCATAATGGAATGAAATTGAAAATCAATGACAAAATAAAAAATAGAAGCTACTCCACCATCTGGAGACTAAATACTTTGTTATTGATTGAATAATGTGTTGCAAAAGACATCAAAGAGGAGATTAAAAATTCTTACAGGTAAATCAGAACACTGATACAAAGTATCAGATTCTCTGGGACACTACGAAGGCAGTACTGAGAGGAAAGAACATTGCAAGGAGTTCATTCCTTAAAAGAAGAAAAAGTCAACAAATAAATGACCTAACATTACATTTCAAAGCCCTAGAAAAAGAACAAATCAACATAAAAAGTAGAAGACAGGAAGTAATTAAAATCAGAGCTAAAATCAATGAAATCGAAATAAAAGTAACAACTGAAAAAGTGACAAGTTAGTCCTTTGAAAAAAAATAAATAAAATTGATTAAACCCTTAGCCATGCTAATGAAGAAAAAGAGAGAAAGCTCAAATTACTAAAAACTGTGTTGAAAAAGGAATATCATGACAGACACTACAGAAAGATAATTAGAAATTATTCTGAACATTTGTACTCCAGGAAAGTAGAAAATATCAAAGACATACACAGATTTCTACAGTCATATGATTTGCCCAAACTGAATCAAGATGATATAAACAAGTTAAACAGATCAACTTCAAGCAATGAAATAGACAATCCCATCAGAAGCCTTCCAACCAAGAAAAGTCCAAGACCACATGGATACACAGCTGAATTCTACCAGATCTTCAAAGAAGAATTAATACTTATACTCCTCAAATTATTTTATAAAATAGAAAAGAAGGAACACTTCCAAACTCATTCTATGAAGCCAATATCACCCTGATTCCAAAAACAGGGAAAGACACATCAAAGAAAGAAAACTTCAGACCAATATCTCTAATGAACATAGGTGCAAAATTTCTCAATAAAATTCTGGCAAATCAAATACAAAAACATATCAAAAAGATAGTGCTTCACGATCAAGGGGGGTTCATCATCCCAGAGATACAAGGTTGCTTCAACATATGAAAATCAATAAATCTAATTCATCACAACAATAGACTTACAGAATACTATGATCATCTCAATAGATGTACAGAAAGCATTCAACAAAATACAGCACCCCTTCATGTTCAAAACAATAGAAAAAACTAGGGACAACAGGAATATATCTCAACATTACAAAAGATATCTATGCTAAGTCCCAGGCCAACATCATTCTAAATGGAGTGAAAGCATTCCCTCTAAAAACGGGAACAAGACAAGGATTCCCTCTTTCACCATGTCTATTTAACATGGTTATTGAAACTCTAGACAGAACAATTAGATGAAAGAAATTAAAGTAACACAGATATGGAAATAAAAACTGAAATTATCACTATTTGCTGATGATATGATTCTATACCTAGATGATCTAGAAAATTCCACCAGAAAACTTCTAGAACTTCCAGATTTCATTTATTAATGAATTCAGGAAAGTATAAGAATATAAAATCAACATCCATAAATCAAAGTCATTTCTGTACATCAATGACAAATCCTCTGAAAAAGAAACTAGGAAAACTATCACATTATAATAGTGTCAAAAATTAAAATAAAATATTTGGGAATCAAAAAAAGAGGTAAAAGACCTCTACAATGAAAACTACAGACCACTAAAGAACGAAATTAAAGTTGGAAAGATGTGCCTTGTTCTTGGATAGGCAGAATAATATTGTAAAAATACCAAACTACCAGAAGCACTATACAGATTTTTAAAAATCCAATAAAAATTCCAATGGCATTCCTCATAGAAATAGAAAAAGCAATCATGAAATTCATCTGGAATTAGCTAAAGCAATCCTTAATAAGAAGAGTGAAGCAGGTGACATCATTCTACCAGACCTTAAACTATACTACAGAGCAATAGTAACAAGAACAGCATGGTATTGGAACCAAAACAGACTTATAGACTAATGGTACAGAATAGAGGACACAGAGACAATCCCACATAAATTCAGTTATCTCATACTAGACAAAGATGCCAAAAACATATAATGGAGAAAAGATAGCCTCATCAACAAATGGTGCTAGTAAAACTGGAAATCCATATGCAACAAAATTAAATTAAGCCCCCATCTCTCATAATGCACAGACCTCAACTAAAAGCAGATAAAGGACCTAGGAATTAGACCAGAGACCTTGAATCTAACAGAAGAAAAAGTAGGCCCAAATCTTCATCATGTCGGCCTAGGATCTGACTTCCTTAACAAGACTCCTAAAACACAAGAAGTAAAATCAAGAATCAATATATCAGATGAATTCAAATTAAAAAGCTTCAATCAATACATTGGATGAATTCAAATTAGTTACTTGAAATAGACTCTCTGAAAAATATAATGGTAATTTATCAAAGTAATTTTTATACAGTAAAGGAAACAATAACTTATAAGAACAGATATCATCTGATTTCACTTAAGTTTATTATATAGATCAGGCAAATTCACTGAGACAGAAAATGGAATAGAGATTACCAGGGACTGTGTGGGGAGGGAAAGGAAGTTATTGCTTAATGAGATTCTTTTTGGAGTAATGAAAAGTTGTGCAATAGATGTAGAAGTGATGATTGCACAACATTGTAAATATAGTTACTGCCACTCCTGGTACAAATTTGAAATAAACTCAGAATAAATAAAAGAAATCATTCTGATCAAAATAACCAATCATCATAGGTGAAACAGTAGAAGCATTCTCATTCAAAACACAATAGAATATTGATATTCTAGCACCATACATCACAAACATTCCATTCTGCTTTGAAAGTAGAGTCTAGTGCAATAAAATATAAATTGAATATTAAAGTTAGACATACTATAAAGAAATAACACATTTATTTTTGTTTCATAATATATTATAGAGCAAACACTTATTTATACCAGAAATGATCTTTTTTTCTGATATTCACCTGATCTGATTTTGATATGATATTGTTTATACTAATAAATACACCTGTTTCATTCAAGCAAAGTTATTACTTCTTATACAGACTTAGTTACTTGAAATAGACTCTCTGAAAAATATAATGGTAACTTATCAAATTTTTATATAGCTATCATTATTCTTCTAAACCACTGGATGACTAACAATTTAATAATATTCTTCCTTCATTTACTTCTAATTATAGCATAGGGACATTCATATTTCATATTACATGACAGGAAATCATTTTACCTTCAAATTCTTCTGCTGTTTGGTTTTGAGTTTCTGTTTGTAATTTCTCTTCTGATACATCAACCTTCATAACAAAAGTTACAGTAAGTAATTTCAAATTAAATATCTCAGAACTCTATTTAATTACCTTCTTTTAGAAAGAAAGCTAGTTTTTTACTCTCATCTATAATTCATTGAAGAAACTATAATTTTCCTGAATGTATCAAATAAAAAACGTGGACACATTTAATGGATCAGAGAGGCAACTGTGAATATTGAATAGTATCGCAGGAAACTCAGTAATAATATTGAAAGGTTAATAAAATAAGTACTTGTCACTGCGTTTCTCTATATGCTTAACAAAACACTGTTGAAATCTTAAGAACTGTTTGCTAATCTTGTTCCCAGAATGTGCTGTCCCCAACTATGGACTGTCTGCTAATCTTGTTCCCAGAAAGAGCTGTCCCCAACTGCCAAACTACAAAATGTAACTTCTCTCCCTGCCCTCTCCAGGGAAAGTATATAAGCTCTGCTCAAGCTGTTCTCAGGGCTCTATCTCTCTTTGCTATAGAGGGAGCCCCAGCATGCTGGTCTCCAAATAAACCCACCCTTCTGCTTTTGCATAAGACAGTCTCTTGTGGTCTCTTACTCCGACGTTTCGCCGGACCCTTACAATATGATTCTCCCTCATAGATACTAAACAAATTGAGTTAACAATTATTGATTACAATTCTTGTTTAGATTTGCATTTTAATAAGCTTCAATCTTTACACAAAGTTCAATGCTTGCAAAGTTTTTAATATAAAGATATTAATAACTTCTATTATAAAAATACATAATAGACACATGTCAAGTATATATAGACTTTTTACCTTTTTTTCTTTTTCCCAGGATTTTTACCATAACAATTTCATAATTAAATACTTTTCTAGCAAAAGAAATTCTTAAAAATTTCTATGTCTTCTTTAAAAGTATATAAAATTATTTTAAAACTATTACATGTTTACAATCACTTTATTATGGAAGTTTTTGTGTAGATGAATCTGAAATTTAAAAAATGTGAAAATTTTCCTTCTTTCAGTAATTATATTACTTTTATCACAACTTTGTGTCAATACCAATTAGAAATGTTTATAAGTTAAAGGTATCATATAGATTTCCAAATATTACCTTCAACATTCTAAATATAAAACCAGTTGTGTGATCGAAGAAGACTTTTATTCTATATAATATTGATGAGTTTTTAATTAACATTTATTCAAGATACTGAAAGAGTCTAATAATTCAGAATAAATACCTTTGAGTTTCCTTCATTAAGAACAGGAGGTAAAATCAAGGATGATATCACTGTTTCTTTCTCATCAGGCAATATTTTGACAGATGGTGATTCTTGATTTTTTTTGCTGGGTGATTCTATTTTACGTGGTTTATCATGGTTCTCTGATGAAGATGTATGAAGTAGAGCTTCATCAGTTGAAACTTCATGTGAAATCTCTAAAAAAGCTGATTTATCTTGAGAATTGAGGTTCTGTGAAAGATCTGAAATAGCAGAGCTAGATCTTTTCTTCTCTGAGCTTTAGAATTACAAAACATCTGTTATTAGATTATGTGAAGAACATTTTATTTGCAACTGAAGAATCATTTTCATAATCAATAAGGATATTAAGTATGTGACCATAACTATTCATTAATTAATGGTAATAAATATGAAATTGAAATTAGGTAACAAGTTAAAGATAGCAATCTCTCTTCTGGGATTTAAAATACATGCATAAAATTAACTCATTTAAAATATTCCTACACAATATCTGTTCAATGTCATAACAGGGTACAACATGAGAAAGATTTAGTCAATCAAAGTAGAGCACTGGATGGTTTGGAGATTGCCCATTAGTCACATTTATTCCAAAATTATTTTTCCACAATTTCAGAATGAAAATAAAAAATCTTTCCATCACAATTTTGATATTAAAAGATCACTGCCTTTTACCAAGCAATTCCCAAGTTCTAAAACTTTCTTTAAAGTTTTCTTTAAAGTAACAGGTACTTATTTTCTATCAATTCACAGAGGATCAGCTCTCCTAGTTCCAGAACCAGAATGGCTATATGTCATGGTTTTGCTACACAGTTCTGGTTTATGCTTGTCCCAACATTCTAAGTTACATGATAATTTAAACAGTCAAACTACCTATGCTTTCTATAAAAATTTAACTGCTTTATTAGTCCTATCAATTGCAAGGGTTTGATTGTTTTTTATCTTATGAGCTAATGCTCCCGTTGACATAATTTGTGTAAGGTTTATTGCAAAGTTAGCAAAATAATTTCAATTTTGGTCCCAGAAACAAAAGTTTTAAAAGTAACTATTGCCACTTATTCTACATTTGTTAATTTAGAATAAATTTCAAACACTGGAGTATGGATTATAAAAAAAGAGTAGTGAAGTGGGAAGGACATTCCTGAAGATAAAGTGTAAAGTGGGTGATGGTTAAAAGACATAAATGACAACAAATAGACTTTTGTGGTGCTATTTATAAAGCAGATTCCAATATTAAAGTAGGAGGCTTCCTATCCTCAACAGTTAAGGATATCATTGCATACTCAAACATGACTTAATAGTTTTATTAGTACTTGAATTTAAGATGACTAGCTGTAAAATAAAGTATAACACTATTCTAAAGACTGTTTTTTAAAGACATACCCTAGAGGACTATTGTCTTTAAGTTACTGAAACATAAAAATGGTCCAAGGGTATAATATAAACTGATACTTATGCACAAGCATACCTACAGTTATCATGTGGACTATCACTTCTGCCAGTAAAATTACCATATAGCTAAAAGTAGAAAGCAAAACATTTTAAAAGATTTTGAAATGGTTATTATGATACATAATTAATCACTGGATTCTAAACAGGTACATTATCATAACATACAGAAAATGTATGGCAATTCCAATAGTCTTAAATACTATCATAAAGTTCATTTATAACTTCCTACTGAGGCATTCCCTTCTTTTATCTCCTGCAAACAAATAACCATGATATTTCTACTGAAGGGATCAGGAATGAAGAATACTAGAAAGGATGCAAGCAGTACTGTATTCAAACTTGCATCAACCAAAGCCAAGATGTAGAGCTAGGAAAACTTTAAAACCTTACTACTTATCTGAATATTGCTGAACAGAAGGAGAAAGAGGACTATATGGACAGTAGTATATACTCACACATAAAATAATAATGATAATAACAAAGAAAGTGATTTGCTCCCTTCATATGCTTTGGTAGTATTTAAAAAACAACCTAAATATAGTTTGTAAATATTATTAATTTGTATCATTTGCTACCCATTTTAGATTGATTCTTTCTAGTAATTATTGAATATTAAAATACAATAGTATAACACTGAGCATTTATTTATTTATTTTTATTGGTTCTTTTTAGTTATACATGACAATAGAATTTATTCTGATATAATTAAAAAAGCATGGAATATAATGTATTCTAACTCAGTCCCCAGTACTTCTCCTTCCCCTCCATTTCTCCTTCCCCTTTTCTCCCTTCCCTCTACTCTACTGATCTTTTAAGCATGTATTTAACAGATTTTGTAAAAGAAGGTTGCCACACTTCAACAACACTGAGGGGATATAAAGAGAAAACTTCCTCTTCCTTGCAAAAGCACTTGTTAATTCTGAAGATCTGAGCATATTACATCCTTTTCTCACCTAGCAAATCGATGTATAAGAGTACAGACTATTATGCATATCACCATAGACACATCATGACAAATTATACCTCAAAATATAGTCATCCATGCAAAAGGGAAAATCGCCCTTGGATATCTGCCAAAACTGTCCTTCTTAGTTTTCTTTTTCTTCTTTCCAAGACCTTCTTTTTTAGGAATTTTCTTAATTCCATTCATTTTCTAAATTGTCAACACAATCTCCAACTCATGCCTTTAGGAGGAAAAAACTCTCTCCCAAGTATTGATGTGTACATAGAACTTTTAATTATCAATGCAAATATAGAGAAAAATGGATTTGATATTATTATCTATAATAATGCAAGATATGGAATGCATTTCTGTATACAAGAAAAGCAAAAATATATAGGACTCAAAGTGTGCATTATAGTACAACCTAAAAAGATTGAAAAAGTTAACCTTGTAGAAAATTTCAATTTAGGAAATGTACAAGTCAAAAGTTACCATAAATATTTTGGTAGTTTTTTTAAAATTACAAATATCATTGTTTAAAATCTTTTTTTTAAAAGAGAGAGTGAGAGAGAGGGAGAGAGAGAGAGAATTTTAATATTTATTTTTTAGTTTTCAGCGGAAACAACATCTTTGTTTTATATGTGGTGCTGAGGATCAAACCCGGGCCGCACGCATGCCAGGTGAGTGCACTACCGCTTGAGCCACATCCTCAGCCAGTTTAAAATCTTCATAATGACTAATTTTAAGCTCCTCAACTAAAATAAATTTGAAAAAAGTTTGAAAGGTTTAGCAAAAAAAACAACATTATTAAAAGACTAGGTTAAAATATTGGGAATTATCTCATCTAGAAAAATAGGGCTGATGGACTACTAAGAAATAGATTGTAAAGGTGTAAATAATTCTTACCATGATCATGGTACATAGGTCCAGTGGTACAAAGGTCCAAAAATGTTGTTATTCAATGAGAAATAGGACTTAAACTGAAAGTAAATTATACAGAACAAAACTAAAAACCATTCTAACACTAGGAAAAAAATTATTGATCCATGGAGATGATGAACATGTTTTTTTTAAATGGCCTGAATTGATATCTCCCTACTTGATAGCTTGGCACTCTCAAAGTCTTTCATTAATATTCAAACATGTGAGCTCTTTCCAAAGCCTCTTTTCCCAGCAAGACTAGTTTCCCCTCATCAGGAAACTTCATAGTTCCAGAATCACTTGTTTTTCCCCTACCCTCCCTGAGTTTATCTATAAATTTGTGAACTGGTATGTGTATAGAATTCTTCCTTTAGAGTATTCTCCATTGTCCGTCAGATGCCCCTAGACCAAACTCAACTTGTACAAGATGAGAGAGTGGAATGTCACATGTGCTCTGGTGCTACTGTGCTTACAGTTTATTCTCAATAAATCTTGTTTAGTGTAGCTGTGGTATATGATTCATCTGAGTATCATAGCTTTTGAATATAAAAATTTGGGTCGCTACTAAAGTGGGGATAATCCCACTGAAAACCTTACACAAGACAAACAACTGAGTTGAAATGGCCAATATCTCACTGACTATACTGGATTTAATAGTCAGAATCCCCAGAGAGGGCAAATTACTTGGCCTAAATAGAATAGCTAAAGATGGTTTAATCACAGACTAATGGGGCATCATAATCTTAGAGGGGGTGAAATGGCTATATAATCTGTAGCCTGGGAATTGTAAAATTTCTTGGAAATCCTTAGAGCAGTATATTTGCTACAAAGGAAAATTTTGCAGCAATGTGTTTATAAGTAGGTAGCTACAAAGTAAAGTTAACTTAAGGGAAAGGCAAGGAGGCTAGGCGCAGCAGAGCTAGAAAAAAAGTTACAAATATGAGTGAAAGTTAACATGCCAATACCAAATCCTGGATGAGATGCTCTATTAGGTGGCCTCCAGTTTAAATCCTGGGCATTTAGTCTCTAAATTTCCCTAGTTAAAATCAATTCACTGCTGGATTAATTAAGCATGCCCTGGGTGCTTACATTGGTTTCTTCTAATTTTACACCATGTATCTTTGCCCTTTGCTAGTTTTGCTTTTTATTCATTTTCTGCAATAAATCAGAGCCATTGTAATAATTATATTTTAGGTCCTTTGAGTCCTCTCAGAAAGCAATGAACCTAACATAATTGGCATCAGAGATGAGATTCACTAGCATTACCATGACTCTCCAGAATATGAAGAAAGCTTTGTTTGGGGAAAGAAATAATGAATGGATGATGAGCTGCTGTCTGTCAAAACAGGAATCTGAAAATGATACAACCAAGTCTAGAAGAACTGGCTTGCTAGATCCACTGGATGCTTTTGATGGTAAAGATAAAATAAGAGAATGTGTTTGATTTTTATTCTCTTTTCCAGATGAGAGGAAAAAGGACCTAAAAATTTCCAAAAGTGAGGTTTTAACAGCATAAAAATTTTAAAAGGCATAAAAATTCATTTGTGGTTATTTTTCTTATAGGTGGGAGTATTAAAAAAGGTTTTTCCAGTTTACAGGGTGCTAGAGTAAAGCTTTAAATAAGTCAGATTAAAAACTATGGGTGTGGGGCAGGGAGTGGATTCCCGTCCTCCAGACTTTTCTTGTATTTTGTAGATACTGCATCTGAATAAATAATAAACATTGATATAAAATCATATATGTTTAATTTAATGAATGCTAGAGGAATCATTCTGATCAGGAAAAGGTTCAAAGAAAGTGTTAATGGGGCACTATTTCCTTACATCTTGACTCCAAAGGTGCTTGGAATTTAAATTATTTCAATATTGAGACTAGAACAAGACTTCATAATTTATCATTTTTACTAAGGGAATGCTTAGTAGAGCCTCTGGGAAAGAAAGGCAACAGGGCAAAAAAGTCAAATCTCAAAATGGGATGTGTCAAAAATTATATGTTCTTGTCATTTTCAAAAGCTTTTTTAGTTGCTAATACACTCTATCAAATAATATGGTTGAACTTTAGAAGATGATTTTTTTCTAGCATAATGTACATACTTTTGTGAGCGAGTCAATTTGGATTTGAAGATTGACAAGACAGAAAAGGCTTGGTGAAGCCCTGATTGTCACTTATACATGAAACAGCATTGTCAGCTGTCTATCCCTCAATTTTGCTATAGATTTGAAGGAAGAAAGGAAAGAAGAAAGGAAGGGAGGGAGGGAGGCAAGGGAGGAAGATAGGTAGATAAAAAGAATGAAAGAGAAAAAGAAAAGGAAGGAAAGAAGAGAGAGAAGAAAAAGAGAGATAGAGGTGGAGAGAGAGAGAGAGAGAGAGAGAGAGAGAGAGAGAGAGAGAGAGAGAGAGAGAGAGAGAGGGAGGGAGGGAGGGAGGGAGGGAGGGAGGGAGGGAGGGAGGGAGGGAGGGAGGGAGGGAGGGAGGGAGGGAGGGGGGAAGGGTAGGTCAGCCAGCTACAGGATTTATATGAAGCAGGTTCTAATTGTCTGCTACAGAGTATTTCAGTTTTAGCACAGGCTGTCCTGAAGGATTATAGAAGGCATAATTTCAGTAAACAGGACTCAGACTAGGGGTCTGTTCCAGATTTAGGACACACCCCACTTGGGTCCCTAAACTTTAAAACATGGATGTAGGCTGAACTATCACATACATTCACATAAAAGGCTTTGCGCTCTGATGGGACTACCTGAAATTCACTTGCTGATAGATTCTGTTTATGATATAGAAATCTACTGCATTCCTTCCTACTTGTGAAAGGTGCTAACTGGGAGAGGGTACAACATAGGGGATGTTGTCACTCTGTCTACACCTGATGGATCATACTCCAGACAGATCATTCCAATTCCCTCTGGAATGTGTCATTGCTGTTGATTACTGTTTGACTTTTTGGATTAAAAGTTGCAGCTTTTAGTTACAGCTTATAACAGGGACTGTTGAATCTGGATCTACTTCCCTCACCTTTCTGCTGGTAGACAAGCATTAGTAAAGCAGTCTGATTATTAACTACAAGTGAAGAAAGGGACTGATCTTTACTAAGCCACATATTAGAAAAATGATCCAAAAAAGGATCATTTTGAAATTTGTAAACCCATTTTGAAATTTTTCAAAATTAAGTGTTTCATTCTGACCATTCCTGAGCATGACATGTCTTTTGGATTAAGTTGTCTAAAATGTTTTTCTGTGAAAATTCTTTAGTCCTTCTATGCAACCCTTCTAGTCAAATGTCTTGGATGAAAATAGAACATGACTTGTAAAAAATGTAAAGCAAATGGGAACCCTGATTCTGTAACACCTGGTGGGAGGGAACCTCTGTACCGTAGGAGGTCCTGGGGAAGAAGAGGCATAAATCATCCCTTTGTTTTTCAGAAATGCTCCACAAGTTTCCCTACTTTCCTGTGCTGCTTAAGCTACTACGAGCACTTCCAAGTGAATACTGAACTCAAAAACACACTTGATAATGCTGATTAGGAGACAATAAAGGGTGGCCAGTTCCTGCACTTTCTACTTAGAACACCTGCAGATGTCATCTACTTGCCAGGCAGATGAACCCAGTCATTGACAAAAGGAACTGATTGATTTCAAAAAGTGTTTTTGGTTTTTCTTAAACAAAGAGCTCAATTAAATCAATTGGACTGGCCTAGGAGACCTAAGGGAGAGGTACCACAGTGGGAGACCCACACATAGCCTCCATTAAGCTGAACTGCCTAACATATATCCTAACAATTGTAAAGCCTTTGTTTCCAGGAGTACCACTTGTGCTCTCTGGAATTATACTTCTTGTATATGTACTCCATTATGATCATACCTCACTTCTAGTCAGCTTCAACTGACCAGAGTTGCCCAGAATTGTGCTAAGTACCTGAATTGGTGCCTTAAGTCAAATAAAAAAGGTCAGCACAGAAAATTAAGTATAAATCCACTTGGCTGTCTAAGATATGGTTAAAGGAAGTTTTTAAATTACCTAAGTCCAGGACTCCTATGGGGCATAACTGAGATCAATAATGCAGAATGGTCTCACCTTGGAGTATGAGGCCCTAGTGATAATAATTTTAATGTAAAAATGTCTTGGTCAAGAACCACAGCACATCCTATAGAGGGAGAAGATAGCAGGCCTGAGACTGCTATCCTTAGAAAGGCTTAACTGCAAAGTTGACACTTAATTGGCACCTGGGAACTTTGGAAAGGTTCCAGCTACTCCCCAAACTATTAGAGTGGCTCATGTACCTATACTGTACAAAGAATGTAGTTTATGCTAAAAACCTGTTTATCCTTCTGAGTGACTGGAAGTTTGGAACTTGGCAGATAGAAAGTTCTATTTGACTAGCATTTAGTAAAAACCCCAGACACTGAGTCAATAGTCTCTAGCATTCACACATTTTGTTACTTGCTGGAGAAATTAAGAACAGCTTGTGACTCCAGTGGGAGAGAACACTTGGAAACTTACATCTTGTTTATTCTGGATTTTTTCCCCACAGACCATTACCTTTTGCTGATTTTGCTTTGAATCCCCTTTTTTCTGCAATAAATGACATTAAGTTTTCCTAGTAATGGAACTGGTCTTGAGTATCCCTGACACACAGAGCTATTATTTTGTACTCTATTTTACTGTTTGCTGTTTCTCAGGTTACATAATTAATATGTGATTTCTTAATTATTAAACTTGAAACAGATACACAGCAATACTTGTTGGACAACTAACCTGTTAGAAACATCTATAATGGCTGATCTCGTACATGATAAAAGTTGGTCATGCACATGGTAAAGAAGTGTCTGAACTGGCATTATCATTCAATAATATTGCATACAAAGAGGGTAAAAATAAATTACATTCCCATTGAAATATAATATGTATGCAGGGACTCTATGTAATGTTAAAAACAAAACAAAACAACAACAACAAAAAAAAAAAAACACTGGATACTCCATAGTGGACTACAGAAGCTTAAGAAAGAAATAAATAGCTCTATTTGATGCCCTTGTCTCTGTCATTATGCAGCTAAGGATTAGGCAAAACATGTAACATACCTTAACTAATCTTCCTTGAGATTATCTGAATTCCTGTCATAATTTCGATAGGACAAAAAGTACCACAATGTGAACTGCTAACACTATTGAAACATTTGATTACATTGATGACACTGATCTGCCCTGAAAATGCATTGTATATTTGTTAAGTACATCAGATTAAAGAAAACTTTAAATAAAAACATAATCTAGAACCTGTCATTCAACTCAACTTGAAAGCAAGAAGTCATCACATAGACAGCATCAAAAACACACATTCCATATCCTTCAAAGGAAAATTTATGGATTCTGCAACCCCAAACACAAATGACTTTAGTGGTGACATCGAGTTCTATACCTGATTGATTCTTTAAAGCATCTGTATCAATGCAACTACTTTTATATGGAAGCCCTTACACTAGAAAGCTTTAGAATAAGTCCAGGCATCATGAAAACAAGTTTTAACTTTAGATTGTTATATCCTGTCTACTCACAAAATACAGATAAGTCTAAGCAACTTATCATGACTGAAGCCTTGGAAAATAATACTTCATGTTGTTGTCACCTCCTGGATCTTTGAACTCAATGACTTCCTTCTATTGCTAAATGGTATATTTTCTTTGGAAAGTTCCTGCTATCTTATTACTGAGCCTAACTGGGCAGGTGTTCTTAGTCTTCAACCCAACATTCCTATTCCACAAGTAGTTTCTATAAAACCAAAATCTCCTAAGGAGGTAAAAGCCCAGGGAAACTCTATTAAAAGGCGGAGATATCACATCCTATCAGGGGCCAATCCTGTCCCATAAGACCTTACCCAAATTCACAAAATGTGATTTTATACTTATTCAACACAGAGATGTCTCCCTTCTGTTTTAACCAACCATTGTCTCAGTAAGATCTTTGCCTGTAAGATTTGACAAATGACAATAAAATAGGATTAACTAATGCGATAGCCTCTCTCAAAGGTGACAAAATCTTATGGAATACTGCATTTATCTACTATAGCAATAGTAGGTTGTTGACATTCCATGGCATCTGAATATCCTTCAAAATTGGGTGAATTTCAGGCATCATTCATGTCCATAGAGCACAAACTGCCTTAGAATGACTGAATTAAATTTGTACAATGATTCACGAATCATTGCTATTGGACAGTTTCATGGTAAGGCCATTGGGACACCTACGACAGACTTCTTAAACACGTAGTTTTCTGAGGTATCTCCTGCCAAAGGAAATAGGCACAACAAATTAGTCACAAATCGATTTTTATTTTTAATATGGAGATACCAAGAGAAGGGACTGAATCTAGAGGAAAATATGAGACATGAAAAAAGCAGTCAAGAATGTATAATGACTACCTTATTGGGTTCCTGTTTGAATTCATAGCACAATGAAGGAAGAAAATGACATCTTTCAAAGTATTTCAAAGACACAGAACCCACCATCATCTATCAAGTTTATTTCATTTGCTAATTAAGCCAGCCTCTTTAAAAAACACCTCCACAGTACTTGTTGGTCCAGCATTCCCTGATAATTTACAAGCTATAGGTTGTCATATTATTTAAAGGCCCCTCCTTCATGTTTGAACTCCAAAGCATTTAGGAGTTAGGAGTCAAGAGAAATAATATACTCTTTTTTCTTTTTTTAACCCCTTGCTTTGACCTCAGTACATGATGAATACAACATATTGTTCATTTAAAAGACAGACACTGTCTTTATATCAGGTGATTTGGCAGACCTCCTCTTCTGACACTGCAATTGAACTTTAATGGTACATGGTAAGTGGTAGGACGTTGCTAAATCAATCACTTCAGACAACAATATGGCTCATTTCTTGGAGAAATAATAAATATTTTTTAGACATGAACTTGTCTGACCCTGGGAAAAAGCCCTCAAGGGAGGTGAAAAATGACTTTCTCTTTCCTATTCCAGATATTAATAGACATTCCCAAAACACTTTTCTGTGGCTAGCCAGGAATTAGAGCACATAATGTGAGTTTATTATTATTTTTAGCTTTGCACCTTTACCTAACCCACCTGGTGATCTTATTAATAATTTTCTCCTAGACAATACTGTGGAAATTAGCATATTCAGGACCAGGTAACAACCAGAGCTAATGGAGAGACTTATCAATGAGACTCCCAATGGTGGAGAGATAAGTCTTTATTTCTGGATGGCCCTGATGCTCTCTCTCTTCTCCCTTTTGGTTATTCAGCAGAGCAAGCTTATCAGGACTATGCTATGCCCATTCCCCCAGTCAGGAAGCTCTCACTGCTACATGGTTAAGTAGGTCTTACTATACTCTCCCAATTCCCCTAGAATTTCTATGGTGAATCCAGCTGTCCCAGTTCAAATATACCTCTCTGTGGAATAATATCAATTCAGGAGATATTGTACCTCTACTGCTTTTCAGATTATTAGGTTTCTTCCAAAAATTTACCACATGCCTATAATGTAGATACCAGTAATAAGTTCCTTATAAGTGTAACAAAAATAGTAAATATTATGAGATCTCTAGAGCTTTCAATGGTAATATAACTTTTCATTTATAGGAGTTTATTCTGATAAAAACTAGAAAAGAACAAAACATTTTATGAGATTTTTTATTTCAAAATTAGAAATCCTCTTTGTCATTAAATAATACATTCAGTGACTATCTGATCTAAGTTATTATTCCCTGTGACTCTTTGATAGGTATTTTTATTATTTTCACTTATTGACTTCTGAAATTATCTTGTTCATTTATTTTTATTTATTGTCTAACTTTCCTATTAAAATATAAGCACATAAAGGAAAGGGATATTATCTGCCTTACTTATCAACAAAACTTAATATCTAGAAAATACTTGGCATTTGAAGGTGTCAAAAACATTTGTTGAATGAATATGTTTAATGACTAAATGAATGAGTAAATTTAATAATTAATTGTCTAGTATATGGAGAAAAATAGGCATGAATTAATGTTCTGCTTTTTTTGTATGTTTTTGTGCTTTATAATAACCCTAAATAATATTGGGGGCATACAAGTTCTAACAAAAAGATTTAGAAAAGAAGTATGTTGGATATGAATATCTGAAAAATAAACCACCAAGAAATAGTTTATATTTTTGTTTCTTAAAGGTACAGCATCGAAATTCATAAGAACACATATGATGGGAAACAATAAATTATTAAAATCTATTGTTTAAATATTTGGCGCTATTTATTCCCTATGCCAAAATAAATTGTTAAATGCTGCAAAGTGGGAAAAAAAAACTGTACTTTATTGTAAGCAATACCATGTATCTGCTCAGGTTGGGTCTCCTTACTTCACTCCCATCCACTCTCTGAAGGTTAGGAGACTTTTCCAAAGTATTTCAGAAATTCTATTAGGATCTAAGAAGTAACCCAAAATGAAGGTTGATAAATAATATTGTGCTTTGTGCTTTATATTTTGAACTTTTATAATATTTAGCAATATTTAACTTAAAGCTGTTATGGGCAATTCTATAAAACCTATCAAACCAAAACAGCCTATTTCATGTCTTATTTCCCATTATTGTCCTTAATCAAGACTTCAAACAAAATCAATGACTGGCCTTTCTCTAGCCACACTGTGTAGATTCTAAGCACCCTCATCTTTGCCTTGAAACAAAGTTCTGTCCACTTGGAAAATCCTTTGCTTATATTCCCTGTAAAATCTAACCCGACTCTTTTCTTAAATTAAATGCTATGTAGCCAGAAGTAATCTAGAATATCTAGAAAATACTTGGCATATGAAGGTGTCAAAAACATCTGTTGAATGACTGGGTTTAATAACTGAATGAATGAGTAAATTTAATAATTAATTGTCTAGTATATGGAGAAAAATAGGCATGAATTAATGTTCTGCTTTTTTGTATGTTAAGATACAAAAATAACCATTCTTTTTTTTTTTTTTTTTTTTTTTTTTTTTTTTTTTGTGGTGCTGGGATTTAACCCAGGGCCTTGTTCATTCGAGGCAACCATTTTCCCTTTTATAGAACATTTTGGTAACTTCTTGTAGAATGCATCATTTTATTACACTCTACTTATTCTGTCATGTCTAGCCCACTTTACCAGATAGTTAATTCATTGAAGGCAATGGCCATATATTTGCCACCCTTTATATCCCATAAAATCTAGCACAATGCCTTGCGTAGAATAAACTGTTAATACTTCCTCATTAGAGCTCAACTGAATTGAAATGAATTAAAATAATCTTCCTCCTGAGGTTAGAGAATATTACATCAATCAAGTTTCTAGAGGAATTATTTGGTATTAAATCAATCAAGTTTAAGAGGAATTATTTGATATTCTATGCTCTTTCCCCCTAATCTTACATTCCTTATGATCCTCAGTCTGTTGTTACCATATGAAAGGTGACTGAGGCTGCTTTATTATGTCCTTTTTAAGTGTAGAAATTCTCTTTAAAATATTTTTTTTTCAATGCTGAAGATAAAACCCAGGCCTAGTGCAGGTTAGGCAAGCATTCTCTCAAGTGAGCTGTGTCCCAGTCCTAAAATGCCTTTCCCCCCCCCTTAAAGGCAATGTTTATATTTTCTGAGATGCATTAGTGTACAGTCTACCAAATTCATCAGCAACAACTAAATGCTCACAATGCTGACCATTCACATATAAAATGTAAAGGAATACATTACAAGAAAGCTACCCATAAGTTTGCAAAGCAAAACAGTAAACCAATGTTCAATTTTCTTTTGAAATATAAAAAATATACACTTTAAAAAATATGATCTCTACAAACATGAAAAATGGAACTTTTCAAAGCTTTGACCATTAATCATCACACTTACTACCTAATACTTAGTAATTTATCTAGATATACAATCTAGAAATATTAAAAATGGTAATAAAGGACAGAAATACATATTTGTAGGTAATTCTTTTTTCTTTTCTACATGGTAATCAAAACCAAAAAAATTTTACACATTAGGCTCTGTAAAATTAAGGAGTAAACAAATTCCTCATGTATATTTGATTTGAATTTTCAATAATTTATGTCAACAAAAAAGGAAACATTAACACAATTTATTTTCACCAAATAACAATGTAACTCTTAATGACAGAATTTGCTGTTACTAATACCTGTAGTTCAGGCTTACTATTTCTATGGCTATTCATATTACTATTAATATGGCTAATCATACAGACTCACAATGGAATACTACAAGTTTTCTAACTGGATGAATCAATAAACTCAAACATTTATGTACATTTGTATGTATATAATACATAAATATAAACAATATATATTTAAATTTATATATGTTTATAAATATATATTAACACATATATATTTATCAAGTAACTGAGAAAAAAATCACATTCAAAAATGTTTTCAAGTGAGTTGTTTAAAAATATAAGTCATATCAAGCATGGTGGTACACATCTGTAATCACAGTCACTCAGGAAGCTGAAGTAGGAGGACTGCAATTTAGAGGGTCAGCCTTGACAACTTAGAGAGGCCTTGGAAAACTTAGCAAGATCCTTCCTCAAAATAAAAATAAAAAGGGTTGGGGATTTGGCTCAGTAGTAAAGTGTTCCTAGGTTAAATTCCCAGTATCAAAAAAAAAATCCTACTAATCTAGGTCATGAATTTTGATAACTAAACTTGAAACAAAGGTCAGGGGCAGTTCCTACTCTCTGGAAATTTAATTGCTTATGTTCTTACTTCAAATTTTTCATTTAAACTTTTTGATTTTTCACTGAATTAAAATTGTTCAGTCTTTGACATCTAAAGTTTCACACTTTTCTCTATTTAAAATGTGTTTCAAAAAAATGTACTTCAAATATATGGGTACAATATTATAAGCAAAGATGTAAATCAACAAGTTTTAGACACTGGATTTTGATTGGATATTTTCATCACAGATG
Organism: Ictidomys tridecemlineatus; assembly: GCF_052094955.1. Lineage (NCBI taxonomy): Eukaryota > Metazoa > Chordata > Mammalia > Rodentia > Sciuridae > Ictidomys > Ictidomys tridecemlineatus. The sequence goes on from NC_135486.1 coordinate 91,760,815, forward strand.
TATGAACTTATAAAATAAGAAAAAGAACAAAAATTTTTAAATATTTTACCTTTCTTCAATTGGTCTTTGATTTTGGACGATTGGGATCTGTGATAAAGATAATAACACATCTTAATATACTAAATACATATAAAATATTTACATTAGATCATTTAAAATATCATTCAAAATACTTTTTTAATATGACAGTTGTGTAATACTAAGGTTATCAAAAAAAGATAATAAATTACCATATTTTGTCATTGGAATAGACATTATAGGAGAACAGGTCACCAAATGATACTTTACTTTTCTAAATTAAGAGCAAAGAGGGCTTTACACTTTTAGTAAATAAAATTACTTTAAACATATATTAATTATATAATCATTTTTCAACATCAATTTGGAAGAGTTTGTAAGGCTAATACATACAATATACAAACCTAATAGTACTGCTTTTTATAAATTTTTATAAAATGTATGAACTGAATGCACACTATATTTATTGAGGTGTGTGATTAAAATATATAAAACCTGTGATTTTAAAAATGTGATTTCACTAATAGACTATCTCTTGGGAACATGATACATATTTCCCTACACCATAAATGTTGATTCTAGGTTTTACTCCAGGCCTGAATTTCATCTAACTTGGTTTCTTTTATGCAGAGATTAGCTGGCTTATCCTTACCTACGTGCAAATTTGTGTTTACCAAACTAATTTTCTTTTCTTCACATTGCTAGTATACATTCCTAAATTCCCCCTGAAGTTAAATGTGGCAAAGAGAATATGAAAGAAAATGATATGTTCCACTTCCACCCTTGTCAATGAAAATTACTCTTGTTTGTTCTTCTGATAATTGATATCTATGCCTAGTGTGGTACAAGACATCACATTTAAGATGGTAAAGACTGCACATGTCAGGATACCTGAATGGCCTTGGAGACAACTCTCTACCTTGAATACTGACCTTTAACTTCTTATACTATTAGCACAAGGAAATAAAGTATAATGTTTGAGCCATTATACATTTTGTGTCTATATGTCAAAATGGTTAGCCTTGATACTAATTAACATATCAAAAGGGATTTTCCTACACTCTACACAGAAAACTAGGACAGAGCTAAATAATGATACAATAAAACATTTACATAGTGCTTCACAACATAGAAAAGCAGTTCATAAACCTTATTTTATCCTCATTATATTCTTATAAAGTATTACTATATTTCACTAAGGGTTTGTATATAATCTTGATAGTTCTTAACAGAAGATGTAATAGTTAATTTTAAAAAGATGGCTCTTCTACAAAAAAAAATCTTAAAAGCAGATATGAAAACAATATAAGAACTACTTTTCCAAAATGTCATACACACACACACACACACACACACAGTGTGTGTGTGTGTGTGTGTATGTCAGACCTTTGTATAATATAATTTAGTGTCTAGTAGAAGAAATCCAAATATTTTCTTCTTTACCCCTTTTAGATTTTAGGCTTCCATTCCCCATAGCACAGGGTAACAAGCTAGAATCTCTGTGAAACCCAGATCCAAGAGCATTGGATGTTTCTAACCTTAGAGAAAGCTTTATTTTGATACAGCAATGTCATAGCTTCCAAAAGAGTTAAATTAGCAAAAAAAAATACATTTAAATAAGTTCATATTTACAATATACACAAAAGACTTCATTAATTATAGGATCAATGAAAGAGAAGATTCCATCTGCCTCATCAATGGTATAATTACTTCCTATGTTTAAAAACATAGATCTTACTTATTATTCATTTACCAAAACTTTCAGTATTTCTTCCTTTCCTGAGTATTGAAGATCAAACTGCTTAATTTAGCATTCAGTTTGGGAGTTATCACAATCTCATACCAATCTATGTTTAGTAGGAAGCCTCTAAAATAGCCAGCTTCCATTGTTCCCTGCCTCAGGGTATTCATGCCTATGATATATTGTTATTTGTGAACTGTTCATAATGCTACTACTTCTAAACTTCTAATGAAAGTGATATGATTTAAGTGATGAGATGTCATTTCTGAAATTAGGTTTAAGGCATTCTCTTCCTCCCTCCCTCACTTTCTTTCTGTCTCCATCTATTGATCTCTATGTCTCTCTGCCTTTGCTTGTATGTTGTGAGCTTTCTTATGGAGAAACCCCCATGAAAAAGTACTGATACCTCGAGCCAGCAGCCAGCAGGGATATGAGGCCTAATGAATGTTGCATTCAAATGTGAGCCCAGTGAAATACTTGAAGTACTTTCTCCTCTACTTGGATCTTAAGTTAAATGTAGTTAATATGTTGATATTAGTATATCAACATATTAACTACATTTAAGATCTACTTGGATCTTAAGATAAATAAAGAATATGATGATTAAATCTTTATGAGAGATCCTGAGCCATAGGACCCGGCTAAGGCAAACTTAAATCCTATTTTTCTTTTATTGGTTCCTTTTAGTTATACATCTGGATCCTTAACTTACAAATACTGTGAGATAATTAATACATCTATTGTCTGAACCACTCAATTCTGAGGTAATTTTTATGCAGCAAAAGATAAGTGAAATACTACTATTTTTTTGAGAGAGAGAGAGAGAGAAAGAGAGAATTAAAAAAATTTTTTTGTTGCTTTTGGGTGGACACAACATCTTTATTTTATTTTTATGTGGTTCTGAGGATCAAACCCAGTGCCCCGTGCATGCCAGTCGAGCATGCTATCGCTTGAGCCACATCCCCAGCCATACTACTACTTTTTGATTCTCATTTATTTTTAAACAAGATGAATTTTAGAAAAGACGAAGTGAAGAAACAGGATTTCAAGAAAAGAGAATAAAATATTCAAAATCCTGAATGTGACAGGAAACAGTAATTTAAATGAATTTAAGTACAATGTAATTAAAGCATAAAGTGTATATCAGTGTGATACAACAAAATATTTACGATATGCATTACAAAAGCCTGTACAATGGCCTGGAGGTCAAGTCTGAACAAAGTTAAAAAGAGTTTCTGAATCTATTGTCTTCACAGAAAAATAAGACATTTTTAAGAGTTTTTTTCTCCATAATTTTGAATTTATATTTAATTTTATTAATTTATAGCAGGATATCATTAGTTTTCAAACCCTGTTTTCTTCTGTTTCTCAAATATCAGATGCTTGAATGATCATTCAAAATCCATATATACATAATTTATAGTTTGTTATACAAGATAATAATGAATTGATAAACCTTTAAGAAAAAAGGCAAAAGAAGTAAGTAATGATATGAAAAATAAATTTACTACAACACATACTACTATTTCTATTTTGGTTATTTCCTTACCTCTTGGATTATATCATTTGTCCTTTGTTCACCTGAATTTGAAACAAATGCTGCCCTTTTCTCTCTGTCCAATGGCATATTTTTTGAATGTTCACCTTGTGTTTTACCAAAACCTGTTTCCATTGTTTTGGTCTTCCCTTCACTTTTAATAAGCTCCACCCCTTGATTTAGGAAATAGTCAAGTTGAAGCTTACTTCTTTCTGCTTCCTGTTTTTAAGAAAGTAAAATATGTCAAGCATTGTTTTCTGTGACATTTTCCTGACAATACTACAACCTCCAGGAATCCACATTTATTTATGCCCATATGATTTCTCAATTTTAAAATATCTAATATTATTATTTTCATATTGACAGCTGAACTCAGAGATGCTCTACCACTCAGCTACATCACAGCTCATTTTATTTTTTGTTTTGAAACAGGTCTTGCTAACTCACCCAGTCTTGCTTAGATTCTCCTGCCTCGGCCCTCAGAGTAGTTAAGAAGATGACAGGTGAGGCTACCACATCTGACTACTAAATAAAAATGAGCTGGATGTGGTAGAGGAAACTAAGTTAAACCTTTGGTATAATGGATAGTTTAAAGTTTGATAATTAAAATTAAAATCTGTAGAGCATTGTCTACTGCCTCGACACAGGCCCCAAATCAATGGGCCAATAGATCCTGGATTGAAACCTCCAAAACCGATGCCAGTAGACCAAGTTACAGAAGTTCTGGGGTTGGATGAAATTTGTTATATCTAAGATGTCTGCCAGAATTACTTCAGTACTATCCATCTGCATGCTAAATCACATATTCCCAGTACCATGAGACCTGACAACTGCCATGACATAACTGAAAAGAACCAAAAAACGAGTGAAAAGAAGTGGTACCCAGATTACCAGAAAATCTTCCCAGCCCTAACCTCATTTCATTTCCCCTGTTATCTCTAACTTCTAGATCCTCAACAGGTAGAGAAATTTATTTGCAAATTTATCTCCCACTTTTTCTATTCTTGGCCAAGAATAAATATTCCTTCACTGCTAAAAATCGAAAACTTTCATTTATTATTATTAGTTATTATTTTTACTTTTTTTTGGTACCAGAGATTGAACCCACTGAACCACATCCCAGCCCTTTTCATTTTTTATTTTGATACAGGCTGGCTTTGAACTTGTGATCCTCCTTCCTCAGCCTCCTGAATTGCTGAGATTACAGTATACCACCATGCCTAGCAAAACCTTCCATTTTTAAGGGCAATTTTTTAAAACATAGGTGTTTCTCCAAGTTTCTATCTTTTAAGACTCTATTATAATGGTAAAATAAAAATAACAAGTATTTATTATTAAAAGTGGTAGATAAGCAGGACAATTACCACCATAATAACAAAGAATGAAAGAAATTGGAAACTAAGCTATTTATTCCTTCTAGAAATAAATTTCTCTTTAAAATGTCTCTTTTTATAGTTTTTATTAGAAATAATATAAATAAAAATAAAATTCAAAAAAAGTCTTACCATGAAGAGAAAAATCACTTTCTGATGCATAATTTTTTAAGTTATTTCTAAATATACTGGTGTATATATATATATATGTGTGTATATTTAATTTTTATTTATATTGAATCATACTATTCATAGTCATATAATATGCTAATATCATAGGTATGTTTCTATGACAATAAACATACATTTACCAGAGTAGATAACTGTTGAGAGCCACAGCCGAAGGGGCCCCAGCAAACTTCCAGCTGCCACATCCAGCTAATGTATTTAGTAATATACCATAATATATTTAGTAAATTCCTTATCAGTGAGCTTCTAAATCATTTCAAAACCTTTTCAGTTAAAAAAATATTACTTTACACATTAGCATAAAATTTCTGAACACTTTTTTCTTTTTCTAAATTTTTAGAACTTGAATAACAAAATGACTATAGCTTTCTAAGACTTTTGCTATGAATTTTCTTTCAGAAAAATACAAATTCTTAGTGAAAATAGAAATATGTGAAAGATTATTCATTTCAGCATCCATTAAGAAATATAGGTATTTCTGTTCCTTAAATTTTTGCCAAAATGTTAGGTTTAAAAAAACCTACTCCACTGTTACTTTAAGTTGCATTGATTCAATAATTAGTGAGGTTGAATATATTTGTATATTCTTGCTTAGATTTATTAGCATTTCTGAATTATGTCTTTCCAATTTGTTTTATTTAAATATTTTAGGCAAAGGATGTCCATATTTCTTATATGTTTGTGAAACATCTCCATATAAAATAAAAATATTTTCCTTTTATCTTTATATCTTGTTTTTTTATTATAAAAAGTTTTAAATTTATATAAAATTAAATTTATTAACATTAGTGTGGGGTATGGTGTTTACTTTAGTCAATACCATTTAGCTGTTATCCAGTGTTTATTCTAATATCTTCATAGTACATTTATTACTTTTGGATCTTAAAACAATATGCAATTTATTTTGGTTTTTCATGAAAGAGAAACCTAGCTATTTTCCTTTAATGTTTATTTTGTATGGCTACTATATCCTTCTATGGAAACTTCTAATAACTAAAAGTATATAAAATGCTAAATTATTATATTTCTTTGAATTTGTTTCTGAACTTTCCATTCAGTACCAGAACCAGAATCTCAGTGATTTAATTATTAAAGATTTATTTATATGTTGATGAGTGAGTCCTCCTTATTTGCTCTTCTTTTGTATAATTACCATTTTCTTATCTCCTTTTATCTTATATTAACTTTTAAATTCAAAAATAATTCCATTTGTATGTAAAAGTATTTGTTTTAAGTTGGTATATCAATTTGGGGTATATGGAAATCAAAATACTAACAATATCAATTTTCTAAAACCCATTATAAATTTTTATTTCTTCACTGTTCATCTGTATCACTGGTAAAGTTCTGTAATTTTTCTTCATATAAAGCTCTCTGCATTGTTTTTTTTAATATGCTATCTTAATAACATGCTATACTAATTTTTATAATTTCTTAATTATAAAGGAATAATTACATTTAAAAAATTTTGGATAAAAATAAAATCTTTTGCTTTATTATTCTCTATTCTAAATCTATCTTATTTTGTTCCAGCCAATTTTTTAATTTATCACTGTTATTTAAATTGTATATTTTTATGAATTTATATAGCATACAAATCATTATATTTTTGTCTATCCATTTATTAAAACATTTGTGGTTTCTTTCATTTCTCATCTTAGTAGCTAGAATTTGAAAATTAGCATGAGAGTAAGTATCTTCACTTTACGGAGTTTTATTGAAATGCCTGCAATTTCAAGTATATTTTCTTTGAATTTGAAAGAGATTGCTTTGTTTTATTACTTTTGTTGGGTATGGTGTTGCATGCCTGTAATCCCAGCAGCTAGAGAATCTGAGGCAGGAGGATTGCAAGTTCAAAGCCGGCCTCAGAAAAAGCAATGTGCTAAACAACATGGTGAGACCTTGTCTCTAAATAAAATAGAAAATGAAGCTGGAGATCTGGCTCACAGATCTCTGGTACCCTCAACCCCTGCAAAAAAAAAAAAAAAAAAATCTAGAAAGTATACTTTTTTCTAGTTTACTGATTTTGATAAGAGTGAATATTATATTTTATTAATATATTCACATTGCATAAAGTAGTATTTTAAAATTCATAGAATAGTATAATATATAAATCTATTTATTTATAAGACTGCAATTATTCATTTGAAAAGTTCATTATGAATATGTTCTTCATTTATAATAATTTTCAAGTAATGTGATATCCTCTACCTGTAAAGCCTGTTTTAGTTGTTCCTGAAGAACTCTGTTCTCAATTTCCAGAGCATCTGCTCGTTTCTAGGAAGTAATAAGAGAAAAAGTTCTTCACATGAGTATTTTTAAATTAATTTATTTTATAATTACTACTTTTCTAAAGTCCATAGAGAGTCAAAATAATGATTTGAACACACACATTCAACTCCATATTTCTCAGGCACAGATTTGGGTAGATATTAGCTAAAGATTTCCCATAGGCAATAAATTGATCAGAATCTGGTAAATTCGATGTACATTAAACACTTTATTTCTTCTTTTCTCTAGACCTGAATATTTAAATAGAAACATTCCAAATGAGTCTTTACACACCACTGGTTTTGTTTGAATGAATGAGTTCTATTACACATGAAAGATCTCAGAAATTGTCTATCAGATGAAAAATAGAGGAACATATCTAAAGTCCCCAGTTATGCTTCTGGTATGTCAGAACAAGTTTCCACTAAACAAGCCATGCTACAGCTAACAACCATAAACTCTGGACAAAAATGCAAATAAATACCGATGAGCAATCAAGTAGTAGGAGAGTTGAATGGAACGTGATACTTGGAAGAATAGTCCTAGGTAGGATTCAGATTTTTATGATTTTAGCTTGAAAGCAAGCCCTCTTGAAGTCATGTAAGGCATATAATAGCTGAAGAACAATTCAGCTGAGCCCAGTCAATTCAAAAATCAATGAGAAATAATTAACCATTGATGTATTAAATCTCCAACTTTTAGTGTTGTCTGTTATAGAACAATAGATAAAAAACAAACATGTACTTGATCATGAAGAAAATCTTTTAAAACAAGTAGACAGGAATAATTCCATAAAAGAGAAATCAACAATGAGAATGTGAACTAAAAACATTTTGAAACAAAAAACTCTCAAATATCTATGAAATACAAATAAAGTTTTATTCAGTGAAATTTGTATAGTGTTTTGCTTGGATAGTGTGTTACTACTATTAAGTAAAGCTTAAAATAAATGAATTAATTATATAACATAAAACAATGCAAATTATCAAAAAATTGTGGGAAGCCATTTCTGACATGTGATTGGGTGGCTCCCATTAAGGGTCTGAGGCGCTTTGGCTGTGTCGAAGCTTTCCCGGCCCTTTCCTGATGAGAGAGCCCATCTGTGTGGGGGTGTCCTGACCACTGATCCCGGGGACCCAATCACTGACCCTGGGACCCAATCACTGACCCTGACCTTGCAGTGCAGGCCCCCTCAACCTTCATTGGATGGAATTCTCCCCTGAATCTCTTGTTCCCCAATAAAAGGCTACTCCCAGGCGTGTTCAAACTCTCTTTCTCCTGCTAGCCCTGAGTAATCCTTGCTGCCCTGCTGGGCGGTTAGAGGAGGGAACCAGAGAGGTGAGCCGTCTTGGACCTGGCAATAGAAATAAGGTAACTGAGTCCGTGTGTTTTATTTAGATCTCATCTACCTAACTTTATGCCTAGAACCTCATTAATGAAACCACTGCGCAGGCCACATGGTGGAATTAAAAATGAACACTAAACAAAATAAAAAAGTAAAATCAATTTATAAAGATAAAGCTAGAAATAATTAAATAGAAAATAATAACAAGAAAGACAACAGTAAAACAACTAAATGAAACCCAAAACTGGTTAACTAAAAACAACTACAGTAGGTAATCCCCTGAGATTTATTTGTTTATTTCCCTAAATGAAAGGGAAAGAAGGGAAGCAAACAAAACAAACAAATATTTTTGTAAATCGAAAAGAAGTGGGAAAAACAATATAACTATAGATACAAAAAGAGAACACTAATACAGAGTAAAATTCTAATGAACAAATTTGTAAAAACATTAAGATGGATGAATTTATATCAAAATTTACAAAGACAAATAGATTCATCAATTATCTCAAAGTAAATTGAAAGAAGAAGGCTCTCACATTACTTTATAGGTAAATTGTATATAATCTTCAAAGTATTTTTCCCTTTTAAAAAATTTCTTTTTGAATTCTGATTAGAAATGCACTATATTAGTTTTAAATAAAATTAAATCTTCTCATTGGCAATAGTATAAATTTAGATTATAAGTAATGCTATTTATAATTCTATCTTAATAAATTTATATAATTTGGGCTGGAGATGTTTAGCATGCATAAGAGCCATAAGCTGATTGAAAAATCCAATCTATACTCCAAAATTTATCATTGATATAGTTGGAAGAATAATATCAATAAAAAATACCAAGTGGCTCATTTCTAATATTCTTCAATACGACCCCATTTCCTACTCAATCAAATTCAAACTACTGATGGCACCTATTAGGCTTCCTACTACTGTTATGTTTAATTCAAAACTCCTATCAGACTCAAGTACTGAATTTCCCGTAAGTAGTCTTGCTACTTTATTTCTATCTTTCCACAGTGTTACTCAAACTCCAAATTCTTAGCTACTATGCCATTTATTTTGCTGGACCTAGTTGGAAATATTATGTTTCCCATGCTTATGTTATATATTTCAGCTTCAAAATCCTTTAGCAACCTTAAATTCAGGGGAAAAAAATCAGCATTTTTCAGTTCTGTACCTCCTATATAATATATTATGTAAGATACAGGAAATTTATTCAATTTTATTAAGGAAATATAGAATGTAATTAAAGTTACTGTTTACATTTGCATTATAGACTTCACATTTGGGAGTAGATAGTAAAGAGTTTTTGCAGAAAAACAAAGTTCTTGGCACTATGCATAGGATATATATATAAAAGTTCTGTCACTTTAGAAAGGTGATGACCCTTGAAAACAATGGGAAGATCACATTTCAATTTGTGCTTGTAATCATTTTAGTGCCACCTACAAAAAGAAAGAGTCCTTAGACTATTTAGTCCAACCAGAGTATACTTGATAATTCTGTACACCTAGTCTATTTATTCCATATCTCTTCTACAAATATGGAATAAAAGTAACTACATCCGGGGTGTGAAAATATGGTGTACATGATTTAACCCATGGAATATTAAAGTATGTATAAATATTTCCATTTTCTAAAAGTTTTTATTAAAATTCAATTATCTTTTCTTATCTCCACATGATAAAGCTGCAAATCATCCAATGAGATGCTTGTCTACAATAAATGCACTCTATTTCTCTAACAAATAATCTGAAAATCAAAAGCTAATAGAATAACCTAATATTTGAATATCATTTTATCTAAGCATAATTTTTGTTAGGTGCAACTATGGTTATTGACTGCTAGTCGATAGAGTGTCTTTGATGAATGAGAAAACGAACTCTTCTAGGCAGATTCAGCTCTAAGCCACAGTGGTAGGGAGGGGTACCAGGAATTGAACTCAGGGGCCCTCAATCACTGAGCCACATCCCTAGCCCTATTTCGTATTTTATTTAGAGACAGGGTCTTATTGAGTTGCTTAGCACCTTGTCATTGCTGACGCTGGCTTTGAACTCACTATCCTACCTCAGCCTCCCAAACTGCTGGAAATACAGGCATGTGCCACCATGTACAATCAGCCTTAAGACTTCTAATATTAATAATATAATTTGATTATTTAAAAAAAATTTTGAGGCAGGATCTCCCTGTTATTGCCCAGTCTGGTCTCCAATTCAACAACTCAAATGACTTCCTGCCTCAGCATCTTAAGTAGCTGGGACTACAAGTGCATGCTACCATGTCCAGCTAATAGATTTTTCTTTCTAAATATAGAAAATACTGTGCTAGCTAAAATAAACCATAGGCAGAATTCAAGGATAGCATCCTGATCTTCAGCAATATGGCAATGCTCTGTATAATCCACTTCCTTTGAAAGTAGGTAGAACCCGTGACTTGCTTCTAGTTAATAGCATATAGGAGTGATGGAATGCTACTCTCTTATGTTAAATTATATATCAAGGGTGATGGGATACCACCCCCATGATCAGTTAGCAGACAAAGAGATTCCTAGCTGGCATTAAAAAAAAGCATGATGCTATAATATGACATGCCTTTGGAAAAGTTCATCTAAGCTGCGAACTGCAGACTGCCTCTATGAATTGTGTGCCTGAGTTCTACAAATGCAAGGACATAAACTTATAGAGAGTGTGTGTTACCTGGACTTGAAACAAACTTTCTTTTACTTTAAGCTGGATTCCTTGAGACAACACCCTGTAATTAAAAATGTTCTAAAATGTAAATAATATTCTAAAATTCATCACTGCTTTGCTTTCTTAAAGAGAATTTTAAAGAATTCCAAATGAATAACAATTTTAAGAATTCTTATTTTTTAAAAGCTACTAAATCAATACAGGTTAAATGATAACAATTTAGTAACACATGTCAGGCTAACTTCTTACTGGAATAATTAAGAATATGAAGAAGGGAGATAAGAGAGAATAAAACATGAAGTGCTGATATTTTCAAAATATATTGGTCATTTTTTCTTCTCTGATCATTTTTCTTCTCTAAGTCAAAGACAAAAACCTTTGTCCAGTGAATTTTGTTATGGTTTATATGTGAGGTGTTACCCAAAAAGCTCATGCATGGGACAATGCAAGAAAGTTTAGACAAAGTTACTGGGTTATAAGAGACTTATATTAGATTATAAAAGGCTTGACCTAATCAGTGCATTTATCACATGAAAGGGATTGGTGGTAACTGTAGGCATATAGGGGTTAGCTGGAGGTTGGTATCAGGGAGCATGCCTTTGGGGTATATATTTTGTCGTTGTTCAGCAGAGTTCTCTCTGCTTACTGGTTCTATGTTTCCAGCTGCTTTACTCTGCCACTTTTCTGTCACTCACATCATGCCCCAAATAATGGAATCATCTATCTATGAACTGAGACCTCTGAAACCCTGGGTCTCAAACTTTTAACTCCTTAAAATTGTTTTTGTCCTTATTCTTAGTCACAGCAGCAAAAAAGATGACTGAAACAAATTTCTTTTTAGCATTCATGGTACTCTTTATTTTTAAAAACTATATTTTAAGATGTGAACAAATTAAAATGGAATGATTATTTTATAATACTAATGAAAACATTCATTTAATAAAGTCATTTTGTAATAATCCATATACATAAAAGTTTACTTTTTTAATGTTTCTGGATATTTTAATCATGTTACATTTTTTAAATACTGGAATGCATTACAATCATAATTATCCATTCACAACACCATTTTTCATAACTCTGTATATAAAGTATGTTCATGCAAAATTATGCCATTATACATAAAAGTTAAATTTTATAAAAATAAATACAAATAAAAACTCCAGTAGAAAATAATAAATTCTGGGGATTTGATTTGGGGATTTAACAAAGTACAAAGCATTAATTAGATTATTTTTCCCATAATCATATCCTGGTCTTTTATAAAGCTATTTCCTAATTTTATATTTTAAAAAACCTGTCGTGTTTATATGACCTTAAATTATTGGTATGTAATAAAAATAAAAATTTCAATTAATAAAGAAGAAAAATATTAGCATGTATCTTTGTCTTACCTTTCTGAATCCACTGGCTTTTCTTTGTCTTTTTTCTTTTCTATTTTTACAGTTTTCTTTGTTCGATCACTTACATGTTTTTTCTGTGTAATCTTATATAAGACAGAAATAAATGGTTAAGTACACAAAAAATTGTGGGAAAATATTTGAAAATATACATTACTAAGGTTTCCATTTTACTCCAAGAGTCACTATACTATGTTTCAAAGAAACTTATTTAAACAGAAGCAAACCAAAATTAGTGATTATAGTTGAACTGTTTTTAATAGTATTTTTTGAGTATAAAATGTATATAAGTTAATATATATTGAAATAATTTAGTCACCCTGATAAACTACAGTCAGTTTTGTTGTAATGTAGTGTATGACATTCTGAAAATTACTTTACTATGCAAACACATGCAATAAAACCTGCAGGATGTATGGGAAAAATGGGTTAGAAGCACATCATACAGACACCATCAATTATACACTTTGAAAAATAGAAAAAGTAGTACTATGCCCTTCTATACAGTTAAATGGTTTAGAATAAACATTATAAAAAATATAGTTGGGACTGGGGCTGTAGCTCAGTGGTAGAGTGCCTGCCTAGCACATGTGAGGTACTGGTTTCAATCCTCAGCACCTTAAAAAAATACATAAAGGTATTGTGACCATCTACCAACTAAAAATTTTTTTAAAAAAATATATAGTCTTTTAAAGAAATTCTAATAATAAAATATTAGTGGGTTATATCAGATGTAGTAAAATGTATGAAAACAATAGCATAAAGACTGAGAAGGGCTAACATATTAAAGTTCTTATATGTCAAATGATTTAATATCACTTGAAGGTAGATTGTGTCAAACACTATAAACCTTAAGGTAACCAATTAAGCCAATAGAAAAGTAATACAGTTCAGGAAGCCATCCGTGAAATACATGAGGAAATTCTCTCTCAGAAAGCCAGAGAGATTTAAGTTTGACCTTGGGAACTATCTGTGGCTCTCTCACTGCAATGGATTGCCCAACGCACATGACCTTTATCTCCACTCTGCTAGGAACATTGCCCATAATAGCTCCAGAGATGGACATAACCTGTTGAGACAACCCACTTTCAACTTTTTTTGGTGAAGAACATTATATGGAAGGCCTTTGATGTTTCTTGATATAAATAAAGCAGGCACAGGTTGCATTTTGCCATTAGTCTAGAAGCTCGATCCATCTGAAACTACTTTCTATGTCCTGTGATTTTTTTGTTCTATTTTTCCTAGCTTTTATTTCTCAGCAAGCTCCTGCATGGGATACAAGCAAGAATACAGATTTGGAGACCTGGAAGTGGGATGGTGCAATAACATAAAATCAAAAATTGGAAAGTGGCTTTGTAGTTGGGCAATATACGTAAGACAGAAGAACCTAATGAAACACTATAAAAAATAGAAAATTGAGACAAAAAGAAAATAAAAAAACAGTTCACAGTAACACTGATTAATATTTCACAAGCAAGCACAGAAACCAAATATGTTTTTTGTTATTAGGCTTGGCTGTCTAAAAAATTATTGAGAGAAACTATTAAGTTATGAAAAGAAGGTTGGAAGAAAATTGGTTGTAAGAGTGCAAAATTACAATGCACACATGGGGGGCTGGGGATGTGGCTCAAGCAGTATCTCGCTCGCCTGGCATGCGTGCGGCCCGGGTTCGATCCTCCGCACCACATACAAAAACAAAGATGTTGTGTCTGCCGAAAACTAAAAAATAAATATTAAAAAATTCTCTCTCTCTCTCTCTCTCTCTCTCTCTCTCTCTCTCTCTCTCTCTCTCAAATAAAATAAAATAAAATGCACACATGGGCAGATTATATGATAGACTGTCAGCCTTTTTTGTGCTAATTTTCTATTTCTACTTGGTCTATACTTGAAGAGAATTATTTCTAAATTGAATATATACAACAGTCCTGATCTTATGTTTGATACTTGTATAGAATCACTACTTCTCTGACTGATTAAATTGCTAATCTCCTAGTACTATGTTGGCTTCTTCTTCTAGGAAGGAAGAAATATCAATATCCAACATTAGTGGATTCAATAATATGTTTATCCAACCACACAACTGGTGTTTGTAAGTGGTAAATAAAAATTTACTTCTAATCAATTTGACTTTGTTGTCGGTAATTTAAATTTATAAGCTGTATAAAAACAAGAAAATACTTATCCTTGACATTTCTATTCACTGTGCTTGGTATAGTGAACTATGACAAACCATTAGTTAATTGCAGAGGAAATATATAATGCAAGTAAAAGATTCTTGAAAATTCTAACTTACTGATAAATTGATGAAGTTAAATATTTGGCAGATAAATATCTTTCAGAATGTTTTCATAGCATAATTTTGGTTTTGATAATTAATCTGATAATTTAGAAGATAACATTTTATTTTTAGAGTACAACTAAAATAATTTTTAATTTTGAAAATATATTATAAAATATTTAAATATCACTTTGATTCCTGTCCTGAAATAAGCAGCTTCATTAGGTACTATATGTCAATTTTAGACACTAAAGTTTTACCAACCTCTATATCCTTCAACTTTTGTAGTTCATTTTCCAGCACTGATTTCTCCTCTGATAATAATTCAAAATCATTTTGCATCTGTTTGTACTTCTAAAGAAAAATAATAATAATGAAGACCAAAGTTTTCATTAACTCTTTAAAAATAATGAATTATTGCTATTAATCTGTATAACAAAGCTATTATTAAGGTTAATAAAAACTAGGATTGGTAACGAATGAAAATATTCTGAAGACTATATAATATTACATATTAAGATTTCATAAATGAAGTGCTTCTGAGTAATAATAAATATAGTAAAATTAAAAGAACATCCCAAAGCTTTCCAGCTTACATTTTCATAGAAAACTTTTGAGTAAAGTGAGCAAACATTGTGTCTCTATTTAGGATAATGTAATACTGGCAATTTCTAGAGGCTATTAAAAACTCATGGACAAGGTGCAATTTCAAATTTAAAGTGACATACTCACAGCTTCTAATAAGCCTTGATCATCTTCAGCTCTGAAAAACATAATATAATATCGTATTATATCTATCAGTAATGTGCTAGACTTTTATATTTATGTTTTTATTTATGTAACACACCTAGATATTTTCTTTGTAAAGAGTTTAAAATAATACAATCAAGGTTAGAATACATTTCTGATTACTACTCCAAAAATCCATTGCTCTACCCAGAGATATTAATGCACGGCTATTATAGTTTCAGAATACATCTACATAACAGTGAAGGTACCTATTCAGTAGTATAATTTTATTGCTGGGTTAGAGTTCCATGTCTTTTTTTAAATACAAATTACCACTCTACATATTACTCCAAATTTATTTTTTCACTTAACATAATGTTTGATATCTAATTTATTAATAAGCAAAGATTTTTCTCATTCTTTTAAAATGCTATTCCATAGCAAAGGTTGCCAAACATTTTTTTGTAAAGAGTCAAACAGTAAATGTTTTAGATTCTGAAGGCCTAATGGTATGTACCACAACAATTCAATATGCAAAATCAAATGTAGATGATAAATAATGAGTGTCGCTGTGTTCCAATAATATTTAATTTATGAAAATAAGCTACAGGACAGATTTGACTTAGGGGTCACCATTTGCTAACATCTGTTAAATACTATGAATAAATGATAGATTTTTGACTAAGTTGGAATTTATAACAGCTTTAGTACGATATAGTTAATATTCCATACAATTCACTTTTTAAAAAAATATATAACTAAATGCCTTTTAATATATTCACCAAGTGGAGCAACCATTGCCACTAATCTAGAAAATTTTAGTTATCAAAAATTAAACTTCATACCCATTAGTACTCATTCTCCATTCCTCCTAGCACAGCCTATATATATAAACCAGTGGTTTGCTTTTTTATATAAATGTTTCTATTCTGGATAGTTCTAATCATACAACATGTGGTCTTTTGAGACTGGCTTCTTACACTTTGCATGTTTTCAAGGTCAATCTCTGTTGTAGCATATATTAGGACTTTGTTCCTATTTATTGCCCAATAATAATCTAGTGTGTGGATAGCCCACATTTTATCTCCCAAATCCTCAGCTTATGTACATTTCAATTATTTCTCCTTTTTAACTCTTATGAACTATGACATTATGAGCATTCATGTACAAGTTTTTGTATGACCATGTTTTCATTTTCCTCAAATACAAACCTAGAAATAGAATTCCTGGGTCATATGTTACCTCTGTATTCAGCATTATGAGAAAGTGACAATTAAAAAAAATTTTTTTCTAAAGTGAATGCTCCATTTAAATTCCTACCAGAAATGTCTGTGGGTCCTACATACTTGCTAACAGTCGCTATTTGTCTTTTAAGCCATCCTCATGTATATGAAGTAATATCTCATTATCACTTTGCTTTTCAATTTCCTAATGACTAATGAAGTTAAAAATATTCTACAAGTTTATCAACTATTTGTATTTCTCCTTTGAAGAAATATCTATTCAATTCCTTACCTATTTACATTTTTATTATTAAGGTGTGTTTTATATATGAATCCAATGCATACTGTTTGAATAAATAAACTTTCTATGAGTTGTTTTATCATTCTTTTTTATATTGAATATATAAAGAATCCTGTTAGAAGAATAGCTAGCAAAGATTTTCTCCATTGTGTAGAATTCTCTTCACATTCCTAATTTTTTCCTTGCTGTACATCCCATTTATTAATTCTTGACATTATTTCCTGAGCTTTATATGTCCTATTGAGAAAGTCATTGCCTATGTCTATATGTTGGATTATAGATCCTACATTTTCCTCTAAAGTTGATGTAATTCCCAGGTCTTTGATCCATTTTGAGTCATTTTTGTGGAGGGTGAGAGATAAGGGTCTAGTTTCATTTTTCTACATATGAATAATCAGTTGTCACAGCACCATTTATTAAAAATTCTGTTTTTCTCTAATTTATGTTTTTGGTACCTTTGTCAAGGATCAGGTGACTATAGATGTGTGGGTTTGTCTTTGTGTCTTCCATTCCTTACCACTAATCTATGTGCCTGTTTTTATGCCAGTACCATTGGAATTGATTTGCTCTTATTTTTCAAGGGCCTTGAGATGCAACATTAGGTTGTTTATTTGAGATCATTGTAGTTTTCTTATGTAAGTGTTCATAACTATAAACTGTCTTCTTAGAACTGCCTTCCAGAGGTTGTGATATATTGTATCACTATTCTCATTTGAGTCCAAGGATTTTAAAATTTCTCCTTTAACTTCTTCAATCACCCATCCATCATTCAAAAGTGTACTATTCAGTTCCTTAGCCCATTTACTGATTGAATTATTTGTTTTGTTTTTTTGATTCTTTATATATACTGGAGATTAGTG
This sequence comes from Ictidomys tridecemlineatus, assembly GCF_052094955.1. Lineage (NCBI taxonomy): Eukaryota > Metazoa > Chordata > Mammalia > Rodentia > Sciuridae > Ictidomys > Ictidomys tridecemlineatus. The sequence goes on from NC_135486.1 coordinate 91,778,770, forward strand.
CTCTATCAAATGTGCATGTGGTAAAATTTGCTCCCATTCTGTAAGCTCTCTCTTCACCTCATTGATTGTTTCTTTTGCTGAGAAGAAGCTTTTCAATTTGAATCCATCCAATTTATTGATTCTTGATTTTACTTCTTGTGTTTTAGAAGTCTTGTTAAGGAAGTCAGATCCTAAGCTGACATGGTAAATATTTGGGCCTATTTTTCGTCTGTTGGGCTCAGGGTCTCTGGTCTAATTCCTAGGTCCTTGATCTGCTTTGAGTTGAGTTTTGTGCATGGTAAGAGATAGTGGTTGGATTTCAGTTTGCTACATATGGATTTCCAGTTTTCCTGGCACTATTTGTTGAAGAGGTTATCTTTTGTCCAATGTATGTTTTTGGATCCTTGGTCTAAAATAAGTTAACAGTAATTATATGGGTTTGTCTCTGTGTCTTCTATTCTGTACCATTGGTCTACAAGTCTATTTTGGTGCCAATACCATCCTGTTTTTGTTACTGTTGCTCTGTAGTATAGTTTAAGGCCTGGTAGAATGATGCCACTTGATAAGGATCTCTTCTTGCTAAGGAACACTTTGGCTATTCTGAGTCTCTTATTTTTCCAGATGAATTTCATGATTGCTTTTTCTATTTCTATGAGGAATGTCATTGAGATTTTGATTTGAATTGCATTAAATCTGTATACTGCTTTGGTAATTCAGTCACTTCTCAGAATAAGATATGCAGTCAATCAACAAATATATGAAAAAATGTTCAACATCTCTATCAATTAGAGAAATGCAAATCAAAACTACCCTTAAGATTTTTTTCAATCCAGTCAGAAGGGCAGTTATTAAGAATACAAACAACAATAACTATTGGCGATGAAGTGAAGGGAAAAGGAACATTCTTACATTGCTGGTGGACTGAAAATTGGTGCAACCAATCTGGAAAGCAATATTAAGTTTACTTAGAATATCTGGAATGGAACCACCACTTGATCCACCTATCCCTCTCCTCAGCGAGCTTATACCCACAGGACTTAAAAACAACTTACTACAGTGACGCAGCCACATCAATGTTTATAGCAGCACAATTCACAATAGCTAAATTCTGGAACCAAACTAAATGCCCTTCAATAGATGAATGTATCTTTATCTTGATCTGTGATATATACACACAATGAACTATTACTCAGCATTAAAACAGAATAAAATCATGGCATCTGCAGGTAAATGGATAAAGTTGGGGAATAAGTGAAGTAAGCCAATCCTAAGAAAAAAAAAAGGCTGAATGTTTTCTCTGATAAATGGATGCTGATCCATAATGGGGAAGAGGGGGAGCATGGGAGGAATAGAGGACCTTTGATAGGGCCAGGGGAAGGGAGGAAAATGAGGGGGAAAGGGGTAGAAAAGATGGTGGAATGATATAGATATCATTATCCTAGGTACATGTATGAAGACAAATGGTGTACAACCAGAGTAAAAAAAAATGTATTCCATATGTGTACTATAAATTGAAATGTATTCTGCTGTCATGTATAACAAATATACGAATAAATAATTTTTTTAAAAAGTGTATTATTCAATTTCCCAGTGTTCATATACTTTCTGTAGGGTTTTGTTCTGTTGATTTCTGATTTCATTCCATTATGATCTGATAAGATTCAAGAAATTTTATCAATTGTTTTACACTTGCTATGAGTTGATTTGTAGTTTAAAATATGGTCTTTTTGCAAGAAGACTATGAGCCATTGTGAGAAAAAGAGTATTCAGGTGTTGTTTAATAAAATATTTTATAGATGTCTGTTAGGTCCTTTTTATTTGTCATATTTTTCAGGTCCAAAGAGCCTTTACTTAGTTTATGTCTGGATGCCTATCACATGGTTAGAAAGGTGTATTGAAATCACCCAGTATTATTGTCCTGGCTTCTACCTGACACTTCAATTTGAGTAGTATCTCTTTTATGTAAGTAGTTGCACCCATGTTTGGAGTATATTTTTATTTTTATTATTATTATTATTTCTTATTAGATTGTTCCTTTTGCAAGTATCAAGTAACCTTCCTTGTTTCTTCTTATTAATTTTGGTTTGAAGTCTTCTTTTGTCATATGTGAGAGCAGTTACTCTTGCTTGTTTGGGGGTTCCATTTAGATTGTATATTAATTTCCAGTCTTTTACTTACACCTGTGCCTATCTTGCCTGTAAGGTGTATATCTTGCAAAAAACATAAGTTGAATCTTTTAAATTTATTCTGTCAATCTATGTCTTTTCATTTGAGAGTTGTGACCATTTACATTCAATGTTATTACAGATGTGTATATTAATTCTTGCCATTTTGATTTAATTATGATGTTTAATTTGGTTTTGTTTCTCATTTGCTTAGCTACTCTTCAAATGAGGTTTGTTTATTTATGAGCTCTTCTATTTTCTTCTATGTGGAGTATTTCATTAATTAAGTTCTGTAGTGCCAGTTTAGTTGTCATGAATTCTTTTAATTTCTTCTTATCTTGGAATGTTTTTATTTCCTCTTTGATTTTTAAGAATAGCATTGTTAGATATATCAGTCTTGGTTGACAGTTATTTTCTTTCATCACATCATTCCAAGTCCTTCTGGCTTTTAGAGTTTGTGCTGAGAAATCAGAAGTAATTTTGATTGACTTGACTATAAATGTGACATGATGTTATCACTGGAGGTTTTAAAAATTCTATTCTAGTTCTAGTTCTGTATATTAGTCATTTTAATTATAATGTGTCATGGAGAGGTTTTTGTTGCTCTTGGCTGTTGTGAAAGTCTCCTGTATCTGGATGTCCATCACATTCTGAAAGTTGGAAAGATTTTTTATTATTATTTCCATGAAGAGTTTATCAATTCCCTTAGCCTGCATCTTACAATTATCTTCAACTCCACTAATTCTTAAATTTGTTTCTTAATGTTGTCCCAGAGGTCTTGTATAGCCTAATTATGTTTGCTTATTTTCTTTTCTTTAATGTCATCTGAATGTTCAAGGCCAGTCACTTTGTCTTCCAGTTCTGAGATTCTGCCTTTAGTATAGTTTACTCTATTAGAAAGACTTTCAACTGAACATTTTGTTTGATTTATTTTGTTTTTAATTTACAATGGTTATTTTTTAATATTTCTATCTGCTTATTGAACTTCTCATTCATATGATATACTGACTTCTTAATTCATTCAGTAGTTTTTCTGTGGTCCCTTGAAATTTACTAATCATTTTAATGTTTCTTTTGAATTCTTTATCTGATATTTAAACCACTTAATCAGTTGCTGATAAGTAACAAACTTTAGGAGGTGTCATTTTACCTTGTTTTCATATTTCTTGTACTCCTATGTTGTGTTTTATGATTCTTCCAAAGTGAAGTTCTGGGAAACTACAGCTACATTACTGTGTTCACTTACCAAAGTGTCTTAGAGTAATTTACATTGAGAACCCCTCATAAGTGTGATATCCACAGTCTTTGTGCTAATTCACTGTTTTTGCTATAGCAGTGGATATTTGAAGATGGGACCTGGGGGTCCACACTTATCCATTTTTACTTGGGACCTGGTTGTAAGTTTGTGTTTCTTTCTCTTCTGGTCATTAAAGTACAGCTGAATTTGAGTGTCATTTATTTGTGTGTGGAGCAAGGTGTGCTGTTTAGGTTGAGTTTAGTTCAATAGCAGAGTCTCTATCATGTTAACTTGTAACAGAACTTCACAGAATAGAGTAAAACAAATAATAGCTACAATCGGTGCAAATAATATATAGCATTAAAATAAATACCAAGGACCTTATATGATATGTATAACATTAATTACTACCCAAACCAAAAAATGGTGAGATTAGCAATTTTCAACAGTAAAAACAATTACCATGAACTATATATGGTTGTAAAGCAAACAGCTTGTGTTGACTATGTTATCCACAGCAGTAATAATTGCATCAGATTTAATGGTGGGGACAGGAGTTATATAAACCAATTAGTTCTAAAAGATGGCAAAAATACAGTTAATTAAGAGAAAAGAAAATGTGCTAGGAAGGTAGAAAAGAGTTTACAATTTCAAAAAGTAATCAGAATGCAGAAGAGATGTAGCAGTTAATAGTTATAAGGATGGAGGAGACAATGGAAGAAACAAATAGGAGAGAGAGAGAGATAACAATAGAACTTTTCTGTTAGAAGAAAAGAAACAAATGACAACCATACAAAAAATATATAAACAAATAAAGAACTTTAATCCTCAAAAGACAAGGCAGGGAAAAATAATGCATTTAAAAATGCTAAAAATGAGGGGGATAAAACCAAATATGTATATTAAATATGGACTTAAACCAATCAGCACAGACATCTCTCCTTCCCTCCCTCCCTCCCTCCCTCCCTCCCTCCCTCTCTCTCTCTCTCTCTCTCACACACACACACACACACACACACAAAGAGAGTGAGAGAGCTGCCAGTTGGAGTGGTTTAAGACTCAAGCTGATTGAAATAAGTCTCACCTTCCCTTCTCACCAACATGAGGTAGGATGAAGTGGAAAGCACTGTCAGTTGGAGTTCTGTCCACACATATTGTTGCATTCCCAAGGTGGAGTTGCTGCAGAGTTCTACAAATGGAGTTCTGAAAGTTGGGAATTAGGTCTTCAGGCCACAGGGGCTTTGTTGGTGACATCTGCTCTGGACACATCAGATCAACATACTGCTAGGGCCTTGCAGTTGCTAATCTCTATTGGAAGTCTGGATCTCAAGAGCCTCCCAGGAATTCTAGTTCTGAGGCAGGTAAGCTAATCTTCCTCACACTCTGCTGCCCAGAAACATATTTGCTAGGCTTGATCCCTGAGTGTATTCACATCTAGCAGTTCAGATTTCCAATTAGCTTCAGCTGGTCATGTGAGCTGCCAGACTAAAAAAGGAAAAGCAAGTTGGTGCCCCTTTCACTTTTCCAACTTGAATTCCACTGGGTACAATCTTTTCTGTGCCTATTTTACTCATGTTCTCCTAGACCATACAGTAGGTACCTAATGGGACAGTGTGACACTGTTTGCTAGGATGATCTCTTGGCTTCTGAAGCAGCAGCTGCAGAATATTTACTTCAAAATGGATCCCACCTCAGCTCTCTGGTCAGTTGGAAAACAGAACTTTTCAAACACCAATGCACAGAGCATCCTCTGGATCAGCTAAGATCAAGCCACTTTTCTGATCTCAGGTTTTTCCATACCAAATCTATATTTCTCTATGTATTATTCCTCCCTCTATAGTGAACCAGCACCACTACCACTACTGCTGCCCCAAGCAGCTCTGCTCTATTATACTCTTTTCTTCTTCATTTAATGAACCCAAGTTACTCTGGCTGTCCAATATTAAATTTTAGTGAGATCCCTCTTTCACCCACCCCCTGAGGAACAGTACTCCCATTGCTTGAATCCCAAGCGATGGAGCAACTAAGAATGAAGTCTTTCTCTATTCCATCATCTTGAATCTCCCAAGCATGAAGATTTAAAACCCCAAATTAAGGTGTTTTCATGGCTACACTCCTTCTGAAACATCTAGGGAAGAAACTTTTCTGCCTCTTCTATCTTCTGGCATTCCTTGAATTGTAACAGCATAACTCCAAACTCTGCCTGAACCCTCACCTGGAAATCTTCCTTCTGTGTATATCTATACTCTCCAATTTTTATAAGGATATCAGTTATATTAGATTAATGGTTCATCCTATCTCATTATGACTTCATAATAACTAATTATATCTGCAACAGTCTTACTTTCAAATATGGCCACTCTGTAGTAGCAAGGGTAAAGAATTTCAACTTTGGGGGGACACATTCAATTTTGAACAACTAGTATACAAAAATGCAACTGATTTTTTGCTTATTGATCCTGTATACATTCAACTTGATGAATTCATTTCCTACAGGTTGGGCTTCCTTTTTACAAAATGCTTGAGGCCAGAAGTATTTCAGATTTCAGGCTATTTCAGATTTGGGAAAATTAACATAGATTTTACAAATTGAGCATCACTAATTAGAAAATCTGAAGTCCAAAATGTTCTAAAATCCAAAACTTTTTGAGCATAATGTTGGCACTCAAAAAGGTATGGTGGTACATGCCTGTAATCCCACTGGCTCATGAGGCTAAAGTGGGAAGATCACAAGTTCAAGACTAACTTCAGCAACTTAGCAAGATCTTCAGCAACTTATTAAGACCCTGTCTCAAAATAAAAAATAAAAAGAACTGGGGATGTAGCTTAGTGGTAAAGTGCCCCTGGGTTCATTCCCTAGTACCACCCCCACAAAAAAAGTTTCAAAGTAGGGCAGGAGGTGGAGGAAAATGGGAACATGTTTGTGAAAAGAACAGAGTTACATAGCAGTATTAAGTTCTAGAGTTCTACAACATGGTGACTATAGTCAATAATGATATATTGCAGAATTCAACAACTCTAAGACAGTAGATTTTTAAAGTTCTCACCACAAAAATCAATAATAAGAATGTGAGAAGAAGATTACCTCTAGATAGGGAAGAGAGGTGGGAGGGAAAAGGAGGGAGAATGGGAATTGCATAGAAGATGGAAGGAGACCCTCATTGTTATACAAAATACATGTTTGACAATGTGAGGGGGAAAAAGTGTGTCACAGTAGATTGGATAGAGAGAAGTGATGAGAGGGGAGGGGAGGAGGAGAGGGGAAAGGAAGGACAGCAGAATAAAATAGACATTATTATTGCTGTGTGTATATATGTGACTGCATTAACCAATGTGATTCTGCAACCTGTACACTCAGAAAAATGAGAAATTATATCCCATCTGATTCAAATGTATCATACGTCAAGATCATTGTACTGTCATGTGTAACTAATTAAAACAAATAAATTTAAAAAAAAGAATATGATGGTGAATATGCTATATTGCTTAATTTGGATATTCTACAATGTATGCACATATCAAAACACCATGTAGTACACCATCAATAAACATGATTTTATTTGCCAATTAAAAGAAAAAGTACATTTACTTAAAAGAGGAATTATATGAATTTACCACTGAAAAGACTATACACACACTACATTTTGTATCATTGTGATTTTTCTTATTTTTTCAAACTATGGTAAAATATATATAAAATAAAATTAACAATCTTAACCATTTTAAGTACTGTTCAGTCATGTTAAGTGAATTAACATTATTTTATAACCAATATCCAAAACTATTTTCATTATGTAAAACTAAGCTTTATATGCATTAAAAAATAATTTCCCGGGCTGGGGATGTGGCTCAAGCAGTAATGCGCTCGCCTGGCATGCGCGGAGCGCTGCGTCGATCCTCAGCACCACATAAAATAAAATAAAGATGTTGTGTCCACCGAAAACTAAAAACTAAATATTAAAAAATTCTCTATCTCTCTCTCTCTTTAAAAAAAATGATAATTCCCCATCTTCCCCTCTCCTTGTCACTTTGCAATCATCATTTTACCTTCTGTCTCTAAAAATCAGACTAGATAACTTATGTAAGGGGACTTATACAGTATTTTTCTTTTAATGATTGGCTTATTTTACATAGTACAATGTCCTGTTATTCTTGTCATAGCATAGATAAAGCATTTTGTTTAAGGCTAAATAATAATCCATTATATGCATATACCACATTTTGTTTATTCATTTATACATGCTATAATTAGGGGAAAAAAGAGTTGTTTTAAAAGTTTACCTTTTCAACATATCTGACTGTTTTTCAAATACTTTCAACATCATATTGAATTGGTTAGTCATTGAAGCAGTATCTATTATAATAAAAGTAAAGGCATTAGAATGACTGAAGTTATAGTTCTATGCTACTATAACTCATGCAATAGATGTTAAAACTGAATAAGCATAATTAGGAGATAGGAGGGTGAAATGAATACTAAATAGCAAAATGCTTATGATGAATGAAAATATAATTTTATTAAATACATATTATGTGCAAGTCTTCATGTTACTTTGCATTCTCTTAATCCTTAAAATAACTCAAAAAAGAAAGTACCATCACTATTTTTAAATTAAGAAATTCAGGCACAGAGAGATTATATAATTTATCCAAAACTTGGCCTCTGATAAATTAAAAACTTTTACTGAGGTCCAACAAATGTAAATTATATGTGATAGAGCACATGTGTGATAGCTGCTGCTAAAAACAATAGAAAGAATATGTCTAACCTATTGTTTTCCAATTGTATCAAATAACTTAAATAGAAAACTGAGATGCTTCTTAAAAAGGTAAACAATAATCCTTTTTAAGGATTCATAATAATCAATGGGAAAACAAGATTTTTCAGTCTTGGGACATTAAAAAGTACAAGACAGAAGACAACTGCATCAGGTTTTCTACTAACCAAGATGAGATATTACATGTACAAAGAAAATGTTAAATAATATGGAAACATATAACCTGATGCATAACTATAGTAGTGGGGTTGTTGGATCATATAATGGTTCCTGTCGTAATTCAAAACAGTATTTTAAGAGCAATCTGATAATAGCATACAATATATATCTTGAATATGATAAAGAATTATGAGGAATAAAAACTGTTATTCTGGTTACAATTTGAAAATTCAATATTCAGAAAAAAAAATGCCATTATCTATCTATGACTCCACTAACTTAGGATCTTCAACTCAGTATTATTACAGGGCAGCAGCCTACTGTGAAGCCAAGGCAGCTGCAGAGGCCCTCACTTTGTAGCAATTCTTGCAACCATGATAAAAGGATTTCAGACATGTCACTTCAATTAGCGGGCATGACTTTATTAGAGGGGATAGGAAAAGGATAAAGGAAACACTCTCAAAGGAAAGAATGGATCATTTCATAGAGAAGAATGGCACACCCGCTCCTGCCCTCCAATTTTACTGGAGATCCTAGGGAAATTTCAAGAGAGTCTTGCCCCAGTCCACCTCTTGACTTTTGACTGATAGCTGGATAACATCAGACTTTCAAGTCCCACTGCAACTCTAGGTCACTTTGGCTCATGCAGACCTGTTTTAATTGGAACCTGCTCTTACAGATTTTATTATTGGGATATTAGCCTTAATCCTCTTGGGTTCTGGGATCTGGTCTGTGTAAAGGTCACAAAAGTTCCCTACTTCAGGGTGTCAAGAGTGGCAAATAAATTATTGCTTTGAACTCCATGGCCTTGGACAGCTTGACTGCCATATTTGGGAATCTTTTCATGCAAAGATGTAGAAAGATATGCCCATTTGCAGGCAGCCACTGTTAATGAGGCAGAATCCATGCCTAGTGTGGAATTTATTTGTTCCATAGCTTTGAATTTAGATGCCTTGGATAAGAGACAGAAGTGTGCCTAAACAGCCTTAACACACCAACTGCCTGGAGGAGGAAGAATTACCATGCAAATGTTAAGTCCCCAACCAGCCCAACTTCCCCACAGCTTCTTTTTTACCTTGAGGAATCCCTCCTCACAATAAATTCTTTTGGTGTGTTTCACTATAAATACAGCCTTCATGGGCTTTTCCGTTTGTTAGGATCAGATCCATCAGGTCTCTTCCACCCATCATAACCCTGGCTTTGAAAACTATTTCTCTGTGTTGTTTTCTTTCTTTCTTTTTTTAAAATATTTTTAACTACAGATGAATACCATATATTTATTTTTATGTGGTGCTGAGGATTGAACCCAGTGCCTCACATGTGCTATCACTGAGCCACAACCCCAGTTCCTGCTTTATTTGTTAATACTACTTTTCCAGACTTTTAATTTCAGCTGCCCCACACCTCTGATTGTTACTTATCCCATCCCCATGCAGGTTGTAGGTGACATCAGGGTAAATTTATATTCTTTTTATTGGAATTTTCAGTTTTTATTTCCTCTACAGGTATTTTGCTGTTGCTGAGGAATGTGATATATCCTGTCAACTTAAATCAGGCAGGGGTATGGGTAAATTGCTTTTGAAAAATGAAAACATATGGAGATCAGCACAGTAGACCCAGGTTAGACAGTTATTCCTTCAACCTCACCACTTACATATGTCTGTTTCCTGTCATTTTCCCCTCAAAGATTTGGGGTTCCTAAATGTTTTTAGGAGATGTGGATATCAATTTGATCTGGCTGCTTACTGCTGAGAGAGGACAAAGTTATGGGGGATAAGCAATCAAAAGTCATTTTCTATCAGGTTGGACATGGACAGTTAACAGTACTTAGCATCAGGGAAGTCCAGAGGTCCATCATGGCAGCTGACAGGTGACTGATTGGCCAAAGTGTGTATAGAGCAGAGATCATGTTACTAGATGAAACTTTTGAAATTCCTTTGGGCCATAATGACTCCTTCCCTCCAAAGGAGGCAAAACTTGTGAAGTTCCTGAGGAGAATGTATATCCACTTGATGATGGTTAATATATTCTATATATGTCAATTAAGTCTAGGTTACTGATTGTGTTATTGAGTTCTATCGTTTCTTTATTCAACTTTTGTTTGGAGGATCTGTCCAATGGTGAGAGAGGTGTGTTGAAGTCATCCATGATTATTGTGTTGTGATCTATCTGAATCTTGAACTTGAGGAGTTTGTTTTATGAATGTTGCAGCACAATTATTTGGTGCATACATATTGATAATTGTTATGTCTTGTTGGTGAATGGTTCCTTTTAACAGTATACAGTGTCCTTCTTTATCCCTTTTGATTAACTCAGGTTTGAAGTTGATTTTATTCGATATGGCTACTCCTGCTTGCTTCTGAGGACCATGTGAGTGGTATGATTTTTCCCAACCTTTCATCTTCAGCCTGTGTATGCCTTTTCCTACCATATGAGCATCCTGAAGGCAGCATATTGTTGGGTCTGGTTTTTCAATCCAAGTTACTAGCCTATGTCGCTTGATTGGTGAGTTTAAGCCATTAACATTTAGTGTTACTATTGATATATGTTTTGTACTTCCAGTCATATTTGTTTGTTTGTTTATTTATTTATTTTGACTTGTTTTTCCTCTTTGATTATTTTCCCCCTTTTACTGAGTAACCTCCCACTGTTGGTTTTGGGTGCTGTTTTCATTTCCTCTTCTTGTAGTGTTTTGCTCAAAATGCTTTGCAGTGCTGGTTTTCTGGCTGCAAATACTTTTTACTTTTGTTTATCGTGAAATATTTTAATGTCATTGTCAAACCTGAAGCTTAATGTTGCTGGATACAATATTATTGGTTGAAATCCATTATTTTTCAGCGTTTGAAATACATTGTTCCAGGATCTTCTCACTTTCAATGTCTGTGATGAAAAATCAGTCGTTAACCTAACTGCTTTACTCCTGAATATAATCTGCCTCCTTTCTCTTGTAGCTTTTAATATTCTCTCCTTGTTCTGTATGTTGGATATCTTCATAATAATTGTTCTTAGAGTTTGTCTGTTATGGTTTTGTATGTTTGGGGTCCTGTAGGCTTCCAGGATTTGGTAATCCATTCCATCTTTCATGTCTGGAAAGTTTTCTAAAATTATTTCATTCAACAGATTGCTCATTGCTTTGGTTTGAACCTCTATACCTTCCTCTATCCCAATGACTCAAGTTTGGTTTTTTTATGACATCACATATCTTTTGGATGTTTTGCTTTTGGTTTCTTACCAGCCTTTCTGCATTGACTATACTCTTTTCGAGTTGATATACTTTGTCTACATTATCTGATGTTCTGACTTCTATTTGATCCAGTCAAATACTGTAATATTCTCATTTGAGTTTTTTATTTAGTTTATGGTTCCCTGCATTTCTAGAATTACTGTTTGATTTTTTTAAATCTCTATCTCCTGGTAGAGTTGTTTTCTGCTTCTTGAATCTGCTTATGTAATTCATTTTCAAAGTATTCTTTCATTGTTTGGACTTGCTGTCTAATGACTTCTTTAAGCTTCCATTCCATCTGAGTCAGGTATGCCTTGAGTTCTTTCTCTGTCCATTTTTCTGATGCCTCTAGGTTCTCCTGTAAATTTAAGTTGTCCTGCATTGTTTGTAATCCTTTTTTCCCTTGTTTTTTCATGGTGTTCACGTTACTTTCCAACTCTGATTAACTGCTGTGTTTCTGTTTTCTCCTATAAATTTGTTTTGGTTTTGTATATCTATGTTGTCTCTCCTTTGTGGTGGGAGACTATGTCTTGAGATGTTGGGCTTTATTGTAATTTAAAGCTTACTCATTTGTTTCATAAAAGGCTTACGGATTATGTAGGCATATAGTGATCTGTTGTTTGGTCCTAGGACTTTATGTTTAGGTTGGGTGCTATGATGGTATGAAGGTTAGTATGTCTTGACTACTTTGGAAGATTGCTCTACTGAAGGAGGATATTAACAGGCGAATGGATCAGAGTATTTGGTAATAGCTAGGAACTTAGGAGTCCTATAGATAGCCTCGGAACATTCACCTATTTGCATTTAGAAAATTACACATAATGAAAGTTGTAATGCTTGGGATGGAAGTTAGGGGGAAGGGGAAGGAAGAAGTCCTTAAAGAGAAAGAGGGAGAGAAAAATAGGTAGAATAAAGGAGAATGGAAAGAACAATAAAAGTTGAAAAGGGGAAAGAAAAAAAAATGATAAATGAAGTCTTAGAGTTCTATTTTCTTCTCTTCCAGTAGGTGGAGCTGTGCCCTCCAAGCTGAGCTTCTCCCCTCTATATGCAGGAAGCAATCCCTGTAAGGTGGCTCCTCTTCCCCTACTGGGCCTCTCTCCAATCCTGTTAGCCCAAGGCCATTTCTCTTCTCCGGCCCCTCCTCCCTTTCTCCTGCCAGCCAGCCAGGCCCCGCTCACCGGAGGCATTCTCCACAGATCTAATTAGACTTGCAGCCTCCTGAGTGCCCTGTTCTCCCAAACAACTGAGCACTGTCTCTGTTTGCCATTCACCCAGATCTCAAGGTTGTGGAGCGTGTGATCTGGGAACCGTCAGCTTATTTTGCCTGGACTCCTTAGCCCCAGGAGCTGGCGGCTAAGGCCTTGGCTGTCGCTGCTGGTGGTAGGGGGAGTTGGAGGTTGGAAGTCCCCTCTGCTTCCCTTGGCCCCTACAGTCACGCCCACGAAGCTCTGGGGAGAGATTTTTGAGGTTTCCCAGCTGTATGTATCTGGTGGGGATGGGAGTCACATACCTGTTGAAGCTGATTTCGCTGGGAAGGGATCCCGTCTGCCGAACTCTGGTGACGTCAGCTCTCTGCTATGGCGGGCCCTAGACTCCTTGCCGGAGTTTCCAATGGGAGGGGTGAGTCTGGCCTGTCTCTTGTCTGTCCCGGTCTCGGTTTCAGTTCTCGGTCATCTGTTTCATGAAGGCTTGGTTAGCAATCGCTTCAAATGGTCTCTACGCCGCAAACAGTCTCCAGCAGTGCTGAAATGCCTCCTTCTGCGGCCAGTCGCCAGACAGTGGCGACCGGCACCTCTGCGCACAGGGTGGCCGAGATTCACCCATACCAGGGCAAGCTCCAATAATCCCAAACTCCCCACCTAGGTCTCATTTCAGCAGAATTTGCTGGGAGTTTCTCAGAAGGCAGAATCCAAACGTTCTGATGTGTCTCTCTGTCCATGTGGCTGAAGAGTTAATGAAAGCGCTGCTTCCCCACCTGTTGCCATGTTGAGTCTCTCCCAATGATTCTTAAGTTTGGTCTCTTCATATTGTCCCAGTGTTCTTGTATATTCTAATCATAATATATTATTATTTATTCTTTAATATTATCTGAATGCTTAAGTCCTTCCATCTCTATATATATTGAAATGTTATATATCCTTCATTGTTCATTTCTTACATCTTCTTGGTTCATTTCTTACATCTTCTTTTAATTCATTGATCATTTTAATAATCAACTAAAAAGTTGATCATCCAGATTTTCATCCACTACATTATCTGTGGATTCAATTATTAGGTGATTATAAACTTCTGGAGGAAACTTCCTTGTTTCCTCATGTTTTCAGAGGTTATATGTTGTTTGCACATCTGTTTTGAAGGATTATTCTTCCACTAGTATGTGAGGGTATCTTAGTAGTTATCACTTAACAATATGACCTGATTGAAGAATATATTTTAGCATCAAAACATCCAATTAGTGTAATCAAAGTATAAGTTCAACAACCGGCACTGCTTTGTGAGGAAAGTAATCACTAACTGAAAGCAAACCATATATCTACATATACTGAAATATTACTAGTTTTTTGTACAATTCTATTAACCAATGAGAATAGTGTGTCAAAAAATATAAATTAGGCTGAAAAGTTAAGCATTAATGACAGTGCACTTAATAATAAATTATATTGGAAGAAGAAGGGAAAAGAAAACAGAAAGAAAGATAAAAGAGAAGGGAATGGAGGTGAGAAAGAAGAAAAGAGGTATCAAGAAAAATCCAATAACTGAAAAAATACATAAAATCAGAACAATGAAAAAACAAACAAAGAAGAATGACACAATAAAAAAATTACAGTAAATAGTTGATGCAACAATGATCAATTTGGTTTTCTCTTTGCTGCAGTATTTAAACTGTAAACACTTCTTTCTGGGGCTTCAATTTAGAGTCTCTCAGCTATGAGGAAGTTTGTGGGACACAATATTCATACTTTTCATTCTCATCTCTGACCCAAAAGAAGCAAACTTGGTAGGGAATTCTGTATGTTGAGTTTTTCTCTTTCTTCCCTGCCTGCAACTGTTGAAGAAGCACTATCCATTTCAGAGCAAATTTCACCCTCAATATCACTATGATTTTATATCTGGAGATAAGGGTGTACCTTTAGTAGGAGATGGTGGCCAGTACTCTCACCCAGGTAGCCTAAAAGCTGATTCATATTACACCACACCTCTCATTCTAAAAGCCTCAGTTCATGTGCTGGAGGGAGGTCAGTGAGAAATGTTCAAGTTTTATCAGCAGATCTCCCAGACATTTCTGGAAATGGAGGACATGGCCAGTCCAACAGTCAGATGCTGCAGGTAGCAGCTTTTCACCCAACCCAGACCTGAATCATTTCTAATCCCTGTCAACCTTGCTCCTTATCACAGACTTCATATTATTCAGACCAATTTCACATGAAAGCTCCTTCTACTTTTCTATGTCCTAAAAATCTGCAGATCAGCAGCTGAACTTCCATTGGTGCCCAGAGCTTCCCTCAATCTTGTGCCAGTCTCACTCTTGAGCTCCAAATGACTGATGAGTTTGTGTCCACCAATCCAATGAGAAGCAAAGCATAATGGTTGTTGGATCTTGAGTACACAAAAAAGAAAGAAAACAAAGAACAAGAGAAAAATAGACAAAGGAAGCAAAAAGAAAACCTCCTTTGCAGAAAGTTTAAAACAATTTTCCTTTTTAAGTTGGTTACACTTTCCCTACTTTCACTAAATCCATTGGGAAGTGCCTAGGATCTCTTCCAAGCTAGGTCACTTTGCAGTATCTCAACTCCTTTTTCTGTTCAGATTGTGGGTCTGAGACACAAGAGAGCCTGCTTTCCTTAAGATAGTTGGAAAACCTTCTTTCAGCTTGTTGGATGGGCATTTTTCCTTCCCCAGTGAACTGCTATATGTCCAATGTGAGTGCAGTGTACTTTTAAAATTTTTCTTCTCTTATTCTAAAAACCAATATTTTGGGATTTCACCTGATTGCTGGCTCTCTTGAGTTGCATTCTAGTGCTTTTCCACATCTTCCTACCTCATCAGGCAGCTGCAAAACTGCTGTTTTGATTCAGTGTGAGGGAACATCTGCTATATTTACAGTGGATTCTTCTAGTTCACCATTTTCAATTTTCTTCTCAAAACTCCACTTCCAGCAATGGACAGATCACCCAGACACCAAATCAATAAAGAAGACCTGGACTTGAAATGCATTTTAAACCCAATGGACCTAATAGATATATATACAGAACATTCCAACTAAAAACACTGCTATCAAGTGGACATGAAGCGTCTTCTGAATAGAACATACCATACGTTAGGTCATAAATCAAATTTTAATTAAAAAGTTTGTTTTGAGATGGATTTTACTATGTTGCCCATGCTTGTTTCAAACTCCTGGGATCAAATGATACTCCTACCTTAGCCTCCCAAGTGCTAGAACTACAAGTGTGTGCCACCATGCTTGAATAAGTCAGTAAATTTAAGAGGATTAAAATTAAAACATAAATATTTCTAACCACAATGATATGAAACTAGATATCAATAATGAAAGAAAAACTAAAAAAATCGACAAATGTGGAACTTAAACACTACTCTCCTGAATAATGATTCAAAAGAAATTTCAAAGGAAATTTTTTTAAAATCTTCAAACAAAAATGAAAATACAATATACCAAAACTAATGAAATATAGAAAAAGTAGTACAAAGAGAAAAGCTTTAGTAAAATAAAAGCTTACATAAAAAAAAGATCTCAGATAAATCATCATTTTAACTCAAATAATTAAAAAAAAACTAAGCTCAAAGTCATAAAAGGAAGAAAATAAAAGATCAGCACAGAAATAAATGATATAGAGTTTCTTTTGTTAAAAAAAAAGACAAACAAAATTAATAAAACTTAACCAGGAAAAAGAAGACTCAAATATCATCAAAAAGAAAGAGGAAACACTATAACTGTTACCACGAAAATACTTAGGATCCTAAAAGACTACTATGAATAATTATATACCTAAAAGTTGGGTAATCTGAAAGGAATGAATAATCTCTATACACCTACTATAACTGAATCATGTAGAAGTAGAATATTTGAAGAAACCGATTAATGAGTAAGAAAATCTTCCATCAAAGAAATGTTAGGACATAATAATTTCACAGACTAATTCTACTCAAATTTTAAAGAACAAATATAATCCTTCTTAAAGTCTTACAAAATACTGAAGAGGTGGGAGTACTTCCAAATTATGAGTCTTATCCTGATATCAAAACCAGAGAAGTTCATTACAAAAAGAGAATACTATTTTACAGTATTTTACTAAATTACAAGCCAATATCCCTGGTGAACACAAATGCAAAAATACTATCAAACAGCACAGAAGTGAAGCAAAATGAGTTATCAAACTACAAAAAGACATGGAAGAACTTTAAATGTATATTATGAAGTAAAAGAAAGACTATAAATATAATTGCAAACATGCTACCTTCTTGAAAATTTAATAAAAAGATTAGGGGTTGCCAGAGACTCAAGTGAATGGAGAGAGAGATGAAAAGATAGGTAGAAAACGGAATTTTAGGGCACTGAAACCATTCTGTGTGAAACTATAATGGTGGATATATTTCAATATATGTTTATCAAAATCTAGAGAACTCTCCAATACAGAAAAGTATCCTATGTAAGCTATGGACTTAATTAACAATAATATATTAAAATCACTTCATTGATCATAACAAATGTATCATATATATAATATGTATCATATTAGGAGAGAGAACTTTGTGCAAAGAAAATGGGTTAATGGGAACTCAGTACTTTCTGCTCAATTTTTCTACAAATATAAAATATAAAACTTCTCTAAAATTGTCTATTAATATTAAACAAAACAACACAAAGATAAAATTGTGGTCTGAAAATT
Organism: Ictidomys tridecemlineatus; assembly: GCF_052094955.1. Lineage (NCBI taxonomy): Eukaryota > Metazoa > Chordata > Mammalia > Rodentia > Sciuridae > Ictidomys > Ictidomys tridecemlineatus. The sequence goes on from NC_135486.1 coordinate 91,796,220, forward strand.
AAAAAAACAATACAGCACAATGCTGAAAGAATATAGAAAATGGGAAGGGACAGAGGGACTAAATTTTGGCCAAAGACAATAAAAGAAGGTTTTTTAAAAAAGAAAGAAAGAAAGAAAGAAAATGAGAGTAAACAAGTGAAACATAACAACATTGAGAGAAACTAGATTTATTCTGCTTTATCCCAGAGGTTGAAGCAACTGCCGTAGGAAAACATACTTAGAAATTTTAAAAAGGGTCTTTACCATATTTTTCAATGTAACCTTGACCTCTGCTTCCCTCAAAAACCATGGAGAAAAAATTTATACCATATTTGATCCTTTAAAATTTGACTTTATAGTTGGAAGATTTGTTTGAATACCCTATAAATGGGCACAGAGACTTCTGCATTCTTCCATGATATAGTATTAGGGACCAGAATTACCCTTCCAACTTAAACCACAAAATCCTAGACAAAAAATATATTTAAAAAGAAACATAGAATTCAGAAACTGGAAAACAATAAATACAGAAAAACAAAGAGCCCTAATAACTTACTAACTGGAATTTCCAGGCCACAGTATAAGAGTAAGTCAAACAGAGCCTACTGGTCTCCTTGAATGTAAGAGTCAAAGTTCAGTAGTTGTGGAGTTCAAGTTAGCTAAAATTCATGGGGCACACTAGAGGGAAAAGTCAATCAAATAGATTGAGAATAAGCTTCAAGAGCTCAGAGAACACTAAAGATGTGCAAAGGATTACTTTTGATGCAGAGGGAGGTGTTTGTTATCCATTCTAAAGTTCTAGATACCTTCCTACATACACACACACACACACACAGATACCCAAAACGTTCAGAGTTCTCTTGGATCAAAATTCTCCATAAAAAGTGGGAGTACTAAAGAATGTGTAGATTTCTTTATTTAAACACAGCAATACTCGGGTTTAAAGGTAATGCTGAAAAATGAAAAATTAACAGCAATTTCTTCCAACTAATTTTATTTCTACTTCTAAATTATATTCCATCAGGTATATTACATTATTGTTTCAAAATTCTCTTCAGTATTAATACATAAACAAAATAATTTCTCCTTTCTCTTGATAATAGTCATGAATTTCATACATGTTCTGGCTACTCTCTATATTCATGAACTGACAAGTTCTCAGTGGCAAAGAATTAGTATATTTGAGATGATATATAATTCCTAATATTGAAATCTATAAACCATGTCTTAAATTTATCACTGTACCAACTTAAAGGCCTGCTGACTCTTCAGTGGCATGTTATAACCACAATCAAAACCTCCATTCCAAGAACCTGCATGGCTCTCCTCAAAACTCAATCAATTTTGGTAATAGCAGCCTCATCTAAGAATTTCAATATGTCCTTGACAGCCAGCTCAATTATATGGCAGTTAACTTCAAGGAATATGTGTTGTTACCCTAATAATTATTACTTTAAATTATAGAAATAAATGTATTTGAAAAGGCTATTAACACAATGATGCTTAATAGCAACTTACGTGTTTCGGTTTCAGAAGTATCTAAAACTTCTTCTACTGAGTGGGTTTTTATGAATTCTGAAAGAATTAAAAGTGTACCAGTCATTATAAATTTTAAATAGAAATCATATGTGCTAATTGACTTTAGATGTTATACAATTTATACAAGGGAAAGAAAAAGTAATAACTGCCAACACTATGGATCCTTCCAATCAGGCAATAAATGGTAGTATATAAAAAATATGTAAAAATTTATTACAAATTCATCATTTTCTCATTAAAACTTATTTTCCCTCTCATATTCATTTCTATGAATTGATAGTAACATCATTATCTAAACTCCCTTCCTTTCATATTTAATTACCAAGTTTTTCCTTAATCAACTAAATATTTCTCAAATTTGTCCCTTTCCTTCCCTTTTAGTAGTGTTCTAATGTAGGTATTTATCACACATCTAAGATACAATAAAAACTTCCCTTACTCCCAATCTCAAATCTAGCTCCTCCAATATGGCTAAATCATTTCTCTAAAATTAAATCAACAATGTCACTTCTCTGCCAAAAAAAAAATCTTCAATAAATTCCTATTACATATGAAAAAAGTCCAAGCACTTTAGCACAGTATATGATCCTTCTATGTCTAGGCCTTCTTCCCTACCTTAACCCTGTCTGTCACTTTATACCAATTCAGTTGTAATTCTTTATTCATGCTGTTTATTCAAACTATTGTTATTTCTTAAAACAGCAAATATCTTCCTTTAAATTTTAATAAACTCTTCCTAATCCCTCAGGTTAAACAAATCCTTCCTTTTTTTGTGGACTCACTGCAAATTACACATACTTTTTAATGCATTATTCTATATTAAAATGATGCATACCAGGTTTGTGTTCCTGTAAGATGTGATTTTTCATGCGGACAACAAAAAAATTATATACTATTCATTTAGTATTTTCCCAGAATCTAGAATATAAACTTGGACTGATATTCCAAACCCAGTATTGAATAGTTTTTAAATTTACTGTTGTAAGATTTTATAGCTCTCAATTTTTAATTGAAAATCTCAAAATGTTACTATATCTAGGAAACCCTGTAAAGGCTGAAAATGTATAAACTATTTTTAGGAAACCCTATAAAAGCTGAACATGTAAAAAATATTATCACCTTCAATTTTCTGCTGTATGTTTTCACAACTTTCCACTGATATTAGTTGATTTTCTTTATAATCTCTGTTGAAGTTTCAACAAATAAAACATTTTAATATGTCAAAGAATAAGAGTTTAAATATATTCCATAAGAATTAGAATATACAGTCTAAACATAAGAAATTTGTAAAATAAAAGTGACATGTTCTTTAACCTTTGTTCAGTTATTAAGGTAAATTAGTAATAAGCATTTTAAAAGTATGTAACTGAAATTCTATAATTCTATAAGTTGTATATATTCCATTAATATAATTATTTCAACAATATAAATAACAAAAATAAATTGGGTAAAACATTAGGGTTTTTTTTTTTGTAAAGGTTAATTAAGAGTACAAGTTTTGAAGTGAGACTATCTGGCCCAAACCTGTTTTACCTACTTAGTTATTATGTGACCTGGAGTAAAAACTTATTTTTTATCTAGTAAACTGTGGTATAATACCTTTATTATAAAATGGTTATGATGATCACATGAAATTATACATGTGGTTAGTAAAATATAGTATACACCTGTAATACCAGCAGCTCAGGAGGCTGAGGAAGGCAAATGGTAAATTCAAAGCCAGCCTCGGCAACTCAGCAAGGCCCTAAAGAACTTAGTGAGACCCTGTTTCTAAATATTTTTAAAAGAGCTGAGTATGTGTCTCAGTGGTCAAGTGCCTCCGAGTTCAATATCCAGTAACTCCCCCAAAATTAACATATACCAGATCAATAAATGTCAAGTACGTATATTAACATATAGACTGACACTAATATCATGCCTAATAATAAATAACTCAAGTGAATATACCTGAGCCTCTAAACCAAGAGTCTAGTTATGCAATTTTCATGGCAGCTAACCCAAAGTAATATTCTTTTCATTCCTTGTTAATTAATACAAAGAAACCAATAAAGTAATTGCATGATAAATAATGCCTTCTAATTATGCATTCTTATTTTAACAATTCAAAGTACAAAGGGTTTTAAGTATGCTTTCAACTGTTGTTTGAAAATGTAACTTTTATGTTGGCTGTATAATTTTTAATATTAACACAATGGTCTTTAGTTCTACCCATTTTTCTGTAAATTACATAATTTCATTTTTCCTTATGGCTAAATAAAACTCTATTGTGTATATATAGCACATTTTCTTTATCCATTCATCTACTGATGGACTCTTAGGCTGGTTCCATAGTTTGGCTATTGTCAATTGTGCTGTTTTAAACACCAGTACATATGTATCACAGAAATATGATGACTTTAAGTATAAGTACCAAGCAGTGGTATAGCTGAGTCATATGGTCATTTCATTCCTAATCTTTTGAGAAACTTCCATACTAATTTTCATAGAGGCTGTACTAATTTACAATCCCACCAACAGTGTAATAGTGTTCTTTTTCTCCATATCCTCTGCAGAAATTTTTACTATTTGTACATTTTTGAGTGTGCAGAGGAAAAATATAGTAAAAGAACTTTTATGCTTTTTGAGTTAATTTTGTTTTTATTAGATATAACATTAGTATCCATCTTGACATATTATAAAAGCATGGAATATAATTTGCTGTAATTAGTCCCTGGTATTTCTCTCTCTCCCTTCCTCCCCCTATTCCTTTCCCCCTACTCCACTGATATTTGTATTACTTTAAGCTTTTTTTTAAAAGTTAATGTCTTTTGGATACACCTGAGGGAAAGATTCACTGTGTTTTATTCATATATGTACATAGAAACGTTAGGTCAGCTTCATTCTACTCTTCTTCTCTTATGCCATTCCTTCTCCCTCCTCCCTGAGTCCCCTTCATCTAGGCCACTGATCTTTCTTCTATTTTAATGGAATCTTCCCTTTTCCCTCCCTCCCTCTATTCCTTCCTTTATTTTTTCTATTTATTCCCCTTATTTTGGGCTAGCTTCTGAAAATCATAGAAAACATTCAACATTTGGCATTCTGAGTCTTATTAGCATAATAGTCTTCATTTCCATCCATTTACTAGCAAATGCCATAATTTCATTCTTTTTAATGCCTAACATTCTCTTTTCTCTTTCTCTTTCTCTCTCTGTGTGTGTGTGTGTGTGTGTGTGTGTATGTGTGTGTAACATTTTCTTTATCCATTCATTTGTTGAAGGACACTTGATTGGTTCCATAGTTTTGCTATTGTGAATTGTGCTGCTATAAACATTGATATGGTTGCATCCCTATGGTATGACTCCTTGGTATATATCTTTTGGATAATATACCAAGGAGTGGGATAGATGGATCATATGATAGTACATTTCTATTTTTTTGAGAAATTTTCATACTGCTTTCTAGAGTGGTTGCACTAATTTGAAGCCCCAGCAACAATGTATGAGTGTACATTTCTCTCCACATCCTTGCCAATACTTATTTATATTCTTGGTAATTGCCATTCTGATTAGAGTGAGATGAAATTTCAATGTAGTTTTGATTTGCATTTCCCCAAGTGATGGAGATGTTGAACATTTCTTCATCTATTTTTCTAACCAATTGTATTCCTTCTTTCAAGAAGTGTCTATTTATGGTCTGAGATTTTGGCTCAGTGTCAGAGCACTTGCCTCGCATGTATGGGGCACGGGGTTCGATTCTCAGCACCACATAAAAATAAATAAAATAAGGGTATTGTGTCCATCTACAACTAAAAAAATATTTTAAAAAAGAAGTGTTTTTTTCTTTTGACTATTTTTCAATCAGGTTATTTGGGGGTTTGGTGTCAGATTTTTGAGTTCTTTATATACTCTGGATATTAATGATGCCCCATCCCAAGAGAAGGTCGCAAAAATTTTCTCCCATTCTGTAGTCTGTTTCCCCATGCTTTTGTTTCCTTTGCTATACAGAAGCTTTTCAATTTGATGTCATGCCATTTTTTGATTTTTTGTTTTCTTGCAATTTAGAAGTTGGTGCCTATGCCAACATGTTGGAGTGTTGGGCCTACATTTTAACCTAGCATTTGCAGAGCTTCTGGTCTAATTTCTGAGTCTTCAACCCATTTTCAGTTGACTTTTGTGTAGGATGAGAGATACAGGCCATGTTTCATTATTCTACATAAGGATTTCAAGTTTTTTCCAGCATCAATCATTGAAAATGCTGTCTTTTCTCCCACAAGTGTTTTTGATAATTGTATTTATGGAGGTTTATCTCTGAATTTATTCCTTCTATTCCTGTGTTCTTAATGTTGGTTTTGGTGCTAGTACCATGCTATTTTAGTTACTGTACCTCTGTAGTATATTTTTGAGATCTGGAATTGCGATGCCTCCAACATCATTTTTTTTCCTTATAATTGCTTTGGCTATCCTGGGTCTCTTACTTTTCCAAATGAATTTTTAAATTAATTTTTCTAGTTCTGTGAAGAATGTCATTGGTATTTTGATGGTAATTTCATTGAATCTGTATAATGCTTTTGATAATGTGGCCATTTTAATAATATTAATTCTGCCTATCCAAGAACATGGGAGGATTTTCCATCTTCTGAGGCCTTCTTCAATTTCATTTTTAAGTATTCTATATTTTTAATCACAGAGATGCTTGACATCCTTTGTAAAATTTATTTCCAAGTATTTTCTGAGGTTGTCGTGAATGAATAGTTTTAATTTCTTTTTCAGCACATTATTGCAGAATATGAAAATGATCGATTTATGTATGTTGATCTTGTATCCTGCTATTTTACTAAATTTGTTTATCAGCTCTAGAAGTCTAATGGTGGAATTTGAGGGGGGGGGTCTTCTAAATAAAGGATCATGTCATCAGCAAATAGATAATTTGAGCTCTTCCTTTCCAATTCATATCCTTTTAATTTCCTTCTCTTGCTGATTGATCTAGAGTCTCAAGACAGATACTGAATGGGACTGGTTAGAGAGTACTGTATTGTCTTCTTCCTTTTTTAGAGGAAATGCTTTTAGTTTTTATCCATTCAGTATATTTTTGGCTTTGGGTTAGTCACATATGGTCTTTACAATGTTGAGGTAATTTCTATTTCTAGTTTCTCTAGGGTCTTAAAAATAAATGTGTGTTGCATTTTGTCAAATATTTTTAATGTATCTATTGAAATAATCATGTTGTTTTTGTCCTTAAGGTCTATTTATGTGGTTAATTACACTTATTGGTGTCAGGTTTTTTAATTCTATGTATACTCACCCAAGTTTTTCTGCTATCCATTCGTCATTCAAAAGTGAATTATTTAGTCTCCAGGTGCTAGAGTGGTTTCATTTCTTTATTTGCATATGCTGAACTATCCATGCATCCTTGGAATAAAATCCACTTGATTATTGTGCACTCTTTCAATGTGTTCTTGTATATGGTTTGCCAACGTTTTATTAAGAATTTTTGAATCTGTATTCATCAAGAATATGAGCCTGAAGTTTTTTTTTCTTTGAGGTATCTTTGTCTAGTTTTCATATCAGGGTGATACTGATTTCATAGAATTAATTTTTCAATGATCCCTTCTTTTCTATTTCATGAATATTTGAGGAGGGTTAGTTCTTCTTTAAAGGTTTGGTAGCACATGACTAAGAATCCATCCAGTCCTGGACTTTTCTTTGTCGAAAGGCTTTTTGATAGCTGCTTCAGTTTCATTACTTGATATTGATCTTTTTAGGTTTTCTATATCCTCATAGTAAACTTGGGTAGGTCATATGTTTCAGGAATTTATCAATATCTTCAAGGTTCCTAGCTTATTGGAGTATAAATTTTCAAAATAGTCTCTGATAATACTCTGAATTTCAGTAGTGTCTGGAGTGATATTTTATTTTTCATCTCTAATTTTGAATATTCTCTCTTTAATTTAGTTAATTTAGCAAGGGGTTTACCATTCTTACAAATCCTTTTAAAAATTCTTTCATTGATCTTTTGTATTTTTTCATTCTCTATTTCATTGATTTTGGCTCTACTTATTATTTCCTTTTTTCTGCTGACTTTGGTGTTGGTTTTATCTTCTTTTTCTGGGTCTTTGAGGTATAATGTAATAGAATTTATTTGGTACCTTTCTAATTTTTTAATATATGAACTCAATGCTACAGACTTTCAAATTGTCATATTTTGATATGTTGTATCACTATGCTCATTGTTAGTAAGAATTTTATTTCACCCAATTTTTTCTGCTATTTATTCATCATTCAAAAGTGAATTTATTTAGTCTTCAGGTGCTAGAGTGGTTTCAATTTTTTCCTTGTAATTGATTTCTAATTTTATTCATTATGCACTGATAGGTTACAAGGAATTTTCTCTATTTTTCAGTTGTTGTTTGGTTTATTGCTAAGATTTATTTTATGACCTAAAATATGATCTATTTTATTGAATGTTCCATGAGCTGTTGAGAAGGTGACTTGATGAATAAAATATTCTATGAGTGTCTATCAGGTCCATTTGGAAAATAATGCTGGATAATCTAGTGGTGAGAGAGGTGTGCTAAAGTCACCCAGTTCTATTGTACTTTGGTTTGTTTGATTCTTAGAGAAGAGTTTGTTTTATGTATGTAGGTGCACCATTGTTTGCGGCATAAATATTTATAATCATTATATCTTCTTGTTGGATTATTCTCTTAAAGGTAGCATGTAGTTACCTTTTTTGTCTCTTCTGATTAATTTTCTCTTGAAATCTACTTTGTCTAATATGAGAATGACTACCTCTACTTATTTATGAGTACAATTTGCATGGTATAGCTTTTCCCATCTTCTCACCTTAAATCTCTAGATGCCTTTGTAAGGTGAATCTCTTGCAAACAACATAATGTTGGGTCTTGTTTTTTTAATCCAATCTACCAATCTATGTCTTTTGATTGAAGAGCTTACTTTTACATTTAATGTTATTACAGAGAAATTATTTTTATGTTCTGTCATTTTGATTTATTTCTTATGTTTAATTCAGACTTGTTTCTCCTTCAACTGACTATTCTTCTAGGGTAATGCAGCCCTGTGCTGGTTTTCATTCTTATTTTTCATTTCTTCTTTATGAAATATTTCATTGAATATATTTTGTAGTATAGGCTTTATGGCTATGAATTCTTTTAGGTTCTATTTATCATGAAAAGTTTTATGTCATTTTCAATTCTAAAGCTTAATTTTGCTGGATATAGTTGTCTTGGTTGGCATGCATTTTCTTTCAGAGCATAGGACACAGTATTGCAAGCCCTCTTGTCTTTTAAGGTCTGGGTTGAAAAATTATTTGAAATCCAAATTGGTTTGCCTCAAAATGTGAGCAGCTGCTTTTCTCTTGTAGTTTTTAGAATTCTATTCTTATTCTATATACTAGGTATTTTCATTATAATGTGTCTTAGAGTAGATCTATTGGTATTTTGTAAATTTGGTGTCCTATACACCTCTTATATTTGAATTTCCAGCTCATTCCTAAGGTTTAGAACATTTTCCAATATTATCTCATTTGTATCCATTTGGTTTTTATTTTAGAACCTTCATCAACCTCAATAATGTTTAATTTTGGTCTCTTGGTGTTATCCCAGATTTCTTGAATATTCTTATCATGGTCACTTAACATATTTTCTTTATGGTCAATTTTATCTTTGAGGTTATATAGTTTGTCTTGAGGGCTAAAATTCATCTGCAAAGTAGTCTAATATATTTATGAAGTTTCCATTTAATTTTGTGTGTGTGTGTTTGGAATTTTCTTTTAATACTTTCTTACTCCTTAGGTACAATTAATTACTCATATTTATTAGAAAAAATTATCTACTAGAAGTTATTATAAGCCATGTTCAAAATATTTTATTTTGTTGGATTCAGCTTAAAATATTTTACTATATGATACTTCTATATATTTAATTTGGTTTATTAAGTCTGTCCTTCCCAGGATTTCCATTTGGTTCTTTTGCAGAATCTCTTTTTTTTTAACTGATCTTCACCTTCCTATATTTTCTAATTTCACTCCTTACATCTTCTTTTAACTAATTGAACAGTTTGATATAAACTTTCTAAATTCTTTCTCTGACATTTCCTCCACTATACTGTAGACGGAGTCAGTTGTTAAAGTGTTAGTCTGTTTGAAGTGGTTTATTCCCTTGCTTTTTCATATAACAATTATGTCTACCCATCTATTGGAATTGTTATTGCTTCTTTTCAGTGAGGGACTACTTTATGAGCGCATCTTTCCTTATAAGCCCTAGATTGTATGGATATCCAGGTATTGATAGTTTAACTCAATGTGTGGCCTCTTTTGATTCCAATATCAGGTCCATTTTGGGAGATGCCACTGAAGCCTATTAATACAATAACTTAAGAGCCAAGTCACATATTACTCAACCTTATCAAATGTAAAAAACTTTTTGATATTGTCTGCCATTATTCCTGTAATTTAGGTATAAACTTGTAGTAGGATTCTGGAATAGGTTGAACAATCAGTTATTATATATAGCAAAGTTACTTACTATAATATTACATGAAGGCTAAGGGAGGATGAAGAGATTGGGAAAAAAGATTGAGAAAAACAAAAACTAAAGTGATACAGACTGAGCTAAAAAGCATAAAAATGGAGATGAGAAGTATTTGAGGTAGTAGCACACAGTATGAGAGGGAGTGAGGAGAAAGTATGATTAGGGCTAAAAGACAAAAGACAAGGATAATATGATTCCAACTAATACTTTAAACCATTATAATAAATATTCACATAGGTTGATGGTACAATGTTAGCTATGAGGATAACTTAACAATCAAGATAATAAGTAACATATGATCAAAGTTCACATAAGAGTTAATGCCAAGGGGAGGAAAATTATTATTGAATTGTTGAATCATTAGGATTTGGGACTTTTAGAAGATGTCCATCACTTTTTATCTTGGATCTTTCCAGAGGTGCTAGGGCACAGGTGCCACTCCCCTAGTTGCTATGGACCTTCCACAGGTGGGTTCTAGCTTGTCAGCTCAGGGTCCTGTGGCTAATTGCTCAGAGGGTGTAGTGTTGTGTCTGTTGGTTGTTTTTATCACGTTAAGAGGTTCAGGGTGCAGCCTCTGGTCTGTGGTTATGATTGCTGTAGGTTTTCTTGTACCTCCACCCCCTCACCCCCGGAAAAACAGGGTTCTTTCCTTGGTTATAGATTCTCTGCAGGTAATCTGTGATGCAGAAACAATTCCCCTGGTCTATGGAGCTCACTGAGGTCATTGCTACTGAGTATAGGGCCTTAGTTGGTTCATGTGGGTTCTCATTTCCACTGCCCCAGTTATAAAGATCAGGTGCCAATTCCCTTTTATGATTGTGTCTGAGGCAGGATTCAACCAGTATCCAAACAGTGTCCTAACAACATTTGTGGGCAAGAGTCAGGCTGGGGCCATTGCTTTTTGTTGCAGGGAAATGTCTGCCTTAACTGACTTCCAGCTAGCTGTAGCAATGGCCTGGGCACTTTTCCTTTACACTTTCTGGGGACTTGAGCACCATCTTGTCATGGCTTTCTGCCAGCTGCAGCCAAAATCTGGGAATTCATACCTCCATGCCACTGGATATTCAGGCAGCTTTTCTCCATGTCAGCCCCATGTTTGGGAGACTGTCTCTCTAGGAGCCTTAGCACTAGTGCAACTTCCTGCCATGTTTCTCTCTAGTGTCAGCAGGCAGCAGGAACCATTCTAAGGGCCCCCTTTTCCCCTTACCTCTGCTCACCTAAACTGCCTTGCCTCTCAGACCTGATCTCTGAAATTCACCACTATTAATTGTGGGCACCTGCTTTGTCTCTACCCAGGCCTTAGCAGCCTATATACCTACAATTTAGTAGTCCTTTAAAAATGGATTAATCCACTGATGAGATTACAACCCCCACGATCCAGTCATTGCCTGAAAGCTCCATCTCTGAATCTTCCTGCATTGAGGACACTTTCAACAAATGATTTCCTGGGGGGAAAATTTCAGATCCAAATCATAACAGCATTTTTAGTGGGTTACCAGGTTATTGTAAATGGAATGTTTTTATAATTGCTTTTCAGTGAATTCATGTTCAGTATATAGAAAAGCTATTTTTGTATGTTTATTTTGTATCCTGATCCTTTCCTAAATTTGTTAATCAGTTCTAGATACCTGGTGAAGGTGTATGTGTATGTGTGTGTGTGTGTGTGTGTGTGTGTGTGTGTGTGTGTGTGTGTGTAGTTGTTTTATGCCTCTTCTAAACAGAATTATATCTTCTGCCAACAGTGATAATTTGACTTCTTTATCTAATTCTATGCCTTTATTTTCTTCTCTGGTCTACATTGCTTTGGCTAAAATTTCAAGTAATATATCAAATAGGAGTAGTGAGAATAGATTTCCTTGCCTGGTTCTTTTTTTTTTTTTTTAGAGGAAATGCTTTCAATTTTTCCCCATTCAGTAAGTTTTTTTTCTTTAGTCTGTCATAATACATACCCTTTATGATGTTAAGTTCCTCCTATTCCTAGTTTCTTCAGGATTTTTATCATGAGTAGACACTGAATTTTGTCAAAGCTTTTTTTCTGCATCTAATGATATGATCATTTCTGTTTTGTCCTTAATTCTACTTAAGTGATATATTACATTTACTGTTTGATGTATGTTGAACAATTCTTGGATCTGTGTAATGCCACCATCATGGCATATAATATTTTTGATGTGTTACCACGATTGATTTGCTAATATCTTAGTAAGGAGTTTTGAATGTGTATTCATCAAGAATACTGATCTTTAATTTTCTTTCCTTGATGTGACTTTTTGTAGTTTTGGTATCAGGATGATATAGGCATCACAAAATAAGAACAGAACTGTTCCCCCTGGGTCTATTTCACAGAATAATCTGTGGATCATTAGCATTAGTTCATTTTTAAAGTTCTGGTAGAATTCAGCTGAGAATCCATCTGGTCCTGGGCTTTTCTCTGTTGGAAAACATTTTATTATTGCTACCATCACACTACTTCTTATTAATCTTTTAACATTTTCAAAATCTTCTTGGCTTAATTTTGGTAGATCGCATATGTCCACAAATTTATCCAATTTTCTAAGTTTTCCAATTTATTGAAATGTAAATTTTCAAAATAGTCCTTAATGATCCTCTGGATTTCAGTGGTATCCTTTGTGATATCTCTTTTTTTGTTTTTTTTTATTCTATTAATTTTCATCTTCTCATTCTTTTGGTTACATTGGTTTATCAATCTTCTTTGTTTCAAAGAACCAACACTTCTTTATGTTGATTCTTTGTACATTTTTTGTTGCTGTTATTTCATTTCTTTGAACTCTGATCCTTTTTTCTTCCTTTTACTAGTTTTAGAATTGGTTTGCTTTTGTTTTCTAGGACCTTAAAGATGCCTCATTAGGTTGTTTATTTGGAATATTTCTGATTTTTTTCCTTTTTCCTTTTTCTTAAAACTGAAGATTGGATCCTGCCGCAGTCTGGCTGGGCACAAAATCACAGCCTTGTAGATTCAAACAGCAACTCTTTATTCCGGAACTCACACCGGCACTCCACACACGTTCTGGGGAAATCCAGGTTCTCAATCCCAAATTCTCTGGGAGTGGTCTGGGAGCAGGCGTGCCTGAGGCAGCAGGGCATGCCCTATTCCCAGCAGGATACACCCTAAACCTGGATCCGCCCTAATCCAGTAGGATCCTCCTTAAACCCAGATCCTTGAGCAGGGTCACCTTTCTCAAACATACATGCAATGTCACTGCAAATGACCAAGGCAAGTCCATTTCCACGAGTCTTTCCCCTAAGCAACATGGGGTACGCTGGCAAGGAAACTGTCATACCTACTTGGCTAATGGCTCTCAGCAGGATCCAAAGGTGCTTTACCACAGAGCCACCTCCTCAGCCTTTTGTTTCTTTTGTTCTTTGTTTTTGTCTTTTTGAGACAAGATCTCATTAAGTTGCTTGGGGCTCACTAAGTTGCTGAAGCTGGACTTGAACTTGCAATCCTCCTGCCTCAGCCATCGAAGACTCTGGGATTACAGGCATGTACCATTGTGCCCAGCTCTAATTTTTTCAAATTGGGCACTCATCAGCATAAACTTTTCTCTTAGAACCACTTTCCCCAGGTCACAAAGATTTTGAAATGTTTTATTTCAATTCTTTGGGAGAGTGGAGATTGAACCTAACCTAACCACTGAACCACATCCCCAACCTTTTATTTATTTATTTATTTATTTAGGTACCAGAGCTTGAACTCAGGGGTACTGGACCACTAATCCACCTCTCCAGCCCTATTTTGTATTTTATTTAGAGACAGGGTCTCACTGAGTTACTTAGCACCTCACTTTGCTGAGGCTGGCTTTGAACTCACAATCCTCCTGCCTCAACCTCCTGAGGCCACTGGGATTACAGGCATGCACCATTGCACCTGGATATTTTTCATTTTCAGTCAGGATCTTACTAAGTTACCTAAGGGTCTTTCTAAGATGCTGAGATGGCTTTGAACCTGTGATCCTCCTGCCTCGGCCTAACAAGCCACTAGGATTACAGGCATAGCCACTGCACCCACCTTTTCTCATTTTATTCTAAGAATTTTAAAAATTTCTTCTAGGATTCATTTATCATTCAAAACTGTGGTTTTCATTTGTTATGTATTCATGTACTATCTTTAGTTTTTCTTGCTTTTGATTTCTAATTTTACCCCACTATAATCTGATAAGATGCAATGAATTAGACCATTATTTTTGTATTTGCCAAGACCTACTTTGTGGCCTAAAATACAAACCACTTTTGAAAATTTCCATGAGCAGCTGAAATGAAAGGTGTTATTGGGTTGAAATATTCTTCGGATGACTGTCAAGTCTTTTGATCTGTATGTTTTTAACTATGTAGCACCTTTGTTGATTTAATGTCTGGATGACTCATCTATTAGTGAGAGATGTGTATGAAATAATCCAGTATTATTGTACTGGTATCTACCTGAGCCTTTAGGTCCAGGATGTGCTCATTTTTATGTAACTGGAGGGCATAAATACAATTTTATCATCTCACTGGATTGTTCCCTTTATCAGTTTGAAGTGACCTTCTTTATCTCTTCTGATTAGTTTTGGCTTGAAGTCTGGTTTATCAGATATGAAAGTAGCTACTCTTGCTTTTTAGGGGGATTCCACCTACACAGAATATCACTTTCTATCCTTTCATTTTTAGTCATTGATATCTTTGACCAAGAGTTGTGTCTCTTCAGACTACAAATGGTTGGGTCATGGTTTTTAATCTAATTTGCTAGTCTTTTAATTAGAAAGTTCAGGCTATATACATTCAATGTTCTTAGAGATATTATATTTGAATTTTATTTACTTCTCATTTTGTTTCAATACTAATTCTCATTTGCTTATCTACTCTTTTAATGAAAAAAATTCTTTCCTATGTTCTCTTGGCCATTTTTATCTTTTCCGCCTTCTGTTTGTAAGATTTCTTTTAGGAACTTCTGCAATTATGGCTTGGTAGTCATGAATTCCTCTTGGAAGGTTTTTATTCTTTGATTCTAAGGATAGCTTTGCTGGATAGAACAAACTAGGCTGGCAGTTATGTTCTTTCAAGTTTTGAAATATATTGTTCTAAACCCTCGTGAATCTTAGGGTTTCTCTTAAAAATTCATAGGTTGGCTTGATTGGTTCACCTTTAAATGTGTCCTGACATTTTTTGAGGATTTTCAAATTCTGTCTTTATTCTATAATTTGGCATTTTAATCATAATGTGTTATAGAGAGGCTCTTTTTGATGTTGTATATTTGATGTTCTGAATTCATCCTGTATCTTGATGTCCCTTTCATTCCCTAGGTTTGGAAATTTTTCTGCTAATATTTCACTGTAACATTATCAATGCAATTAGCCTGTATTCCTATTCCTTCCACAATGCTTGTGATTTTTAAGTTTATTTTCTAAATTATCCCATAGTTCTTATAAATTCAGATCATAGGTTTTTTTCTTTAATACCTTTTAAATATTTTAGGTGAGCTTCCTTGTCAGAGTTCTCAGGATCTGTGTTCTACTTGTTCTAATACATTTGTGAGACTCTCAACTAAACTTTTTATTGAGTCTTTTTCAATTCCAAGATTTTTACTCCACTTCTTTTTAGAGTCTCTCTACTGAAATGCTCTTTCACATTCGGTATTTTTCTCCCTTAATTCATTCCTTAGATCTTCTTTTAATTTCATTAATCATTTTAACAATCAACTTTTAAAAATTCTTTGGAATTTTACCACTTCAGTGTCTGTGGATTCAATTACTAGGAGCTTACTGACTTTTGGAGGTATTCTACTTACTGTTTCCTTATAGGTTCTAAGGTCCTCCTTTATTAGTACATCTGTTGATATACATTCCTCTTTTTTATGTGGGAGGTCCCTTAGTGGGTAGTTATCTATTTAAAATAATCCCTGGGCTGTGGGTATAACTTAGCTTCAACATATATGATCACCAAAATAAAAGTGTTAAATTCAATCTCTAGTATGACTTTAAAAGGTAGAGTAATCCTCAGTAATAGAGGTAATTTAAGAGTAAACCATATCAACATAGGGTATAAAAGTTATTACTAATTGATCTCTGCAGCTCTATTAATCAAAGAGAAAAGTGGATGAAAAATAAGTAGAATAGACTATAAAGATTAAGCATTAATGATAGTACAGTAAATTGAACTAGTATAAGAAATATTTTTAAAGAGAATAGGGAAAAAAGAAAAACACAAGAAATAAAAGGGACATGGAAAGGAAAACAGACAAAATGAGAGGAAAAATGGAAAGAAAGGGATTGAGAATGGAGATGAGACAGAAGAAAAGAAGTATAAAAGAGGACCAAATTGACAGAGTATATAAAATTTGCACACTGGGGGAAAAATAATATGTGAAAGTTACTAGAAATCAGTTTACATTGAGCAGTTAATGCAACAATAGTAATAAAGAGATTCAGTTTCTTCTTGCTGAGTTTTTTAGAATAGAGACATTTCCTTCTGAGATTTCAATTTCAGAATCTCCCAACCATGAGGAAGTTTGTGTGACACAAATATCACATTGTTTGTTTGTCTGTCTAATCTTGTTAGGGTGATATGCATGCTGAGCTACACCTCCTCTTTACTTGGCAGCATCTATTGAAATAACACTGTCTGTTTCAGAGGTGATTACAGCCTCAAAATAACTTTGTTATTATGACAAGGGTGGGAGTGTAAGTGTGACAAGGACTCCCACTCAGCCCTGATCCAACCCAATTTTACATTCTTTCAGCTACTTTCCTGATCCCAGAGTTTGGACAGCTAATTTCAAATGAAAGCATCCTTTGTTCTTCTCTGCTCTACAGACTTTTGTAGACCAGAGCTGTGGCTCCCACTCCCCATACCTTCTCCCAACTCTGTGTTAGAATCTCACATTTCTGTACTCAGACTGACTCATGGCCTGAACATCCACGGATCCAGAGGAAAGTAAAGCCTAAGTGGCTGTTTTGTTTTGGGAATTCAAAAAGCATGTATACCAAAGATGCAAGTATGGTTTGATATACATCAATGTAATTCATCACATAAACAGAATTAAGGATAAAAATCATTTATCATCTCAATATATGAAGAAAAGGCCTTCAAAAGAATACAAATAATAAAGACTGAAGAGGACATGAAGAAAAGGAAACACTTTTACACTGTTGGTAGGACTGTAAGTTGATACAACTGCTATGAAAATCAGTACACAGGCTCCTCAAAATAGCAGGCATGAAACCACAATATTACCTAGCTACACCACTACTCAGTATTTATCCTGAAGAATTAATGTCATCTTACTATAGTAATACATTCACACACTCATGTTTACAGCAGCTCAATTCACAATAGCCAAACTATGGAACCAGTCCAGGGTTCCATCAACAGATAAATAGATATAGAAAATGTGGTATATGTTCAAAACGAACTTTTATTCAGCCATAAATAAAATTAAAATTATATCATTTGCAGGAAAATGTACAGAACTAGAGACCATCATGTTAAGTAAAATAAGTGAAACTTAGAAGGTTAAAGATCATATGTTTTCTCTCATAAGCAGAAATTAGAGAGGAAAAACAAAAACAAAGGTGGGAGTTGATCTCCTAGAAATCAAAGAGAGACCAGTAGAGGAAAGGATCAAAAGATGAGAGGTCAGCATGGAAGTAGGAAAATGTCAGGGAGTAATAGTAGCCAAATTATTGTGTGTATGTATAAATATGTAAGAAAAAAGTCCAACCAATATGTATAACTATAATACATCCATTAAAAGTATGAAAAAAATAATATAAATAATAATAAATGCTAGAAAGGATGTAAAGGAACCTCCTGTAGTTCTTTAACACTCTTGGTGGGACTATGAATTAGTACAACGATTATAAAAATCAGTATGGAGTTTCCTCAAAAGATTAGGCATGGAATCATCTCATGACCCAGCTGTATTATACCTTGGTATTTTTTTGATATGTTTTTTAGTTGTCAATAAACTTTTATTTATTTATTTATTTATTTGTTTGTTTGTTTGTTTATTTATATGTAGTGCTTAGAATGGAACCCAGTGTCTCACACATGCTAGGCAAGTATTCTACCACTGAGCTACAACTCCAGCCCCACTCCTTGTTATTTATCTTAAAGAATTAAGGTCATCATACTACAGTGCATATCCATGTTTATAGCAGCACAATTCACAATAGGCAAACTATTAAACCATCCAAGGTATCCATCAACAGATGAATGGATAAAGAAAATGTAGTGTGTATCCATATAATGGAATTTTATTCAGCCATATAGAAAAATTATGTCATTTGCATAAAAATGGATGAAGCTATATACATTGTTAAGTAAAAGAAGTTCAACTCAGAAGGTCAAGCATTGTATATTTTCTCTTATATGTGGGTGCTAGAGAGGTAAAAGGAAAAGAAAGGTGGGTTGGAACTAATGAAAATGAAAGGGAAAAATTATGTAGTAGAGGAAATTGACCAAGAAATGTGATGTGGGGAGACAGAAGAGGAAGTGCTTGAGAATGATATTGCCAAATTATATTGTTATATTGTGTGCATATATGAATATGTAACAACAAATTCCACCATTACATACAACTACAATGCACCAAATAAAATTGTGGGAGGAAAACATAAAAAGGCAAGTATACCAATAAGAAGAAAATAAAGAATTTTAAAAAGAGAGAAATAGGAAAAGCAAAGGTACTGAAGGCACTGAAGGGATTTCTAGTTTCTTCTCAGTAAGTCCAAATGAAGAATCTTTTTAAGTTGTCACTTCCCCACTTTCATTATCTCCCTAAAGAGTGCTGGGACTTTCTCCTGAACACCCTCAGCTCATGCTATCTGATCTTATTTTCTGCTAAGATTACAAATTTATTGGGACAGTAGCACCTGTTTATCAAACTGGGCTGGAGAATTTCTTTGGCTTGTTGGAGGGGAGCTTCCCTCTCTGACTGAGACACCATGTGCCCAGTGCTGCCACAGTCCATTCCTTTTATTAATTCTCTTTCTAATTTAGAAACTTGATATTTTTGGGTTTTACCTAGTTGATAGATATCTGGGTTGCCTATTAGAATTTTCCCAGTCTTCCTACCTCGTATCCTGCTGCTGCAAAAATGTTATTTTAACTCAGTCTCTTGGAGCTGCTACAATATTGTGGGTTCCTCTGATCCAACATTTCCCAATAGACTTTCTAATAGCCATATATGGTTAATAAACATATGAAATGTGGCTAGTATAACCAAAAAAATGATTTTTAAAAATTAAATTTAAATTTGAATTTGAATAACCATGTGTGGTTAGTAACTACTGTAGTATATACTGCCACTCAGACTAATAAAAATTTTAAATAGAAAAACTAAGTGGGGGCTGGGGTTGCATCACAGTGGTAGAGCACTTGCCTGGCATGTGTGAGGCACTGGGTTCAATCCTCAGCACCACATAACAGTAAATAAAATAAAGGTCCATCAACAACTAAAAAACAAAAACTAAGTAGGCCTTCTGATTTGATTTAGAAGTTGTGTGTATAGCAATACTATGAGACTGATTATACCCATTTTCCTCCCACATCTCAATAAGGATGTTTACATGTCAAAAGTGATATCAAATGCTAATCATATCACCCTCTTATTGCTTTTAATTCAATTAATTATTATATTTCACTTACTTGGGTTTACATGGCATGTTTTTCAAGGAGTATTTAGGCATCTGTGTAAGCTGATTTTTCAGTTCTTCAAGCTTTTGCATTTGCGTTACTACTTTTGAAATGTTTAAAGAGACTGTTTTCTCAGGTGCTAGAATATCTGTTTCTGAAAGACTATAACCTCTACTTAGCTAAAATAATAAAAATAAACAAATTATTTAAGAAATACCCATTTTCCTCCCACATCTCAAAGAAATTTCAGTTTGCTTTATAAAATCTGATTTTATCTACATCTATTATGTCAAATGATGATACAATAGTTAACAAAAATATGAGCAATTATCTATCAATAGAATCAGAGCCCAATAAGGATGTTTACATACTGAAGCTGATATCAAATCTTCTGTTTACACTTTTTATATCCAGAAATTTGAAGCAAGCACAATAATAGTAAGTACAACTTAAAATATTTACAAGAGTAATTCTAAAATAGTTGCTTCACCTAAATTCTTTCAAAAAGTATCCCTACTGTGATAACGCAATAATTTGCTCTCAAAGACTTGTATATCAAATCCCAGAAGTTCACATATAAGTGTCCATGGAACTGTCATTTATCAATCTGTACGAATAAAATCTTAGATCACCTTGGGAGTCTCAAGTTTTTTGGAATAGACCAAGCTAAAAAGCAACAGGCAATAGAAAGAATCAATAAGATTTATAGAATAAGATGACACATCATTATTAGTATTCTAAGCAATAGGCCTACTCAAAGGAAGTCCAGCAAAAAGGAGCATACAAAAGCCACAGTAAATGTTTTAATATGCTTTTTTGCTGCTTGACCAAAAGACCTGAGAAGAACAATTAGAAAAGGAAAAGTTTATTTTGGGGCTCATGGTTTCAGAGGTCTTAGTACATAGATAGCCAACTCCATTATTTGGGGTCCAACATGAGGCAGAACATGGTAGAAGAGTATGGCAGAGGAAAGCAGCTCAGAACATAGTTCCAGAAAAAAGAGAGAGGAAAAAAAGGGAGACAGACAGACTCCACTCTCCAGAGACAAGATACATACCCTTAAGGCACACCCCCAATACCTTACCCTAGCTGCTTTCAGTTACCACTCAGTTAATCTCTACCAGGGGATTAACACACTAATTAGGTTAAAGATCTCATAAACCAATCAATTTACCTCTTAGACATCTTACATTGTCTCACATTTGAGCTTTGGAAGCACATCTCATATTGAAACCATAACAGTGAAAGAAACAGCAATACATAAGCATAAAAGCAATTGGTCTGGGTGGGGAAGAGTAAGAAGTTTTGACAGGATAATACCAGAGATCCATCCATGTAAATACCTCTAATGATGGGAGGGAGATTGGTCAGGGAAGAAGTCAAGGACTAGCAAAGAGAAATTCTAGCATTAAGTATTTAGAACAAGTTCTTCATTATGGTAATGACTACCTAGAATGGGATTAGAATACAGCAACAGGAAATGCTGAGCAGTATACTGCAAGTCTGAGATATTGATAAGGCTATGGAACTGAGGAAGAGAAGTCAGAAACTTACAAAACCCTACTGATAAAGGCAAGATCCCAGAGAAGAGCCATGACATGGCACATTCTTTTGGGCAGTTTCTCCCAGACCTCCTTAGCAAAATTCCCCAAAGCAGTACCCTTAAGCTCAATGTCCCAGCAAGAGGTACAACATCTCCCTGGTCTTTTCCTAGGACCACAGAGTAACTTTCAGGGTACCACCCTCATGAGTACCTTCCAAGTGAGTTTAAGTTCTACCAGCATGGCACCCAAGCAAGTTTCTACCACTCAGTGATGACAACTACTCCCTCTTCAAAAGGTCTGAATCTTAGTCCTGAGTTGGGAGAAGAAGATCTGGGGTATTTAGATTTGTTCCTTCCTTGAGTGTTCTTTTTCCATCCTGGGTGTTGAGGATACTCTCTATATCTATTGCTATATTCTTTTAGATTGTCTTTACCTATTTAATAGGTATTTTCTCTATTATAACAATTCTCTATATTAAGCATTGCCTAATCAAATTAGTATGTGGTTTTTGTCTCTTGATTAAGCCATAACTGATACATTACATTTCCTAGTATGAACTTAATGTGAATAGAAGTCATTCCTTGGAGAAGGAATGATGGCCCAGAACTAAAGTAAGAAATAGTGAGATTATCAACTATAAGACTTCACCAAAAATAACTATGGGTATAGGTTCCAGTAAGACAACTTTGAAAGGGCTCATTCAATATTTCAATAGCAATTCACCATACACTCTGAAGGCTTTAACACCTCTGTTAAAGCATCATAGTCATAGGCATTAACCTCATCAGCATGAATGGGCAATAAAATCTATTAGTAAAAATATTATTCAAACATTTTCAAATCTTAGTAAGCATGAGAATCTCTTAAGAGAGCCTAGCTTCCTCACATACAAATTCTAATCCAGTAGTATATACTTATGACAGGTATCTTGTGTTAAACATGATCCATCAACTAAGAAACAATCCTTGAAAGGCAGAAGAGAGTAACTTAGACAATTAACTGATACACCAAATTAAGAAAATACTCAAGAGAAGTAACTACAGATTTAAACATTGAAAAACTTTGAATTCCAGTTCAGAAATATACTTTTTATAGTGAGGATTCCTCCTAGAGATTATGAATGCTTACGTTGAATTTCAAGAATACTGAACAGTTGCTAACTGGCACTAAGGCACAAACAATATATAAAAAGACAAGCAGACATATTTCGGAAGGAAAATCAAAAGGACTCATGAATGGATTGAATATTTAGGATATTTAGGAAGTGAGTTTCAAGGATGGTTACCCCATTTCTGATTTACTCAACTGGATGAATTACCATTAACTAAGATAGAAACACTAGAAAATGAGTACAAAATTCTTGTTTTTGATCCACTGAATTTGAAGTGAAACAAGTCTGGAGTTGTTTCTAAATTACCAACATCAAAGTAAAACTGAATGAGATTACCTAAGGAAAGTTCAGAGAAAAAAAAAAAGGCATGCCAAAATTTATTGCTTAAGTAGTTGACTGAAAAAGAAATAGTCGAAGAGGTAAAACAATAGCCAGTACAGTATAATTCACAGAAACCAAAAGAATATTGTTTCAAAAAATGAGAAAGTGATCAATAATACTAATTATGGTTGAGATAAAGAAACATGTCTATTAAGTTTAACAACATACAAATTACTGGGAACCATATGCGGGACAGTCTGAATAATTTGAAAAATATATGGGAATTAAGGACATAGTTATAGTAAATTAATATACAATCTGGCTCTGAACAGGTAACATATGTTCCACAGACAGACATATAACCCCAATTACAAGGGGAAAGTGACATTAAATAAGAAAGATAAACAGTTTTAAAAACCAAAAAATAAATGAGAAAAGTTGAATATATGAGAGATAAAGTCCTTAAGAGGCCAAGAGGAGATGGAATCCAAAACAAAAGTGAAAGAATTATTCCTATGTATAGGCAGAAAGATAAAATGTATATGTATGTAAATATTTTGTTTGGCAACAGGAATTGATATTATAGCTATTTTAGTTTCTGTAAGTGTACCCTGTGATGACACAATTTCCTGATAACACATTGTTCAGAATATATCCTTGTCATTAAGCAATGCCTAACTGTAAATAGAAAGATAGAAATCTATAGTTCAACAATAAGTTACCTGCATTCGAAATTTCATTAATGATAAAGTTCAGAGTGTTACTTGATATACAGTCCAAGGGTAAAAAAGAACACTGATCTTTATAAATGCAGAAGTCAAGGAACTGAGAAACTGGATTTTTAGATAGATCATGTACATTGACAGGAATGAGTGCAAAAAAAAAAAAGAAATACAAATCTATAAATAAATCAGAAAAAAAATATTTCTAGTTTCAAAAATAAGAAGGCAGAAGACAGACTGAAGTTCCTAAATTATGAAGAAGAAATTTTACAAGCAAGTAAAGGAATAGTTGACTTCACCCAACCTTACTTCTCTAGAAAGATAATAATCATTATGCTATAGTCAAAGAACTTCTAACATTTCTCCAATGTCAGCCACATCTATCTAAAAGAAAGCATGTATAGAAAATGAAAGTCTTCTACTCTGCTAAAAAAAATAGTTATAGTTCATTTTCCCTTTAATTTTGTATTCCAAATAAGTCAGCTTCTTTATAGAGCTTAGGCTTCAAAAGTAATTTGAGTGGACCATAAGCATGACAAAGGTAAAACTGAAATAATTCTATAAACCACTAAAAGCTACTTTGGAAATCATTGTTATTAATGGTATATATGAAGTTTTTTCCAAAATAGATTAAAAGCCCTTAACTCAGAGGCCAGTAGTTCTCAAACTGATAAAGTACTTGAAAATCAGAAGTATAAATTACTCTAGCATTATTTAAATTATTTAATACCATTAAAAGAATATATTAAACTTAAGAGAAAAATAATAGATAATTGTATGTCTGTGAATATATTATGCATGATTTTTAAATATAGAATTTTTAAATTGATAAAATAATTAATTGATAATAAAAATTGATAAATTCTACCTTATCATTTTACTACTTTCTGTAAATTAGGAAAAGAAAAATAGTTCAATTTCCCTTATTCAATTTTAGGAAACAAAATGTATTAAATTTTGAATATAGTAGATAAATGCAGGAATATAGGGTATAAATCACTAAAAAATATTTTTCTACCCACTAATTCCTCTTATATCAAAATCAAATGATAACTTTATGACCCAAACTTTAAACATACCTCTAATTGATTTTTCAAATGAGTCAAAATATTGATTTAATTAACAATTAAGAAATGTTATGGAGCTGGGGTTGTGGCTTGGTGGTACAGTGCTTGCCTAGCACGTGTGAGGCACTGTTTTTAGTTCTCAGCACCACATAAAAAAATAAGTAAACAAATAAAAGCACTGTGTCCATCTACAACTAAAAAAAAGGAAAAAAAATGTCATACTTGCCTCCTCCATTTGATTGACCTGTAGCTGAAACCACTTTACAAGCAAAACATAAAGAAACAAAGAACAAAGAATTAATGACAAGTTGAATTTCTTCAGTAAAATTAATGTACATATACATGTATGCCTGTGAACTTTCATCTGGCAAGCATCAGTTCTTAGGGTTCATAAAAGGGCCCAGTGCAACATACAACTGAAAATAAAGTTTTAAATATAGCAGCAAGTTTGAAAGTCCTTTAACTTCCACAAGACTTAGAAAACTTTTTCATTTAGATATATTTCTCTATTAAGTTTTAGTATGTAAGCTTCAATACATTTATCATACCTTAAAAAGAGATTCCAAAATCTGGAAAATAAAAATTTAAAGAATATATTTTAAAATAAAATCCTTCACAATGTATAATATTTAATTATATCTTATTATTTTCAATCACAAAAGTATAATAATTACTAAAATAGGACATAAATCTATCTTTCAAAATCATAATTTTAAATTCAGAGACAGTGTTTCAGTCAATTTTGTATATACAACTTACTTCAAGAATAAAAAGTAATTCTACACCCTTACAGAACTATATTAAGAGGCCCCCAAAAAATCCATATGAGTCATTTCATATATTTTCTTAATATAGGTGAGGAATAAAAATATATGCCAAAGGGCATATATTTCTCTTCATAGAACAACAAGTTAAATAATTGAAAGCATTACCTTTCAATACTATCAATACAATTTTTTCTTGCTAAGGGAACTAAAATATCAAGATGAAAATATCTTACTGCCACTTTTGTTTTTTATGCAAAATACAAAGAACTGGTTTGGGAGCTTTAAAAATATATGAAAAAAATTACACAGATTAAAATATACTTATTCCTTAAAAATTTAATGTGAAATTATTAGATCTTTTACCCCCTATCCCCACACTTTCACGTCTGGGTAAAAGTTTTGAATTGCACTATTAAAAGAAAAATATTTCTACAAGCATTTGGATAGAGGAAAAATGTTATTCACAATGAATCAATATAGACTAGTCTATACTGTCTCTGCTTCAATATTGACTCTACATCAGTGGTTCAAAAATAGTGGCTCCACAACCAATAGTAGCAGCACCACACAAGCATGCTACTTATTAAAGCAAAACCTCAGGCCCCACCCCAACATACTGAATCAGAAATTCTGGAAGAAGCACCAGCAATCATCTGTTCCTTTAAGTGATTATTTTTTATGCTAAAGTTTGATATTCACTAAGCTAAATAATAAAATGCATAGATCTACTCAAAAAAATATGAGGCCCTCCAGAAAATAAACTAAATATATAATATATATTTTATATAATAAATATAAAATAAATATCCATGTTTGAAGAAAAATATTTTCAGCTATATAAGGGTTTAGGAAATAATATCCATTAAGTCACACTATCTTAGAATAACATCCTTCTTTGCATTATTAAGTGGATTCTGAGGTTCATAAAACCACTCTTCTGCCCTGAAAACTGATGGGAAACACTAACAGATTCAAACACTCGATGTAGCTTGAGTTCTACAATTATGTACACCACTAAGAACTAGGAGAACAGTGGCTTCCTAAATTCCTGTGAAATTTCACATCAGTAGTTGCTAATACTGCTAAATCTAGAACAGTACTGATAAAAACAAAGATGAAAATTGAATAAAAGTGAGAAAAAGCAACATTAGACACACAATACTTAAATAGGGAAAGTACTGTTAAATTATGGAGTAATTCCTACAAACTTTTTGAGAAAAATATTAAACTGCCATTCTAAATTAAAAGATATTGAGGACTGCCTCCACCAACCTGCATGGGAACCCAGGCCCAGGCTAGGCCCAGTACACCCCTGCTGACCAGCAGACCCATGCCAGAGCTCAGTCCCTGGCCCAGGACTGCCCCTCGTACCTGCACAGGAGCACATGGGAGCCTAGGCCTAACCTGCCTCCACCTTGGGACACTGCAGCCACTGCCATAGCCCTCCCCACGCAGTAGTCTTCACCTTGTGGCAACAGATAGGGTCTAAAAGCAGCAGCATCTCAGAACAGGCAGCCCAAGCCACTGTAAGGCCCACCCTTTCAGCCTCATTTCTGAAAGAGGTTGCATCCATCTTGGGACACCCCCACTGCTATCCTGATTTACCTCCACAATTGCTGCTACCACCTATAATTCCAGTAGCATCCATCCAGAGTCACTGGCAGGGTCTGGAAGCCCAACACCAAGATGAGGTACAGATAATCTGCACAGATACTATAATATTATAGGGTAGGAACTGTAATACCTCAGATCTGCACTGCAAAAAAGGAAGACACATAGACAACATGAAAAAATAACAGAATCCATGGACAGTGCAGTTAATGAAATGTCAGAGAAAGAGTTCAGAACATACATGATTAAAATGATCTGTGAATTAAAGAATGACCTAAATGAGCAAATATAGGTAGAAATTGATCACTCTAACAAAGAGATGAGAGAACAAATACAGGCAACAATGACATAACAAGAATCTTACATCCAGCAAAATTAAGCTTTACATTTGAGGATGAAAGCCTTTCATAACAAACAAAAGTTAAAGAATTTACACTGAGAAAGCCCAAACTACAGAGCATCCTCAGCAAAATATTTCAGGAGGAGAAAATGAAAATCAATAAAGGGAAGAACTCTACTAAAGGAAAGGTCAATCAAAGGAGAAACCAAGTCAAGTTAAAAAAACAAAATTAAACCAAAATGTCCAGGAATACAAATAACATTTCAATAATAACCCTAAAGGTGAATAGCCTAAACTCATCAATTAGAAGAAAAAGATTGATAGATTGGATTAAAAAATGATTCAACTATTTGTTGCCTTCAAGAGACTCATCTCACAGGAAAAGACATCCACAGGCAGAAGGTGAAAGGGTGGGCAAAAACATACCACTCACATGGAACATGTAAATAAGCATGCATTTCCATCCACATATCAGATAAAGTGGACTTCAAACCAAAGCTAGTGAAAAGGGATAAAGAAGGACATTTCATACTGCTTAAGGGAATCAACAAGACATAACAATCATATAAATTGTTTAAAAAATCTAAAAAAACCTAAAAATTTCTAGAGGTATATGATAAACCCCAAATGGGGCATCTGTATATGTCCAACAAACCCTTCTCAAACACAAGAACCAAATAGAACACAACACAATAATACTGGGTGATTTTAACCATACATTTTTCACAACTGGATAGATATTCCAAACAAAAACTAAACAAAGAAACTATGGAACTCAATAATACAATCAATAATTTGGACTTAACAGACATACATAGAATATTCCATCCATCAATGAGCAAATACACTTTCTTCTCAGCAGCACATGGATCCTCCTCCAAATTACACTATATGTTATGCCACAAAGCAAATCTTAGCAAATACAAAAAAAAGGAGATACTACCCTGCATTCTATCAGACCATAAAGAAATGAAATTAGAATTCAATGATTAAAATTAAAGAGAAGCTACTCCAACACGTGAAGACTAAACAATATGCTAATGAAAGATGCATGGATAACAGAAGACATCAGGGGGGATATAAATTCTTAGAGTTAAATAAGAACTCTGATACAACTTATCAAACTATCTGGGACACTATGAAGGCAGTAGTAAGAGGAAAGCTCATTACATGGAGGTTATTCATTAAAAGAAGAAAAAGTGAACAAATAAATGACCTGACATTATAGCCCAAAGCCCTAGAAAAAGAAGAACAAACCAAAAGTTGTAGAAGAAAGGAAATAATTAAAATCAGGGCAGAAATCAATAAAATTGAAACTAAAGAAACAATTCAAAAAGTTGACAAAACAAAAAACTGGTTCTTTGAAAAAAAAATAAAGTTGACAAACCCTTAGCCACTCTAACAAAAAGAAGGAAGGAGAAAACTTAAATTACTAAAATTGGTGATGAAAAAGGAAATATCATAACAGACACTATTGAAATACAGAAGACAATTAGAAACTATTTTGAAAATGTACACTCTAGTAAAACAGAAAACCTAAAAGACACTGAGAAATTTCTAGAGGTATATGATAAACCCAAACTGAGTCAAGAGAACATACACAATTTAAACAGATGAATTTCAAGCAAGGAAACAAAAGACACCATCAACACCCTTCCAACCAAGAAAAGTCCAGTACCAGATAGATTCATAGCTGAGTTCTACAAAACCCACAAAGAAGAATTAATACCAATACTCCTCAAATTACCGCATGAAATAGAATAGGAAGGAACCCTTCCAAACTCATTCTATGAGGCTAATATCATCCTGGTACCAAAACCAGGCAAAGACACATAAAGAAAAGAAAATTTCAGACTTATATCCCTGATGAACATCAATGCAAAAATTATCAATAAAATTCTGGAAAGTCACATACAAAAGCATTTTTTAAAAAATAGTGTACCATGATCAAGTAGGGCTCAGTCCAGGGATGCAAGGTTGGTTCAACATAAGGAAACCAATAAGTATAATTCATCACATCACTAGACCTAATGATAAGAATCATATGACTATACCAATTGATGAAGAAAAAGCATTTGACAAAATACAGCACCCTTTCATGTTCAAAATACTAGAAAAACTAGGGATAGTAGGAACATACCTCAACATTGTAAAAAATTTTATCTATGCTAAGCCCCAGGCCAACATCATTCTAAAAGGAGAAAAATTGGAGGCATTCCCACTAAAAACAGGAACAAGACAGGATGCCCTCTTTCACCACTTCTATTCAACATAGTCCTTGAAACCCTAGCCAGAAAAATCAGAGAGGTGAAGGAAATTAAAGGGATATGGATAGGAAAAGAAGAACTCAAACTATCATTATTTGCTGATGACATGACTCTATACATAGAGGATCCAAAAAACTCTACCAGAAAACTTCTAGAATTAATGAATGAATTCAGTAAGGTAGCAGATACAAAATCAATATCCATAAATCAAATATATTTCTGTACATCAGTGATGAATCTCTGAAAGAGAAATTAGAAAAACTACCCCATTCACAATAGCCTCAAAACAAATAAAATAAAATACTTGGGAATCAACTTAACAACAGAGGAGAGACTCTGCAATGAAAACAACAGAACACTAAAAAAGAAACTTAAGAAGACCTTAGAAGATGGAAAAAACTCCCATGCTCCTGGATAGGCAGAATTAATATCGTCAACATGGCCATACTACCAACAGTGTTAAACAGATTCAATGCAATTCCAATTAAAATACCAATATCATTCCTTATTAAAAAAAGAAAAGGTAATCAGGTAATTCATTTGAATAAGAGACCCAGAATAGCTAAAGCAATACTTAGCAGGAAGACTGAAGTGAAGCAGAAGGTATCACAATATTGGACCTTAAACTATACTACAAAGCTATACTAACAAAAATGGTATGGTATTGGAACCAAAATAGACATGTAGACCAATGGTACAGAATAGAAGACAGAGACAAACCCACATAAATTCAGTTATCTCATATTAGACAAAGGTGCCAAAACCATTCAGTGGACAAAAGATAGCCTCTTCAACAAACAGTGCTGAGAAAACTGGAAATCCATATGCAGCCAAATGAAACTAAACCCTATCTCTCACCATGCACAAAACTCAACTCAAAGTAGATCAAGGACCTAGGAATTAGTTCAGAGACCCTGCACCTAATAGACAAAAAAGTAGGTCCAAATCTTCATCATGTTATTAGGCCCCAACTTCCTTAACAAGACTCCTAGAGTGCAAGAAATCAAATCAAGAATTAATAAATGGAATGGACTCAAACTAAAAAGCTTCTTTTCAGAAGAAAAGAAACGATCAATGAGGTGAAAAGAGAGCCTACATTTTGGGAGAAAATTTTTGCCATACACACATCAGATAGAGCACTAATCTCCAGGATATATAAAGAACTCAAAAAACTTAACACCAAAACAGCAAACAACTCAATCAACAAAAGGGCTAAGGAGCAGAACAGACACTTCTCAGAAGAAGATATACATTCGATCAACAAATATATGAAAAAAGTGTTCAGCATCTCTAGTAATTAGAGAAATACAAATCAAAACTACTCTTAAGATTTCATCTCATGCCAATCAGAATGGAAGTTATCAAAAATATAGACAATAATAAATGCTGATGAG
Source organism: Ictidomys tridecemlineatus (assembly GCF_052094955.1). Classification (NCBI taxonomy): domain Eukaryota; kingdom Metazoa; phylum Chordata; class Mammalia; order Rodentia; family Sciuridae; genus Ictidomys; species Ictidomys tridecemlineatus. The sequence continues at coordinate 91,827,042 of NC_135486.1, forward strand.
CATATGGGGGAAAAGGTACACTCATACATTGCAGGTGGGACTGCAAATTGGTGCAACCAATTTGGAAAGCAGTATGGAGATTCCTTAGAAAGCTTGGAATGAAACCACACTTTCACTCAACTATCTCACTTCTTGGTCTATACCCAAAGGACTTACAAACATCATCCTACAGTGACACAGCCACATCAATGTTCATAGCAACATAATTCACAACAGCCAAACTGTGGAATCAAACTAGATGCCCTTCAATAGACAAATGGATAAAGAAACTGTGGTATATATATATACACAATATATATATATATATATATATACACACAATGGAATATTACTCAGTGCTAAAAGAGAATAAAATTAAGGAATTTGCAGGTAAATAAATGGAGTTAGAGAATATCATACTAAACAAAGGAAGCCAATCCCAACAAACCAAAGGCTGAATGTTTTCTCTAATAAGTGGATGCTAATCCATATGGTGGGGGGGCACAGGACAAGTGGAGGACCTTTGGATAGGGCAAAGCAGAGGGAGACATGGGGGTAAGAAAGATGGTGGGACGAGACAGACATTATTACCCTAGGTACACGTATGATTGCACGAATGGTATAACCCTACTTAGGTACAACCAGAAAAGTCAAAATTAGTGCTCCATTTAGCCTCTCTAGTCTTATTTAGCATGTGTACTTCCTATTTTGGAAAGCCATAAATAAAAGAATTGAAGAGAATTCTGCTGTCATGTATAACTGATTACTTATAAATAAAAAATAGAGAAAATACCTTGCATTCTATCCAATCATAACAAAATGAAATTAAAAATTAACAATAAATTTAAAATTAAAAGCTACTCTAACCACTGGAAACTGTCAGGAGCTACTCTGGAAATACACACCCTTAAGTACTGAGCAAGAGATACTGAACAACTATTACACCCCACAATAACTTGGGCTTTACCTCCACTCAGATAATGAGGCGTGGCTCCAAGAGTAGGCATTACCTGAGAGGTTGAGTTACACTCACCTGTTCCTTTGTAATCTTATCCCTTTGCCCTTTGGGGGATAAAATGTTCCACAGAACCTCCCATTGTGTGTCCCCTATATAAGAATAAAGAATTTCAGTGGCTTACTCTTTTTCCACAGACCCTTAAGGTTGGAGAGCCTTCCTGAATTTTGAAAAGTACTTCTGTGTGTTTGAGTGCTTTCTTCACTATTTTCTTAAGTTATTGGAATAGTCAGATTTGTGAACCCAGCATAGGTCACAAGCTAGGATAGATGGTGATATTAGAAAATATCATGCCAAGTGAAATAAGCCAATCCCAAAAAATGACTCTGAAGGTAAGTATTCCTAAAATAAGACAGATAGCCATAAATAAATAAGCTCAACAGCCAATAGTTTATTTCAATAAAAAATTTAACATGAGGGCTGGGGATGTGGCTCAAGCAGTAGTGCACTCGCCAGGTTCGATCCTCAGCACCACATACAAAAACAAAGATGTTGTATCTGCCGAAAACTAAAAAAGAAATATTAAAAATTCTCTCTCTAAAAAAAAATTTAACATAATAGACCTTTTCTTAACTTTAATGAGACAATGCCCTACCTACACTGATATTTTTAAAATTGGTAAAGTCAAATAATTCATAATTATTAGAGCTAATCTTGCTACATTAAGTTATTAAGGATGTTCATGCAGCTGTTTCTTTATACACAAAGATTGGTTTGATACAGATCCCTCACTGTATCAAAAGCCTACACTATCAGAAGCCTACACAACAAAGAAAAGATACTATCAGAAGCCTACACAACAAAGAAAAGTCCAGCATCAGATGGATTCTAAGCCAAATTCTATGAAAGCTTCAAAGAAGAACTTACACCATACTCTTCAAATTGTTCCATGAAGTAGAAAAGGAAGGAACCTTTTCAAACTCATTCTATGAAGCTAACAGAATGATAGCTTGAAAATTCCACGATTTTTGGAGATTAAGCAATATACTTCTAAAAAATGCATGGATCAAAAAAAAACTTAAGAAAAATTTAAAATATTTTGGACTGAATCAAAGAAAATATGACATTAAAATTGTGAGATATGATGAGATCTGTGCATAGAGAGACATTTACAGCATTAATGTAGTCCATTAATGTAGTGGTGCTTTGAGGATTTGGTGGGAACTTTACTTGGTGAGGGCTTAGATCATTAGGGATGTATTCCCAAAGGGGATCATGGGACTCTAGCCTATTCTCTTTCTTATTTTCCTTTGCTTTCTGGCTTATAATGTAAGTGGTTTGCTCTACCCATATATTCTTGCTATACGCCTAAAACAATGGGGGACAATCAATCATAAATGGGAACCTCTAAAAATATGACTCAAAATAAACCATTCCCCTTTATAATTAGTTATCTTAGGAACTTCATTACCACGATGGAAAACTACTTATGCAAGCATTGAATGTACATATTTTTTAAAAAAGAAAAACCTAAAATTTAAAAATCTAAGCTTCCACCTAGAGAGCAAAAAAATATGAAGTAACCAAAAGAAAACAAATAATAGGGCATAAATCAATGAAGTCCTAAAAAAGGAACAAATCAATACCAAAAGCAGAAGAAGACAGGAAATAATTAAAATTAGAGCTAAAATCAATGAAACTGAAATGAAAGAAAATTTCAAAGAGGTTTCTTTCTCTCTCTTCTGTCAGAAGTTCAAGCGGAATTATCTCTGTCATTCAGGTAAGAATCTGGTAGAATTCCTAGAGATAAAATTCCTAAAAGTGTGGGTGTCCATTGATAATGGGTACCCCTAATGTTTTCCACAATGAGAATCACCAATTATATTTCATGTTTGGGGAGGGTTTTGCTAATTAGTTTCTGCTCCTGTAAGTTGTGATTCTCTGTATTTGCCTGCTGGTACTCTCCAACTTAAGGGTAACTCCAATTTTAGGGTAGCACAAATTTACCTCACCTTTCATAGAAAGAATTATTGATTTTTACCTTTGTTTAGCCTTTACTCGTTGTTTGGATCTCTTAAATGGTTGTGTAAATCTCCTGTTCTATTTTTAAGCTGGCTAATTTTAAAGTTCAATTTGATTACATAGTACCCACAACAAATGGTTGCATTCTAGTTTGGTTTGCTCTGGTCTGTTTTGGCCTGATGCAGAAATTCAGCCAAAAACAAAAACAATGACTTCCCATAATTTTTTTTTTGATACCAGAGATTGAACCCAGAGGCACTGAACCACTGAGCCACATCCCTAGATTTTTTTTTTTTAATTTAGAGACAAGAGTCTTGCTAAATTGCTTAGGGCCTTACTAAGTTGCTAAACCAGACTTTGAACTTGTCATCCTCCAGCCTCGACTGGGATTACAGGCATGCTCCATCACACCTGGCCCATAATTTTTTTAACACATAACAAAACATAACAACATAGCAATCCTAAAAATTCCTACAAAAAATATAACTAAAGAACCAATGATATGTGTACAAAAAACATGTTACCACAATGTTTACAATAAGTAAGATAATTTATTAAAATGTCTATAAATTTTAAAGTTGATAAATGTCATTGAAAACCATGATATAGGAGCTTATAGATGGTGGAGTTGCAGGTTGCAAATCCTACTTTTTCTGCTGCAGCAGGCAAATACAGCAGAAATTGGAATCAAAACAATCAGAGAATAGCTATGCAGCAAGGTGAGTGACAAAGAGTACACAATGAAGGACAATTATAGATAAGCAGAGACTTAAGACTATGGTTACTAAAACAGAAAGCAAGAAAGAATTCATCAATCCCAAACCTGCACCTGCAATGTCAGGAAAAATCTGGGGAAGGTGTGAAAAACAAAGAAACACAGGCAAAGCTAACACCTTTGCCTCAGAAACACTGGTAGAAATGAAATGCACACCAAATTTAGCTGGAGCAGAAGCTGCAAAGTGTGCTGATGCATGAAAAGTGTTCTTTTTCTCAGTTTGTTGGTGAATTGGAGCAGGCAGTCATTTTATAAATACAATTCCCAAACTGGCAGCTCTAAAATGATTACATTTACATAGTTTTGTCCCACCTAGAGATACCAGCAAATATTTTCATGGGAAATGCCTTTAAGCCAGGCATCTAATTAACTTATGTAGTGGGATCAATATGAGTCAAAATTTCCTAAGCCCCACCACCAGCAAGGGAATGGAGCAAAGCAGTCAAAGAGGAGGTGGGGCACTGAAACTGTCCAAGTGTAGTACATTTCTACACATGCCACAGCCCAACAGAATTTAATTTGCCCCCAGGTTGGAGAAATCTATCAAGAGGATTCACTAAGGAGCTCATAGGCCCTGGCACCAGGGCCAAGGATAAATAAGGCTGCTGGGCCACAGATAATATAGGCCCTTTCCCTCAGGGCCTCCAGAGAGCTCCTAGGAGCCCAGGCATACAATGGAACCACTGAAGTCATCTACATTTGTACTATAGGTAGGCAGAATGAAGTTTGTATGAAGAAGCATCAGACCCTGAATTCTGTGCAGTTTGTGAGGTAGAACTCTGTTAGATTGGGGGGTAGAGGGAAAGATTAAATATATAGTTCTCCAAACCAGCACAGAGACAACTTGTATTGTCACTACCTCCATGCCCAGAGACACTCAGAAGTCATGCAGCCTCTAGGTAAACAAATGAGAATAAGGATAGAATAAAAACATCAGAAATAAATCAAAATGGCAAGATTATAAATACCTGTGTATAATGATACTGTATGTAAACGGTCTCAACTCCTCAGTTAAAAGACGGAATTGTCTAAAAAAAATACACTACATAAATACAGCCAATAACATAAACCAAATAATCATCTCAACAGAAGCAGAAAAAGGCTTTGACAAAATTCAATACCTACTCATGATAAAAATCCTGAAGAAACTAGGGATAGAAGGAACTTACATAAGCATTATACAGGCTACATATATGGCAAACCCAAAAAACAAAATCATACTGAGGAGAAACCAAAGTCATTTCCCCTTATACCAGAAACAAGACAAGAATATCTACTTTCACCATACCTTTTCAATATAGTACTTGAAATTTTAGCCAGAGCAATTAGGCAAGAGAATGAAATAAAAGGGATGCAAGCAGGAAAAAATAAGCCATCACTGTTGGCAGATGATATGATCTTGTTCTCAGAAAATAAAACAAACATATAAAAGAACTGCACCAGAAGATTTCTAAAGCTGATAAATTCAGCAAAGTAGCAGGTAAAAAATAACATAAAAATTAATAGCTTTTCTATATACTAATAATGAATCTACTGAGTATCAAGAAAATAGTTTCATAGCATATTATTTTTACAAAGTAAAATAAAATATATTACATTTGAAAATACAAATAACTCAATTTATTACATAAAAGAAAAATTCAGATATATAAATGTCTGTGTGAAAAATAAAGGAAAATAAATAATGCTTTCCAATGCCTTTTATAACTCATATTGAATCTAGGCTAATATTGCTAAATGTATATCACATTCGATTTTCACCAACCAATGAAAGTTTTAATATTTTACATTTTGCAGTTTATACAGAATACATACATCATGTTCTTCTTTAACTGCTTCTTCTAGCTGAACTGCAAACTGTGAACAATTTACCAAGAATGAACTCATATCATCCCCAACCTTTCAGAAAAATAACAAAACAGAAAGTTACTTTTATTTTTCATAATCCATTTGCATACTTTTCTTAGTATATATAACTATATTTTGAAAATATTTCAATTTTTATGTAACTTATAGTCCTTCAAACATGTAAGGCAAGAAACCATGCTTCAAATGCAAATTTTCCCAGAAAGAAAATGTGGAAGAAAGTACAATCTGGGAATTGGTCCATTAATGACACACTGATTCTCCTCTTCTCATTCTCCTCTACACATCTGCAGAAAATCCAACAGCCCAGCCTTACTCTCCTGAAATTTCAGGTGGTCTAAAAAATGTAACCACTGTGTGTATAACTTAAAAATATCTCTTTCTGATTGGCAGCCATTATGAAGTCAAACAACAATAAGTGTTGGCGAGGATGTGGGGAAAAGGGTACACTTGTACACTGCTGGTGGGACTGCAAATTGGTGAGGCCAATTTGGAAAGCAGTATGGAGATTCCTGGGAAAGTTGGGAATGGATCCACCATTTGACCCAGCTATCGCCCTTCTCGGACTATTCCCTGAGAGTACTATAGGGATACTGCCACATCAATGATCATAATGGCACAATTCACAATAGCTAGACTGTGGAACCAACCTAGATGCCCTTCAATAGATGAATGGATAAAAAAAAATGGCATCCATACACAATGGAGTATTATGCAGCACTAAAAAGTGACAAAATCATAGAATTTGCAGGGAAATGGATGGCATTAGAACAGATTATGCTAAGCGAAGCTAGCCAATCCTTAAAAAACAAATGCCAAATGTCTTCTTTGATATAAAGAGATCAACTAAGAACAGAACAGGGAGGAAGAGCATGAAGAAAAGATTAACATTAAACAAAGACGAGTGGGGGGAGAGAAGGGGAGAGAGAAGGGAAAGCATATGGAAATGGTAGGAGACCCTCAATGTTACACAAACATTGAGGGGAAAGGGCGGGGAAACAGGGAGAGAATTGAACAACAGCAGATGAGGTAGAGAGGGAAGATGGGAAGGGAGGGGTAGGGGGATAGTAAGGGGATAGGAAAGGCAGCAGAATACAATAGTCACTAATATGCCATTATGTAAAAACGTGAGTGTGTAATCGATGTGATTCTGCAATTTGTATTTGGGGTAAAAATGGGAGTTCATAACCCAATTGAGTCAAATGCATGAAAGATGATATATCATGAGCTTTGTAATGTTTTGAACAACCAATAAAAAAGAAAGAAAAAAAAGAAAAAATATCTCTTTCTGTTCGAGAGTGAATATGACACTAGGACTGTACCTCAGTGGTAGAATGCTTACCTAGCATGGACAAAGCTCTGAGTTTAATCACCAAAATCACACAATTTAAAAAAAAAATTTATGTGAACTACAACTTTTGACTAAAAGTACACTTAGAAAAAAACTGTAGTCTTCATTTTTACCTACTAAGCAACAGAAAACTTTGAGGAAGAAAATAGTTACAGATTAACACATCACCACAATTTAAGCTTTTGTAGTAGAACAGTGATTTATAAATCAGAAAACTGACCCATGATAAACAAGTATTAAATGCAAATACAGTTAAGATTCTCACAGAATGGTTCTCCATGAATGGTATATTCCTTGAACATTACATTTTAAACATACTCAAAGAGAAAAAAACTGAAATAATCATCCAAGAGAGTGGGAAATGCACAGATTAGAGTTACTAATCAAAAATATAAAGCAAGACCACCAGCATACTTTAAGATTTTCCATACACTCATATTTCAAGTGCACAAACACAGAAGATGGAGATCAGTCTCACTAAGTTTGCAGTTTAACCAAACAACATCTAAAAAGGAGACAAGACAGGGCAAGAGGGTTAAATACATGTGAAAAGAAGTGTTAATAATAATGAATCATGCAATTAAAGCTGGGTAAGAGGACAGAAGGCCAATAAAATGGGAGTAGAACCAACAGATTACAGCTCCCAGTGAAATCAAAGAATTTCTGGACTCAGAATATTACATGTACTAAGTAAGAAAGATAGGAGGTAGTGGCTATAGATAGATGATTGAAATTCTAATTATAAAACACTAATAATGACAAGGATTAGAGAATGCTACTTCTCAGTAGTTGGATAGAAGATACAATCACTGGGGGGAAGAAATTCAATGGAATAAAAGGCTAAATTATTTGGAAAGCTCTTCTGCATGAACACTGAAATAATCGAGAATAATGACAATAGTAGATGTTGTGAGAAGTAGATTATATAATAATTCAGACTATAATGGTCTATCAACTCTTCCTTTCTTCCTTACTAATAGAAATTTAACTTTATTGGGCATGGTAATACATACATAAAATGATAATAATGATGATAAATTTTTAGCCTCATTTACCAATAATGGTAGTCATGTGTCCCAATCAGTCCAAAGAAACAAAAGTAAATTATTGTCAAAAACATCCAGTAGTGCTATAAAGCAGTCAAAAGTGCCACTTAAAATTAGGATGTAAGAAGACACAAAAGGTCTTCACTCCAGTGTTGATACCATGAAAAGAAAAAGAATAATCTTCATGTTTTTCCTTGAGGATATTGAAAAGACAAGAACTGAATTCCACAGAACAAGCTCTTTATAAATGAACAAAGAACCAAAGCCATATCCATACCTAATGGGGGCATAGTAGATATAGGATGGTAGTTGACCCAATGTATTCAGTCTAAAACCAAACATGGCATTGACAAACAGAATTTGAAGCAATGAAGAAAAATCAACTGAGCCTTTGACAGTCAGTCAGCCTGATAGATGAACAGGAATGAGAAAAAGTACCAAATGCAAAATAGCTACTGGATTCAACAATATAAATTCAACCCAACAAGGTTTCTCCCACTGGATCCCTCCATGTTTGAATTTTTCTAAGAAGATGGCAGAAAAGGATATCTATATATCCACTGGGAATGACCAAAATTAAAAGGACTGACCACATCAAGTTTGGTAACAATGTGGTACCACTGGAACTATCATACAGGCTCTTAGCAACTCAAAATGATACTGCCCTCTTAGGAAACAGTTCAGAAATTGTTCACAAAGTTAAACATACACTTACAGTATAAACTATTAATTGAACTCTTTTTTCTATTTTTTTCTAATTGAACTCTTAATAAAACATATGTTCTCCAAAAGAATTATATACAAATGTTCATAGAGTTTCATTCATAATAGCCAAAATAGCTACTGGATTCAACAATACAAATTGTTTATTAACTGGTAGGTAGATAAACAAATAGTGGTATGGCATGCAATGTAGCACTCTTCAAAATAAAAGGAACAAACTACTGATATGTGAATACAACAACATAAATAAATCTCCAAGACGTACGTAATAAGGGGGAAAAGCTGAATAAGCAAGTCTACATACTATGTGATTCTATAAATATGAAATTCTCAAAAAAGCAGAACTATTTGAAGGACCAATGACTGGAATCAAGATAGGAGGAAAGAACTGAACACAAAGAGGCATAGTGAAGCTTTTTGAGATAATGGAAATGTTTCAGATTTTGATTATAGTAGTGACTATAAACGACAAAAAAAGAAAAAATTAAAAGAAGAGAAATTCTACTCTGTATATTCTTGTGATGGTCACATTTGAAGCTCTGCCAGATTTAACCAAAATGTAACCAAACCTATTTAAAATTGAATTCCAAACTCCTGCCAGCTCAAACACTGGCAATATCAAAGAAATCAATCCTTCCAGGAAAGCAACAAAAAGGAAAGGTTGTAGATTATAGAAATCAAATGAGAATCAATTAAATTAAAAGTTAATGGTTCCAGCTCAATTCAATTCTTAGGAGAGTGTAAATGGTTAACTCTTCAGTCTAAATGCCAAAGAAAAGAATAAGCATTCTCCAGAAAATAAATTATATCTCCACTCCCAATGTTCAGAATATTATAATGCTCAGAATTCAATACAAAAATATATAAAATATATGAAAACCAGGAAAAATGTAATCCATAATCAAAAGAAAAAACAGTATAAGAAAACACTCTGATGACCTAGACATTAGAATTAGAAATCAAGGAAATTTTAAAATCTATTATTGATAAAAAGCGTTTTCCAGGAAAGAAAAATAGAATAGGTAAAGAGGTGTAGAAAATAGCAGAAGAGATGTAACAATATCTTCAAAGAAACCAAAAGGTAATCCTAGATATGAAAATTATAATATTTAAAATAAAAAATTATCAGATGGAGCTTAACAGCCAATCAGACAGTATAAAATGGATTGAACTTGAAGATAGTCTAAGGTATATTGTCCAAATTGAAACACAGAGTTCTCCAGCATTATACAAACCTTTCTGACAATACTTATCTGAGTCAAATACCAAAAAGCATTCTTCACCACCACTCCTGAATGTCAGCAGGTCTGAAAAACAGTGTGGCAGTAAAAACTGGCATTTCATTTTCCTCAAGGTATTGTCAGTAGGGTTGAATGGAGAGCAAATTTTTACCATCTCTCTGGTAGATACAGATGGCAGCCCACAACATAACAGTGTTATGTTGGTGGGGCCAACCCAGAAACTTCTCTTTTACCCTGTCTGAAAAAGCTAGCAGTAGAATGCAGCAAGGATATCTCCTCTTACTACATTTGATGCAATACTGGAAACCACTGCTAGCACCAGAAGTCAAGCTAAGAAAATAAAAAGCATTCAGATTGCAAAGAAGGAATGAAGTAAAACTCTCCTTTGAATATGACATAATTATCTATACAGAAAATTCCAAGTAATCTATAGAAAACTTCTAGAATGTAAATGTATATTGAACAAAGTTGCAAGATACAAAATCAGATGCAAAAGCAACATATAAAAATCAATCATGTATATACACTCATACAAAACATGGAAATAAAATTAAATGCCATTTATAATTATTTCAAAAAACATAAAATATCAATGTATAATTAAAGAAATCATCTACAGTATCTAAAGGATACAATTTTTTGCTGGTGAAAGAAATCAAACAAGACCTACATAAATGGAGAGAAAAACTAAATTCATGGTTGAAAGACTCAAGTATATCATTACACAGAATCAAACTCAATCCCTAATAAAACTAATTATATAATTAAAAAGTATTACTCCATGTATCAAGTGTAGTGAAGTATGGTTGAATGTTAAAAAATATGTAAAATAACTCATCAATAAGCTGAAGGAGAAAAAACCATATAATTATCTTAATAGTTGAATTATTCCAATATTCAGAATGAACATATTTGTTAAAACTCAATAACCTCCTTTATTCTTTTTTTAGCAAGATAGAAACACCTTTCCAGTACTTTCTCAATATTTTGATACAAAACATGTATCTCAAACTGACACCAAGTCCATCCTTAAAAATTAAATAGGAGAAGCATTATTATTAAAAGTAGACTCAAGATATAAATATACCTTAATTAAACTTTAAGATAAGGGTTGACAGGGGATGAAAAAAACTAGTACACTTCTGTCAAATTTTCCAAAACTATTGTTTTCATGCATAGGGAATTCATTCTGAGAACATATGTGGATGCAAAAAGAAAACCTTATCACTTTTCAGTGTTAATTTCTCTACATTAGGGTTATATACTTACAGATAAAGATAATTCTTTCTCCCCAGGCTTTGCTACTGGTTTTTCTCCATCTTCAACACTAGATCCATAGGATTCTTCTAAATTAGAAACAACCTATGAAAAAATACAATCTAAATTAAATACTTTAAAATTAATTATATTAAATGTAAAACGTAAATGTAAAGCCAATAATGCCAGGATCTTTTAAAGTTTAAGACATTTCTGCCAGTGTTATAATCTTAAACTTTCCATTCCATGCCCCATCATATATCTTCAAGATCATATCATCAAGCCATCACATATCATCAAGCCATAAGGAATAGTCCTTGATTTTACTCCCTAGCAATGGAGAGATGCCCTGGCTACCATTTCTGTGTTGATAAACATCTGAAAGATAAAGGATGTGTACATACATGATGGTTGAAGCATTAAGTAGGGTTTTCTTCAAAGTATGTTTTGACTTTCTTCTCTGAAGGGAGTAAGAAAATAGAAATGTGGAGACAGAAATCAATAAAGATTTAGAGGAATTTCTCTATGCTAACACTTCAAACTTTGAACTAGTATTGTGGAAGTTTGACAAACTATATTGTATTCTCCCTCATTATTCTCACATATATTTGATACTTTTACAATTCAATTCTGAATCATTATACCAAAAAAAAAATCTCAGAGAACAAGGGCTACTTTTCCAACACTATGAACTAGTTTTGAAGTGCAGAGAAGACTTAACATAGCAGACATGAGACTCAAAAGTGTGTTGTTATGAATTCCCGCTTGCAAAGGTGGCCTTAGCCTAGCATTAGATAAGGTGAATTTCAGAAAGCTTCCTACTGTTCACTAATGAGTGGCTCCTATCCCTAAACTGTTTGTACAAACAATGATTTATGCTGCACACCTGATTTTCTTGTCTGATTGGAATTTTTGGTACATGCTAGACATAAGACACGTAAGTGACCACACCCAATAAAACTCTGGGCACTGAATTTCTAATGATTTTCCCTGGCAGACATTTCACCTGTGTTGTCACAATTCATTGAGAAATTAAACATGTTCTGCATGATTCCAAAGGGAGAGGATTCTTGTAAGCTTGGACCAGGTTGCCTCTAGATTTCCCTTCATGTGTCTGCTGTAATAAATCTTACCAACAGTATAACTATGGTGAGTTCTATGCATCCTCCTAGAAAATCACCAAACCCAGGAGTCATTATAGGGACTTCCCAACATGGGAACCAGCAAGTGTCTTACCACCTTCAGATGTTTGGTAATCTTCCTGATCATTTCATCTTCTGCTATTAACTCCTTTGTCTTACTTGATGGAATGGGCAAAGCATACCGTACAACGGATTCTCCTGTTGGTGGAGATCTTAGAACCATTGGTTCAATTTTATCACGTACTGATTTTGCACCATGTTTTTCTTTTCGATTAGGTAACAATGGTAAATTAAGTTGTCCTTTTTTCTGAGACATTTCTGGAGCACTTGCTAATTTGTTACTATTGGATGACAGATTGATTGCTGACTTCATTTTGTTATCAATTTAGCTTCCAAATTGTAGATGAAAAATTTAATTTCTCCCTGAGAATAAAACATTAAGACATTCAGAGAAATCTGTACATCATTTAATTAATCAAAAAAAACAGAGTCATTCTAATCAAATCATATGTTTCTATTGGTCTGATATTTTAGCAATTTGTTCAGAATACATCAAGCAACTTCTAGGAACTACAATTACACTTTTGACTCTTCTGAGTTATAATTATTTAAATAAAGCAATGAAAAAAGAACATAGTTATCAGTGTATCTAATTTACAAAAAGTAGTTATTTAAACCTAAGTGTAATAACCATAACAGTAAAAGCTTCATCATGTTTAAACTAAAATATACCATATATATATATATTTATATATATATCACTCTTCCAATTTTACATCTAATTAAACTGAACTCAAGGAAGTTAGTTAACAGCTACGAATCATAAAGATAGTTAGTATTAAGTTTAAAATTTCATCATAGATCAATTTTGCTACAAATCATGTTTCTTTCCTGTACTATTCGCTTTCAGAGTGTTGACATTTTTATCTATACACTTTATAGTATTTTGTATTTTATTCACGTGGGGGCAAATAAATTAAAATATTTCAGAATTTAAATGACGGAAGAATTATCAATTCATATGAAAATGGCAAATCCCAAAACCAACTCCAGAGAAATTACAAAATGGAGAAGAAAATGTTCCTAACAACAAACAATATGTTTTTAAAAAACTGAAAAAGTGGAGCACTTGTGTGCTGTTTGGAATGAGAATGCAAGAGGAAAGAAGGCAGAGGCAATAGTGAAGAAATATATTTAGAAAAAAATCAAGTTCTGTTCTTACCTTTTCCCCATATTAATCTAACTCATGCCCCTAATATACATCATTACTCTGAGATAAAGAAGTATAGACCGGATAGACCCTTGACTTTCATTCTTCTACTCCTCTCTCCCTCCAAAACTGATTACAAATCCCAGAATAATGGCTCCTCCTAATGAACATTAAACTGTGAATAGAAGGGCAAATTGAAATAGACATCAGTTCTGCTACTTGACTCTCACCACATGGAAGCTAGACCTAGTGGTCCTTGAACTATGTCTCCCAAAAAGATGTTTTGAGTCCTATCCCTAATGCTATAAATGTGACATTATTTGAAAACTGGTTGTTTCATATATAACCAAGCTGAAGTCTTACTGAACACTGGTGGGTCCTAAATCAAATGACTAGTTTCACTACTTTTAAAAAAAGCCATGTGGGAACAGGCAGAGATTGGAGTGTTATATGGGCAAGCCAAGAGATTTCAAGGACTACAAGCTTCCTCTAGAAGGAAATGAGAAAATATAGACCTGCCTTTGTTGATAACATACTAAACATTTTAAATTCAAATTTTGTAAAGTCAGTATCTAGTATTGAGAGGATCTCCCAAAAATTTGAAGAATCTGACAATAAAAAGATTTCATTTGGCAAAAATCATAATAAAAGATCATGGAATTCTATCAGCATATCTATGTAAAATATCAACACCAAATAACAGGCTATTGTAGGGAATAAAACACAAAACCAATGATAGGAATTACTAATGTTATAAATTAAGTCATTTTGTTTATAAAAATTCAGAATTGAGCCTGATCTCTCCCTTACTGCAATAGTTTTGGTATCTATTGCAGTATACCTGAATAAAATATTTCTTATCATCTAAAAATTAATTAAATCACTTTGAATAAGGTTTTTAAAAATCTTACTGTTTCTCAAGAATTTTGATGCAATCCCTAATATAAAAAAATAATAATTTTTGATATAATTGTGGATTTTCAAAATATTTGGAAATATTTGTATTTCTGCATGTGAACTTTTTTTGTATTTTAACCAGTAGAGAACACTGTTAAAGGATCATGCACATGATTTACAAAGAAATGTTTTTAAAATACACATGCTTACCCACTCCTCCAACACACACAAATGGAGCCAGAGATACATGCCTTAACAGAAAATTCTCAAAAAGAAAAATTCTAAACATTTTATACAACTTGCTCATACTTGCTGGATTGTGAATAATACAGCAAGAAATACCTTGACTTCACTGAAAACTTTTACTTCATCTAAAAACTACAACTGCTTTATTACTACCCAACGACACAGTATAGTTAGTTAAAAACAAAGCTGCCAAATAAGTTTTAAATGTAGTCAAATGTGAGTTAGGAAAGATATTTGATGACAATGTCCCACAAAAATTCATTTGAAGGAAGAACACAATGCTCTTTTGAAAATTGTTGATGACAATACCAAATGTGTGCTTTATAAAATTTAAGTCACAGGCTTCCATCCCAACTTTTAAATATTTCTCAGACTAATTGTGACTTAATGCTTCAAGTAAAATTAATGTTATAAGAAAAATGATGCAGAAACTAAAGTTAAACTTATATAATTGTAATGCATCAAAAAGTGTTAAAGGAATTATATCGCCAAAGAAATTCCATCAAAAACAAAGTCAGAGACAGGAGGACCTGAAACAGTATTTAAAATGAGTAGCCCACTATCCATAATGTAAAACTAAGAGGGGATATGTTGAAAGCGAAGTGAAGGAATTCAGCAAAGTGGCAGGATATAAAATCAACACACATAAATCAAAGGCATTTCTGTATATCAGCGACAAAACTTCTGAAACAGAAATGAGGAAAAACACTCCATTCACAATACCCTCAAAAAAAATAAAATACTTGGGAATCAACCTAACAAAAGAGGTGAAAGATTTATACAATGAAAACTACAGAACCCTAAAGAGAGAAGTAGAAGATCTTAGAAGATGGAAAAATATACCCTCTTCATGGATAGGCAGAACTAACATTATCAAAATGGTGATATTACCAAAAGTTCTCTATAGGTTTAATGCAATGCCAATCAAAATCCCAAAGGCATTTCTTGTAGAAATAGATAAAGCAATCATGAAATTCATATGGAAAAATAAAAGACCCAGAATAGCAAAAGCAATTCTAAGCAGGAAGTGTGAATCAGGCGGTATAGCGATACCAGATTTCAAACTATATTACAGAGCAATAGTGACAAAAACAGCATGGTACTGGTACCAAAACAGACGGGTGGACCAATGGTATACAATAGAGGACACAGAGACTAATCGACAAAGTTACAACTATCTTATATTTGATAAAGGGGCTAAAAGCATGCAATGGAGGAAGGTTAGCATCTTCAACAAACGGTGTTGGGAAAAGTGGAAATCCATATGCAACAAAATGAAACTGAATCCCTTTCTCTCACCATGCACAAAAGTTAACTCAAAATGGATCAAGGAGCTTGATATCAAATCAGAGACTCTGCGTCTGATAGAAGAAAAAGTTGGCTCTGATCTACATATTGTGGAGTCGGGCTCCAAACTCCTTAATAGGACACCCATAGCACAAGAGTTAATAACAAGAATCAACAAATGGGACTTACTTAAACTAAAAAGTTTTTTCTCAGCAAGAGAAACAATAAGAGAGGTAAATAGGGAGCCTACATCCTGGGAACAAATTTTTACTCCTCACACTTCAGATAGAGCCCTAATATCCAGAGTATACAAAGAACTCAAAAAATTAGACAATAAGATAACAAATAACCCAATCAATAAATGGGCCAAGGACCTGAACAGACACTTCTCAGAGGAGGATATACAATCAATCAACAAGTACATGAAAAAATGCTCACCATCTCTAGCTGTCAGAGAAATGCAAATCAAAACCACCCTTAGATACCATCTCACTCCAGTAAGATTGGCAGCCACTGTGAAGTCAAACAACAACAAGTGCTGGCGAGGATGTGGAGAAAAGGGTACACTTGTACATTGCTGGTGGGATTGCACATTGGTGCGGCCAATTTGGAAAGCAGTTTGGAGATTCCTGGGAAAGCTGGGAATGGAACCACCATTTGACCCTGCTATTGCCCTTCTCGGACTATTCCCTGAAGACCTTAAAAGAGCATGCTACAGGGATACTGCCACATCGATGTTCATAGCAGCACAATTCACAATAGCTAGACTGTGGAACCAACCCAGATGCCCTTCAATAGATGAATGGATAAAAAAAAATGTGGCATCTATACACAATGGAGTACTATGCAGCAATAAAAAATGACAAAATCATAGAATTTGCAGGGAAATGGATGGCACTAGAGCAGATTATGCTTAGTGAAGCTAGCCAATCCCTAAAAAACAAATACCAAATGTCTTCTTTGATATAATGAGAGCAACTATGAACAAAGCAGGGAGGAAGAGCAGGAAGAAAAGATTAACATTAAACAGAGACATGAGATGGGAGGGAAAGGGAGAGAAAAGGGAAATTGCATGGAAATGAAGGGAGACCCTCATCGCTATACAAAATTACATATAAGAGGTTGTGAGGGGAATGGGAAAATAAACAAGGAGAGAAATGAATTACAATATATGGGGTAGAGAGAGAAGATGGGAGGGGAGGGGAGGGGGGATAGTAGGGGATAGGAAAGGTAGTAGAATACAACAATTACTAATAGGGCATTGTGTAAAATTGTGGATGTGTAACCAACGTGATTCTGCAATCTGCATTTGGGGTAAAATTGGGAGTTTATAACCCACTTGAATCTAATATATGAAATATGATATGTCAAGAGCTTTGTAATGTTGTGAACAACCAATAAAACAATAAAATTATTTAAAAAAAAAGAAAACATCACACAAGAATGAGTGATGAACTATGTCAAATGCTGAGAAAGGTAAAATGAAAATAATTGACTATGGATTGTGAATATACAAACTCTAAAGAAAATTTACTATAAAAAGGGGTAAACAGTTTCTTACTAGAGGGAGGAAATACGTAGTCAAAGGGAGGGGATTTTTTAAAATATAAGAATATTTGTATGCTGTTGGAGTTGAATTGTGTCCTTCCAAAAACTAAATTCACATCCCAATTCCGGAACCTGTGTGTGGGAAGAGGGTCTTTGCAGATGTAATCAAGTTAAAATGGGCTCATGAGATTAAAATGGGCCCTAATCCAGTGACTTTACTAATATCCAAAGAAAAAACATGGACCCAGACACACATGTAAAAGAATGCATGTGAAGACTAAGGCAGATATTGGAGTGATGTGTTTAGAAGCCAAAGGACAGCAAGGATTGCCAACCATCACTAGAAGCTAAGAGAGAAGTTTTGGATGCAGTCTCCCTAAACACCTCCAGTAGGAACCAACCCTGCCAACACCTTGATTTGGGACTTCTAGCCTCCAGAACTATGAGATGATAAACTTCTGTTTCAAGCCACCAAGTTAGACCCACTTTGTTACAGCATCCATCCCTCACACATACAGACGCTGATGAAATGATCCAATGGAAAGTTTTCTGGTAGAGAGTAAAATGTTCAGATAATATCTTTGAGTAAACAAGGAAGGAGTTTTAACAAATGGAGCAACTTGCTTCAGATTTGTACAAAATTTTTTATGTATGCCTGATTACAGGCAGGAAGGCAGAGATGTAAGATGTGATCTGCTTCAAGAAACCAGTAAGAAAAGAATATAACATTTGCTTGGTGCAAAAGAATACAGTCTAAAAAATGCACCCATGAAGTTCACATAAATACAATAAACAGTAACATGAGGTGTATTAGCAAGAAAATAAGAATTTTACATATTTATTACATTTAGCCCCATTTAGTCCTTCTAACAACCTTAAAAGGTAGATTTTTTATCACCATTAACTTGCCCAAGTTTATTGATCACTTTCCACCATTACCACAAATATTTTGTGGTCTTACCTTTCAGGATTAATTGTATATTCATTTCAAACCCTTTAATCAAACAGGAAAGAAAGAAAGAAGGAAAGAAGGAAGGAAGACAGGAAGGAAGGAAAGAAGGAAGGAAGGAAGGAAGGAAGGAAGGAAGGAAGGAAGGAAGGAAGGAAGGAAGGAAGGAAGGAAGGAAGAAAGAAAGGAGGGAGGGAGGGATGGATGGATGGATGGATCAAGAAGCACTGTTTAGGGAAATAGGTGATTTGCCTTAGATCTTCCATCATTTAAAAACGACTAAGCCCATACACTGTAATCCCAGGGACTGGGTAGGCTTTGGCAGGAGTATCGCAAATTTGAGTCCAGCTTCACCAATTGAGAGAACCGGTCTCAACATTAAAAATATATATATATATATATATATATATGGGGATATAGTTTAACGGTAAAGTGCCCCCTGCTTCAAGAGAGGAAGAAGAGATGGGGAGGGGAGAAGATCAGCACAGCTGCTAACTGCTTCACGCGGCAGGAAAACTAGGGGAGAAAGTACCCACGTTCCTCCCTTGCAGCCAATGAAAACCTTCTGTGGCTGGGGAAAGGGCCTCACCGCCGCTCCCCTCCCGGGCGAATACCTGCAAAGGCGGTTGCAAGTCTGGGTTACTGGTAGTTTTACTTCGGCGAGGCTGATTCTAAAACGGGAAACTGTCTAAGATAAAGTTTGAAATTGCGAGCTTCCTAGATTTCCTTGAGGAAGGAAGCCAGCAAACCCCTCAGACGCCGGCGCCACCCTTTACAAACCGACATTTGTGCTGAAAAGAAAGGCCGGGCCTCTGTGTCCCGTCCCAGGGCGGCAACAACAACCGCAGGGCGCGGGTCACCGACCTGCCTAGACGCCTTGGCAAGGCGACTGCAACGTCCTCCAGGTCGCGTGCTGCGGGGCTCCTTGGCGCACGCGCTCAGACGCCCAAACCGCCAGAACCGCGGATGCCCGGATGCCCGGGCTCCAGCTTCGCGGAAAGCCAAGGACCTGGTGAGAAACCCGCCCAGGGGTCTCTGAGAAAAAAATAAAATAAAATGGGCTGGAATGAACCCTGAGTGGCATACACAGCCTCGTGCCTTTGACAGTGTCCTCTTGAGTAGCTCTGATTATCAGTTGTTATCGGTTTAATAGTTGTTTAGATGTGGGGCAGGGAAAAGGGATAATTTTGTTTCATTACAGTGACAGTCTTGCCCGGATGATTACTGTTAGGTTGTAGGGTCCAAAAGTATAAAAGCCTCGTTTCCGTGCGTCAGTGGTGTCATTGGCATGTATTGTGTGCTCAATAAATATTTGTTGAATGCATGCTGTTGGTGAATTTCTTCAGGAAAAAATAAATCTTTAGTTTATTGAAAGTATGTTTCCAAAATTGCCTAAGCATTTTTATTTCAAAAAAAGCATTTGCAAGATTCAGAAATTATTACTTGTTGTTAATGATAAAATGGATTCATCTGCCATTATATCACTTAAAAACACTGAAAGATAAATATTACTTTCTTAGTGTTTTTTGAAACATGTTGTGGAGCCAGAATTCCTGGGTTTTAATTCTGGATCTAGTTCTATGGGCTTGGGCAAGTTACTTGATCTTTACCTAGTTTTTTTTTTCCTTTATAAAATACCAATGTTACCTTCCCCAGAATTGTGAGAATTAAAATGAGTTTAACACACGCACAGTTTATAGTAATTGCATAGTATGTCCTGAAAAAGCTAATAATTCCTCTCTATCATTATTAGAAAAAGCCTTCTTCATATAAGGACTTAAGTATAATTTTCTAAATAGGTTTTCCTGCCTGAAAAACTGTGTTCTTATTGAAAACTATGGTGATTAAACCTGTTTCTTATACATATGAGAAACATGTTTTTGTTGCTTCTTCTGTAGTAGTAGCAACAACAAAAATGATATTTCTATCAAATATTGAAAGTTACATGTTTTTCCTTTTGCTTAAACTCTCAAAAGTTTGATTTAAATTTAATTCTTTACTATATTAATAATATTATTCATTGTTCCTTAATTTCATATTTTCTGTTTATAGTTGAATCCTCCTTGTAAAAATTATTTTTATTTTAAATAGCCTATAAACTTATGAATACATTACAAATACAGAGATTTTATGTCAAAAGACAATAGTTTTAGATATTCTTGGTATTTTACATATTTAATATTTACCTGAAAAGATTTTGTGTCTTTTTAGGTCCAAAAAGAAAATATCTAATAAAAAGAACAAGGTATTGTAAGAAATAGCATTTTGTTGAAAATGTATATTTTTAAAGGCAAAATGATATATTATAAAAATATAAATTTAAAAATCTTATAAAAAAATAAAATGAAAAACTTGGAGAATCTTTTGCTATTTAAGGACATTTTCTTTGGCAAAAGCTATTAAGAAACAGTAACTATTGATAAAGGTATCCTATTGACCCCCAAAAAAATTTTTTAAGTACCTATGCTTCTGCCTATTATAAAAAAGCTGAATAATTATCCTGTACAATTAATATATGGTATATATATTTGGGGAACATTTTGAAATAGTATTATTTTCATAGGTAAAAAACAAGCAAATGAATGCTATGGATGACCTTGATGATGTAACTCAGTCATCTGAAACAGCTTCAGAGGATTTTGAGTTGCATTACCATAATTATGAGAATATTTTGCTGCTAATTGAACAACACAGAATGGAGTGCAAAGGTAGGACTATTGCAAAATGTAAGGCCTTTCATTTAGATATAGTAATGTATGCACACGTTCTTATCACAACACCATAAAACACTGATCTGTTAGAGAACTATTCATGTCAGAAATGTGCTTTATAGGAAAATAGAATGAGAAGTACTGAACAGTGTCAGCCAAAGAGCTATGAAAATTCCCCATGCACTTTTGCCCAGTGGGAATAGCACTCTCAGTGTTTCTGAAGGCTCTGCTGCTTCCCTGTGCCTTCGCCATCATCAGATCAGGTTACCATTGTCTGAAATACTGCAACATCCTTAGAACTGTTTCACACTGCTGTACCACATCTTCAACCCTGATCCACTCTGCACCTATTATTATACATGTTTTTAAATCCAGATCTAATTGTTTTAACTGCTTACTTAACACAATTATCACTTCTCATTACTCTACATTTAAAAGATCTAAATTCTCTTGCTGTATCCTTCTCTGTGTGGTCCAGTCATTACATGCTCAGATGTTTGTTCTTGCAAAAGAGCTTTCTGTTTTCAATAGTCCTAGTAAGGTATTATAGATACATAATGAATTGCACATGTGTAGTGTTCAATATGATAAGTTTTGACATATGTATAAGAAATAGGTTTAATCACCATAATTAAGATGGTTAACAAATCTATCACCCACAGAAGTCTAGTATGTGACAGGTCAAATTCCTCCCTTTCTTCACAAATACATAGTATAGTCAACTTTGTTTTCTTTTTTCTTTTTGTAATTTTAGGTGTTCTAATAGGTGGCTATTATGTGTATCAATATGGTTTTAATATACATTATACTAATGATTATTGATGTTCATATCTTTCCACATTCTTATTTTCCTTTTGTGTATCTTCTTTGGTGAACTATCTTTTCAAATCTTTTGCCATTTTAAAAAATTGGTTTGTGTGCTATCTGTTGAGTTTTAAAAGCTCATTATATACTCAGGATACCACTTTCTTTTTCAGCTATTTTTTTTTCTGGCAAATGTTTCTTTCCCTAGTTTGTGCTTGATTTTTTTATCCTCTTTATAGTATCTTCTGAAGAGCACTTTTTAAAATTTTGATGGAGCCCAATTTATGTATTTGTTCAATTATGGTTTTTAGTTTTTGTGTCTTATCTAAAAAAAACTATGTCTAGTACAAGATATTTTCTTCTATGCTTTCTTCTAGATGTTTTATAGTTTTAGGCCTAACTTTTAGACCTGTGACCCATTTTAAGTTTATTTGTATATATGGTGCCAAGTTTCTTTTTGGATATGAATATCTAGTTGTTCCAGCACCATATGTTGAAAACTGTCTTTTCTCCCCTGCATTGTAACTGTGCCTGTATCAAAAATATGTTGCCTATTTATGTCTGGGTAGAATTCTGTATTCTCTGTTGTATTGCATAGATCTAATTGGCTTTCTTTATACAAGTATTATACTGTTTTGATTTCTATCAATTTATAATACAAAAAATAAGCCTTCCTATCCCTTTTATTTTGTTTTTGGTTTTCAGAGTTATTTTGACTATTCTGGATTAATCTACTACTGAGACATATTCCTAGCGTTCTAAGTGAATTATAGAATCAGCTTGTCATTAAAAACAAACAAACAAACAGAAAGCCTAGCGGCTTTCTGGGAAACAGATTAAGGAGAATTAACCTCATAATAAGGAATCTTTTGATTCCCAAAGTCTGTCTTTCAATTTACATAGGTTGCTTTAATCTTTTCAGTAGTATTTTATAGTTTTTAGTGAATAGATATTTTCATTTTCTTCATTTCAGATTTATCTGTATTTCAGATATTTTGATGAAGTTGTAAATTGTTTTCTCTTTTTTAAATTTATTTTACTTTTAAACGACACAGTAAGTGTACCTATTATGGAGTACACTGTGAAATTTCAATATATATGTAAAAGGTGTAATGATCTGATTAAGGTAATGGCATAGCTGTTACCTCAGATAGTTATTATTTCTTTGTTTTGAGAACTTACTGTTTTGAAGGAATGTAATTATCAACTACAATTATTCTAAATAAATAAATAAAAAGTTAAAAGTGATTCCTACTACCCAGCTGCACCTGCCAGTCTCCATTCCCCATCTTCCCAACTTCCTTAGCCTGTTTTATTCTCTAGTTTCATAAAATCAACATTTTTATATGGAAATTAGGTAAGTTTATCATTTATTGATCTCTGTTATGGTTTCAATATAAGGTGTTGCCAAAAAGGTGTCTCATATGTGAGACAGTGCAAGAAGGTTCAGAGAGGAAACAATTGGGTCACAACAGCCTTAATCCAATCAGTGAGTTAGTCACCTGATGGGATTAATTGACTGGTAACTGAGGGAGGTAGGGTGTGGATGGAGGAAATGAGGCCTTAGGGGTGTGGCTTTAGGTATAAATTTGTGTTTGTCAGGGGAGATTCTTCTCTCTCTGTTTTCTGAACATAATGTAAGCTGCTTCCCTCTACCACACTCTTCCACTATGATGTCCAGCCTCATCTCGAGTCCCTAGGAATAGAGTCTGCTTTCTATGGACTGAGACCATAGAAACCATGAGGCCCCCAATAAACGTTTTCTCCTCTACAATTGTTCTGGTTAGGAAAAACCTCACTAAAACATTCTCAAACTGTTTGATTTCATTGGTTTTCTGTATCTTTTTCTGCTTTCTCTTTAATTTTATGCCCCATCAGAGCTCAGGCCCGGCCCAGATCTGCCTCCACCAACCTGTGCAGGGCCTACCCTGGGCCATCATGACACCAGAGAACCCTGCTGGAGCTCAGACTCAGGCCCAAGACTACCTCCCCAATCTGGGAGCCCAGGCCTAACCCATTTCCATCTTGGGACACTGCATCCATTGCCATAGCCTTTGCCATGCAGTAGCCTCTACCATGCAGTAGCCTCTACCTTGTGACTACAGACAAGGCCTAGAAGCAGCTTCTCTAGGAACAGAAGTCCCAAAGCCAGTGTAAAGCCCACCCCTTCAACCCCATCTCTGAAACAGACATTGCATCCATCTTGGAGCACTTCCACTGCAATCTCAATTACCTCCTCTACTGTTGCCACTACCTTTAGTTGCAGTAGCATCCATCGTGGGACACTGGCAGGGTCTGGAAACCCAACACCAAAGTGAGGTACAGATAATCTGCACAGATACTACAAGATTATAGGGAAACTGTAGTACCTCAGATCCACACTTCAAGAAAGGAAGACACATAGACAACATGAGAAAACAAGGGAGGAAAGTGCCCCAAACAAACCAGGACACTAAAATAACAGAACCTATGGGCAATGCAGTTGATGAAATGTCAGAGAAGGAGATCAGAATGTTCATAATTAAAATGATCTGTGAATTAAAGAATGACTTAATGAGCAACTACAGGCAAAAATTGATTACTCCATCAAAGAGATAAGATCACAAATAAAGACAACCATTAAGGTCACCAATAAAAAGATATGGGAGCAAATATGGGCAGCCATTGATCACATCAGCAAAGAGACAAAGGAGCAAATACAGGTAGCAAAAGATTACTTCAAGGAAGAGATAGAGATTCTGAAAAAAAATCAGAAATCCTTGAATTAAAGGAAACAATAAACCAAATAAAAAAATTCAATAGAAAGCATCACCATAGACTAAATCACTTGGAAGACAGAAATCAGATAAGACAAAATATACAATCTGGAAAATAAAGTTGTCCCACACAGTGAAGATGAAAAGAAACCATGATCAGAAGATGCAAGAATTATGGAATAACATAAAAAGACCAAATATAAGAGTTATTGGGATAAAGGAAGGCAAAGAGTTTCAAACCAAAGGAATGCACAATCTCTTCAGTGAGATCATATCAGAAAATTTCCCAAACACGAAGAATGAATTGGAAAATCAAATACAAGAGGAACCCAAATTTACAAAATTACAACAGATCTACACCAAGGAGCATTATAATGAAAATGCCTAGCATACAGAATAAGGATTGAGTCTTAATGGCCACAAGAGAGAGAAATCAGATTACATATAGGGAAAGACCAATTTGTATCTCAGCAGATTTTTCAACCAAGACCCTCAAAGCCAAGAGATCTTGGAACAACATTATTAAGCTCTGAAAGAAAATGGATGCCAACCAAGAATCTTATATCCAGCAAAATTAAGCTTTAGATTTGATGATGAAATAAAAAACTTCCATGATAAACAAAAGTTAAATAATTTACAACTCAAAAGCCTGCACTACAGAACATACTCGGCAAAATATTCCATTAAGAGAAAATGAAAAACAACAATAAAAATCAGCAGAGGAAGGTATTACACTAAAGGAAAAATAAAACAAAGGAGATACCAAGTCAAGCACAAAAAATAAACAGAAATGACTGGGTATACAAATCATGTCTCATTAATAACCCTGAAGGTTAATGGATGAAACTCAACAATCAAAAGAGGTAGGCTGACAGATTGGATTTTTTTTAAAAAGCCCCAAAATATGTTTCCTCCAAGAGACTCATATAAAAAGACATCCACAGACCGAAGATGAAAGGTTGGGAAAAATCAAACCACTCATATGGGCTGCAGAAGCAAGCAAGGGTTTACATCACCATCCTAAATAAAGTAGACAACAAGCTAAAGTTAATCAAGAGGGATTAACACTTCATACTGATCAAGGGAACCATACACCAACAAGACATAACAATTATAAGTATTTATGCCCTAAGCGATGGAGCATCTATGTTGTCAGACAAATTCTTCTCAAGTTCAAGAGCCAAATAGACCATAACACAATAATTCTGGGTGACTTTAACATACCTCTTTCACACTGGATAGATCTACCAAAGGAAAAAAAACTGAAAAAAGCAATTATGGAACTAAATAATACAACCAATAACTTAGACTTAACAGACATATATAGAATATTTCATCCTTCAATGAAAGAATACGCTTTCTTCTCAGCAGCACATGGATCCTTATCCAAATTAGACCATATGTTATGCCACAAAGCAAATTTAGCAAATACAAAAAAGTATAGATACTATCCTACATTATATCACATCATAATGTAATGAAATGAGAAATTAATGATAAAATAAAAAATAAAAGCTACTCCAAAACCTGGAGACTAAATAATATGCTACTAAATGAACAATGGGTTGCAAAGGACATCAAGGAGGAGATTAAAAATTCTTAGAGGTTAATGAGAACACTGATACAATATATTAAAATCTCTGGGACACAATGAAGGCAATACTATAGAGGAAAATTTATTGCATGGACTTCATTTATTAAAAGAAAAAAAAGTCAACAAATAAATGATTTAACATTACATCTCAAAGCCCTAGAAAAAGAAGAACAAATAAACACCAAAAGCAGTAGAAGAAAAGAAATAATTAAAACCAGAGATTAAATTGAAACAAAAGGAAGAGTTGGAAAAAATTGACAAAACACAAAATTGGTTCTTTGAAAAAATAAATAAAATTGACAAACCCTTAGCCATGCATAAAAACTCAAATTACTGATATATGTGATGAAAAAGAAAATATCACAACAGACACTACAGAAATTCAGAAGATAATTATTTTGAAAACTTGTACTCCAATAAAATAGAAAATATCAAAGACATTAACATATTTCTAGAGTCATATGATTTGCCAAAATTGAATCAGGATGATATACACAATTTAAACAGATCAGTTTCAAGCAATAAAATATAAGATGTCATCAGAAGACTGCCAACCAAGAAAACCCCAGGACTGGATGGATACACAGCTGAGTTATAAGACCTTTAAAGAAGAACTAATAACAATACTCCTCAAATTATTTTATGAAACAGAAAAAGAGATAGCACTTCCAAACTTATTCTATGAGATCAATATCACCCTGATTCCAAAAGCAGGCAAAGACATATCAAAAAGAAAAAGAAGAAAAGAAAACTTCAGACCAATATCTCTAATGAATATTGATGCAAAAATTCTCAATAAAATTCTGGCAAATCAAATACAAAAACATCAAAAGACAGTGAATCATGATCAACTGGGGTTCATCCTAGGGATGCAAGGATTGGTTCAACATACGGAAATCAATAAATGTAATTCATCACATCAATAGGCTTAAAGATAAGAATCATATGATCATCTCAATAGATTTAGAAAAAGCATTTGACAAAATACAGCACCCCTTCATGTTCAAAACACTAGAAAAACTAGGGATAGTAGGAACATACCTCAACATCATAAAAGCTATCTATGCTAAGCCCCAGGCCAACATCATTTTAAATGAAAAAATTGAAAGAATTCTCTCTAAAAACTGGAATGAGACAGGGATGCCCTCTTTTACCACTTCTATTTAACATAGTTCTTGAAACACTGGCCAGTACAATTAGACAGATGAAAGAAATTAAAGTGATAATGACAGGAAAAGATGAATTCAAATTATAACTATTTGCCTGATGATATGATTCTATACCTAGAAGACCAAAAAAATTCCACCATAAAACTTTTATAACTAGTAAATGAATTCAACAAAGTCGCAGGATATAAAATCAACACCCATTAATTAAAAGCATTTCTTTACATTAGTGATAAAACTTCTGAAAGGGAAACGATAAACTACCCCATTTACAATAGCCTCAAACAAAAAATAAAGTACTTGGGAATCAATTTAGAGGTAAAAAACCTCTACATGGAAAACTACAAAACACTAAAGAAGAAATTAAATAAGACCATAGAAGATGAAAGATCTGCCTTGTTCTTGAATAGGCAGAATTATTGTCAAATATGACCATACTATCAAATATTGTCAAAATGACCATCCTACCAAAAGTATTATACATATTTAATGCAATTCCAATCAAAATCCCAATGACATTCCTCATAGAAATAGAAAAAGCAGTCATGAAATTCATCTGTAAAAATAACAGACCCAGAATAGCTAAAGCAATCCTTAGCAGTAAGAGTGAAGCAGATGTCATCACTATACCAGAACTTAAACTATACTACAAGCAATAGTAACAAAAACAACATGGTATTGGCACCAAAATAGACTTGTAGATCAATGGTACAGAATAGAGGACTCAGAGACAAATCCACATAATTACTGTTATCTTCTATTAGACAAAAGCTTCAAAAACATATATTGGAGAAAAGATAACCTTCAACAAATGGTGCTGGGAAAACTGGAAATACATATGCAACAAAATGAAATTAAACCCCTATCTCTCACCATGCACAAAACGCAACAAAGTGGATCAAACACCTAGGAATTAAATCAGAGAAACTATGCCATTAGAAGAAAAAGTAGACCTAAATCTCCATCATGTCAGATTAGGCCCCCGACTTCCTTAATAAGCCTCCTATAGTGCAAGAATTAAAATCAAGAATCAATAAATGGGATGGCTTCAAACCCAAAAGCTTCTTCTAAGTAAAAGAAACAATCTGTGAAGTGAATAGAGAGCCTACATCTTGGGAGCAAATTTTTACCACACGCACATCAGATACAGCACTAATCTCTAGGATATATAAAGAACTCTAAAAATTTTAAGACCAAAAAACAAATAACCCAATCAATAAAAGGGTGAAGGAACTGAAGAGACACTTCTCAGAAGATGATGATATACAATCAATCAACAAATATAAGAAAAAATATTCAACATCTCTAACAATTAGAAAAATACAAATCAAAATTACTCAAAGAACAGACATTATTACTTTATGTATATATGTGACTGTATGACCAATATGATTCTACAATATGTACACTCAGAAAAATGAGAAATTATATCACATCTATGTATGATATATCAAAGTATATAAGTGCATTGTACTATCATTATAACTAATTAAAACAAATAAAAAATAATTTTAAAAATTAGTCAAAGATTTCATCTCACTTCAGTCAGAATGACAGCTATCAAGAATACAAACAACAATAAGTGTTGGCGAGGTTGTGGGGGGAAAGGCACACTCATACAATGCTGGCAGGAATGCAAATTGGTATAGCCAATAATGGAAAGCAGTATGAAGAATCCTTGGAAAACCAGGAATGGAACCACCATTTGAACCAGCTACCCCACTCCTTGTTTTATACCCAAAGGACTTAAAAACAGCATATTCGAGGACACAACCATATACATATATTTTTTTTCATAGCTTAAATCATTTTTACTTAATCCATTTACAAAGATTTATTGCATGGTCTTAAAACATGTTCTATTTTGTTAAGAAGAATAGTGTTCAAGAATGCTATATTCTTGCTGATTTTCTGCCTACTTGTTCTATCACTTATTGAATAAGAGATATTGAAATCTCAGATGATACTTGTGATTTCTCTATTTCTTTTGGAAGTTCTATCAGTTTTGCCTCATGTATTTTGAAACTGTTATTAGATGCACAATCATGCAGGCTTGTATGTTACCTTAGTTAATTGAGCCTTTTATCATTGTGAATAAGCAGATACTTGACACACTTGAGCTCCCTGGTAGCAACGGAGGTGGCTATGAATTATTACAGTAGTACAGTTATCCAACATCTTAATTTTTTTTTACTTTTCTCTTGACGTTTATACCAGATATAGTCTGCTTGTGTGCATAAATTTGATAAATTTTAACTTTTTATAGTAAATTTGTATATATCTAATTATAATAAATGATAAAACAGACCATTATCTACAACTACATATGTTTTATGTATTCCTGACATAACTTTTCTTAGTTTTTTTCAATACTTCTAGATTATGTGGTTTGTCTGAAACTTTTTTCAAATTATCTCAAACCTCCAAAAGAAAAATAAGTGCTCATATCAGTGACCTACACAGTTTCAACCATATTGTTCAAAGTCAGCTATAGTTAGGTTTGTCTGCCACCACACTTGTTGCATTCTCTACAAATGTAATCTGGCTTTAAAACATATTATTCATGCCTCAATTTTTTTTTTGAAATTTATTTTGATTTACAGTTTAGTTACTTACAAACAGCTTGATCCTTCCTGGTCTTGTTTTTGTCATTTGTTAGGTGTACCAGAGCAGGGCTCATCCTAGAATGGATTCCTCACTGCTGAGGTTTGCCTTTCTTATTACTTTATCCATTTCCTGTGGAAATGTGCAGCCTGGCTGATGGCAATGGGCTCTCTTCCTGGCATTATGTGAGCACAGGCACAGTTTCCTCCAAGTTTTTCAGTTGTTTTTTTCCCTCAGTCTCAATTTCCTGGCACAAATGCATTCTTTGTTACTCTGCTAAATATTCAAGGTGGACCCTCTGCAGATCTCCAGGGCTCTTCTCAGTGCTTTTACTCTCTCCTTTTTTTGGGGGGGGGGCGGGGCGGTACTGGAGATTGAACTCAGGGGTCCGTGATCTCTGAGCACATTCCCAGCCCTATTTTGTATTTTATTTAGAGATAGGGCTCCACTGAGTTGCTTAATGCCCTGCTTTTGCTGAGGTTGTCTTTGAACTCAAGTTCCTCCTGCCTCAGGCTTCTGAACCACTGGGATTACAGGAGTGCACCACTGCACCAGGCTCTGCTCTCTCATCTTTAGTGTTATGTCCTGTGATCTCTATCTGACTTGTTTTACCAGACTCTCAGCTTTAGCCCCTCTGCTTGAGTCTGGTCAAGTGGACTCAGTTTCTTCTCATTGTGTCATGGCCTGAAAACTGTCAGAGCAGAAAGCTAAGATATTAGAAAGGCTTGCTTCCTTTGTATCCTGTCTACTCAGGTATCATTTTCTTCAAGTCTGTCATCTTAAAATTTATTATTTAAGGTATTTTGTCTGTTTTGATTTTGAAATGGAAATCAGTACTGCCTATTACTCCATTTGGACTAGAAGCAGATTGCCAAAATCCTCAGCTATAGATTGGCTAGAATTCTCTTCCTCATCCTTTGCCTAACTGCTTTCTCCTCCTCATCCTTCATTTATCATGATAGCCATCCCTTCCTCAGGGATATTTTCCCAGGCCAGGTAGAGATCCAGTTCCCTGATGTGATCCTAGAACTCTATTTGCTTACAGCATATATCTTAATTTATATTGGTCATTTTCTTTGTCATTCTTCTTCAGTAGACTTTAAGATAAAACAGAGTAGAGTCATATGTTTTGTCTGCAGAGCTTTAATATAATGTGTTCCATACTGTCGGCCCTCAGTACACATTAGTTCAATATATGAATGAGCAATTGTAAAAATGAAGTCCTTTATTCACAAAAAATACTCATATGTTTTATTTCTATCTTTTTCTTCTCCCTGATACAGATTCTGTTAGTCTATTAAAAATCTGTGATGCAGTTCATTCATTTAAAAGATTAATAAAACTTAAAAAAAATCACTGTAAACTACTTAAAGCAAAAATTTTAAAAGTGGAAAATAAGGTCACTGGATTGCAAAAGGAGCTCTCAGAAACAAAAGAAGTGAAATCACACTTAGAGCATGAAAAAGTAGAACAGGAACAAGAGCTTTGCAATCTAAGGTATGATAGCCTAGTTTTTGTTTGTTTAATTTGTTTTTTTAAAGAAATGTTTGAACAATTTCCTTTATACTACAGATATGTAGAGGAGTTTTTATAATTACTCCTTCTAGGGTTTGTAGGGGAGAAAATGTCTCAATCTTGTGGACTATGAAACATTGGAAATCAATTTTTCAGTATAAATACTTCTAATAATTAAAGGAATATTATTCCAAGTTACAATTTTAATGGCTATATGGGATACAACAGTAGAAAAATTTCACTACTTATTTAGTGAGAAGAACTCTGATTTTTTAATTTTTTTTTTTTTGTATTGCAAATATGGTTGTAAGGAACATCATTTAAATTAATAATTGTCTATATTTCTAATGATTTATTTTGAATAAATTTAATATAAAATTATTTGGCTAAAGTTCATAAATTTTTCAAAAGGATCTTTGATCAATATTTCTGTATTTTCTTCAAGGAAGTTCATGTTAATTTATAGTGCCACCAGCAGTGGCAAATAACCATTTTTTCTCGATCCAGAAAAAAATCTGTGATTTATACAATTTTTTTGGTTTGGGTTTTTTGGGGTATGTGTGCGTGTTTGTGTACATGCACATATGCTATTTTGCTGAGGATTGAACCAAGGACTTTATGCATTCTAGGCAAATACTATATCACTGAGCTTGACCCCCAGCTGTGATTTTATTCTTAACATATATGAAATAAAAAGTAAAATGAAAGTGATTACCAGCTAGTTAATTCAACATCTCTCTTGCAAAATTTTTAACAAAATTAATCCAAACTCTTATGTCTAGAGAACATATTACTCATTATTATTCAATTAATTATTAGATCCTGTCTTATTACAAATCAATTTTATAAAATAAATAATTATCAGCAAGATAAGTTGAAAGTGTTACAGAAAAAGAAATATAAAAAGTATGATAACAGTTATTAGACTCCTTAGACTAGTGTTGGCTTCTCATAATGTGTGTGTGTGTGTGTGTGTGTGTGTGTATACATATATAGAGAGAGAGATAGATAGATATGGTATGAAAAACATGTGTACACTGTAAATCATTTGGGGGGATACCTATAATGCTTCATGAAGATAAAATTTTATTTCTCATGAATATATAGGAATGTCTGTAAACAATAACTTTAAAGAATAATTAACTTTAAATCTGTTTTAATTGAGGAATAATCATGACTGTGTACAAAAGATAATTTTCAATATATAACTTGACTGAATAATTTCAAAATTTCTTTTACATAACATTTACCAGAGTTGCTAGTAATTAACATTCACCAAATTTCAGGCTTTTTTTCCATTATTAACTTTCAAGTTTGTGTATCCTTTGGAAAAAAATTGAAATGAGAAATTAAAAACACAAGAACTAGAAAGGAAAATATTCAAGAACATAGAAATCTTATTAAGATAATAAATCAGCATGTGAAAAGCCAGATCACAAAATGAACTTTTTGTTTTCTAACAAAATAAATTTTAAGATAACTATATTTAACTGCAGATTTACCTTAAAACAAGAACAGGAGAAGAGAAAAAATACTGATTGGCTTTATGAAAAAATAGAGGAACAGTTAAGAGAAAAACAAGAGCAATATAATAAAGAAGTTGAAGTGAAACAACAGCTTAAAATATCTCTTAGAACATTAGATATGGAGTTGAAGACAGTAAGAAAGAATTTGAATCAGGTAAATTAATCTATGGTAAAATTTTTTATCTCTAACTTTATTTCATTAATATCACTTACAATGTCCCCTTAATTACATATATATATACATATATATATACACACACACATATATATATATACACATATATATATATACACACACACACATACATATATATATAGTCATACATCACTTAACAGAGATATTATCTGAGAAATGTGTTCTTCAGCAGTTTCATCATTATGCAAACATCATAAGGATATGTTTACATGAAATTAAGATATCTACCACATCACAAGGCAATATATTTTTGAAGTATTACCATTCTTGATCAAAACTGGTTGTTGATCAAAACATTGTCATCCAACACATGACTCTATTATTAAAGTTGAAAACAAAATATTAATTTAACCTAAATAAATTGTAATATATGGATAAAATTATTTATTTGTAAATCTTAGCATCTCCTAGGTGCTTAGCATATGTTTTCTGAATAAACGTATGGAAGGTAAGTTGAGATTAATCACTAACAAATAATTAATTTAAGCATTTTTATGTTAAAATACAACCTGGCTTTGAAACTAAACTTTTTGTAAAGAAAATTTTATTTCATAATGTTATCTCTGCCTGTATTTAAGAACTATTTTGATCCTTGAATAATGTTGCTGTTATTTATCAGTTATCATTTGAGTAATTTATGTGGGATAAAAGGCCGTGTGCTTTAATAACTTCCTTTTAACATTTTTTTAAGATTCTGCTTTCATTTAAGTTTTTAAACTATCCCCCACAATGGTATAAGACCAAAAACTTAATGAAATGTATCCCTAGGTTTTAGAGGAACGAAATGACATCCAAAGGCAACTTTCTCAAAAAGAGAATGTCAGAATATTACAAGATGGGATTCTTTGCAAACAAAAGGAGATAGAAACGACGCAAGAGAAAATGAGTTCTGAGGTATTTTCTTAATTATTTTCAAATATATATATACATGTATTTGCATATGGCATATTTTTAAAACCAGCTATACACATCATGGAAAATACAGAGAATTTTTAAATCATATATTTATAGACATAATACATATATTTGGGGGTAGGGTAGTGGCATTTTTAGCCCATTGAATAAAGTAATGTTCTTAATTCATTTCTATTAGTCTATAACAGTCAACTAATTATTTGAACAATGTCTTGGTCTAAGGAAAAGGCTTTTAATATTGTTCATAGGAATTAATTATTTTTCTATAATTGCAAAACCCTTGCTACTAACAGTAGGTGTTGTAGTTGTTGGCAGTGATTTCACTCCCCTGTTATGTTAATGGGGAGATTTGCTACTCCTAAGTAAGGAGGAAGTATACTACTATAAAGTAAGGAGAAAAAGTATACCCAGCAGAGACCATATTTTGGATGTTACTTTGTCACTTTTGAGAAAAGTAAGTTTATTTCAAGTAATCTCCTATTTCAGCATGGAGAGCTTTTGAAAGCAGTGATATACCATAGTATATGCTTCAGCAATTGTTCTTCCACTACACTACATTCCCAGCCCAAAGTTTTTGTTGTGGTGTTTCTACTATAGGGGATGAAACCCAAGTCCATGCACATGCTAGGCGAGCACTCTACCACTGATCCATATCCCTGGCCCCAGATCTGTATATATTTATTTCATAGATTGCAAGATAACTTGTACAGAAAAACCATTATACTTTTCTCAAATTTGGATGTTTGAGTTAATTTTAAAACTACTTGAAAAGTCAGGCATTTCTTTATGTCCTTTTAGACATATTATGAAAGCACAGAAATGTATTTATTATATCCAAAAGAGAGAATTAAGAAAATTATCTAGATATTGCCATTGCATCTTTAAAGAAATTTTGTTGAAATATAATGAACATACCATACAGTACATTCAGTGTTTGCTATTTATTCATATAATTGTGTAACCATCACCACAGTCAATTTTAGAACATTTCATCACCTTGAATAGAAATCCCAAATCCCTTAAATGTCACCACTTAGTCCCTTTTTCTTCCCCAGTTATAGGAAACTACCAGTCTGTCTTTTTGTCCATATAATTTTCCTATTCTCCACATAAACAGAGTCCATCAAAAGTATTTAGTCCTTTTTGACCGGATACTTTAACTTCACATGTTTTCAGGATTTGTATGTATTATAGCAAATATCAGTGCTTCATTTCTATTATTGAGAAGTAGAAAGATCTTAGATTGCTTCCAATTTTTGGCTAAATGCTACCATGAACATTGATTTACAAGTTTTTGCATGAACGTGTTTTTATTCCTCTGCCATTGGATTTTATCCTCCAAGTTAATTGTGCTGATTTCATTGTCTCTCTGCCTAACTCAGGCTGTCCCCTTTCTGTCTCTTAAGTTTTTATTTAACTGACCTCATTTATTCAGAACTGGTTGACAATTTGCTGTTTTACTCAGTGCTTTCTTTGTTCTAACTCATTGATGTTATCATTTTCAGCAATAATCTACAGAACAATTTAGTCCTTAATTTTACATTATTATTTTTTTGCAGGACAGATAATCTTGTCTGAGTATATAATATGCATGTTATCTATCCTTGAATACATTGAAAATATTTTTACTTAAGATAAAATTAAGTACTTAATCAATAATTTTTGAGACATTGCCATAATAAATAAAACCTTATTAGATTTTTATTACAACTACATATTAAGCAATTAAATATAAAACTAAAAGCACTTAATCTAATAGAGGAGAATTGTTCTATCAAATTCTCACATTTTTCATAGCTATGGAAAAAAATCTAGATTTACCTTTGCTCATCGTGTAACCAGAACTGGAAATTTTAGATTTATAGCATTTGACCAGCTGAAAATTTCTGGCTACAGCTTTTCTGATATACCATACCACACAACCTTAATTTGCTCATCAGAGTGCTTGCTCTAGCAGCCCAATATAAATAGATGCTAGGAATGAATTAATTCAAAACTTTAATTTAGAAACAGAGGCCAGTATTTTCAAGCCAGTGATTTTAGACTGCATCTGATTGTCATGACAGTTATATACTGCTTAATTCAGAAGGTTATATGTACACCATACTACATGATCAGTGTCTACTGAGAGAAAGTAAGCTATAAACTATTATAAGTGGACAAAAATACTATTGGCAGATGGTATTAATGAAAGATTTAAGAAGTACTGTGGATGTATTCAGGCTTCATTATCCTGGTTTGCTTCCACTTTCAATGGTGTGATGAATTATTTGGTACAACTTGTATAGAAGACCTCTTCCATTGGCATACCTAAAATATCAAATTTTATTGTACTATGAAATACAATAATAATATTAATGCTATAGTATTTGTCATCATTTATCTATATGATTTTTTAAAAATTATAGTTGATGAAGTGGTGCTTAGAATACAAAAATTTAAATGCTATTCCTTAGGAAATTTACTGCTTTTCCCCATTTTACTGAATTTTTGAGTATCTGATAAAACATAATTTAAAACAAAAATAATATGTTTCCTACAGCATGGGTTGATACACTTTTTCTGTAAAGAGCCAGGTGATATTATTTTAGGCTTTGTGACGCATAACATCCCTGTTGCAGCAACTCTGTTAACTCTGCAGTTCCAGCACAAAAATAGCCATAAATAGTGTGTATGAAGGGATATACCTAAGTTCCAGTAAAATCTTAGCACAAAAACAGAATGGGCAGATTTGTACTAGATTATCAGTAAAGACGATTTTTTTCATTCCACATTTTAGTTGCAAGAAGCACAGAATCAACACACAGAGGCTGTACGATGTGCTGAAAAGATGAAAGATCGCCTACAAAAGTGCAATTTAAAGCAGAATTCAAAAAAAACTTGAGTATTTATAGGACAAATAAGCAGTATATTATGAAAATTTTATCAGTTATGATAATGAATAAATCTGTGTGAATCGAGGGAAAATTTTTATCTTTAAATACATAACTTAGGATTGGTAGTATAGCTCAATGGTAGAGCATGTGATTTTCATATATTCAAATCCTGGGTTTGATTCTCAGCACCACAAAAATAAAGAAAAGAAGTGCATAATTTTTGCACATTTTCCATAAATTTTGCACATTATATAAAACACATCCAGAAAAATTATATAGATGAGACAATTACCAAATCAACTACTTTGCAAATTTTAAAGAATTTATATAATTACTCTTTCAGATGTTGTTTAGAAATTATATATTTTCAAGATTGGTCTATGATAATAATTATTGTAAATATACATTTTAGGCTTGAACTTAAAAATTCCAAGTTAAAAGTTATAATAAAAAAGCAAGCAGAGAAAAATGAACAGCTTCAGAAAAACCTGTTTAGTGCAAATTTGGTAAGTTAGTCTCCATCAATTTTTTTCATAATGAAAAGGAATTTTTTTTTTTTTTTTGGTACCGGGCGTTGAACTCAGGGGCACTTAATGAGCTGCTGGAATTACAGGCATGCACCACCACACCTGGCACTGAAAAAGAGTTTTTATTAAGTACTAGTATATAGTAATATTTTAGGCAATATGAAAAATTTCACTGAAACATTATAAAATAAAAACAAGACAAATATGCTGGTCAGCATCCTATAGGTGAGTCATTCCCAATCCCAAGATTAGATACAATCAAAGTAATGCCACTAAGAATCAACATAATATGTGTGAGATTAGCTATTTACAGAAATAATCCATACCAAGTAATGGTTTATGAGGCCATTATGAGGTCTATGAGAAGTGAACTAGAAGGAAGAAATAAAAGTATATATGACCTTGGTAAAGAGGTGAGGAGCCAAGCATGATAGCACACACATTTAATCCCAGCTACACCAGAGATGAAAGCAGGAGGATCACAAATTTGAGACCAGCTTAGGCTAAAAAGGGCTATGGATATAACTCAGTTGTGGAGCACTTGCCTCACACAAAGATTCTGAGTTCTATTCTCAGTACAACAAAAGGGAGAAAAAAAGAGGTGAAGGCTGTAAATGTGGATTAGGTAATCTGAGTTGAAACCTTGAATGTTAAGGAACTCCAAGAGCATTTCCAAAGAGAAATAGAAAGGGACAGGAATACACACAAGGGGCTGCTACTTTTAGCAATGCAGTGGAGCTAGAGGAACAAAGCAGGGAGGGTATGGTCATCATTAGCAGTTGCTCCTGGGCAATAAAGCAAAGTAGACTTTAAAAAGATCCTGGATGAACCTCAGATAATTTTTATAGGAATTATAGAATTGAAAACAGAGTTTGTGTAAAAGAAGATACTAAGTAATAAAAAATAGATCTGTAGCTGAGACCATGTATTAAAGAACATTAGAGTCTAATGGAAGGGGAAATACAGAATGATAGGAAAGCCACAAGAACCAGGGAAAAGTTGTGTTTTTGTATATCATGGAGAAGACTTAAACTTTACAAAGAAAAGGATAAGAGCAAAGAAAAAATTTAAACTTCTGGGAGAATGCTTGCAAAGAATGAGAATACTTTTTTAATTCCAAAGTCAAGTGAAAATCAAAAATGTAAATGGAAATCAAATGAGAATTTACAAAAAAAATTCTTAGTAAAATATGATTTTAATAAACTTGGATATCATTCTTAATGGAATGTTTCTAGTTCATCTTGAACTAAAATATAAATATAACCACTCGCTAAAATTTTTTCATTAATACTAATGTGTAAAAACTTCTATTTTAAACAAACTTTGGCAATTTAAATTCCAGAAAAAATAATGAAGAAAGTGTATACCAATTTAAACTACTTGAAGAAAAGCCACTATTTTTTAAGTGTGTCTTTATTGGCATCAGGTTTATAAAATGATCACATATTACTCATGAACATAGGAGAAATAATATATTTACAAATAAAGGAATGAGTCTCTAGATTTTTAAAGATAATTTTCTTTTAAAATTTTTCCCAAAGTATGATGACAATACACTAGGGCTTCCACTAACAGCTTCTTTGAAGCCCTTTTGGCTTTTTTTCTTTTCTAGGTTATTTCTGCTTCCACGTACCTCCTGGTCCAAAGGCATCTTACGTGTTCTATTTTTTTTTTAATGGCAGCAACTCATATAGTTTCAGTATCTCTGCCAGTTATTGATGTATAATAAACCACCTCAAAATTTAATATTTCAAAACAACATCTATTTTGTTCATAATATGCAGTTTAATTAAGACTCAGTGAGGCCCAATCAGAAGTTAGCCATTGAAGCTGGCCTGTAGCAGGGCCATCATCTAGACTACCTACATGAAGACTCTCATGTAGTTCGGTTTCCTCATAATGTGAGAGCTTGATCATAAGGGCAAGTTTCCTTAGAGAGAGTCAGGAGGAAGCTATATTCCGTTTTCTTACCTAAGAAGACATAGGGCAGTTCCATCAAATTCTGTTCACTAGAAAGCAGTTCCTAGGGCCTCATTCTCAAGAGAGTAGATTTCACAGGATAAATTTTAAAGAAAGTATATACATGTTATAAAACTGCTACTCTAAATAATCATTGTGTCCAAAGAAAAGTAGTTCTTCTCAACTCAGTATGTTATATATCAGTGTTTCATTTCTATTATTGAGAAGTGGAAAGACCTTAGAGTGCTTCCAATTTTTGGCTAAATGCTACCACCAAATATTAATTACTGTTTAACATGCTTCCTAATTTGTGGAAAGAATCAGAAGATTACAGGATAATGTTCTTTAATTCTGTCATTTTTGTTCCAAAAAATGCACAGTTCATGTAACTAACTAAACTTTTAAACTGAGAAATAGCATTGCTCTTTACTGGGGACAATTACTTCTTGAAATGCAATTAAAATTAATTTAAAACACTTGCACTTCAAAAAAGCTGTTGACCTTAGAATCCATATTTACAAGATTTATTAATTAGAGACTTATTCTCAAAGTCTTATTCTGGGAGTCACTTTTGATACAGGCCTAGATAACTTAATATGATGTCCCAAAAACATCTTTAGAAATTATGAGGAGTGAAGTTGGGGCAAGGGTAAAAGACTCTCTTCTAAGAACTAACTTAGTCATTTTAAGAAGTAGAGACATAAAACAGTCATAGAAAAATAAAAGTTTAAAATCAAATATAGATGTTTTGTTGACAAAATGATGAGTATAAAGAATACATTTTTGTGATTCCTAGTGATTTTAACTTTCTTAATTTTCTGAGTAACTTAAGGGACCACATTCTAAGAGTCTAATAAAGATTATGTTTTATTGCAACTGAATTTATGTCAAAATTTGTTGTTAATTTTGTGTTTGACTATGCTCAGTCTGCTTCCTTCATTATCAAACTATATTATTTTATTCAATCAGATTAATGATATTACAGTAAATTGGAAATTGCATCTTTAAAATATCTACTTCTAGATTTTTTAAAAAATATATTTTTTGCAGGAGTTATTATCTATGAAATCTATACAAAAAGAATATGAAAAACTAGAGAAGAATAAAAAAAAGTTGGAACAAAAAGTAGAAAGACTCAAAAGCCATATTGAAAAGAATATGATAAAACATGATCAAGTAAAACAGTATGAAAAAGAAGTTCAAAAAAGAGCAAGACAAGATTTAGAAGAAAAATTAGAACAAATCAATCTATTTTTACAGGTTAATTTATCTTTAATGTGCTTTAAGTTTATTTCACTACAATTTTCTTTTGGATATACGCATCGGATGTGTTTCCTCTACCTCCCTTATAACAATTTGTCTTCCAAATTTGTAGAAGGAAGATGACATTTTATTCTCCCTCTAAATATGTTTGTTTCAATCCTATTATAACTGGAGCTTTCAGAATAATGATTCTCACTAGATAATCATTTGATTTTTAAGAATAATTGGCATAAAACAAGATCATTAGAGGGAAAAGAAAAAATGTGATGTACAAATTATATCCTATTCTTAAATGAATCTTAAATTTCATTGTTCAACTTTTTAAATTTTTGAGTTGTCTATTATGAGCTACAGATGTTGCTCAGTAGTAGAACACCTGCCTAGCATATAGGAGACCCTGGATTTAATTTCCAGAACTGCAAAAAGAAATGACTTGTTTTTTTAATAATTCAGATTTAACATACTTATTTATTTATAATAGATATTTTAAATTCGGCATCTTTTTTCACATATTTTAAATTACTAATGGAAACAGTGGACTGAGACTGTAGCTCAGTGTTAAAGCACCAGCTCAGCATAAGCAAGGTTCTGGGTTCCAACACTGAAAGGGAAAAAAACCCCGAAGGGATACAAATAACAGTTATTTGGTTTATAATTATTTGTAAAACTATATCCTTTAAATTTGCTTTAGACACAGGCAGAATCTCAACACTTACAGCAGATAAGAGAAAATAATAGTGCTTCAATAAAAGGCCAGATGGAACTCCGAATTAAACATCTGGAATCTGAACTGTTTAAAATGAGAACTCAAGAAGATTCTAATAGAAAACAACTGGGAATATATCAGGAAATCTGTCTAGAAGGATTCCAAATTACAAAATCATTGTCAGATGAACTAGACAAGTAAGTCAAAACACAGAATCATAGAAAATAAATTAAGTTCATTTGAATATAATTTTAGTGAGACAAATTCACGAGATTAGTAGGATGTGAAACTAAACTATATAATATAATTTGGGGAAATAATAGTAGTAAATCAACTTGCCTTTAAAATGCTAGATTGGGTAGTTTCCCACCCCAACTCATACTTTGTTTTGTTTGTTTTTCTATTTATTTATTTATTTATTTATTTTAATTAGGTCTATAATGCAACAGAATGCATTTTGATTCGTTATGTACAACTTTTCATTTCTCTGTTTGCACACAATGTAGCATTGCACCATATGTGCATTCTTACATGTACCTAGGGTAATGATTTCATCTCATTCCACCATCTTTCCTGCCCTCTTACCCACTCCCCTTTGTGTAATCAAAGTTCCTCCATTTTCCCCATGTGCTCCCCCACCCCCATTATGGATCAGTGTCCACTTATCAGAGAGAACATTTGGCCTTTAGTTTTTTAGGATTGGCTTACTTTGCTTAACATTATCTTCTCTAACTCCATCCATGTACCTGCAAATGCCATAATTTTATTCTCTTTTATTGCTGAGTAATATCCCATTGTGCATATATACCACAGTTTCTTCATCCATTCATCTATCAAAGGGCATCTAGATTCCTTCCACAGTTTAGCAATTGTGAATTGAGCTGCTATGAACACTGATATGGCTGCATTATTATAGTATGCTGTTTTTAAGTCCTTTGGGTATAGACCAGGGAGTGGGATAACTGGGTCAAATGGTGGTTCCATTCCAAGTTTTCTCCATACTGCTTTCCAGATTGGCTGCACCAATTTTCAGTCCCACCAGCAATGTGTGAGTGTGCCTTTTTCCCCATATCACCAACACTTATGGTTATTTGTATTCTTAATAGCTGCCATTCTGACTGGCATGAGATGAAATCTTAGAGTAGTTTTAATTTGCAGTTCTCTAATTACTGTCTCCCCACCACCAGCCTTAATAGTCTTATAGAGTTAACCTGATCTTTCAGCTAAACATTTTTGAAGTTTTTGTAATTAATACAGTTATATTATCACAAATTTTCTTGTCAGTACTCCCTTAAATAGAAATATTAACAAATTTAACTGTGTTCTTGAAGATTACTACTTAAACCCAAAAGGTCAAGTACTACTATAATACTGGTCCTCTGAATGCATTCTGACACTTGGTAAATTAATTTGATTGGGATATTTGGTGTTATCACTAGATGCCTGCAGACAAACTGTTCTTTTTAGTTATTCTATTCTTCATAAAGACATATTTGTGATATAGAAAAATATTGAAACAGGGATTAGGAGGTATTTAGTTGGCAAAGTGATAAAAATAGTTTCTTTGTCAGTATGAAAGACTATATCAAAAACAGAAATGGCTAGTCCCCCCTCTGATGCCTTGATAGCAATCAGTTAATTTCTTTAGGAGCTACCTTAGTTCTTTCTGATCACCAACTCACCTATCTCCTCTAGCTTTTGATGCTCTGAATCATACCTCAAGGCCAGATGCTTAGTTTCTCCAAGATAATGGATGAAATGTACCAATGGTAAAAGAAAAGACATGAAAAATGCCTTTAAGGGATGTTTTAGTAAATCCCTAAACTGGTTTACAAGTATTTCTAGCTTTTTTTTCAGTTTTACTTTTTAATTGTGTCCATTTGAGTACATGTTTTAATATGTTTATGTATACTGACATGACTGTTATTCTCAAGCACATTAACACATTCATCACATAGTTACACCTCACATGGTTACCTTTTATTTCTAATGGCATGCTCCAGAATGTCATAGGTAGAGCCAGAATCCTTCCAGAAGGCAGCAGCATTACCTATTGAGCCACACATCAATGCACCATTTCTCTTCATTTGTTTGCTTTAGAAATCTCCCTAGAAGTATATGTACTTCTTTAGAAATCTATAATTGTATACAGTAGGTATGTTGTGACACATTTTCAGTGTTAAAACACTGTTTAAGGGGCTAGGATTGTGGCTCAGTGGCAGAGCGCTTGCCTCATACATATTAGGCATTGGGTTCCATCCTCAGCACCACATAAAAATAAATAAATAAAATGAAGGTATTGTGTCCATCTACAATTTAAAAGAAATTTAAAAAACACTGTTTAATGGGAAATGCTATTCATTCTTATAGCAATATTTTTTAAATGCAAATTATTTTGGAATCATTTAGAGAAAAGTGAAATATTAAATATTTGTCTTTTTCAGGACTAATGAGAAGCTAAAGGAGGTCAATACCAAACTTCTCATAGAGAAACACTACAACAGATCTTTACAACATAGCACTCTTAGCACAAGGCCTGTCTCTGAGTGTCATTGTACTATAAATCATGATTGCTTTGTATTCGACAGAAGTTTTACTCCAAGAAGAAATTTAGTGGCTCCTACCTCAAACCCATGGCCTTCAAATGAAAGCATGCAGAATCCTAGGGTTAGTTATTTTATTTTTTTCCATTCTTTTCAGATTTCTGATATAATTCTTGTTTTTAATTTGATGAAATGCTAAGTCATTTAGTTGACTTATGCATGTTAAGTAAAGGTCAAAATAATCTGTGTTAATGAAGAAAGAAAAAAATTCAAAATTTTTTCTAAAGTCCCTAGAGCTTTTATTTTTAAATAATACTCATGTGTTAACTTCATTTATTAAATGGGACTAAACTGATACATTTTAATGCTCTTGAAAAGCTGTGTGTAAATTATATTTTTAGAAACCTATGAATCTATAAAATCTATGAAATTTATGAATATTATCACTTACAACTAAAGGTATACTTTGAGATGCTTTTTTTCTAAGTGATGTTTGTTTGGCTGTGCTTTACAACACAAAGTTTTCCTGTATCAAGTTTACCACCCCAAATTATAAGTGAAAAATATCCAAACATTTAACCACATATGGATGTTTATAAT
Organism: Ictidomys tridecemlineatus; assembly: GCF_052094955.1. Taxonomy (NCBI): domain Eukaryota; kingdom Metazoa; phylum Chordata; class Mammalia; order Rodentia; family Sciuridae; genus Ictidomys; species Ictidomys tridecemlineatus. The sequence continues at coordinate 91,871,797 of NC_135486.1, forward strand.
TTAAACAGACCTGAGGTGTTTACTTTTTTAAATTTATTTTTTTAAATAAACAACAACAGTGGAATGCATTACAATCCTTCTTACACATATAGAGTATAATTTTTCTTAACTCTGTATATAAAGTATGTTCATGCCAACTTATGCCATTATACATGTACTCTTTTTTGCATTAAATTCTTAATACACATATATACCACAGTTTTTCTTATCTTTGATTGTATAAAAGGTATGTTGGCACCAAATTCAAATCTTCATACATGTATTTTGTATAATGATGCCTATCACATTCCACCATCCTTGCTAATCCCCTTACTCCTACCTTTCCCTCCCATCCCTCTTCCCTATCTAGAATTAATCTAATCCTCCCATGCTCTCCCTCCCTACCCCACTTTGAGTCACCCCCTTTATATCAAAGAAAACATTGGGCATTTTTGGGGGGTATTGGCCAACTTCACTTAGCATTATCTTCTCCAACGCCATCCATTTACCTGTAAATGCCATGATTTTGTTCTTTTTTTAGTGCTGAGTAATATACTTTTTATGAATGAAATAAATCTGTTACACTAAAAAGATTATTTTCTGTTTCTAAGTTGAAGGTTTTTTCATTTTCTTAAACAAGAATATTCCTTAATTGCTATTTTATTTATATAACCTATATATCATTTCTTAGAAAATGTTCATTGCTGCATTACGCAAATACTTGAGTTTTTAAAATTAAGTTCTCTTATGTCTATTTTGCTTCACTTGAATAATTGATTGGCAGTAATATCAACAACCTTTAGCAACTACCATCACACAAAATCAATTATGTTTTTCCTACCCAGAATCTCATGTAATGCTGCACATTCCCCATCTCCTCTGGAGATGTAACTGGAACCTTCTAATCCAACCATGAGATTTCATTCGTAGGAAAAGAAAAAATCCATTTCTGAAGATCAAAAATGGTCCCAAGAATGATAAACTATATCAATTGTAGCATTGGTTTAAAAAAATGAAAATGTAAATATGCTTGACGCAGTTTGAGATATTTGTCTAATGTTTGACCCTTTTTTGACTAGAGGGAAAATTATAAAACCAAAATATTTAACAAAATAAAAATAAATAGTAGTTTTCATTGTTTATCTTTACTACTAAAATATCCATTTCAATCACTGCTCATTGGCTTAAAGCTTTGATTTTGCTTTTATGATCTGATCAGTAGTTTGCTAGTGCACAGAAGGGTAACAGCTTTGTGTTACCTGAGACTTCAAACTTATTTTTTTATTTGGCTTCATTTCCTAACAAAATCACAAAAGAGTAAATCTATGGTTTCTGAAGCAGCATTGCAGATTGTAGTAAAATAGCTTAAAATGGAATAAATTAAATGACTTCTAATATATAAATTATAATATTCTAGCTAGCAGATATATTTTCATCATTTTACTGCCTTAACTTGTGTTTTTCTGGGAAAATGAGCGAATCGGTGTCTTAAATGACTCAGAGTCATGAAATTAGATTACTTATACAAGAAGATAATGAATGCTAAACGCATATGTAAATAGTTAAATCTGATTCAAATATAAAATATTCTCATTAGTTCTTACCAGAAAACTCAGGTAATGTATTACTTTATAAAAGAATGATAAATTAGTGTGTAATTGTAGACATCACACAAAGGAAGATTTTTGTGAAACTATTTCTCCCCTCTTAATTGAGGAAGGGAGGAGGAATATTTATTTTTCAGTATTTCTAGGTAATTTTCAGAATAGCTTCTTTTAAATTTAATCTGGTAGTTTCATGGTATACATGGTTTCCTTGTGGGGCATTAGTTTGCCACATCATACTATACTTTATAAAAGAAATAAAAACAATCTTCTCTCAAGATCCTAAGACATGTCTTTTATAATCACTTCACAATGTCTTGAAAGAGTACTTTTACAGTTGTAATTTACAAAATGCTTAGTGTTGTATAGAGTTTCTAGGAATTTGATTATTTCTGCTGTGCTCTAAAATGATAGTAGAAAAGAGGTGGGGTTTGGAAGATGCTTTAGAAAGCAGTAGGCTTTTAATGATTTTTTAACTATGATTTAAGAAAGTACAGTGATAACTAGCATTAATACCAAATTTGTTTATCCATCTCTTTATTTGTAAGGTTTTAACATTTCATGAAGTTCTATCTTACTAGCATTTTTTCCAAACTTTAAGGAAGATTATTATAATAAATGATTGCTTTAGTCTGAGATCTCAATTGGACTGGTTGTTGAAGCAGTTTTCCCCACGTTCATAACATTAAACATTAGTATATCTCCTACCCTTCCGTGAAATTTAGCCTCCACCTAACAAACTGGCTTTAACCTGTGTTTTTACTTTTTTTCAAGCAAACTTTCTTAAATTTTTGTGTCCATATTAATAAAAGAAATGTTGGGTCATAATCCAGATGCATATTTTAAATTTTTTGCCAGGAGAGGTTTCACATGACATTATGATATTTTTACTTTTTTCATTTTTGTATTTAAGGTTCTGTGCTGAAAAATTAATAGCATAGGACATATATTGATTTTTTAATTTTCTAAAAGTAGCAAATTCAGAGTTCATTTTAAGGAAGAATATATTAAATTTTAAAAACTGACTCAACTTTTATAAAAGGCAGTTTTTCTAAGAATCACAAAGTAACACATTCATTATAAAATACAAGTTGAATAGTTTAACTTACATTAATAACATAAAACATCACCCTTCTGAAACATAAATTATATTTTATCAGAGTAATCTAAACAGCATTGCACACATATTCTCCATTATCTGAACTTGAAATAAGTAGGAATTTTTTTCATGTTACTTTTATTATAATTATTAGCACATATTAATTGTACAAAACAATGGATTTCATTGCAACATTTTCATACATGCGTATATCATGCTTTGATCTTAACTGCCTTTCCTTTCCTGATCCCTTTCTCCTTTCCTAATAGTCCCTAATATGCTTTTTGTCATCTTTTTTTCTCACATATGAAATGCAGTTCTTTCTAAATCTGGCTTATTTTACTTAACACATAATGGTATGTCTCATCCATTTTCCTGAAAATGGCATGATTTTATTTTTCTTTGTCTGAATAATACCCCCGTGTGTGTGTGTGTGTGTGTGTGTGTGTGTGTTCATGTGATTTTTTTTAAAGCAATTCTCAGGTTCTAATCTCTAAAAGTCTCAAAGGCCACATTTTCTAAGTGATATATCATCCTCATAATAGTGTCTCAAATTTAACTTAAACTTAATGTTTGGCTTATTTCAGGTCTGGCAGGAGTTGCAAGAAAATATAACTAGAGAAGTAACAGAAGGTATGTTGCCAAAATTTATGAATTAAATTTAGATTAATTCATTTCTGAAGTAAACTATAGATAACAAGTGTCATCCCTTTGATTAATAGATTCTACATTATGTACTTTTTCTTACACATATCCAATGAACTTTATTCTGTTAGTCACCTTTCTGTCACTGTGATTAAGATACCTGACAAGAAGAACTTAGGTCATTAGTTTGCTTGAGCCCTCAGAAAAAGTTCCAAATTTCTTGGCATGGAATTAAAAAATACATAAATCAATTTGATTCATTTCAAGTTATGCTGCCTTATCTCTTCCCATTTGTTCCTACTCAGCTCTAGCTTTTAGCCAAACTGAACCACTATAATTCTATAAATGTTCTTTCTCAACTTTAGCTGTTTGCATGTACTTCTTTCTTCTTTTTGATATACTTTCTCCTTATCCTTCAATACCAATTTACATACCATCTCTAACAAAAAGCCTATAATATTGGCACAAAACTGGTATCTAAGTGCTTTTTCTGTGTTCCAATAGTGCTCTTTTGTACCTGTAACAGTATCTGTGACTTTGTATGGAACTTGCCTGTTCATATTTTTCACGTTATGCTACACAATTGTCGAGGAGTGACTTGTATCATCTTCATCTTGTCATTCCAGTGCTTGTTAAAGTACCTTAGCATCCAGTTGTTAAATAAGTGAATGAAAAATGGAAAAACCAGAAGCTCTGATACTTACCCATAATGATAATTAATTAATTCAGTGTACAACTATGGGCAAATTATACTTAGTAGTAATTTTGTACTATCACCATGCATATTTATTTTTCATTCATACAAAAATTGATCAAAGTTGTCAACTTTGTTTTACTGACTTGTACTTAATCTTCTAGGAAGTCTGACAGAGAATATAATTCTTTTCTTTTCTCTCCAGCTGCTGCTGAACTTGAATCTAGATCCTTTAGAGTTTCTCCACTAGGATGTACTAATAAATAAAGTCAAGATCTACTTTCAGAAGCATAAGAACATGCAGAGATTTTTAAATAAAAAATATATGATCTGAAAGACAAATTGTTCTTTGTTACGTTGTTTATATAACATCTTAATTGCTTCCCAATAAATATGAAGTATGAAAACTTTATTGAAGGAGAAAATGTTTTTATATCATATATGTGATAAAAATTCATATAATATTTTTAACTCTTTCTTGGGTTTTGCACACTTAAATTTCTCAAATACCAGCAGCTTAAATAGTACCCAACCAGGTTGTCGTTAATAATTTGGTGGACTTAAATCTCACCTTAATGATGTTTTTTTTTGTATCTCCCAGTTTGTATCATTATATAGAAACCTAAAAATTTTGACAGATCATGTTGACATAATGGCACTATAGCCAATGCCAATGTTTTAATATAATCATTGTAGTGCTATCTAAAATGATTTTAACTTTTTTCATAATTTTAAGCACTGACTTATAGTTCTTCCCTCATGGAAACACATATACCTAAAACTTTTGACCTTTGTGTTTTTTCATTTGTTTGTTTAATCATCTTTGATTTACATTTTGAAATGATCTGAAAATTAGGAAAAATGTTCCAAGCTCTAGTGCAAAGAACTTTTCCCCTGAATCAGTCAAGAGTAAATTGCTGATATATTACCGTCATCCCTTTTACCTTAGTATATGTTTCATATAAGTCAGAGCATTCTGCATAACTACAATACAACATTAATCCATTCCACAATTTAATTATCAGATTCTTTTCAACTTTTGCTATTTGTCCATAGTGTCCTTTATACCAAAATGATTCCATTCAGATCCATGGATTAATCACATTTAGTTATAGTATTTCTTAGACAATCTCAGTTTGGAACTTCCTCAGTCTTTCCTTCACATTCATAACCTTGAATCTTTTAAGGTAGAATGTCCCTCTGTTGGATTTTTTCCATGATGATTAAACTCAGATCATTATGTTTTTTGGCAAGAGAAAAATAAGTGATTCTGTGATTTTTGCAGTGCATCTTACCATTTAACCTATAATTTTGATTTTCCCATTATCAGTGATGTTAACATTGATTGCTAAAGGTCATATCTACTGGGGTTTTCCTCTGTAATTTTTTTTCACTTTGTAATATTTAGTGTTTTGTGGGACATGATTTGAAACTGTTCCTCATCAAACTTTCAATTTTTTAATTTACTGTTATCAATATGGATTCATGGTTTATTTTAATCAGTGGGCTATAATTTGATAATATTTTTTAAACTTATTTGTTTCTTTTGAAATGTTCTATTTTGACAATTTTGGACTTTTGGAAAATTTGTAAAAATAGTACAAAGAATTCTAGAATACCATTTGCTAAATGTGAACATTTTACTATATTTGATTAATCCCTTCTTCCTTCTCCTCTTGTCTTTCTAGAAATTATAAATATAGATAACTAAAAAAGTTTTTATTATCTATGAATTATCAGTGATGCCTCTCCATTCCTGAGTACTTGTATTTCCTGAAAACAAGGAATTACTTTCATGGCTATCATAATAATACAATCAGGAAATTTTCTGAAATTCATTCACAAAAAAATGTTGTTGTTTTTTTTTTGTACCTGGGATTGAACTTAGGGCACTTGACCACTGAGCCACATCCCCAGCTCTATTTTGTATTTTATTTAGAAATAGGATCTCACTGAATTGCTGAGTTCCTTGGTTTTGCTGAGGCTAGTTTTGAACTTGAGATCCTCCTGCCTCAGCCTCCCACTCGGTGTAATTACAAGTATGCACCTCCATGCCTGGCTTCATTCAATATTTTTTATATATATAATATTTCTGTTGCAGTAACAGTCTCCTGGGTTGATAAAGTAAGAGCCATGTTGGGAAAGCCCACATGGCCAAGAACTGGAACAGCCTCTAATAAAGTATAGGCAATGTATAATACCTGAAGATAGCCTCCATCCAGGTGTCAGAAAATATCTGAGGACCTCATTCATACAATCACAGGGATGCATGAAGGGATATACTGTCAATTGATTCCATTATTGGCCAATGATGGCTTTGATTATTTAAGAGGTCTTCCAGGTTTGTTCCTGCTAAAACTGCCATTTATCTTTTCTATTTCATAAACATCTCATGTGGAAACATTTTGGGATTCTGTAAATGTCTAATTACTTCAGAAATTTTTACCCACTAGAATTAGAATCTCATTAACAATTCTTGCTTGAGTCAAATTATTACTATTATGGTTGCCAAATGATGTTTTTCTTTCATTTCTTCTACACCAAAAATAAGAACAACACACAAGTGGGGAAGACATGGATTATTTTGTTATTCACATGTCCCAGGTTTGACCATTAGTAGCAATTTCAAGCTGATTCCACATCTTTTTGCTCTGTCTGCATTTTTCTTTGAGTACTTTCTTACCTTCTGGGATGACAAGGTATTCCGAACTTATCTTAGATTTTCTCTTTCTCAGCCCTGGAATCAGCCATTTGACTTAGAAACCCTGATTCCTTTTACCCACATGTGGGTACTAGTTGTAGTAGGTATGCATAGTGCTCCTGGGGTTGTCAATGCTCATCAGCTTCCTTAGGGAACACATCAGGGAAAGTATGTGAATATATATATATGCATCAAAATATATTGAAAACTGTGTTCTTACTGATAATCTCAATCCAATCCCATATCTGGTTTTTCCCATTCCATGTTCATTTATACTTGTTTTGATTTTATGTAGCTGTACAAACATAGGAGCTACACTGTGATAATTCAAAACATGCATACAGTGTGTAACATTCAGTGCTAGTTAACATTTTCATCTCCTCAAACTTTTTATCTCCTAAATTTTTTAGTGTGAATAGTGTTTATTTTTTCTATATTTTATTGGTGCACTATAATTATGTATAATAGTGGGATTCATTATATGCACACAGTATAACTATAATTTGGCCAATATTATTCTGTGTCATTTCTCCTTTTCCTCACCTTCTACCTCCCCCTGGTCCCTTTCCTATACATATCTCGCCTTAATTTTCTTGAGATGCTGCACGTGCACGCACACAAACCACTTTTTTTTCCTTTTTTCTATATAGCTTCCACCTATGAATTAAAACATATTAGCCTTGACATTATGAGTTTCGCTTATTTCACTTAATATAATGTTCTTAAGTTCTGTTCATTTTTCTGCAAGTGACACAATTTCATTCTTCTTCATATCTGGATAAAACCATTCATTCATTTATGGACACCTAGGCTGGTTTCATTGTTTGGCTATTGTGAATTGTACTGCTATAAACATTGGTATGTATCTATCAGAAAGGGAGCCATCAAGAATACAATCAATAATGTACTGATTTAATTCTTCAAGATAAATATCAAGGAGTGCTATAGCTAGGTCATATGTTGATTTGGTCCCTAGTCTTTTGAGAAACTTCCATATAGATTTTCATATTGTTTGTACTAATTTATAATCCATAGTGTAAAAGCATTCCTTTTTATCCACATCCTCTCCAACGTTTATTATTGATTATATTTTTTGATGCCTGCCATTCTAATTGGAGTGAGTTGAAATCTCAGTGTAGTTTTGATTTGTATTTCCCTAATTACTAAAGATGCTGAGCCTTTCTTATGTATCTATATTTCATATATTTTTATATTTATTTATTTGGTCATTTGTATTTCTTCTTCTGAAAAATGTCTGTTTAGTTCATTTGCCCATTTATTAAAGAGGTTTTTTTGGTGTTAAGTTTTTTGAGTGATTTATAAATTCTGGACATTAATCCTGTCAGAAAATGGCTAACAAATACTTCCTCTCATCCTTTAGGTCCTCTTTTCATATTATTGTTTCCTTTGTCAAGCAGAAGCTTTTTAATTTGATGTCATCCTTATTAATTTTTGGCATTATTTTCTGAGCTTAGGGTTGTACTGGGGAAGTCATGGCCTGTGCTTATACATTGGGGTGTTGACCCTAAGTTTTATTTTAGGAATTGCAAAGCTTCTAGTCTAATTCCTAGGTCTTTGATCCATTTTGAGTTGAGTTTTATGCATGGTGAAAGAGAGAAGGATCTAGCCTCCCTATGGATAACCAGTTTTCCCAGTGCCATTTGTTTAAAAGGCTCTTTTCTACAAAATATGTTTTTTGACACCTTTGTCAAGGATCAGGTGACTATATCCATGTAGGCTTGTTTTTGTGTCTTCTATTTTGAACCATTGGTCTGTGTGTCTGTTTTTATGCCAGCACCATGAAGTTTATGTTTCTATAACTCTGTAATATAATTTGAAATCAGGTATTGTAATGCCTCCAGCATTGCTTTTGGGGCTTACAATTACTTTGGCTATCCTGGGTCTTTTATTCTTCCAAATGAATTCTAGAACTATTTTTTTCTAGTTATGAGAAGAATGTCATTAGTACTTTGATGAGGATTGCATTGAATCTATAGATTGCTTATGGTGGTAGGGCCATTGTAACAATATTAAGTTGTGCCTATCCTTGAACATGGTAGGCATTTCCATCTTATTTTGTCTTCTTTAATTTCTTTCTTTCATGTTCCATAGTTTTCATTGTGAAGGTCTTTTACCTCCTTGGTTAGATTTATTCCTAGGTATTTTTAAGGCTTTTGTAAAAGGAATTGTTTTCCTGATTTCTTTCTCAGAAGTTCATTATTGGTGTACAGTAAAGCTATTGACTTTTGTATGTTGATTTTTTAAGGTGTTTGCCAAATTTGTCTATTAGCTCTAAGAGTTTTCTGGTGGAGCTTTAAGGTTCTTCTAAGTACATGATCATATTGTCTGTAAGTAATGATAATCTCATTTCTTCCTTTTTCTATTGTACCCTTTAATTTCATTCTCTTGACTAATTTCTCTGAGTGAAATGTATAGTACTATATTGAATAGGAGTTTTGAGAGTGGACATTCTTTTCTTTTTCTAGATTTTAAAGAAAATTATTTCAGTTTTCTTTATTCATTATGATATTGTCTCTGAGTTTGTCATATGTATCTTTATGATATTGAGATAAATTTCTCCTATCTCTAGGTTCTTCCATGTTCTTATCATAAATGGTTGCTGAATTTTGTTGAAAGCTTTGACTGCATTGATTGACATGACTATGTGATTTTCATCCTTAATTCTATTTATGTGGTGATTTGCATTTATTGGCTTATATATGTTAAAAAATCCTTGCAACCTGGGATAAAACCAACTTTGTCATGATTTACCATCTTTTTAATATTTTATTTAATATTATTTGCTAATATTTTACTAAGGATTTTTTCATCTAAGTTTGTCAGAGATATAGGTCCATATTTTTCTTTCCTTGATGTATTCATATCTGGTTTTGATATGAGGGTGATATTGGTTTCATAAAATGAATTTGGAAGTGTCTCATTTCTTTCTTTCTCAAAATATTTGGAGAAGCATTGGAATTAATTCTTTAAGGGTCTTGTACAACTCAACTGAGAATCAATCTGGTCCTGGGCTTTTATTTTTTTAGAGGGTTTTCTATTACTGCTTCTATCTCATTACTGGTTACTAGTCTGTTAGTTTAGGTTTTAAATACCCTTGATTCAATTTTGGCAGGAGTATTGTGAGTTTAAAAGAAGCCTCAGCAACTTAGCAAGGCCCTAAGCAAATTAGTGAGACCCTGTCTAAAGAAAATTTTTTTTATTTTATTAATTTATTATATACATGACAATAGTGGAATGCATTACAATCATAATTATCCATTCACAACATCATTTTTTGTAACTTTGTATATAAAGTATGTTCCCTCCACATTATGGCATTATACATGAGCTCTATTATTATTATTATTATTATTATTATTATTATTATTATTATTAGCATAGAGAGCCCTTTTTTAAAAATTCTTAATATTTTTTAAAAGGGCTGTCTGTTTCCTTATTTAATTGCTCCATCATATCCTGTACTAACTTCCTTAAGTCATTGTTTTTTTGTGTGTTCTTTTAGAATTCATTGATCATTTTTATAATCATTCTCTATAATCATTGAATTCTTCATCTGATATTATTCCATTTCAATATATTTGGAATCAGTTGCTGGTGAATAAAGAAGTTTAAAAGGCATCATGTTTATACACACACACACACACACACACACACACACACACACATACATACATTTCTTGTATTCCTGTGTTGAGTTTTATGTATTTGCTGGAATAGATTTCTCTTCTACTCTAACATGTGGGCCTTCTTAAGTACAGCCTCCACTTGCCAAAGTTTTCTGGAATATCAGATTATTTGTGAAATTTTTCCATATAATTCTAAACAGATTTGTAATATAAGTTCCCTGCCACTTCTTTGGTGATGGTTAATATATTTTGACATAGAGTATGTTGCATCAGAGCTTGAGAATTTCACTTTTCCTATTGATCTCAAAAGAATGGGATTTTTCTTATAGATCTGGCAATTGTGTTGTACAGAGAAGGATATGTGAGATATGCACTTCATATATTCTAAAGGGATATGGGAGGGATCTAGATTGAGATCCCTCATAGGTGTGATATCTACTAACTTTGTGTTAATTCTCTGTCCTTACTTTAGGAATGGATGTCTGTGAGTGAAATCTGAGGGGCCCCCAGCTGTTCCTACTTGGGACCTTGTAATTAGTTTGAGGCTTTTATCTCTTCCATCTTTTTATTAAATATTACTTAAATTTAGGCATAGTTAATTTGTGTATGCTGCAAAGTGTGCTATTTCTGGGCTAGGTTTAGCTCACAAATTGTCTCTGTTCTGAGTAGATTCCCATCACTTTATAGAAAAGGGGAAAACAAAAAATAGCATCATTAGAAGCAGACAATATATAGCATTAAAATAAGTACCTGATGCATACTATGACATCTATAATCATAATTATCACAAAAATAGGAATGGTGGGATCAGCAATTGTCAACAGTAAAAGCAATAAATAGCTATAAACTAGATCTGGTTTTAGAGAGCAGGCATAAACCTTTCTATCAACAGTACTAATAACTGCAAAAATGTGAATGGTAGGGACAGAATATATGAGTCAAATAGTTCTAAATTATGGTAAAAATAATGTTCATTAAGAGAAAACAAAATGTGATATGAAGATAAAAGAATGTGTATAATGTGAACAGAGAGAAAGCAAAAAAGAGATTGTAAGTGATGGCTAGAAAGGAAGATAAAAATTAAAAACAAAGATAAGAGAGAGAGAGAGAGAATTTGGCTGTTAGAGAAAGGGGAGAATGAAAAACAAAAAAAAATTTGTAAAAAAATAGACAAAACCCTAACTCTCAAAAGATAAGCCAAAGTAGAATAACAATCATTTTAAGATTCTAAAAATGAGAAAATGTGTGTGTGTGTGGGAGCGGGGGGTGATCACAACAAGAACACCAAAGATCACCAAAAAAAGAAAAAAATTCTTACTAAAAAATAAAAGTCTCCACTGAGATGAATGATCAAAACTTTTGATGAGGATGGATGACTGATAGCTATTTATGCCTAACATCCTTTCTGTTTCTTCTTGGGTCATGGGGAGAACACAAAGGCTGAGGGTTGTTAACCCCTCTTTTAGTTGCTCACTGAGCTACCAACTGGAATGGTCTAAATCTGAAAATTGATTTAAATTGTTTTCAATTTTCCTTCTGACCAGCACAAGTTACATTGGAATGGGAGTTTCTTTAATTGGAGATTTGTCCACACAGACAATATCGATGCATTCCCAATGTAGTATTGCTGCAGAGTTCTAAGTGGAACAGCAGTTCAGGCAGCTGGAGTTTAGCTCTAATCGGGGCTTATGAACTTGGTTAGGTTGTATCAGCTCTAGAAAGATTAGATCTACACACTGCTAAATTCTGGCAGACAGTGAGGTCTGCTGGAACTCTGGATCTCAGGAGCCTCCCACAAATTCTACTCATGGAGTAGGGAAGCCAACCATTCATAGGTCTCACACACTCCACTGCCCACTTTTACAGCCTTCACAGCCTTAATTCCTGAGTGTAAACATGTATATCTGTTCAGTTTCCTGACTCTTCAGCTGATCACATAAGCCACCAAACTCAAAGAGAAAGTGAATTGTATTCCTCTCCATATCTCTGACTTGAATTTCCCTGGGTACAGTCTTCTCTGTGCCTCTTTCACTCACATTCTGCTGTGTACATCATAGGCCCACAGTAGGTACTTATTGAGATAGTATGGGTATTTGCTATGATCTCCCAGGCTCCTACATCAGCAAGCTTCATGGTTTCATAATGCTTCCCTGCCTCAGTTCTCTATTTACCAGTTGAGAAACACAAAGCACTTTTTAAACACCTGATAACTGTGCAATCTCTGGGTCAAGAGAGTTCAGGCTACTTTTCTGTTTAACAGGATTTTCCATGCTAAATGTGTCCATTGTGTTCCTCTCTATATTTGTTATCCCTCTATTCTGTGGTGAACCGACACCACTGCTGGGTCTGCTATAGCAGTTATCTTAGATCTAATGTATTCTTTCTTGATCTCTGTTCAACGCACTCAAATTTCTGAGTCTCAACTATCATTTCAGACTTCAACTGTCCAATATTAAATTTCAGTGAATTACCTCTTTAAACCCACCTCATTGAGAAATAGGACTTCTGCTGCTTTAACCCCAAGCACAGAGCAACTGGAAATACAGCCTTCCTCTAACTGGCCATCTTGAATCTCTACACTTCCTTAAATTTCAAAATTTTTAATTAATATGTAATAATTGCACATATTTGTGGAGTACTCTGATGCATTTATACAATATGTACTGATCAAACCAAAGTAATTAGCATTTCCACCTCCTTATCATTATTTTGTATGTGGAAATTTCACACTCCTCTCTTTTTCTTTTGTTTTCATATTGGAGATTGTACCCAGGGGTGCTTTTACACTGAACCACATCTGCAGTCCTTTTATTTATTTATTTTTTTAAGACAGGATCTTGCTAAGTTGCTGAGGTTCTCACTGAGTTGTTGAGCCTGACCTTAAACTTGTGATCCTTATATCTGAGTCTCCTGAGTTGCTGGAATTACAGTTGTTTATCACCACACCTGGTAAGCTCCACTCTTTTAAATGATATCATTTTAGTAACTCCTTTCTTTCTTTTTCTTTCTCTCTCTCTCTCTTTTTTATTTCTTTCCATACTAAAGATAAAACCCAGGGTTTTGTGCATTGGCAGGTATGTGCTTGACCACTGGGCTTCACCCCCAGCCCGTAACTCCTTTTCTCTAATAGTCATCTGGCTCCCTTTATCCTTAGTATATTCACTTATTTGTTCAATCCCTTGTATGTAATCAGTTTCTTATCCTTGCCCCTATACAGGTTCCCTGCTTACTCCCAATTAGACTCCAACCTCCAGCACCCTTCATCAGGTTGTCTCCCACATCCTCCTTCCCAAGTTCCCTCTTTACTCCATCCTTTCTAAGCTATCCTGTGCCAGGTCACCCTCTTATTCAGATGACGATTCCCCCTCAGATGCTGAAAAACCTATATTGTATGTCCTTCCCTGTGTGGGTACCTCCTAGCCCTGTTCAGTCTGAGATGCCATATTCTATTTCATCCTCATTTCTGGGATATACTCAGTTGGATTCAACACTGTAGGATGACATCTCATACTTATCCCCTCATCATTTCATCCAGGAACCAACTTCTCACTCTAAGTTATCATGACTTCCTCTTTTTCTCCCCATACTTTGTCATCATGATTTTGAACTGAAATGTTCAAGAAGAGAAAAAAGGAAAGAGCTCCATATAGCTTTGATAATGAACATATGAAACTCTACCAAACAGGGATTTTGATTGGAATTACATCCAATATATAAATGATATTGGGAGAAAATCGTTTATAATATTGAGTTTTCCCAAACTATAAATATTTAATAGCTTATCTCATTAGCTCTCAAAATTTAAAAATTCTCTTATAGATGTTGCATACTTTTAAAAATTATTTCCAGTTTTTTTATCCTATTTTAAAATGTATCTTTTTTAAAACCTTGTTTCCTCTTTGGCATTATAAAAACTAAATTGAAACTTTGTGTTTTGATGGGAGAGTTTGGATCTGGAATATCCCCCCAAAGGTCTATGCATTAAAGGTTTGTTCCTCAGATCTGTACGGTTAAAAGGTGGTGAAGACCTTTAAGAGATGGGGCCTGGTGGGAAGATTTAGGTCAATGGGCATGTACTGTATAAGAAGATTGTGGTGTATTCCCCCCAACACACACTCCCTGCCTCTCTCTCTTTTCCTGGCCACCAAATATACCAAATAGTAAGCAGATTTTTCCACCAGGAATTTCCAATCATGATATTCTTCCTCACCTCAGACCCAAAAGAAACCAGGTCACAACAAAAAATGGACTGAAATCTCCAAAACTGTGAGCCAAAACAAACCTTTCATATTTTTAAATTTCATTATCTTATATATTTTATTACAATAACAGAAATATATCTAACACAATGAACCTGAGTTTGGGTATATTGCTAAATTTGTATTAATTATATTTTTCTTATTTTAATATTTAATGTGAAATTTGAGTTTTTGAAACACACACACATCACCTATAAATAATGAATTGTTTTCTCTCCAATTCCTGAAGTTTTTATTTCTTTTTCTTTCCCATTGCAACAATGATGTTGAATAAAAGTAGGTATATTAGGAACCCATTATTTGTTGAAACTGCAAAAGAAAATAATTTTGTCCAATAAATAAGTAGATTGCCCATATACAGGTTCCCTGCTCACTCCCAGTTAGACTCCAACTTCCAACACCCTTCAACAGGTTGTCTCCTTTCCTATTTTAATATATGAGTATTCTACTAGTGAAGCTCTACATCATGTATAAATAACTATAAGACTGGGATCCTAATTAGAATAAGATAATTTTCATGCTTGTATAAATATATCAAAATAGATTTATCTTTTATGTATAACACAAAAATAAATAAAAATTTAAAATTTGACTCAATAAGATTTATCATATCTATTAGAATGGTGTAGGAACTCGGATTTACTTTTCATATTTCCAAGCTATTAGAATTTAAAGTATTCTTTTTTTTTCCTCTAAAGTTTGCAGTGGAAGCATCCCTCAGGCATCAGGAAGAACTGAGGAGTTCTTCCCATTCAGTATTTTTACAGCTTTTTAGTTCCAATTTCTTTATTGTACTGCTGCTCTGGCATTCAAGGGCAGGACTAAGTGTGGGCTCCATCTAATGATTTGGCTTCTACTTATTCCCATGAGCTGGTTTTTTTGCTCCTTAGTCACAATGCCTGCTGACATTCCCTATGTAATAGCTGAGTCTGTGAAACTGACTCAGGGAAGATTCACAAATCCCCACCAATCCCCACAACCCTGTCAGCTAGAGAAACACCTTCAGCTAGTTCCTGAAATAAAACTGCTTTGGTGAAGTGTGCCTCTAGTGGCTAACTAGGAGAAATCCATCTGCCATTACTCCCAAGAGATTGTGTTCCCTCGGGTTTAGGAAGTTACAGGCTCTGGAAAACATATCTGTCTGCCAAGTCCTTTATTCTATATATACTGTATACCTCAAATTCTTTTATTCTTTACAATAGTTCCATAAAAACTAATAACCCTCTAACAGAGTGTCTTTTCTGCCTATGTTAGTCATCTTTCCATTACTGTAACTAAATACCTCAGATAACTAACTTAAATGGAAGAAAGACTTATTTTGGCTCATGGTATCAGGGGTTTCACTCTGGTAACTTGACCCTGTTGCTTTGGGCCTGTGGCGTCATGTTACATTATTGAAAGAGTACATGGCAGAGGAGGACTGTTCACTGAATGGCAGCTGAGAAACAAAGAGAGATAGAGAAAAAGGGACTGGAGTCCCAATTTCCCCTTCAAGAGTATGCCCCCAATGACCTAACTTTCTTCTACTCTACCCTTTCTCCAAAAGATTCCACCACTTCCCATAGCACTACCAATTGAATACCAAGACTTTTGGTGGGGACATTTCAGATCTGAGCTGTAATACTCATTTTGCCAAGAAAGATCTGATTTAATTTTTCATCCATTTTCATTACACATAATATGTTTCTCTGTAGTCTGTGAGCATATAATTTATGCTTCTATTAATGACTAATTATAAGAACAAAGTTTCAATGTTTAAGTATAGAATCATGTAATTGGCAAACAGAGATAGTTTGAGCTGTTCTTATTCATATCCCTTTAATTTCTTTCTGTTGCGTAATTGCTATGGTTAAAGTTTCAAAGACTGTTGAATAGAAGTGATGAAAAAGGGCGCCCCTGTCTTGTTCCAGTTTTTAGAGGGAATGCTTTTAGTTTTTCTCAATTTGGAAAGATGTTGGCCTTGGTTTTTTCATATGTAATTTTTACAGTGTTGAAGTATGTTTCTGTTATCCCTAGTTTTTCACTTAAACATGAAATAAGTGCTGTATTTTCTTAAATTCCTTTTCTGTATTTATTGAGATAATCATGTTTAAGCCTATTGATGTGGGGAATTACATTTATTTACTACCATATGTTTAATCAACCTTGCATCCCAGGGGTGAAACTAACTTGATCATGGTGCACAATACTTTTTAATGAATTTTTTTATGTGATTTGCCAGTATTTTATTAAGAACTTTTGCATTATATTCATCAAGGATAGTGGTATAAAGTTTTCTTTCCTTGAGGTATCTTTGTCATGTTTTAGTATCAGCAGTAGGCAGCAACCTTCTGTGTCTCTTCTAATGAACTTTGGCTTTATCTGATATGAGAATAGAAACTCCTGTTTTTTTTCTGTTTTGTTTTGTTTTGTTCTTATGAGATCCATGTGAGTAACATGTTTTTTTCCATTCTTTCACCTTTAGTCTATGGATATCTTTGATATAAAATGAGTCTCTTGAAGACACCATATTATTGGGTCTTGCTTTTTCTTATTTATTTATTTATTTATTTAGGTACCAGGAATTGAACTCAGGGGCACTCAAGCCATTCCCCAGCCCTATTTTGTATTTTATTTAGAGACAGGGTTTCACTGAGTTGCTTAGTGCCTCACTATTGTGGAGGCTGGCTTTGAACTCACAGTCCTGCTGCCTCAGCCTCCCAAATCACTGGGATTACAGGCATGTGCCACTGAACCTGGCTGAGTCTTGTTTTTGAATCCAATCTGCCAGCCTTGATTGATGAGATTAAGCCATTTACATTCAATGTTATTACTTAGAGATAATTTTTATTCCCTGACATTTTTATTTTATTTCCAGTTTTTAATTTGTATTAATTTCTCCTGTGATTGACTATTCTTCTAGTGTAGTTTATCCCTCTTCTAGTTTTCATTTTTATTTTTTATTTCTTCTTCATGAAATATTTTGTTGAATATGCTTTGTAGGGAAAGCCCTCTAGCTGTGAATTCTTTTAACCTTTTTTATCAGGAAAGATTTCATCTTTAATTCTGAAGCTTAATTTTTCCGGGTATAGTATTCTTGGTTGGCATCCATTTTCTTTCAGAGCTTGGTATATATTATTCCAAGGTCTTCTAGCTTTTAGGGTCTGGGTTGAGAAATCAGCTGAGATCCAGACTGATTTCTCTCTAACTGTGATCTGTTATTTTTCTCTAGCAGCTTTTAAAATTATATCCTTATTCTGTATGTTAGGCATTTTCATAGTAATGTGCCTTGATTTAGATCTGTTTTAATTTTGTGTATTTGGCATCCTATATGCATCCTATATTTGATTTTCCATTTCATTGTTAAGTTTGAGGAGATTTTTTAATATTATTTTATTGAGAAGATTTTGCATTTCTTGAGTTTGTATCTCTGTGCATTCATCTATACCAATAAATCTTAAATTTGGTCTTTGCATATTATCTTATATTTCTTGAAAATTCTGATCCTGATCTCTGAACATCTTTTTTTCCATGGTCAACTTTATTTTCAAGATCATTCATTTTGTATTTGTTTCCTGAAACTCTCTCTTCCAAGTATCTATTGGTAATTCTCTCCATTGAATTTTTATTTTGATTCATTGATTTCTTCATTTTGAGGATTTATTTTTATCTTTTTTAGAATCTCTCTTTATTGAAGTGATCTTTCATTTCCTGTATTTTTCTCTCTGATTTCATTCCTTACATCATCTTGTATACCTCACAGATCAGTTGAACTATGAACTTTCTAAATTCTGGTTTGTTTGGGAAGCTTGTTCCCTTGCTTTGACATATGGTTTATGTGTCTCTCCATCTACCAGTATGAAACTGAGGCAGTAGAGTTTGACCCTTTGAACTTATAATGTCCCTAAAGTACCTCGTAGTTGTTGGGAAGACAAATATTAACATCAACCAATGCAACAACATAGAGTATTAAATTAAATACTTAGTTTCTATCAAGACATCTACAATGTTAATTGGCACAATAAACAGAAATGATATGATAAGCAATCCCCAAGAGTAAGTTTGCAAAAGGATTTGCAATTTCAAAAGGTGAACAGAGAGAATGAAGAAAAGATGTGTGATGTGATGATTATGAGGGAGGAGTAGAGAAAATAGAAATAAAAATTAAAGAAAAAGTAGAAGAGAACAATAGAATTTGTTATCAAAAGGAAAGAGAGAAAGAGAATCAAGAGAAATAGACAAGTGAAAAACACTCCAAAACCATACCAAAATATACTAATCAAAATGCTTCACCCTCTCTGATTTCTTCATACCAAGACATGTCATGGTGCCACATGAAATGAGGTTTCTCTTAGTCCCCCTCCCTACTTTGCCCATGATGGATCATCTCTGGCAGTCACTGGTGGTGGCAGTGGGTTTTCTTCTTTTATTTCATTGTATCCAAGTTTCTGAGTCCCTAAGCTGTCCTGAGAGTCCAGTATTAACCCCCAGTGTAATCCCTCTTTTACCCACCTCACCAAGAAGCTGTTTATCCTCTCTTTCTTGGTCTCACACCATGGTGCAGCTTGGAAAGCAACCCTCTTTACTTCATCATCTTCATCCTTTTCATTGAGTCAAATTTGACTTCATATGAGAAGTTTGTCTCAATTGGTTTGTTTTTATTGTAATATAACTCATACAACATAAAGCACACTGTTTAAAAGTGTATAAAAATCAGTAATTTTGTTTTATTAACTATTTGTACAACTATCACTACTATCTAATTCTAGAATATTTCCACCATTTCAAAAAGAAAACCTGTACCTATTAGCAGTCAGCCCAAATTCTCCCCTTCTCCTATCTGCTGGCAAATACTAATCTACTTCTTGTCTCTATGGATTTGCCTATACTGGACCTTTTATGTATCGAATAGATTTAAACAATATGTAGACTTTTGTAACTGGCTTCTCTCACTTAACATAATGTTTCAATATGAATGTTTTCATTCATCTTGTAGCACATAGCAATACTCATTCCTTATTATAATTGAATAATATTGTAGATACACTACACTTTGTTTACTCAGTTGTCAGTTGGTGAGCATCAGATTACTTCCACATTTTAGCTATTGTGTATATTCTGCTGTGATTAGTAATGTATAATCCTAGTTGACTTGGGGGGTGGTCATAATTATAGACCTCAAACATCATGAGTTGACCAGCAATCTTGTAAAGTAGAAACCTGTATCTTTTTAGTTGCTTCTGAGTTCCTGTTATGACCTTTGATGACAATAAGTACTGATTATAGAACATAAATATATTTGGGATAAATGTACCACGAATTTGAGATTGTTTGTTTTCTGAAATATGCAAGTATGGAAAACAGTGATGTTTAATTTTTGTGTCCTCTATTAAAGCTTTGGATCCTTAAAAAAAAATGAGTCTCCTGAGTGACTTAGCAGAGAGGAAATATAATTTATGAGGACCTTAAGGAATTGTACCCTTTCCAGGGAAAGACAAATAGGGCTGCAGCTTCTGAAAGAATGAAGACATGGAGAATTTATCTAACCAATATTGAGGAGAATGAGAAGTTGAGGAGGATGGATTTGTATTTTAACTTAGGACTTGGGACTTAAATTTTTATTATTCATAATGCACAAGGACAGCAATATTTTTCAGATTTTAGCCCTAATAAACTTTAACTGAAATATTTTGGTTTTCAGTTTCTGTAAGATTTTAATCTTTAAATTTATATCCTGGACAATTATTAACAGGAAGGTTTTACATTTAATTTTGGATTGTCAATATATGTTGATATGGTTGTTGAAACTTTTTAATATTGTTATTTACATCATTGTAGAAATTTTAAGAAGTCTTTTTTGGGCAATATCACTGGACACAACTTGAGATAGGAAATAGAATAAAAGTGAAATTTCAGCTATAATTCAGAACAGCTATCAAGATCCTTCAATATATGTACCATTGCATTCCAATTTGGAGTATAGTGCAAAATATAATCTTTCCACACAAAGAAAGGTCCACAAAGTTCTAGAAAGATCTATAAAAAAATATGGAAAGGCAGAGTTTTTAATATAACAAATATTTTGGGGCTGAGAATATAGCTCAGTTGGTAGAGTGCTTGCTTCACGTGCACAAGGTCCTGGGTTAAATCCCCAGCTCCACAAAAACAAATATTTTTCACTATGATAAACAAAGGGGACGCAATCTGAAAAATGGATTTTTTATTACTTTCATTGCTGTGTGAACATCATAGAGTGGCCACAAAATTATCAGTAATATCATCTTATGAGACCACGATAGTATATGAGGTGAGTCCTTGACTAAAATTGGTCACGTAGTATAGGATTGTGCTATTGTTCTATGCTAATGATGCCTCATAGAGCAATCTTTTGAAGACAACTAAAGCAATAATTAGAAACCCACAGTTAGAGCAAAAAATTTTTAAATGTAACTCAAGATAATTCTTCTCAAGACAAAGGCAACAGTGCAGGTAATGATTAATATATTATCATTTGCTCTTCCATCTAGAAGTGGAAAACTTTGTTTTTCTTAGATTTGTAAAGAACTTGATCTTAGAAACATTAAAATGTGAAAAAATACCCAGTTTTCTCCTTTAGCTGAATCTTTGCTGTTTCCATTGCTTGCTATGTAAAAATGGTGATTAGACTATGACCCTTTGGTGTTTTCTCCTTGAGCCAAACTGGAGGATAAATTTATAATTCTTCCAGTGCAGGTACCAGGAAGAGGCTGGATCCCAAGTGGGCTCTTTCTTTTCCCGCACTTCCCCTGCTAAGAGAGGTTTTCCAATGTTTCCTCCACCTATTACTACTATGCATACTTCTCTATGACAACTGAGTCACTTTTCCATTTAGGATATTTTCTCTTAATCAGTGCAAAATTTGTGGTATAATTTTGGATCTGTTTATTACTTCAGCATGGAAGACATGCTCCTCATAGGTTTTACTCTTAGATTCACCTAACTCCCTGAAGGGGAAAAGAGATTTAAAGAATCTGCAAGTCATGGTCGTTTTATTTTATAGTATCTAGTTTTAGAAATGTTTCAGCCTCTCCTTTAAAAATGTCTGGAATATTCATTTAGTCACTGAATGGACATCATGCTAGGTACTGATTTGGTAAAATGCCAAACATGTTAAAATAGATCTCCGGATTTTTCGAATTGGAGGAAAAGTTGATGAAAAATTTCATCTCACTTTCAAATCCGAGTAGTGGTGGGGAAATTGCCTACTTTCTTTTCTTTTCTTGAAGAGGATTAATATTGTGTAATCAGAGATTAATGCTGACCTGGCATATGGTGAGTGTCCAACAAATGTTGGCTTTTATTGTTATTTTTCTTGTTCTGCTCAGTCATATGTGATCTAATGTACATGATTTCATCCTATGCTTTCATAATAAGACCTTGTTCTCTCTTTCTTCTCAAACCCACATTCTCTTATTCTTCATCTTTCTCTTTCTCTCTTGCCTGTGGTAAAACTACATGGTCATCCTCCAAGTCCTGTTTCATTTTTATTCCCATCTTTCCTATCAATTTCACCAGGAAAGTAGCACAAATTTGTAGATTCGTTTTTATTCTAATAAATAATTTATTATTAAATATTGAAATGTTATTAACTTTGAATATAAATTTTTAAAAGTACTCTATCAACTTGTACTAAAAGGTCTTATCTGCTAGTATAAATGCACACCACCCAAACATTATTGCTTTATGGAGAAATCCTTTGATCTTATCAAGTATATCTGCCTGTGGAGTTACCAGACTGCATCCAAGACATAAAGGAAGGCCTGCTTCAGCTTTTCAATGGCACCAGTGCACATTCACACCAGTGCACATAAGGATGCCTATGAGTCCACTGTTGGCATTTTCCTTCAATCTAGTTTGTATTTACACTTTATGTAGGAGAAGCTCTATAAAATGGAAAGAATTTTGGATGACCCATAGGCTCTTGCTCATCTTGCCTTATTTCTTTGATTAGTCCAGCAATTTCTGGGAAGAATATATTTGACACCTCTCCTCTCAGTGCTTTCTGGAAGCCAGCCTACATGCTGATTCTAATGTTTTGGGCCATATCATTAATTATCTCGTTAATACCTAAAAAATGTTTTGAGTTTTCCCCCAGGAGTGCAGTTCAGTATTAAAATCTGCCTCTAATTCAAATGCCAAAGTAGAATCAAAGAAACCATTTTTTCAGAGAACTGGAACTTCCTGTTTGAAACAACTCTAAGTGTGATTGTTAAGGAAAGGTATCTGACAGTACTCTTAAGGAGGAATAAAGAGCCTTTCTTTGAGTGTTTTAGAACACTAAAGGAAATGATTGTTTATAGTGGGCCCTATTTGGGCATGATTCTTAACATATGAGTTAAATTTTTATTTTTACTTCTTCATAACCACAAGATGGCACCATCTCCCCATTTTAAAACATTTTTAAAGTTTGGCTCTGCCCCCCCGCCCCAGGATTACAAACTGTTGGGTAAGGTTTTGCTATGACCTTCCTCAAACATGTTCTCCTGGTCTATAGAAGTACAGTCACTGCATTAAATAAGAATCCATTGGAAGGATAAGATTTGTAATTGACATTGCTTGTATCATGACTTCAATGTGGAGAAAGTGACCCTAATAAATAAGGTATCATGCTTAGGAATTTTGCTCAAAAACAAGTTTCATAGTAAGTTTAAGACTCAAAGGCAACACGGGCAATTTCATGAGCTTCTCTTATACAAACTCAACAGATTTATTTTATTTTATTGTGAAAAGAAAAGAGGTATATGTCACAACTATTCATGAGTCGGCTAGTAAAAAGCTATAAATATTTTGAATATCTGTTTGCATGCTTCAGAATCAGCTTATTTGTCTTACCTTTTCTACAGGATTTCCGATGCATCTGTGAGTTTTGATGGCTAAGACCAATAACCAGATTGCATCTACTTACCTGCTGATTATTCTGTAAATGAAATTTGAGTTTCTCAAAATGCCTATAATATAGAATTTAGCTAAGTACTCTATAAACACCTTTTCTGTGATGTTGGTTTTAAAGTGATTTAGCATTGTGAAATCCTACTGTGTCCCTTTTATAGCTCCAAAACTGATTCCTAGTGAGTTTGGGACAGGGCCTAGAAATAATAAAATGGTATCGGATTAAGCATGTCCATTATAATGAGTTGTTTGAGGTTTGTTTTTTTTTTTTCTGTATTAGCTTACAAATGTTATAACATATGCCCAAAAGACTAGAAGCAAAGATGGAATTTATTTTTTCATTCAAATGAAAAAGTCCACAGGTGACCTGGCTGGACACACACAATATCATTAGGGCTGCATTATTATTATTATTATTATTATTATTATTATTATTATATTTATTACTATTACATGCTTATATATTATTATTATTATTTACTCTCTTCATTTCTCCTCTCTGCCTCCCACTCATTTGGCTTTATATGCAAAACTCTCACTATAATTCCTGGAACTTCAAGGCTGTCTGCTTTGATGACAACTAACTGTAAAAGTTCTAGTCACTGATGAGTCTCATTCAAGCCCAGTGGGAAAAAGAGAGCCCTTCTACTCACAAGACTAGAAATCTTTCATGTGCCCCCCCATGAACCAAGATCTATGGCCAGGAAAATGCAACATGGTTTTTAGCTTGGGCTTGAGACATGTGGTCCACTCTTGGATCATCCATAGAGCCACCAAGAGCATATGGACTAGAATGAAGAAGGAGTGGTTTCCAAGTTAAAATGGGAGACTGAAATAAGAATGGATGTGGCAAAAGAATATTGCTCCAGAAAACTTTAACATGGTCCTTAGAGCCACCAAGAGCATATGGACTAGAATGAAGAAGGAGTGGTTTCCAAGTTAAAATGGGAGACTGAAATAAGAATGGATGTGGCAAAAGAATATTGCTCCAGAAAACTTTAACATGGTCCTGAGCCTAAGTATAAAAAGTACCAGATTCAGAGGCACATCTCTGTCATTTTGAAAAGAATGCTAACAGATATGTGACTGGGCTATCTACTTGTGTTTTCACTTAGGGAAAACACCAGTAAAATTATAAAGGCAGGATTTCCTTTGGTGGCCCTCCCATATCTTTTCCTTATCTGTTCTCACTGTTGACACACCGATTCTACAGTTCTACAATATCCCTGCATGTTCCAGGATTTTGTTGCACTCTGTCATCAAAAATGTAGTATATGAACACAATGGGGTATTATTCAGCCATAAAGAAGAATGAAATTATGGAATTTGCTGATAAATGAATGGATCTGAAGACTATCATGCTAGGTTAAGTAAGCCAGTCCCCAAAAACCAAAGGTCAACTGTTTTCTCTGATATGTGGAAGCTAACCCACAATAAGGGGTAGGGAAAGGAGAAGAATAGAAATGCAGTAAATTAGACAGTAGGGAATGGAGGGGGTGGGGAGTAGAAAAATAAAAGACAGTAGAATGAATCTGACATAATTTTCCCATGTATATATATGAAAACAATACAGTGAATCCCACCATCATGTACATCCATAAGAATGGGATTCTAACTAGAATAAGATGCTTGTATAATTAAATGAAAATGAATTCTACTGTCATATGTAACTAAAAAGAACCAATAAATTTTAAAAGTTTTTTGAAACTCACTATTTGGGTGGTAGCTCAGTGAAAGAGTGCTTGCCTTGCATATGTGAGGCACTGGGTTCAACCCTTAGCACCACATAAAAATAAATAGACAAAATAAAGATATAAAAAAAAAAACCCTCACTTTTCCTGAACACCATTCTGTGTTTTCATTTAAGTACTTGATATTACCTACTGAATTTCCAATGCCAATAATATTAAATTCAAATAACCAATAATATTAAATCTAGATATTCAACAAATTAATAAAAATTTAAGACCACTATGTGCTAGACAGTCAGATAGTGAATATACCAGCTCATGCTATTGTGATAAAACAGAAAAACAAATAGATAGGAAAGACTCATAAATCACTATTAAGTATATGAATAAGTCAGAGAATATTAGGTTAGAGAATATTGAGGGAGTTCCTAATTAGGATGGGGATAGGATTGAAGATGAAATTTTGTGGTTAAAAAAGATCTTTCTGAGTGTAACCTTTAAGCTGCTAAAGGACAGGAAGGAGTCAGCCGTGCAAATGACTAGGAAGGGGATATTCAGGCAGAGAGAATAGCGGTCATATCTATCCATCATTTTACTCCTAACATACTGGGATGACCAGGAAACAGGGTATGGGATAACCATCAACATAAGCATCTTCATTCTTATAATGTGTAGAAAAAAGTGTCCAAATAAGTGTCTCACACATTTTAAATATTTCATTTTAAAATGTTTTTAGCTTCTCTTATTATTAAGGCTTACTATATTTTCTGAAGTTCTTTCTTAATTGGGAAATAGCTGCATATGATATCTAATATTTGCATGATATTATCTAAATATAATATAAAGAAGTTTTTCTTACTACTTGATCATTTTTCCAATCAGTAAAACTTAAAAAAAAGAAAAAGATTTCCTAAGCATTTGTTTACCTAAATAAAGCAGCATCTACAATATTCTGCTTATATGCATCATGATATACTCCAAATCTCTAACTGTCCCAAATATTTTATTTTAAAACTATAGCAATGTGTCCTTAGAAATATTTTAAATGTCTAATGCTGTTTAATAGCAAGTGTAATTATAAGAATTTGTTTAAATATGCAGTTTTAAATGTTCTCTGATTTTTTGTGGGGATTGAAAAAGTAGAGTTAGGGTTCTGAAGTTGATTTCTTGTAGAAATATGCACATCAGTTAATATTTTGTCCATGAATATGTTTCCTCTGGACTTCCATACTTGGTTTAAAGAGTCAGTCAGTTTCCATATGAATATAAAAGTTAGGCTTGATCTACAGAACATATATAGAACATTTCTATTGATATGTTTTGGTTTTATTTTTAAGTCTAATTATTTTTAAAATAGAAATTCTAACATATTCGTAGAAAATGACTATAAACCTTTTTGCAACTCATTAGTCATACTAATTTTATCAGAGTATCTCTGCAAGTCTTCCACAGAGGTGTGTTATTCATTTATCTGGGACTCCTAACCAAAGATGAAAAAATATGATCAGTGGACAAGTAGAAGGTAAGGACTATATTGTAAAAGTCATTTAACAGAATATTCATTTAAAACATGAGCACTAATATATTCTTAATACTAAAGAAAATTTTTAGCAAATGATTAGTAAGAGGAGTGAGATGGTAATAAGTTGTATATCTTCCCCCAATTTCAGCAACAGCTTAAATTGACAGTATCACTAAAGGAGCAGAATTAGTAGTTCAACTTTAAGATATTCTTAGATGTGAGAAAAGTTAAGAAATAAGGAAGAGGAAAGGAGATGAAAGAATGAAGAATAAGAGAGGCAGTGGGTGAAAGGAGTGAATGAAGGGAAAAGAAGCAGGTGTACATAATAGAGAATGAAAAAATAAAATAATTGTTTAGAAAAAAGGAAGACCAGGACACTTGAAGAGTGAAAAGAATATAAAGTGAGCTTCCAGTACCAAAACTTGTCTGAGAAGTGAAGAAAATTTTTCCCACTCTTTCTGTCTTCCTTACTGTTAGGAAGGCATTAAGGTTTGAAGTACCTGAACATTCAGAGCTTTGTTTTATTTACCATAGACAAATATATGTGGTCAGTAATGCATGTATATAATCATATAGGCCCAAATAAGAGAATTAGAAGAAAATAGTAAGATTATTTATGAAAAGATCAGGAAAGTTGTAACCTTAATTAAAAAAAAACATCCATTAGGATGTTTATGACTTTTTATACAGTTTCAATTAAAGACATGATAGGGTAGAACTTGAGGCTAGACTTTAAAAAGGTAAAGGAATTTGGAAGCAGACACAGTTGAAATCAGAACTTCTCAAACTTTAATGTTGGGGACCATGTTAAATATGTACATTCTTATTCAGCAAGTTTGGGATTCTGCATTTCTAATAAACTCTCAGAGGATTCTGATGCTGCTAATCCCCAGATAACACTCTGAGTGAGTAGCAAAGGTTTAGAAATCTGTACAATAGGTCATAAAACAACCAAAGAAATGAGTAAGTTTTGCTTTTATTTCTGAACATGCTTTTAGCCAAAAGAGAAAAAAGATGAAGAAGAAAAAGAAATTACAATTCTAAGATACTACTGCTAAGTAAAGAAGAGAGAAGTGGTGGGAAAAATCCATTAAAAAATATAAAATTGAAAGAATCAAGACCACAGGTCTACAGATTGCTTTTGAAAAGAAGAATTAATTAGGGAAAAGTGGGAGGAAAGAAAGAAGTTCAGTAGGTAATTTTAGAGTTAATAATGAGAAGGCTTGAGAGAATTCACTTCAGATGGTTTCAGTATATTTGCATTCCAACCAAATATTAGCTTATTGCTGTTCCATAGATAATTGGAAGCAGGAGAGAGTGCTAGAATTGGAATAAAGCTCAGCCTCTCATTTATGTTTTCCATAACTCTTAGACATCAAAGATGAATGTTGCATTAATGTCATTCAAATGAAATTCACTTGGAATAGAGGCACTAGCTGTTTTTTATAAATATAGTTAATTTTTAATAAAATAACTATTTCATAAAATTCTTTTGAAAACTAACATGATATACCAAACTAAACTAGTTTTAGAAAAAGGGATATTCTAGAGCATTCCATGAATACCAAAATTGTTATTTTTAGTAAATATTGTACTTATTTTGAAATATAAAAGATTAGTAATATCTAATAGCTTTGTGATAATTCAGTTTATTTTTTCCTTTTTCATAGTCATATTTTAATATTGAAAGCCTATTATATCTTATTTCTTAGAGATGATTTATATACTATTTATATACCTTCTTGTACAAATGGATCAAGAAATTTCAAGATGGCTAAACTAGAGGATACAAGAAATGTAGACAATACCAATAGCCCACCTGGGTATAGAAAAAAAGAAATGCTTTTATTAACTATTTTTCTACAAGTGTATTTCCAAGCTGAGCAATTCAAAAAAGTTTCTTTCATGAGAAATTAATTATACATTATATTAAATTATCATAAAACATTGTACTTCCTAAATTAAAGGACAAATTAAAGAACATGATATAATAATAGAAATAATTCTGATCAGTTACATTTAAAAAATATACTGTTGCATACTGTTTGACATTTATCCTCTCAGATCATGATTTGCTCTTCTGATTAGACACCACTTTTCTCTTCATCAACCACTTTAATATTTTAGTTATGGTCATTAGAAATATAATCTCACTTGAAATTTTAACTGGTATGATTTATTAAACCCATATCCTTATTTTTTTCTTCAGTATATTTTTAGAATCTCCCAAGAAATATGCTCACTTTAATGTAATAGCTTTTATATTTTTGTATTGAATTATTTGACTACATATTGTATAAAAATTAGTCAATATTGATCTTGTTTCCAAATCCATCCATCCTATCACTGAAATAAAAGATTCTGATACAAATACAGGACTAGAAATTAAGATATATAAACATTAAAATTAGGCAAATTTCACAATACAAATTACACTAAAAAGAACTACACTGAATTTTTGAAATATTAATAGTCTCCTTCTTAATTCTTTTTTCCAAATTTGATGGGAAGATCTGATTTAAATAATGAAAATCATTGTTAGTATCAATGTTAGAGAAAAAGTATTTGTAACATAAGAATAAAATTTTTTTAATGTAATATTTAACTGAAATGTTTCTACTTTTGTTTCAGAACTCTTAAAGATCTCAATTTGGAAATTCTTACATTTATTGAGGATTCATAGAGCTTAACTATAGATTTTTAAGATTTTTCCAAAGTTTAACTGTAAATTAGTACAATTATTCTGGAAAGCAGCATGAAAGGGTTTTTTTCCTCAAAAAACTAGAAATAAAACCACCATGATCCAGCTATCCCATTGCTGGGTATTTATCCAAGAAAACTAAATCAGCATACTATAGTGATACAGCCACATTAATATTTATAACAGCACAACTCACTTTAGCTAAGATATGGAATCATCCCAGGTGCCAGACAATAGATGAATGGATTAAGAAAATGTGGTGTCTGTACACAATAGAGTTTTTACTCAACCATAAAGAAAAATGAAATTATGGCATTTGCTGGTAAATGGATGAAACTGGAGAACATCATCCTAAGTGAAATAATCCAGATTCAAGAACATCAAACTTTTCTTGATTTTTTTTTCATATGTGGAAGCTAGAGTAAAGTAAGGGAGAAAAAAGAAGGGAGGTTGGATCTCATAAAGACATAGGGAAGATCAGTGGAGTACAAGAAGGAGACTGATAGGGAGGGAGAAGGGACCAGAAAGGAAAGGAAATGCAGAACTACTTTGACAAAATTGCGTTATGTGCATGTATAAATATACTAGAATGAATTCCAACCCTTATGTATATCTATCTATAAAGTGCAAATTCAAAATAAATAAATAAGTGAAAGAAAGACCTGTACAGTAGAGAAAGAGGAAGAGAGGGAAAGAAATAGGGAAGAAAGGGGGGGTCACTGAGGACTGAAATGGCATAAATTAAACATGCATGTATATGATTTTGTAAAAAATAAATTCATCTATAAGGAATAACTATAATGCACCAGTAAAAGCAAAACAATATTTTTCCAAAGTTTAGACATGCTTATTGGAGAGAAGACACAGTGGTACATGCCTGTAGTCCCAGCTATTTGGGAGACTGAGGCAAGAGATTCACTAGAGCCTAGAAATTTGAGGCTAGTCTGGGCACTGAGGAAGATCCCATCTATTAGAAATGAAAATTTTTATTTGAATTCTGATGTCTATGTAGAGTAAAGCTTTACTTGATAAGATGTCAATTGTTTTAACTTGAATTATTTCATTTGATTATTGTTACACTGATTATCTAAAGTCAATCAGATGTTCTGATTAGCAGACTGTGTGTGTGTGTGTGTGTGTGCGCAATGTCTAGTAATAATCTTTGATTATTAAAGCAGAGTAATTAATTATTCCTTAATAACTATTTGGTAGACTTCGTTTTACCAAACTAGTTATTTAGAGTCACAGGTATAAATTTTAAGAAACGGGGAGAGAAAATCCTCAGAGAGAAGAGGAACATACTACCCTTGTTTTATTGGTGTTCTCAGGGAAGTTTTCAGAGAGTCCTGCCCAGGTCCACTCTTGACTTTGATTGACAATATAACTGCATCAGACTTTCAAGTCCCCTTACCTTGTGGTCTTACCCCATAGAGGGGAGATTTTACTATCATAATGACATGCTAAAGATTCCAGGCAATTCTGGATCACCTTGGCCTATACTGACTGATTCCAATTGGAAGTTGTTTTTACAGATTTATGGTTGTAAAGGCCTTTCTTCTAATTATTCTGTCTTCCTGAGTCCTGGAATCCCATCTGTATAAAGGTCACAAAAGTTCCCCCTTCAGGGTAGACTGTGCTCTTCTTATTGACAGATAGGAGTCCTTGGCCACCTTTCTCCAGCACATAACATGTTATTTGCTGACTAATGTAGCATATCCTATTGACAAAAGCCAGGTGGGGCCAGAATGGCCTCAGGCAAATTGAAAAGAAAGCATAGTGGGCCAGTTAGCAGAACCATCCTCCTAACTTCATGTTCCCAACACTTGAGTCTGTCTGTCACCTATCAACAACAAAAAAGACAACAAAGAAGAGAAAAGCAGGTGATAAAGAAGCACAGAGGAGTCAACCCTTGAGTACCTCTACAAAGTTTCATAATAGCATAGTTGTGATTTTTCAAAAATCACTTTCTAGCAAAATTTGCTTTATATTTTACTCTGGGTATGCAACCAACAACCAAACCGAATACCTTTTAACAAGGGATTTGTATTCTTCCTCTAACCAAAGCAACAAATAAATAATATTAAAAAAAACAGGAGAAAGAGTAACATTTTTTAGGCTGTAAGGGTCCGGCGAAGCATTGGAGGAAGAGACCACAAGAGACTGGCTTCATGCAATAAGCAGGAGGGAGTTTATTGAGGAATTCCAATTCAGCGCGCTGAGGCTCAAGACTCACTCAGGAAGGGAGAGCGGCCCAGAGCAGAGGTCAAGCAGAGCTTAAGTACACTTTTTGGGGAGGGTGGGGGGCTTTGCATACATCAGAACAAATCATCATGAGGCACGGGAAAATTGAACAACAACTCTGAAACATGATTAGTACATTCATTGGCGGGAACAGGCTGGGCAGGGGTGATTGGTCACTTCTAAGCAGGGTACACATTCAAACTGATTGGTTTTAGGGCCTAAATAACTATGTGACAAACTACACAGAGTCCCAGGTTATTAGACAACCAGGGAGTCAGTGGAAATATTTACTGGGCAGTTCCAGTATTGTCCTAACAGCTACAGGGATTACAGGTTCTGGGGATAGCAGAGGAATTTTAACAATACCTAGTCTTTTACTTTTTAACCCAGACCTTGCAGTTTAGAAACTCAGGCTTTATGGCTTGGAATCAGCTTAGAAATTTTACCTTTACAAGGCTAGTATTTAGCATAAACTTGAAAGTGGGTACAAGGATATTTAGAACTTTGGGACTAAATGGGAAATATGGT
Source organism: Ictidomys tridecemlineatus (assembly GCF_052094955.1). Classification (NCBI taxonomy): domain Eukaryota; kingdom Metazoa; phylum Chordata; class Mammalia; order Rodentia; family Sciuridae; genus Ictidomys; species Ictidomys tridecemlineatus. The sequence goes on from NC_135486.1 coordinate 91,904,015, forward strand.
TAGATATTGAAACATTGTATTATCAGACAGAACATGGTTTCTTTGCTTTATTTGTGCTAATCTGAATTCACAAGTATTTTTACAATTACATGTAATGTCACTTTAAAGGGTACCTTCCAAAACCAAATATTAAATTACTTTTTGTAATTTCTATGACTTTGTATAGAATTAACTTTCCCAATATTAATGGTAATCATTGAGAATATAGTATCTCCTCAGCTGTGTCTACATAGAATAGCACTTACTTTTAGTGAATAAAAAAATTCACGAGGAATATTGGTTTTTAAGGAGTGTATTTTGTTTTAAAATGATGTATAAAAATTTAGCCAGGCATGGGGTGCATGTCTCTAGTTTCAACTACTCAGTGAGGCAGCACAGATTAGGTACTCTTGTCCCAGGACCCACTCCACATCAATTAGCAGAGTTGATGTGAGCCTAATAATCTCCCTTTCATCCTGCCCAAATGCTATTAGTTGCTGTTATCAGAGAAGCTATCTTGCCTGAAGTATAAACAGCAAGATCCTGTTTTTCAAAATCATCCCAATCATCCCAAGAAATATATGCAGAGACTCCTCCCACCAAGTTTGTCTGTAGTAAACTAGAAGGGAGTCTTCCCTAATTAAGACCTCATACATATTATTTGCATCTCATGTATCTAATGTAAAACTTGGGAATGAACATTTGGTGCATGCACAGTAAGCATTATGGGCAAGGCACAGGAATCTGTCAATCACCCCTTGCTTAGCATAAATCACTCCTAGTAAAAAGCTCACCAAAAGTGAATAAGAATTCAGAAGTGTGTGTTAGACTAAAATCTCTCTGAGTTGGAGGGCAGATGTCTTTGTCATTCTCCCATTGGGAGGGTGCAGTGTATCTTCCTCCAGTAAACTCTCCTAACTCCTTTCTTTTGTCTTGGTGAATTCTCAGCCCCTTCCCATGGGTAGCCACCACTCAGGTCCCTCCATATACCCTGGTATATATTTTTCCTCCCTTACCTGTAGAATTAACACTCTATTTTATAGATTATCAATTTATCTTCTAGAGTACTCACTATAAACTATAAATCCAAAGTTACTTACAGTACAAGTGAATTTTTTGCTCTTATTTCTTTTTCTGTTTTCTTCCTCCTTTGGTGCTGGGGATTGAACTCATGGCCTTACTCATACTAAGTACATCACTGAGTTTCATCCCCAGTCCCTTCCTATTTCTTGATGAGTTTAGTAAATCCAAGAAGCAGGACATTTAAAACAAAACACACAAACGGGTTCCCTAAACATAAACTCTCCAGTGAAACAGAGAAACTACAAGTGAATGTTAACAACTTAAATAGTCCATGCTGTTTATTTTTGTCTAATTTCATTCCTTTTGTCAAGTAGTAAGTGGAGGTTAGTTTTCCAGGAACTCCAGTTTGTACATTTAGTCATTTAGTCAAAATTCATCTTAGATAAGGCACCAATAATATTACATCCTTAGTATTTGTGGAAATCTCCCCTCTGCTCAGGCCTGTATCCTCTTTATTTTGCACTGTTGCCTCCTACTAATTCATTTTGCTCTATTTATTCACTTCCCCCTCATAATCATCCTACTCACAATCTTCAGAGTGATCTATTAGCAGTTTATCTATCCATAACTACTTTTTAAAACATTAACATCTGAGTTATGCCCATCTCTCCATCTTCAGCCCTTTCCTCTGCCTGCCCTTTTTCTGGCTTTACTGATATGCTGGTGCAGTCCTCCTCACTATTGTCAGACAAGTACACACATCATTTCATATTCCTCTTATTCTCGTTACTGCCTTTCATGCCCTCACCCTTTCTTGCCATCTCCTTAAACTCATGTGAAGTCCCACCTCAACCACTGCCTCTAAAGAAATCATCCCTGACACCTTTTATTTACATTCTTTAAACACCAACACATAGTACTTAGCCAAAAATATTTCAGTTATAAAGGACAGAGTGTTCACAGTTACAGGTTATAAAAAAGTAATAGTTATTTTGAAAACCATTCATAATGAACAATACATTTAGAAGGTTGAATTGTTTAAAAATTACTATTAGGAGGTATAGAATAGGGCACAGTATAAATTTAAACATTTTTTTCCAGATGGACATTGTGTTCAATGAGTAAATTTTTATATGCTTGAACTTTCTTAAAATATGTTCATTTCATACTATATGAAAGTACATTGGTATGGATCATAAATTTAATTTCAAAAGCCCTACAGGCCCATAAATTATTTTCTCATTTTTGGAGTTGATGCAACGATAAAATGTAAATCACAGAAATTTTGTTAAACTAATCATTTAAATTGGAAAAAAAGTAGCTTCAGCCAAATGAAATTATTTTTTAGACTAGCCTTTTATATTCGACAGATCATAATTTAAATTTTAATTTAAAAACATTTTAATTAGTTATAAAACTTAAAGTATCTTTAGAAAATATAGTAACTTCTCACTAAAGATTATCCTGGAATTGAGGCAATTTTTTTTCTGAGTATTGTTTATGCTTCCATTTGTATAGGCTCTTTACATGAAAAAGTTAAGTCATAAACCTAGCCTAGTCCCATTGTATGATTGGGAGCCATCTTGTCACAAAATTATGAAAAGTTAATTTCTGTTTACTATAAATTACTGTGATTTCTAAACTTGCTTAGAATGCCTGCCCATGCCATGAACTCACCCATGCCTGGCTTTCCCTGACCAGATAACAACCCTCTCTGAATCCTCAGCAATGCCTCATAAATTCTGGTGTTGGGATTTAAAATTTACTTCCTAACTTGAAATGTTGAATCAATTACATCATTAACCTGCTATCTGCCTTTGTATTATGCTTATCAAAATCCTGTTATCTGTAAGTTCTCAGGACACCCCTTCACGCTCCTAGAGAGCTGGGGTACTGTTCTCTAGCCAAGGGATTTTGGGAGAGACAGTTCTGGCCAGAATTATAAGCTTGCTTTAATTTGATTTCAAATTGGAGTCGGTGGTCTTTTCTTTGCATCGTGGTTTAAAATTTGGAGGCCCCAGTGAAATCAGACCATAAAATTCTGAAGCTGGACCTTCGCTCTGGGACTCCAGGCTGGAATGCCTCCCCAGGGAATGCACACCTTGAGGTGTTCTGAGGCGCCAGGGTGTGCCTTCAGTTTATCAGATTGCTGGAGTGAATTGCCACACTAAAACAATTAGCAAGCATTTGGTGGAGGAGGCCTCCATATGTAAGTGGCGCTCTTATAACACCTGGTATAGGGTTAGGAGAGATCTCTTCTGGGGACAGAGAGGTGCCTGGAGACGCATGTATACTCCAGTCCAGGACAGTAGTGAAGTGTCGCTCTGTCCTCTGGTACTGGTTCAGTAAGGAATTCCTTTGGAATGTCAGAGAGGGGTCTGACAAGGCACATATGCTTTCCTGTCCGGAGCATTAGCAAGACATTGCACTGCTTCCTCAGTTTTGGCACCTGGTTCTTTTTTTCTTGTGTTTTGTAATGTGTTCTATATGTTTTTTTTCTGCTTTTTCATTGTGTGTCTTCCCTAGTAGAAACTTAAGACAATTGAACACCAAAAGCAGTACTAAGGCAAGTAAGGCTAACACCTCTTTGAGCTGTGTTTTAAGGAACTTTGATAAACTTTACTCCCCTTTGTTAAGCAGGATTAGGGAAACATTGTTTTCTTTTCTTCCCTACTTGGCTGCCTTGACTATTCCTATTGCAGAGGGAAAGGCCTACTGGGGATCTAGGAAATGAATATCTCCCAAATTAACAAGTGAGTCCTAACTTGCTATCAGGGCACCCTGGGAACCCTTATCAAAATGTAACTCTTGAAAAAAAAATTTTTAAAACCCCTTGTCCCTCCAGATCAAAAGAGTCACAGCCTTTGGGACAGGAGGCTCCTGTGTTTCTCCATTTTTAGCAAAACAATAAATCTTCTTTTTCCTTTTTCTCAAAACCTTGTCCTCATTATTAAATTGTCATTAATTGGCTTTGAGGACAGGAACCAAACTTTCAGTTACAAATTTTGACATCCAAGGTGCAACTTCAGAAGTGCTCCGGTTCCACTTTCTTGGGAAAGCCTAGCACTCCAAGCAAGTGTACTTCCATGCTGAGGATGTAAGATGAACTTTTTGAGACCTGACTACTGGAAAATTAGGAAATATGGGAGTGTGTGCCTGTTGTCAGACCGAACCAGAGGAGCTATTTCTGTATATAAAGGGAGGGACTGAAGGACTCCCAGAAGCTGCCGAAAGCCCCTTTTGCTTCAGGGAACTCCTGCTTTCCTTCCCTGCACTGGAAGGATTGCTCCATCTCTGTCTAATTTTTTTTTTTAAAGGAAACTGAATACAGTAAAGTCACCATGGCAAGACCCTTGATTTTACACTTCTGGTTCCCACTTTTGTGGGAGCATCTGGTCCACTCATGGGGATATCTATGGTGCAATTAGTGTAGGAGTCATGGTTACATGGGAATTGGAAACTTGGGGAGATGTTTTCCTTATCTGGTCTATTTTAAAAGTTCCTGTCTGTTGGCCATAGTTTGGAGATCTTCTCTGTCTTTGTGTCTTTGTTTGTATCTGTTTCTGGCCCTTTAAGACATGGGCAATAATGTGTTGATATTATAAATTGCTTCTTGGGAATGATCTTGGCTGAATGGGCCACCTATAGATGTAAATGTGTCTAAAAAATGATGTTCTACTGAAACAATCTGGTATCTAAATGGGTTTTTAAAGCTTTGTACAATCTTGCAGTTAAAAGTTGGTTTGTCAGAGATAAAATAATTAATAAGGAGTCTTAATAGTCAAAAACTGAGTTGAAGACAAAAGGTGCTGCCAGTAATGTATGAGCACACTAGGACTCTCAGGAGCATTTCCCCCCATACTTGTGCTGCTTTCTTTCTTTCTGGAGAATGATAAGAGCACCCAACAGCTACTTAAATGCAGCTAATGCAGCTGCAACTCTTCAAAACTCAGGTGAAAGGTTTCCCAGCCTAGGGAGCTCTCAATCACCATTCAATACAGGGCAGGAATGTTGGGCTCTGCCTGCTGAAGCCATTTTCTACTTTTCTGTAAGGGCCCAGAAAGCAATTGACATGAGTACACAATGTCCCAAGTTCTGCTCTGCCTTAGATGTGTGGAGGTTACCTTAGCCAAACTCTAGCCTCAAAGGCCCCAGGTATGCTTCTTCTTCTTCTCTGTAGGGGCCCAGGTGTCAATTTCCCCTTGAATACAATTGCCAGGTTTTCTGTTCTCACCTCTTACGTTAGACCTCTTAAAAATATCTAAACAGCCTATTACCAAAAGTTTTACTCCCCCTGAGTTACGAACAGGCTTTGGAGCAAGATTTATCCTGTTTGTCACTGAGAGGGGAAGACAAAACCTAGAAATGACTACACAAGAAAATGGACCTGCTCAACAGCAAATGGCTTATCTTTGTAAGGAACTTAACATCGTAGCTTTGTTTTCAAAGGTAATAGAAAGTAAGGTATCATAATTTTAGACATCAAAACCTGTTCAATTACTGACAGGAAAAAAAAATGTTTAAAATGCTTTAGGCATGTTCTGCTCAGAACAGCAGTTTTCTCTAGCTCCTTCCTGACCTAAGCCAGGAGTTACATTGAAATGCAAATGGAAGCATAGTAGGAGACCAGTCTCAGACTCTAGGGGAAAAAAAGTAAAAGTGTCCTTTACCTAAACCTATATTAGACTAAACCAAAAAGTTAATTTTATGATACTTTAATAATTACTGGCTGGTCATTTTTTCTAAGACTCTTGCTTTTTCTTAGATTCTGTATTTTTTGAGCTAATGATTTTGATTCTACAGACTTAGGTTAATGTTTTTCCAATCAGTCCTTTTTTTAAATCTAACTATGGAGTTTTTAAACATTACAATAGAGATTTTTCATCTGCAAAAAGCTACAAGGCCTTTGCTATTGTGTTATGTGTGCACACTTGTGTTATGTGTTGTATGTCTATATGTTCATATGTCCATATATCATGTACATGACACAAAAAAATTGGCAGATATATAAGGAGCGCTCATAAAATTTTTAAAAGGATCCAAATACCTTTAATTCACATGTTTTAAAACAGTTTAATTTAAATTGGGTAAACAGGTGAAAATAAATATGTCTTTAAAATTAAACTTAACTCTCAAGTCTCTCTAGGTGATCAAAGAACTAATAAAATGTTGATGTCTAATATCCCTTGGTTCTAGAAATTTCTTCAACAAGGAAGAAATGACTAATACTGTTCAATATATTTGTCTGATATTCTGGTAAAATACGTAAAGTAGAATTGACATGGGATTACTCATATTTATAAGCAATTTTGTTTGTTAAACATCTGATTAATTTACAAGGTTAAAATGCTAACTGTTAAATATACCATCAAGTACACTTAATTCCTTAAATTCCATTGGGTAACATTATTGATGCTTTTCTAAGTTAGTAAATGAAAAAAAAGGGGGGGTTAAAGTTGCTTTGTAATCACTAAAAAAAAGGTTTTACTAAAAATTTAATGTTCTAACAGACGAAATTCTATATACTTAAACATTGTGTTTTTAATAAATGGTGAACAGATTTAATTCTATATACAAAGGTTTATGGAAGATTTTTATATGCAAAGGCCCAAAAATTTCAACTGCTCCAATTAAGAGTAATGTAAAAAACATAGAGTATTTCTTTTTATTAAAATGAAGTAATTTGTCTAAATTCAAAAATTTACAAGGATTGTTTCATATTATAAAAGTTCTATATCAGTTGGAAATATATATATATATATATATATATATATATATATATATATATTTAAATTTTTTCCTTAAGGTCAAATGTTCATATACTGATATAAATCAAAGTTTAATCTATATGTTAAAAAAAACAAAGATTTCTTAATACATTGATTTTACCATAACATTGTGTTTATTAAGTCTTGTTTTTTTTGAGCAGTAATCTTAAAGGAATTAAGGATTGTACAATTATGGTTAAAAAAACAACTGTTATTTTAAAATATTATGTTATTTCCTTAAGAGCTAAACTTAATTCATATAAAAATATCAATGTAATTATGGTGCTATTACTATTATTGTATATTAAGTATGTTCCACAAGTCTTTAAGGTAGAAGCTTTAAAAGAACATTATATCAAACTGGTGTTCTTCAAACTAAAGTTGTATGGTAATTTTGGGCTTATAAGGATGATAAATTTATTGGATATTTATTAGAGATTTATACCATTTAATGGTCTATAACTGGACCTGTTATCAATAAGATCTAAAGTTTTGTTACTTTTTACACTGGGGTACAATTTAAATGTATTTTTAAGTTAATGAGAGCCTAATCTATGTAAAGATTAATATTGTAGAACACACACATTTTGCAACTTTTTCACAAAATGCTAAAAAACTCTCAGCCTTTCTGTAGTTCATGTTTTAAATGTAATATCATATTGTTAGCTAATATCCATGTGACCTCAAGCAACTATATATGTAAACTTTATGAAATAATTTTTAAGAAACAAAAATCGACTTCAGAACTAGAATACTTAAGATTTAGAAAGATTTATAAAGAGCCCCACCTTATCTTAGATAAGGCTCTTCCTCCCATCTTACTATATGTCAGAAGGACTCCACAACAGGTCAGATTTTAGTTCATTTAAAGTTGTATTCAAAAGATTGATTTTTGTTAAGATTAAGAGGATCTCAAATAGGGGTTATAATATAACTCAAAGTTCAAGGTAGTTATTAGACAAATTAAATATGTTAATTTTATTTTGTATTTTCTTTATAAACTGTCTAAATGTTGCCTGTTAATGTTTTACATAAGAATTGCTTCAAGAACACACAACCTGGGTTAATTTAAGATAACAAGCCACCACTTAATGGACAGATAGGATAGCACAGACCCCAATTAATGTGAGGTTATAAATATTAAAGTTAAAGTTCAGTACTCTTAATTTAAGACTGGTGAGACTGACTTTGCTAGATATTTAAGATCAAGACTTAAAAATTAAAATTAAATTAAAAGGGACCAAGAACAAATATTTGGCTCTTGCCCTCCAAGTCAGTCTAAACCCAGGGAACAGTGAACTTCTCTAAAGAGCTTTTCAACTCTGAGCCACATAACCTCTCCATCAGGGAGATTAATGAGACCACCGAGAACAGAAAGCCAATCAATGCACTCACCACAAAGAAGAGGGCTATTGGAAAAGGGAAACATCCCTGGTGCTTCTAAGGGAAGCCACATGGCCAGCAAGACTTGGACCAAGCCTAGCCCAAATGGCACTAAAAGAACTAAGAAATTGCTCTCAGGTTCCCCCAAGAGTGACTCCCATGGAAACTCAACTGACTCTTAATAATAGATAGGAAAAAAAAAAAAGGCAGTTTGACTTGTATCACCTTAAACACTGAGCAAAAACAGTTAAAACCAAACATAGCCCTCCTGGGCATTTAAAGATAAATAATAATACCTAAATATAACTTAAGATATATTTATTATATAATATAACACCTATGTTAGCCCCCAAAATAAGTAAGACTGTAGGCTACAAAGAGAGATTATTAGGCAGGAATGCCTGATAACTATCAAAAGAAACTATCAAGAGGGACTGCCAGAGTCAGAAGTTTTTAGTTAATTTAAGGCTTACAGATATTCCTAATCTACACAGGTAGCTTTGATGTATGATTATCAAGTATGATTATTTGCTAGTATGATTATCAAGCCCTAAGTAACAGAAACAAAGGGTTCTATACTAGACAGGGAGGTCATACCAGCAAAAATTTATAAGATCAGATAACATTGAGTAGCTTAACTACACCTCCTGGGGATGGACATCTGCAACATTAAAAGTTAAATGTTGTGTTTACATTCCTGATAACTCTAAAGATGTTAAAGATTTACATTTCTATATAAAGGCCTTGTCCACTCTGGCCTTATTATGGGGACAGATTCTCAATCTTCACACCTACTGGTGAGAAAATATTAATTTTGTGTCATCTTCATGATATTCATTGACATGTTCCAGAGGCAGCAATATTTGTTCAGTACTCATGTTTTTTGTTTCTCTTTCATAGAAGCACTCATCGGCACAGGACTTTACAACCTATTCTTCCCCAACCAGACTTCAATCTGACCAGAACTCCAAAGCTGCCCCCTACCCACATCACCCCCTCTCAGCTCTGAAGAAGCCAGAACGATCGTCGCCCCTTTTTCTTACAAGAATGAAGCCAGAAATAGATAGTCAATATAGATAGGTAAATCGAGTCAGGTCAGATAAAGCCAGTTTTGGGTGACTCCAGGAAGTTGGGGACTATTACCTGAGATATTAAAATTCCTTCAGAGCTTTTCCTCTACCTATCAAAGATTTGAAAGGGACCCTTAAGACAAGGGGGGAATGATGAACCCAGACTAATTCCATGTTAAGTTTGGGAGCCATCTCATCACAAAGTCATGAAGAGTTAATTTCTGTTTTACTGTAAATTACTGCAATTTGTAAACTTGCTTGGGATGGCTACCCATGCCTTGACTTCATCCATGCCAGGCTTTCCCTGACCAGAAAACAACCCTCTCTGAAACTTTAGTGGTGCCTCATAAATTCTGATTTTCCCTGACCAGATAACAAACCTCTCTGAAACCTCAATGGCACCTCATAAATTCTGGTGTTGGGATCTAAATTTATTTAAATGTTGAGCCATTTAGATCATTAGCCTACTATCTGTGTCTGTATTATGCTTGTCAAAATCCTGTTATCTATAAGCTCTCAAGACACCCCCCCCCTTTTGAAAATTTTTGTGCTTTAAAACCATGCTCCTAGAGAGCTGGGGTACTGTTCTCTAGCCAAGGGTTTTTCGGGAGAGACAGTCCGTCAGAATTACAAGCTTGCTTTAATTTGATTTAAAATTGGAGTCAGCACTCTTTTCTTTGCATTGTGGTTTAACATTAAGACCAAATTTGAGTCTTATGATCAAGTAGTTGAAATTATGAACATATGTAATGGAGATGGCCACTGAGTTGGATTTGATCTTAAAGATTATCATTTCTACTGACTCAAAATTTGTAATTCCATATTGCCAGTCACTAATACCAAGGTAAAAGATTTAATTCTGTCTTGTGGTCTCCAATTGGCTTCTGTGTCTATTTTGAGGGAAAGTAAAGAGTCACAAAATCAACCTAACTGCTGATTAAGAGAGTCATACTTCTAGAATGAGACCTTCAGTGTTCAGGTATAAACAGCAACTTTATTACTTGTTTCATTTCAATGTACTAGGTATTATTAAAAAATTGTAAGCATTATTAAATTTTTTTACACATTTACTGTATATGTGTGACACTATCATAGTACATAATTTGAACTAAAATTTGAGACTTTGTTTTTATTTCTGATTGATGTTTATTGATTTTGGCATTTAAAGTTTACCTACCCTTGTTACTGATCTTTAGAAAAAACAAATGTACTATAAGGGCTCAGTATTTAAGATATAATGAGATAAAATCTTTTTACCTGAGAAAGCCTCTGTAATATTAAAAAATACCTAATTCATCTTAGGTAATTTTAACACATATGAGTTAAGTTTAGTTCTAACAAACAGGGGCAATGTTAAATTTCTTTGTTCATGTTTTTCTCCTATTTTAGCCTAAAATAAATTATATTTCATTTCTTCATGAGACTTCAGTGATTTAGGAGTACCTAAGCACATGTTGGGAGTTTTAACAGTTAAATTGTAATTATTTTATGATTTTTCTTTGTCCATTTTTAAATTTTCTTTTTAATTTATTTAAAAATAGATTTTTTTACAAAAGAAAGTCCTGAAAGAAAAGAAATGTGACAAACCTAAACAAGCAAATTAATCTTCCACTTGCACATCTGCAAAATTTATCTCCATGACCAGATATGAAAGCTTATGCTAGAGAGGAGGTATCTGTTTATTCAAGGCTAACTTACATGAGGAAATGATGACACAAGACAAGTTGTAATGGGAAAAAAAAATAATGTACAAGTCATCACAAGTGAGTTAAACCAGAAGTTCAGTGAAATTGGGGGAAAAAATCAGAATTACTGTTTGCCCTGAGCAAGAGCCACCACTTAACTCAAAAGGATATACTCTCTAATTTTAAAAAGAAAATCTTGGTTATCTGGAGGAAACATATTCAGAGTGTCTGTCACTGTGGTATTTGAGACAAGAGTATCTTCTAAGTTTTATTTATGTGAAAATAAAGCAGAGTATCAAAATAAAAAACCAAAAACTGAACATTCATAACACAATGAGAATTATTATAATAATACAAAAAAGGAATCTTTAAGTATTTACATTTGAAATGAAGTAAGACCAAGAGTTTGATATGCAAATGAAAAAATATTAACCAAAATACCACTAATTATAAGAAATAAGAGAGATATACCTAAGTCTAGTAAAACAAAAAGCCTTTATTTGTAGCTTAAAAAGAATCAAAATGGATCAAGGACCTAGGAATTAAACTAGAGACTCTGCATCTAATAGAAGAAAAAAGTAGGCCCTAATCTTCATCATGTGGCATTTTAGGCCTCAATTTCCTTAATGAGACTCCTATAGAACAAGAATTAAAACCAAGAATCAATAAATGGAATGGAATCAAACTAAAAAGTTTTTTCTCAGCAAAAGAAACAATCTGTGAGGTGAATAGAGATCCTACATCCTGGGAGCAAACTTTTACCCCTCACACATCAGGTAGAGCATTAATCTCTAGAGTATATAAAGAACTCAAAAAGCTAAGCACCCCCCCCCCCAAAAAAAACAATAAGTGTTGACGAGGATGTGGGGAAAAGGTACACTTAAACATTCCTGGTGGGACTGCAAATTGGTACAGCCAATATGGAAAGCAGTATGCAGATTCCTTGGAAATCTGGGAATGGAACCACTATTTGACCCAGCTATCTCTCTCCTCGGACTATATCCAAAGGACTTAAAATCAGCAGACTACAGGGACAGAGCCACATCAATGTTTATAGCAGCACAATTCACAATAGCTAAACTGTGGAGCCAACTGAGATGCTCTTCAGTAGATGAATGGATAAAAAAAATGTGGCATGAATACACAGTGGAATTTTAATCAGCAATAAAAGAGAATAAAATCATGGCATTTGTAGGTAAATGGATGGAGTTGGAGAAGATCATGCTAGTGAAGTTAGCCTATGCAAAAAAAAAAACAAATGCCAAATGTTTTCTCTGATATAAGGAGGCTGACTCACAGTGGGGTAGGGAGGGGGAGCATGAGAGAAATAGAGGAACTCTAGATAGGACAGAGGGGTGGGAGGAGAAGAGAGGGAGCAGGGGGTTAGCAAGGATGGTGGAATATGATAGACATCATTATCCAAAGTACATGTATGAAGACACGAATTGGAGGTATGATATGAAAAATTGTGCTCTATATGTGTAATAAGAAGTGTAATGCATTCCATTGTCATGTATTTAAAAAAAATAAAATCAATTAAATAAAAAAAGAAATGAAGCACATGACTCAAATAAAATGATAAGAGTATTTCTGCTACTTATAAGAAAATAAATGGGAGATCCAACATGGTGGCGGGCGGAGAGGCAGCGCTTTCAATACCCCCTCAGTGATGGGGTCAGAAAGATGCATAGATATGCTTAGATCCTACCAGCGAAGAATATCCTAGCAAAATTCCACTGAAGAGAGACCGGCCGGGAGCTACTAGAATTTTTGGAAGTGACAGTTTGCCCCAGACGAGTGAATCCCCACCACGAGATGCAGAGGTCCAGATCCGCCAGCTGCTGTCCGCGCGCCGTGCCCACAGCCAATGTGACTGGGTGGCTAGCCTCTGAGACGCAGCTTGGCAGGAAGAGGTCTTTAGCCAAGCCTTCATGAAATAGTGAACTGGGAGCTGAGGCCAACCAAGGACGGACCAGTCCCACCCCTCCCTTCCGACACTCCAGCAAGGAGCCTGGGGCCCGCCATAGCAGAGAGGTGACGTCATCGGAGTTTGGATGACGGAATTCCTTCCCAGCAGAATCCACTTTAGCAGGTGTGTGACTCCCACCCCATCCAGATACAATCAGCCAGGAAACCTCAGGGATCTCTCCAGGGGCGTGTCTGTAGGGAAGCAGAGGGAATTTCCAACCCCAACCCCCAGAGAGATCCCATATCACCAGCGGCAACTCCCAAGGTCTTAGCCGCCAGTTTACCACAGCACTGGGGCTTAAATGGGACACGCGGTGGGGCTGCAAGTGTAACTAGATCTCTGGGGAACCGCTTCTGGTGAACAGAATCTGGCTGGCTGGCTGACAGGAGGAAGGGAGGGAAGGGCCAGAGAAGTGAAACGGCTCTGGACTGACAAGACTGAGAGACTCCCAGGAGCTGCCTTACAGGGATTGCTATCGGCACGTAGAGGGCAGAAGCTCTGCTCGGAGGGCACAGCTCCACCTACTGGAAGAGAAGAAAATGGATCTCTTAGACTTCAATTTTTTTTTCTTCTTCTCTCTCTGTTCCTTTCTCCCCTTTTCCTTCTTTCTTTCTTTCTCGTTTCAAGTTTTATTGTTCTTTTCATTGTCCTCTAATCTATCTATCTCTCTCTCCTTCTTTCTTTTTAAGAGCACTTTCCTTCCCCTACCCCCCAACTTTCATCCCAAGCACTACGTCTTTCATTACGTGTAATTGTCTAAATGCAAATAGGGCTCCTAAATACCTAGCTACTACCAACATCCTGATCCAATCGCCTGTTAGTATCCCCCTTCAGTAGAGCAATCTTCTAAAGTAGCCAAGACATACTAACCCTCGTACCATCATAGCACCTAACCTAAACATAAAGTCCTAAGAACAAACAACAAATCGCTATATGCATACAGAACCTGGAAGACTTTTATGAATTGAATGAATCAGCTTTAAAGTACAATAAAGCCCAAAATTTCTAGGCATAATCTCCCACCACAAAGGAGAGACAACAGAGATATACAAAGTCAAAACAAATTTATAGGAGAAAGCACTTACATAGCAGTCAAACAGAGCTGGAAAGTAATGTGAACAACATGAAAAAAAACAAGGGAAAAAAAGGATTACAAACAATGCAGGACAACTTAAATCTACAGGAGGACCTAGAAGCATCGGAAACATGGACAGGGAAAGAACTCAAGGCATACCTAACTCAGATGGAATGGAATATTAGAGAAGACATGAGACAGCAAGTCCAAGCAATGAAAGTATATTTTGAAAACCAACTAAACAAACAAATTCAAACTGCAAAGAACGAGCTTTACCAGGAGATAGAGATTTCAAAAAAAAAACAAAACAGTAAGCCTAGAAATACAGGAAAACATAAACCAAATTAAAAACTCTAACAAGAATATTACAAATAGACTAGATCAAGTAGAAGTCAGAACATCAGATAATGAAGACAAAGTTTATCAACTTGAAAAGAATATAGTCAACACAGAAAAGATGCTTAAATCTCACGAGTAATCTATTCAAGAGATATGGGATGTCATAGAAAAAACAAACTTGAGAGTCATTGGGATAGAAGAAGGCATAGAGGTTCAAACCAAAGGAATGGACAACCTATTAAATGAAATAATCCTAGAAAACTTCCCAGAGATGAAAGATAGAATGGATTGCCAAATCCTGGAAGCCTACAGGACCCCAAACATCCAAAACCATAATAGACCAACTCCAAGACACATAATAATGAAGATGGCCAACATACAGAACAAGGAGAGAATATTAAAAGCTACAAGAGAAAGGAGGCAGATTATATTCAGGGGTAAACCAATTAGGTTAACGACTGATTTCTTATCACAGACTTTGAAAGTGAGAAGATCCTGGAACAACATATTTCCAACTCTGAAAAATAATGGATTCCAACCAAGAATACTGTATCCAGCAAAATTAAGCTTCAGATTTGACAATGAAATTAAAATATTTCACAATAAACAAAAGCTAAAAGAATTTGCAACCAGAAAACCAGCACTGTAAAGCATTTTGAGCAAAATACTACAAGAAGAAGAATTGAAAATAGCACCCAAAAATAACAGTGGGAGGTATCTCAGTAAAGGGGGAGAAAAATAACCAAAGAGGAAAAATCAGCCAAACTAAAATAAAGAAATAAATAAACATGACTGGAAGTACAAACCATATTTCAATTGTAACCATAAATGTTAATGGCTTAAATTCACCAATCAAGACATAGGCTAGTAACATAGACATAGGCTAGTAACCTGGATTAAAAAAACAAATCCAACAATATGCTGCCTTCAGGAGACTCATATGATAGGAAAAGACATACACAGGCTGAAGGTAAAAGGTTGGGAAAAATCATACCACTCACATGGCCCTTGGAAGCAAGCAGGAGTGGCCATACTCATATCAAATAAAATCAACTTCAAACCTAAGTTAATCAAAAGGGATAAAGAAGGTCACTATATACTGTTAAAAGGAACCATCCACCATCAAGACATAACAATTATCAATTTGTATGCACCAAAGAATGGTGCTGCAACATTCATAAAACAAACTCTCCTCAAGTTCAAGAGTCAAATAGACCACAACACAATAATTATGGGTGACTTCAACACACCACTCTCTCCATTAGACAGATCCTCTAGACAAAAGCTGAATAAAGAAACTATAGAACTCAATAACGCAGTCAATAACCTAGACTTACCCAACATATATAGAATATATCAACCATCATCAAGTGGATACACGTTCTTCTCAGCAGCACATGGATCCTACTCAAAGATAGACCATATATTATGCCATAGGGCGACTCTCAGTAAATATAAAGGTGTGGAGATAATACCATGCACCATATCTGACCATAATGGAATGAAACTGGAAATCAATTATAAAAGAAAAAAGGAAAAATCCTGCATCACCTGGAAAATGAACAATATGTTACTGAATGATCGATGGGTTACAGAAGACATAAAGGAGGAAATAAAGAAATTCTTAGAGATAAATGAAAATACAAACACAACATATCAGAATCTATGGGACACAATGAAAGCAGTTTTAAGAGGGAAATTCATTTCCTGGAGTTCATTCCTCAAAAAAAGAAAAAACCAACAAATAAATGAACTCACACTACATCTTAAAACCCTAGAAAAGGAAGAGCAAAACAACAGCAAATGTAGTAGAAGACAAGAAATAATTAAAATCAGAGAGGAAATCAACAAAATTGAAACAAAAAAGACCATTGAAAAAATTGATAAAACTAAAAGTTGGTTCTTTGAAAAAATAAATAAGATCGACAGACCCTTAGGCATGCTAATGAAGAGAAGAAGAGAGAGAACTCAAATTACTAACATACGGGATGAAAAAGGCAATATCACAACAGACACTACAGAAATACAGAAGATAATTAGAAAGTATTTTGAAACCCTATATTCCAATAAAATAGAAGATAGTGAAGATATCGATAAATTTCTTAAGTCATATGATCTGCCCAGATTGAGTCAGGAAGACACACACAATTTAAACAGACTAATAACAAAGGAAGAAATAGAAGAGGCCATCAAAAGACTACCAACCAAGAAAAGCCCTGGACCGGATGGGTATACAGCGGAGTTTTACAAAACCTTCAAAGAAGAATTAATACCAATACTTTTCAAGCTATTTCAAGAAATAGAAAAAGAAGGAGCTCTTCCAAATTCATTCTATGAGGCCAACATCACCCTGATCCTGAAACCAGACAAAGACACTTCAAAGAAAGAAAACTACAGACCAATATCTCTAATGAACTTGGATGCAAAAATTCTCAATAAAATCCTGGCGAATCGAATACAAATCAGAGACTCTGCGCCTGATAGAATAAAAAGTTGGCTCTGATCTACATATTGTGGGATTGGGCTCCAAATTCCTTAATAGGACGCCCGTAGCCCAAGAGTTAATAACAAGAATAAACAAATAGGACTTACTTAAACTAAAAAGTTTTTTCCCAGCAAGAGAAACAATAAGAGAAGTAAATAGGGAGCCAATATCCTGGGAACAAATCTTTACTCCTCACACTTCAGATAGAGCCCTAATTTCCAGAGTATACAAAGAACTCAAAAAATTAAACAATAAGATAACAAATAACCCAATCAACAAATGGGCCAAGGACCTGAACAGACACTTCACAGAGGAGGACATACAATCAACCAACAAGTACATGAAAAAATGCTCACCATCTCTAGCAGTCAGAGAAATGCAAATCAAAACCACCCTAAGATACAATCTCACTCCAGTAAGATTGGCAGCCATTATGAAGTCAAACAACAATAAGTGCTGGCAAGGATGTGGGGAAAAGGGTACACTTGTACATTGCTGGTGGGACTGCAAATTGGTGCGGCCAATATAGAAAGCAGTATGGAGATTCTTGGGAAAGCTGGGAATGGAACCACCATTTGACCCAGCTATTGCCCTTCTCGGACTATTCCCTGAGGAACTTAAAAGAGCGTACTATAGGGATACTGCCACATCAATGATCATAGCAGCACAATTCACAATAGCTAGACTGTGGAACCAACCTAGACGCCCTTCAATAGATGAATGGATAAAAAAAAAATGTGGCATTTATACACAATGGAGTGTTACGCAGCATTAAAAAATGACAAAATCATGGAATTTGCAGGGAAATGGATGGCATTAGAGCAGAGATGCTGAGTGAAGCTAGCCAATCCTTAAAAAACAAATGCCAAATGTCTTCTTTGATTTAAGGAGAGCAACTAAGAACTGAGCAGGGAGGAAGAGCATGAGGAAAAGATTAACATTAAACAGAGACGAGTGGTAGGAGGGAAAGGGAGAGAGAAGGGAAATTGCATGGAAACGGAAGGAAACCCTCGACGTTATACGAAATCACATATAAGAGGTTGTGAGGGGAAAGGGGGGAAAAAACAAGGGAGAGAACTGAACAACAACAGATGAGGTAGAGAGGGAAGATGGGAGGGGAGGGGAGGGGGGATAGTAGGGGATAGGAAAGGCAGCAGAATACAACAGTCACTAATATGGCATTATGTAAAAATGTGAATGTGTAACTGATATGATTCTGCAATTTGTATTTGGGGTAAAAATGGGAGTTCATAACCCACTTGAATCAAATGTATTAAAGATGATATGTCATGAGCTTTGTAATGTTTTGAACAACCAATAAAAAAAAGAAAACAAATGCAGGACTTGTTCCAGAAATCATTTATGATAATTGCTCTTCTTATAACTATAAAAGCATGGAACCTGAGTTATAAAATGTGATTTCTCCACCAGATAGTAACAGAATATCAAAAGGAAGTCTAAAGGAAGAATTAGAGTGGATCAAGCAAAGGTTAAAGAACAAAAGAGGCATTTTACAAACAGCATTCCTGGCTTTGGAGGACGAAAAGGGTCACTTTCAAAAAGAGAGACATTTACTTTCTGCTAATCTTGGTTTTTCTCTATCAATTATATTCTGATTTTCTTTTTATATAAAATGGTGTTATCCTGTGGCAGGAGCCCTCTTCAAACAAAGACAAGGTGGCATAGACAGCACCTATGGGCACATGTGCAACTAAATGCAACATGGCACAGCCCTCACTGAAGTATTCATGCACAACCACATTAACACCCCCCCTATCCCCAGTGCACCTGCACAGCTCTGCCACACCCTCTATTAATTTGTGGTATAGGAAAACCTGCAAAAATATAATTTTCTATATAGGGGAGAGAAAGGGGCTAGTGTGTAGCAGGCGGTGGGAGGAAGGGGTCCAGCAGGGGCTATAAAAGGCAAAGACCTGCTGCATTCATGAACTCCCGTTTTTGGATATGAGTGTGCTGAGCTCTATTCAGGCAAGAAATCAACACTGCTTCCTATTGAATGCCCTGGTGCTGTGTCTCTTTGTTATTGAATCCCACAACAATCCAAGTTTGAAATTGTATCTAGATGTAGATTATTTCTGCTAATCTAAATATCAGAAGTTCAAGGAAATATTCTCATAATCTTTGTTCCTTAACATCTTAAGTTTTTCTGTCAGTCTTCCAATGGCATATGAACTGGGAAACTAAGTGAGGCCTATATTATGTGACCTTCTGAACCAAGATAAACATAAAGGAAGGTGCTTTTAAAAAAATGAAATAAACTCTTGACCTAAGGATAAATTGCATTTATTTAAACAATAAAATGGGAATATAATGGGAAGGAAGCAATGAATGAGAATAGATATAAAAATGTATCTAGGTTTGAGAGATGCAACAAATATTCCCAGGAAAACAAATCCACTCATTGTGTGGCTGTGTGCCAAGTTGTCTGTTTTACTCACATGATTGGAACTTATAAATCCAACATTACCACCTTAAATATTTTTGACAGGAAGTATATATGCTTTCATAATTTTTTACCACCACTCAAATGTTTCTACTGAGACAGCTGTTTACATTATGTTGATTTATAAAGTTTGGTAAGTTTTGGCAAAACTTGTTTCTTTTTTAAAATCACAGAAGTAGCATAAACCCTCTGCAAAAAAATTTGGTATTTGACTCTAAAATTGAAAGCCCAGTTTTGAGGTACCTTGAGTCTTAAAGAGACACAAACATCTAGAGAGTTCCTTAAAGCTAAAACTAAATGACTCTTCTCATCTCTCCTGAAAGCATCAAATGACTTTGCCAATGTCATACTTTTAATTTATCTGATTAATTTGTTGAACTTATCTGGTAATTTATCTGATCCAACATTATAGACTTGTGTCATCTCTTTTAGTGCCATAAAATGCTAGATGATGCCACTTAGGAGTTTTGAAGGAACCATAGAAACTTTCTTGGCTTTACTTCTATTATAAATAGATAATGGGACTAAAATAGGTACTTTTTTACATGTCCTCCAGCTATAAAATTCTATGGTTTCTGAATATAAACTTCAGGAAGCATCTCCTTTTCTAGAATTCCACACTAACAACGCTGTGGTTTCACTCATTTGCTGTGTTGTGGCAATCTTTGGTTCATACTAACCAAAATTAATGAATTTTGTGAATTAACTTTTTTTTTTCAATTGAAGGTTATTAAGTTGGTCACAGTGGTACATGCCTATAGCTCCAGCTACTTGGGAGGTTAAGGTGGGAAGATCAATTGAGTCCACAAGTACACAAGTTCAAGACCTGCCTGGGCAACACAGCAAGATACCATTTCAAAAAAAATTTTTTTTTGAAGATTATTAATTTAAAACACACTCTAGGTTCAGTCTTGGGTCTAAAAGAGGAAGGTCCTTCTCCTTTTCTTCCTCGGCAGGGAAAGGGCCCTGGTGGCCAGTGCCCTATCAGTTCACCTATTTTCACAAAGCCTTGGACAAGCCTCCTGATGCTTCCTTTTCCTTCCCCAGATCAAACCTCCCTCCTCTTCCTGCCCCCTCCTCACTTTCCAGCAGGCTTGTGCGCTGGCCTGCTCCTAGTCTGTCCTCAGCCCCTACCCCTTTCCACCAGCTGCTCCTGAGGCTCTGGTGACTGAGAAACTCTCCCTTCCGTCCTCTGCTGGTATTTCTGGAAGGTGAAAGTAAAACAAATGGAATTCCTTAAATATGACCACAGTTTCCCTTGCTTTGAGGATTGGAACATATGCAGCTTTGTTCTCCCTGTGGACATGACCTCTTAGTTGATGTTTTGCATTCCAGTTATTTTGTTAGGAAGGCATCTTTGAGAATTCAGATGGAGGAGCCAATGGTTTTTTCCTCTCCCTGCATGGCTGATTTCAGGCTGATGACTCTTCAAAAAAGTATGAGCCAAATTTAAAACTTTCAATACTTAAAAAAGAAAAAAATGTTGAGAAGCTCTATGAAACTTGGCAATGTGTTGAAAATTAAAGACAAAATTGTAGAAAACACTTAAAGCTCTGTTTATTTGGCCACAATGCAGTTACAAGTAGGACCTGAAGAGAAAATTGCTCTCAAACACTTAATTTCCACAAGTCATCCTTTAAAAATTGCAGCTGATGGCTGGGAGGCAAGAAAATGTCATCAGAGTTAAATATTGCTTTAAGAAAAATGTGGTTCTTGCTATATCTATCTGGTGCATGAGTCCTTTTCAGACATTTTGAATTCTCTTTCCTTTCAGGAATGTGAGAATATATTTTAAATATGTTCAGAGCTTTGAAACACATTCATTGGTTTATTATTGTTCATTGTGGTTCTAAGCCCAGTGATTTTTTTTATATATATAATAGGTGCCTGAGAAAGACACCTCTGTAGACACCTTGGTTTGGCCCAAAGAACTCAATTTGTCCACTCTGAAGCTCATCAGGAAAGTTGTTCACAAAACAAATGTCATGTAACCCCTGGAAACAAGATTTCGTTGAGTGGTCCAGCACCTAAGGAACTAGATCAACACTCGACCACAAAAATTTCTGTTAAAAGACCCTCCACAAACTCAAATGAATAAGCAAAGGAGGTTCTGTAGGCCTTTCTGTCCAGCACCTGTTTCTGAAGAAAGAAATTTCAAGATACACAGCTCCATTTCACATGAGAGCCCTTACAGTGAAACTGGTTAAAGCAGTCGAAGACTGTGGGTATAAGATCAAGAAAATCAGCAACAAAAAGAAGGCCATTTCTACAAAAATTATGAATATTAGTATGATAAAGAAAACTGTCAGTTCTTACCTGGCTGGCCTCCATTGTGACTGCTATGTAACAGATAAAGTTTTCGATATTTGCATATTGAGGTTATCAGCATATTGCCCCAAGAGCAGGTACTCTAAGGGTTCATAGCACCAGAGGTCTTGATGAAGGGTCCCAATCAAACCACAGCAATCAACCTGTGGTCTGCAGGTGTCAGAGAAAGAATTCTCTGCTTAATGGATGGGTTCCATTTTATAAAGCAAATAATCCTTTTAAATGCGTTGGCTCAAATTTTGACAATTCAGGGCTCCAGGGAAACTATTTAGGCTGCTAAAACTTTTGGCATAGTGATGTTGCATAGCAAAGAAGTCTTAGCACAAGACTTGAGAAAACTCTGTGAGACACTCAGGGGTGTGGATTCTAACAAATCCCAAATTAACAAGTGACATAGAAGGACATACTTATGACCTGACTATTTCAGAGAAGATGGACTAGAAAACTTCTTACATCATACAAGCATTTCGGGCACAGCACTCAGATAATTCATTATAGAAAGTGGTCAGTAATGGCTGTGGGAATCATTTTAATGAGTATGTGACCAATTTAGAAGACAAGGATGAGGTACCCCATAAAACTTACAACCTGCTAGATAAATTTCTAGATTTAAATCCAATTTCAAAAACAACAGCAGAAGATGCTTGGATGCATCTAGTTTTTAAAGCTGTAAGTTTGTGATGATGGTTCTTTATTTAATGTTTGTTAATATTATGTATTATGAGACAGAATGAAAATGAGTTATTGGTAATAACCATAATAAATTCTTGTTTAGAGACCAGGGCAGAGGGAATTATTCATTTTTTTAATGTTTTTATCTGTTCTTTTTAAATATACATGATAGTAGAGTGTATTTCAGCATATTGTACATACATGGAATATAACTTCCCATTCTTGTGGTTGTACATGATGTGGAGTTAAACTGGTTGTGTATTCATATATGAACATAGGAAAGTTACCGGTGATTCATTCTACTGTCTTTCCTATTCCCATCCACCCCTTCCGTTTGTTCCCCCTTTGTCTAATCCGATTAACTTTTATTCTTCCCTGATCCCTCTTATTGTGTGTTAGCATCCAGGAATGATTTATTTTAAAACTCTTATTTGCTCTGGTGGCAGATTTTAAACTATAGATTAAGATTATTTAAAATGTGTGGGAGGGTTCCTTGGATTAACAATGTGATCTTTGCGTTAAATTCACACAAAGAGAATCAGATCTTTAGTTTTCTTAATTACTTTTCCCTGCCATATGTAGAAAAGAAACAATTTTAGTCTAGTACATGCATCCAAGGTGCAAGGCTTAATCAATGGATATGATAGGAACTAAATGAATCAAAAGTCTTAGCTTCTTGATTTCTTAGAATTTTGAGATTTATATGCAGATACAAAGATTTGAAGATCTAGAATAGCCAAAGCAATCTTGGAAAATGAGGTATTTCAAGAACATACCTCAGAGGGTTTCAAGACTTATCATAAAGTTACAATAGTTAAGATCATATAATATTGTGCAATAGACAAAAAATGAACAAAATAGACTGTTCAAAAATACATTAACACATAAACAGTAAAGAGAGTTTTCAACAGTGTCAGTGTACTTCAATGGGGAAGGAAAATTTTTCCAAAAAAAATAAAAGATAAAAAGCTGATACCTTTGTGGAGAAAAAATTATCCATGACTCCTGTTTCATGAAATTCCAGAAAGTTCACTTGAATTGGATCATAGACCTTTTACTGTGAATGTGTATCTCTGATATCACCCTTTGAAATCTTCTGCTTCCAGCCAAGATGGAGTAAGATGTGATGGCTCAAACCTGTAATCCCAGTGATACGAGAGGCTGAGGCAGAGGATAGCAAGTTGGAGGCCAGCCTCAACAAGAAAATGAGGCCCTAAATAACTTAGCAAAATTCTGTCTCAAAAAGTAAATAAGTAAAAACAACTGGGGCTGCAGCTCAATGGTAAAGTGCCCCTGGTTTCAATCCACAGTACCAAAATAAATAAACATACACACACACACACACACACACACACATATATATACACACACACACATGCACACACCCACAAGATGGAGTAACAGTGACTAGGTGTATCTTCCTGTTTGGAACAAATAAAATAAGATCAGACAAAAATATATGAAAGGATGAATTTCAAAACATTGGTTACCAGGCAAAAGCATACTGCTTCAAAACAGGTATTTCCAAGTCATGATGCAAAGAGTCAGATTCCAGTGGTTTTTCTTTGATGAGGAAAGGAGATATTCAGGATGGTCAAGAAACTGAGTTCAGAGGAGAGAATACCAGAGAAGAGATTAAAGAAGAAAGAGTGAGCTCCATAGACCTTCAGGGGACTCCCATCTTCAACTGAATAGTGATCACTCTATGTGTTGGTGGAAAGCATCCAAGGCTAGAAAAAAAAAACTATCTGAAAGCAAAAAAAAAAAAAAAAAAAAAAAAAGGACATAAAGAAAACATGGGAGAATAGATTCATGACCTTGATGACCTTGGTATAGACAAAGTTTTCTTAGACAAGACACAAATTACTATTAAAAGAAATTGACAGCATTAAAAAATAATAATAAAGAAATTTAATAATTAAAAAGAAAAAAACTGATAAACCAGACATTTTTCAAATTAAAAAAGATTTGCCTTATATCGCAACAGATGAATAAACTGTGATATTTATGGTAATGGGATACTGTTCAACATAAGAAGGAATGAATTTTTGGTACAGAGAAAATTTTAGCTGAATTCAAAGGCAATATGCAGAATGAAAGAGTCTCTAAAGCTTATGTTCTGTGGGGGTTGGAGGGGTGGGGTGGCATACACCTCTAATCCCAGCAGCTAGGGAGGCTGAGGCAAGAGGATTGAGAGTTCAAAACCAGCTTTAGCAAAAGCGAGGCACTAAACAACTCAGTGAAACCCTGTCTCTAGACTTTAAAAAATACAAAATAGGGCTGGAATGTGGTTCAGTGGAGTGTCCCTGTGTTCAATCCCTGGTACTAAAAAAAAAAAAACAAAAAGAACTTATATTCTGTAGAATTTCATTACTAATGACATTCTCAGGAAGACAAAACTGAGAATTGATCAGAATTCTTTAGGGATAAATTAGCAGACAAGGACCATTGAAGTAGAACAAGTGGAATTTTCACATATTGCTCTTGAGTGTGTGAAATATTGCAACCATGTTGGAAATTATTTTGTTAGTGTCTTTTGAAATTTAACATACACCTACCCTTTGATCCAGCAATTCTGTTCCTAGATAATGAAACCTATGTACATGAAAAGCCTTTAACATAAAATGTTCAAACAAGTCTTTAATCATAATAGCACACAAACACCCATCAACAGGACCATGGAAAACCAAACTATGTGTTACAGTTACTCTTAATAGAATATGTCTCAGCAATACAAACATCAAATTACTGCTATATACAGGACTACTATGTTATATCGCAGATATTATGTGAAGCAAAAAAAAGCCAAACACAAGAGTGTGTTCAGTATGAATACATTTAAACAAATTTCAAAAAAGTAAAATTAGTATAGTTAAATATTAGTATATGTTAAATTTATATTAGTCAGCTTCCAAGATATCTTCAATGATTGTTGTCTGTGAATTTTCATAACTTCATGGATTTCCCTCCCACACTGAATCGTGAGTGGCCCACATAGTCAACACGATATTGTAGAAGCAACAGTGAGTTACTTCCATGGTGAGGCCATAGAATTAATTGCAGTTTCTTCCTAAGCCTCATTTGGATTGCTTGCTCTGGGATATGTCATGAAGCCATCTCAGAGCCTTGTTTAAGGCCTATTAGGGGAGGAACCTGACAACATAAAAGATCCTCAGCTCAGTCAAGATGACTGCATGCAACTGCATTCAACATCTGCCTGCAAAGTCACCAGAGACCTTAAAAAAAAAAAAATCATTCAGCTAATGAACTCCCAAATTCATGAATCAAAAATACTTTTAGGTGGTAATATTTATTGCTCTTTTTAAGTCACAAAATTTTATATAATCTTTTATGCAACAATAGATAACTGATACAAGGTAGAAATCAAAAGAGGATTTGTCTCTGTGGAAAGGGGGATACCAGTCAAAAAGAAGCACAAGTTTACTTGCAGGGATAATGGAAATGTTCTATATCTTAATTTTTATGATACATGGATATATTTGAAAGGTTAATAAAATAGGTACTTGTCACTCTGTTTTTCTATATGCTTAACAAAACACTGTTGAAATCTTGTTCCCAGGATGTGTTGTCCCCAACTGTGAACTGTTTGCTAATCTTGTTCCCAGAATGTGCTGTCCCCAACTGCCAAACTGCAAGATGCAGTCCCTCACTCGGTTGCAGGCAAACTGCCCACTCGCCCTGATCCGTCAATGAACTTCCCTCCCTACCGTCTCCAAGAAAAGTATATAAGCTCTGCTCAAGCTGTTCTCAGGGCTCTAGCTCTCTTTGCTAAGGTGAGCTCTGAGCCCCAGCATGCTGGTCCCCAAATAAACCCTTTTGCTGTTGCATGAGGCAGTCTCTTGGTGGTCTCTTCCTCCGACGTTTCGCCGGTCCCTTACATATTCATTTGTTAAAACTTTGTTAACCACATGTTTAAGGTCTGTGCATTTTATTACATTTCAAATATATCTCAATTTAAAAATAAATAAATGAGAAAGAAAAAATGCTGCATAGAAAAAAAATTAATTCATGATAGTAATTATACTGTAAATATATAGAAATAAAATATTAAAATGTGCACATCAGAACAAAAAAAACGGGCTGGGGATGTGGCTCAAGCGGTAGCGCGCTTGCCTGGCATGCGTGCGGCCCGGGTTCGATCCTCAACACCACATACAAACAAAGATGTTGTGTCCGCTGAAAATTAAAAAATAAATATTAAAAAAAGAACAAAAAAAATATAACTCCTTAAAGAACAATACTAAAATAAGGGGGAAAGACCTAAATAATGAGATATGCAATGTTCCTATTAATGAAGGTAAGTAAATAATTAACACTTATTGAGAGTTTTTAGGTGACAGGCTCTAGTTCTAGAGCTCTGCCTGGATTCCATTATATTATTCCTCATGATAACCTAAGAACTAAGTGCTATTGTTAATTCCTACCTGATAAACATAAAACTGAGGGCAAGAGTTTAAGTGAGGATTGCTTAGGGGTCTATGCTTTTGAAATTAGCATTTTAAAAATTAGTCTAATACCAATAATAAAAAAATTCCAGCACCATTTTTAAATTAATCTTGAAAGACTATGTTATGATTTGGATGTGAGGTGTTCCCCAAAATCTCATTTATGAAACTTTATATTTATGAAACATAAAGCCCAGAAAAAGATCCATAGACATATGTTGAATTTTAGTAAAAAATATTGCAAAAAGCCTTGGAGGAGAGATGATCGGGCTATCACCTTAAACTAATCAGTGAATTGATCTCTGATGGGATTAACTGAGTGGTAACTGGAGGCAGGTGGGGTGTGGTTGGAGAAAGTGGTTCATTGGGAGCATGGATGTAGGGTATATATTTTGACTCGGGAGCCTCACTCTCTGCTCTCTGACCACCATGTGAACTACTTCCCTCCCCCATAGGCTTCCACCATGATGTTCAGCCTCACCTTGAGCCTTGAGGAATGGAGCTGGCTGTCTTTGGACTGAGACTTCTGAAACTGTAAACTCCAAATAAACTTCTTCTCCTTTACACTTGTTCTGGTTAGGTCCTTTTAGTCACAGCAAAGAAACAGCTAACTAAAACAGACTAATTCTGAAATATACTGTAAAGAGGGAAAGAATGGTGACAGAGAGATTTCTTTTATTATATACCAAAGCATCCAAAATACACAGTGATTCAGGAAAATTTGGAAAAAGATGCTAACAACAACAACAACAAAAGGAAATATAAAGCCCACAAAAAGACCCATGGACATATGTTGATTTTTAGTAAAAAAAAAAAAGTATGCATTTGGAATTAGTAGTAAAAGAATATATAATTCAATAAATGGTTTAGGGACATACAACTACAATTTGGGAAATAAATCAAGTTGTATCCTCCCTCATAAAACATAAAAACCTTCAAGTGGATTAAATATCAAATGCTAAATAACTATGAAGTAAAAGTAATTGTTAGAGTCTGTAAACAAGTCAGGATGGCGCCTGGTATTTTGCCAGGGGGAGTGGTTTGTGAGGTGGCGCCAGCGAGCCATTAAGTGTGAAGATTTCTTATTGGCTGACTGCTGTATCTAGTTTGTGTTAATTAAGATAAGCTGTGTGGAATGTATAAATACCTCTCCTGTCCTACAATAAACAGCTCCTACTCCTGCTGTATCAATGTACACAAGTTGTTCGTCACCCCTCGGTTATTTTACCCAGCCAGCCGGAATGTGGCAGTAATGTAATATTTTTATAGTTTTGGAACAAGGATGACTTTTCTAAATAATACCCAAAGCTCAAAAACCATCACAGAAAAGATGAAAAAATCAAATTACAGGACATTTGAAAATTCTTTTCATTGTGCAGTATCATAAAGATTTTAAGACATATTTGCAACATATGTAACTGACAAAGAACATATAAAGAGCTTCTTAAAAAGTAACTCAGTAGCAAGCCAGGTGGATGGCACACACCTGTAATCCCAGAGGCCAGGAGGATCTTGAGTTCAAAGCCATCCTCAGCAACAATGAGGCACTAGGCAATTCAGTGAGGCCCTGTCTCTAAATAAACTACAAAAAAAAAGTAGGGCTGGGTGGTTCAGTAACTTAGTGTCCCTGAGTTCAATCCCCAGTACCCCCAACCCCCAAAAAAAATTCATTAGCAAAAAAGAGCAATCAACAATTCCAAGAAATTCAATTAGGTAAAAATATAAGAAAAGATACTCAATGTCTCTAGAACTGACAAAAACACAAACCAAAGCAGGAGTGATATATCACTTCATATCTATCAAACTGGCAAAAATTTTACATATTGATAGTATCCAGTGTTGACAAGAAGTTAGAGAGAAGAACACTCATACATACTTTGTGAGAGAACTGATTATAAAGCCCTTTTAGAAAGCAATTTAGCAGTATCTTCCAAAGTTAAGATTTCACATATTCCTTAACCTGATAGTTTTGCATTAATATAACCTATAAAAATTTCTAAACATGGACACAGAGATGTTTGAACAAAGAAGTTTAATACATAATAATGTTTATTACACAATACTATTTATAATAATGAACACGTAAAAATGACACAAAATATCTGTTAATACAGAGAGTAGCTAAATAAATTGTGGGAATAAAAAATACTATGTAGTATACTAAAATATTAAGAATATGATATGAGCTGGTCTGTAGCTCAGTGGAAGAGCACTTACCTAGCACATATGAAGCACTGGTGTTGCTAATCAGCATCAACACCTAAAAATAAATAAAAGTATTCTGTCTATCTGCCAAAAAATATTTTTAAAAAGAATAATATATAACTTTGTGTGTGACAACAGAGCAATCACTAAGACATTGTTCATTGAAAGCTTTATTATTATGTATAAAATATTGTTCCATTCATTTTAAAAATATCCATGTATTTCATGCATGTTAGTGCAGAGCAAAGAAGTCAAAAATACACATCAATATATGTGAGCATTTGTATTCATGTATCTTTGAATCCTTTATAAATAACTCTTTCTATATTACCTATGTAACAAAAAAGAGAAAAAAATCATCTCCAAAAATACATTACATTTACATTACACAATTTATGAAAACACATGATTCTGAAATTCATTGAACAATAGGTAATATTTTCAAGCTTTTTATAATTTTATAAATGTCAGTTTTTACATTATCTCTAACAAATATATATTTAGGGTTACTAAGCAACAGGAATTGTGTTGGGCACAAATGGCCCACACAGTGGCTAGAGAAAACATAGTCAACTCCACTTTTAGAGTTTACAGTCTATTTGGAATAGAGATAAGCAATTAAAAGAAATCAAAACAAGAATACTGCAGACAGAAGGACTATCATGTTATCATGTCAAGGTCAGTGTGGCTAGAGTATAGCATGCCAGGAGGGGTTGAGTGGCAAGAGATTCGTCTGGAGAAAATTCAGGGGTCTTTCTGTGAAGGGTCATGTGAGCCTTGGTAAGGAAGCATGAACTTTATCTCTAGGTGGAGTGAAGTCATTAAAATGTTTTTTAAGTCAGAGTATAGGCTTATATTCTAATCAGATTTTTGAAAGGTCACATCAGGCAATTATGGAGGAAGAATTCCAATGGTACAAAATAGAGGCAAGAAAACCTGTCACGATGCACTTACAGTAAACCAGGCAGTAGGGACAAAAGTATCGAGGGGATAGAAGATATTTCACAGATGGAATTCAGAGGAAGTTAGTGGCTATGTGGATGTGTGAGGAGAAAGAATCAAGAATAAATTCCAACTTTCTATGTACCTACTAGTGTCTGCACCCACAGATCTGCTTTCTTACCTATTAACTTATATAATTAATTCATAGAGGTGATTATTTCTTTTAATTGTTTTAAATTTAACTATTTTCTAGTGTTATCTGAAAAAATTCCCTTCTTTGAGTAACCTTAGTATTACTTCAATATGTTCTGGAATTAGATACTTGTGGTTCATGTTTCTTCTGAAAATTTCTATCCTAAGAATTTAATGAGTTTATCTGTTACATTTGCAAGGTTTTATAAATTAACAAGAAAAGAGCTGTAATAGAATTACTCTCCAATATATTCATTTACCTTTGGAGGGGAGTTTTTTTAAAAAGAAAAACAGGAAACAAATGAAAAATTTACAAGCAATTATGTTGGGTTATGTTCTTAGTGAGTCAATAATTGATCAATATTGATTATTGCTTTTAATAGATGCTTTGCTAGGTTGAATAATAGCTGCCCTCTCCCCCAACCCCACCCCACTCAAAGTTGTATATGTCCTAATTCCTGGATTCTGTGAATACCTTATATGGCAAAAGGGACCTTGCCATGTAATTAAGGGCCTTAAAACGAGGAGATTTTCCTGGAGTATGCAAATGGATCCAATGTGATCAGAAAAGCCCTTAGATGAGGGAAGTTGAAGGATCAGAGTGAGAAAATGTGCTAATGTGGTTGTATTAGTCAACTCTGAATTAGCACAGTGAAATACCTGAGGCAGCTAACTTTATAAAACAAAAAGGTTTATTTAGTTTATTGGTTTGGAGGTTCAAGAACACAGCATCTGCATTGGCCTAGTTTAGGTGAAGTTCCCCACCCCGACCCCAGCTATAGTCACATCTCAGTGGAGGAATATGTGTGTGTAAAAGCTGACATCACCAAACAGGAAATCAGAGACAGTGGGGTCCCAAAATTCCTTCTGAGGTCACATCCACACACACAATAGCACCTCTCTGGGGATCAAGCCCTTCATCAAAACAGACTCTTGGGGATATGATTAAACAAACCATATTTAAAATTATAGCCGTGGCAAGAAGCAGAGGAATGTGGGCAGGCTTCTCCAAGCTCAACCAGGCAGTGAAGAGTCCACCCTAGAGCTTCCAGAAGGAAGGCAGTTCTGCAGAGCCATTTTGAACTTCTGACCTCCAAAACTGTAAGGCAATAAATTCTTGTTGTGTAAAGCCAAAAATTTGTGATAATTTGTTGCAACAACAAAAAAAAATTAATACAGATGATATTTGAAACAGTGTATCAACCCAGTTTCCCTGCACATATTATTTTGCCTCTAACCCAATGGTATAATCAATCATGAATTTCTAGAATTCAAAACTCGCTCACGCCTAAAAACTTTATTTGCCTACACCTACAAACCCCTTTTCTTCAAATTAAGACTTCATGCTCTCTGAAACTTAGTTTTCCTCCTGTCTCTACGTGCCAATATCTGTTTCCACCTGAGTCTTATTCCATGCTAATCTCCTGGCTGGGGTTATAACTCAGTGATAGGGCACTTGCCTAACACCCAAAAAGCTAACAACGTGTGAGGCTCTGGGTTCCTAATTCCTCTTTCCTATTTCTTTCTTAACTTTTAGTATGTCCTGTCCATAGGTCTAGAAATAGGATTAAATAATAATCACAGAAAGATTTACTGAGTCTTTTCTAGAGTCCCGACATTAAGCCTTCATTTTAACATTTAATCCTCTGAGGTTAAATTTTATGAGCAGGGGCAGATTTATTGTGAGACAAATGAACCCTAAAGTTCATGGCATTCAATTGTACACTTTCGAAACACTGGATCATAAATTTATATCCTATTTTTACATTCATATTTATTCCTTTTCTATAAGAGACCCCAAAATTATATGAGCTTCAGGGTTCTCCAAAACCAGGATCCATCCCTGCCTATGAGATAAATATTACTAGTATTAATTATTGTCATTATCATTACTACTGTTATTATTATTCCAATCTTACAAATATGAAAACTGAATAGTCACAAGGTTTTACAACTTGCCTAATGTTATAAAACCAGTAAGTGGCATAGTAATAATCCAATCTGAATTTAGAGTCTAGACACTAATGTACCTATTACATTTTTCTGTCTCTTTGGGAATTTCTTACCTCAACATGCTCCTTCCTTGCCAACTTCAGTTTTTTTAGTTAATATTCTATCTGTCTCTTTCATTTACTACCTGTACTTCCTTGCCTCCCACTTACTTTTCAACTTGCTATAATCTAATTTCTACCCCCACCACTCCATTAAAACTCTTAGCAAGGTCACTAATAGCCTCCAATAACAAAATCCAATGGATGCCTTTTTAGTCCCAATTGTGAACTCAAATTCTCTGAAAAGGTTGCATTTATATTAAAGATACCGTGAACTGCTTGACCTTGGCTGACTTGAACATTGTGATGATGGTGAGATGGAATGTTGCAGGTCCAGAGCCAAAAATCAAAATTATCTTGGGCTATCTTAATTCCTTGAACAGCCATTTGCCTTAACCTAGTTTTGTTTTCATGTTTTGGACATTGTGGTTTGAATCCAGGGACACTTTACCAATGAGCTATATCCCCAGCTCATTGGTAAAGTGTCCCTGGATTTATTTATTTATTTTTTTTACTTTGAGACAGGATCTCACTTATTGCTGAAGCTGGCTTTGAACTTGTGATCTTCCTGCCTCGGCCTCCTGCATAGCTGGAATCACAGGTGTACACCACCACACCTGAGTGACTTAATGTTCTTATAACTAATAGACTTCTTTCTAATGCATCTCTGGACTTAGCAGAGCTCTAGCTTTCACCAATCCTAAAGCTATGAATGCTGTAAGATAACATCTGAAACCTGTAGAAGAGCCTTCCCCACCTTGCTGTAGACTGCAAGATGTAGTCTACACGATGTCTTGACCAATGATTTGGTAAATGCATTGATGTACAACTTTTTTTTTTCTGTGACAATTAAAAAAAAATTCATGTAATCTCTTCCACAGTGGAACATGTGATTCAGGGTAACTTGAATTGATGTTCCCAAGCCATGGTCACTCATATTTGATTCAGAAAAAAACTATTTTAAGGTCATTATTTCATATCAATTATTAATCATACTTGAATGTTCTATATACCACTTCTTCCCTTCTAAAGCTTTCTCTTTCCTTGATTAATGATTTCAAATGCTTCTTTTTAAAATTTATCTCATCTTCCCTTTTATTAGTCCCACTCATTCTACTTTCAAAGATCAATGTGTTGGGGCAGGCCCAAAATGGCTACACTTAGGCTCCCTCCCTGAGGCTTCTAGCAGGCCATGTTGTTTTATATTATGTTTTTTAGTATGTAGCTAAGGCCATGCATCAGCTATGTTGTGTTTAGTATGTAGTCAAGGTCAGAAACACTAGGATTCAGTGCATGTACTCAAGGTCATAAACATTGCTTGTGAGCATGCACCCACTGATGTAACCTGTTGGTAGTGTGCCTTGTTTATTTGGACTATATATTAAAAGGGGGCTCTATAGAATTGACGGGGGCAAAATGGAACTCGCTAGGGGCTGAAGCTGAAGTTGGAGACTGGAAGCTGTTGTCACCTCTGAATAAAGCATATCTACTATCATAAGTGTGTCTTGCTGCTTCTTCCACCTGCCAGGATCCAGAATCTGCTTTCTGGGCCTGGGCCTGGGCCTGGGCCTTGCACAGTGCAATGAAATGCATGAGATTCTCTCTTCAATTCTCTTCTCACTCCAAAGATTTCCTTGGAGCTCTTATTCTTTTGCCTACTGCTCTATGTAGACAGTAATGGTCATAAATTTCTCTCTCTATCCAAGTCATGTATCACAAACTACAGACTGAACTAGAAATGCAATTTTCTACTGGATTTCTCCATCTAGAGATCCCAACTCCCAGAGTTATAATCTGTTCTTTTTTCTGCTTAATCCATCTGGTCAATCAAGCTAAACCCTAGCAACCATCACTGAATTTTCCCAATTCTTCATCTTCTGCATTTCACTCCCCCTTCTCCCACCCCATGATGATGGCTTTATCTCAGATTAGCAGTGTATCTGACATCATTCTTTATTTAAAAAAAAACTCTATGACATTATTGGTCTATACTTCACCTCACCCCCAGTTTCTCCTCTTTTGTCTCTCTCTCTCTCTCTCTCTCTCTCTCTCTCTCTCTCTCTCTCTCTCTCTCTCCCCCATACATACACACCCACATATGCATGAATTTAAGAAGTCAAATAGAAATATATTACATAAGACACAGCCATAGCAGCACAATTCACAATAGCTAAACTGTAGAGCCAACCTAGATGCCCTTCAGTAGATAAATGGATAAAGAAAAAAATGTGTCATATATACACAGTGGAATTTTACTCAGCAATAAAAGAGAATACAATCATGGCATTTGCAGGTAAATGGATGGCATTGGAGAAGACAATGCTAAGTGAAGTTAACCAATCCCCAAAAAAAACCAAATACCCAATGTTTTCTCTGATATAAGGAGGCTGACTCATAATGGGGTAGACAGGGAGAGCATGGGAGGAGTAGACGAACTCTAGGTAGGGCAGAGGGGTGGGAGACAAAGGGAGGGGACAGGGGGATAACAAGGATAGTGGAATGTGATAGACACTGTTATCCAAAGTACATGTATGAAGACACAAATTGGTGTCAACATACTTTATATACAAGAGATATGAAAAATTGTGCTGTATATGTGTAATAAGAATTGTAATGCATTCCGCTGTCATTTATTTTTCTTAATCAATAAAAAAAGAAATATACTACGTGACAAAGATCTTCATTATCTGTCCCTAGCTACATTTTTTCTTAACCTCCTAGGTCTTTGTCTCAAAGTTTATACTATAACCATTCTGAATTTTTGTAGGTCTTAAGCCATGTTGTTTTGTGTTTCTCATATACATGTCATTCTCTTGAGCCAGCTTCCCTCTCTGGAAGGAAGCTGGTCTCCCACACAAATCATTTGCAACCCAACATATGGCATTTCCCAAAAGCCTTCCTTCTCTTCTCACAAAGTAAAATTGATTTCCTTCCTCTATTGAGATGTTTTATTTTACTGTGCATATTTTGACTTCTACCATGAAATACAGGACCTTGAGCTTGGACTTCCTGGCTTCCAGAAGTGTAAGAAATAAATTTTTGTTGTTTATAAGCTATTTTGGTATTTTTTTAAAAGCAGTTCAAATGGACTAAGATGAGGAAATAATGATATGTTGCCTAAAAGAAACTCATTTTAGATACAAAGGCACAAATGGAACAAAAGTAAAAGTACAGAAAACACAGACCATTAATACTAAATCAAAAGAAAGGTACAGTGACTTTATTAATATTAAAGAAAGTAGACTTTAAACCAAAGAATATTACCAGAGATAAAGATTATTTCATCATCATAAATGTAGGAAGTCATCAGAGAACAACTCCTCTCCCAAAGATTGACAGAGGAAATACAATATCAATAAGAGTAGAGAAGTCTGGAACAATACCAGAAACCAATTTGACTTAATGGATACACTTCATCCAACAATACAAGAATGCATGTCTTTTTCAAGTTCACAAGGAACACTTACCAGGATGGATCATATTCCATGCTGCATAACAAGTGTCGGTACATTTATAAGGGTTCAAGCCATACAAAGTTGTTTTCACACCTTAAATAAATGATATTAGCATTTAGTAACATAAAGATACCTGGGGCAGGGGGGACATATAGGGGAAGGGGAGAACTGAAACGGGTCTTGAAAAAAATCAAAGGGGAAAATATATTTTGAGTTGAATGAAATCACAATATATAAAATTTTGTGAAATGCAAGCAAGCCAGGAAAAACAGTACTAAATGCCTATATTAGAAAAGGAGATCTTAAATCAACACTTTCAATTTCCATCAAAAAACCAAATAAAATACAAAATTAAACATTAATAGAGAAATGACAATAATCAGATAGAAAGCAATGATCTAACAAACTAACATAAAGAGAAAATTAATAAACCCAGAAGCTGGTTCTTTGAGAGGACAGTAAAAATGAATGATTATTTAGCCATACTGATCAGAAAGAGAGAAGACACAATTTACTAATATCAAGAATGAGAGAGGAAAATATGCCCTTTTTATATAATTAAAAAGAGCTAGTCTCAAAAAAAAGAATAAGAGAGGAGACATCACTACAGATTTCAGAGAAAATAAAGGAATCATAAGGAAATTATATAATCATTTTTATGTCCATAAATTCAACAGTTTGTATGGAGTAGATAAATTCTCTGAAAAACACAAACTACCAAAGCTCATTCAAGAAGACATCTTAAAAATAAATAATACCAATTTTTTCCAACCTCATCTAGAAAACTTTGGAGACAGTATATCCTAAGTTCTTCTTTCAGGCAGCATTGCTCTTTTACCAAAATCAAGTAAGAAAAGCGAAGATGATAGACCTCTGTGGTCCAGCCATCTGACCTCTGGGACTCAGGTAGGTGCCCAGGAAGCCAAGCATGTCACTTGGACCATGGAAGGGCTCCTTATCACACAGGAAGAACATTTTCCTGAGATTTAGGTGCATTTATATTCATCTTAATACAAAATGCTGAGCGTGGCAGGTATCTCTATGTTGTCTTCTAGAACAGGTAGTCCTGCTTCTTTTATCCACTGTCCCAATTGAAATGGAGATATTTTGCTAAACATTACCTCCAAGGTTTGGAATGGAAAAGGCTTTTGCTTTTGCTCCACCTTTCATATTCAACACACAGAGCAGCCCTTAAGGTGCAGTTATCCTGCTGACCTGTTCAAGAAGAAAAAAGCAACAAATAGGTGTCTTCTGCTGCAATTTGGTCAATTATCAAGAAACTGTTTTGCAAGCTGAAGACTGAAACAGATGCTTAGGTCATAGTATTTGTGCATTCTTTGCCTTTTGTTCTAAACAAGAAAAC
This sequence comes from Ictidomys tridecemlineatus, assembly GCF_052094955.1. Classification (NCBI taxonomy): domain Eukaryota; kingdom Metazoa; phylum Chordata; class Mammalia; order Rodentia; family Sciuridae; genus Ictidomys; species Ictidomys tridecemlineatus. The sequence continues at coordinate 91,940,929 of NC_135486.1, forward strand.
TAAATAAATGGCAAATATGAATTGTTGGGTGCAGAGCAGGCTGAACTGTGTTGTCTGCAGGGCAGGCTGAACAGATGTTGGCTGCAAGATAGCCCACGCACTCAAACCCCCCTCTGTCTGGTCCTTTATCACCTGTTTGTGTCAAGTCCTGCTCAAGGCTGAGCACTCAACCCCCCTTGGGCCCCCCCCCCTCTCTCTTGCTCACTCTCTCTTGCTCTCTCTCCTCTCTTCTCTTCTCTTCTCTTCTCTTCTCTTCTCTTCTTTTCTCTTCTTTCTCTCTCTCTCTCTCTCTCTCTCTCTCTCTCTCTCTCTCTCTCTCTCTCTCTCTCTCTCTCTCTCTCTCTCTCTCTCTTCTTTCTTTTCTCTTTGTTGTACTGCTGCAATAAAGATCTTTTGGTTGCTCCGAGTGTTTTGGTTGCTCTGAGTGTTGTGGTCACTTTTCTTTCACGGATTACTTCAGGGTTTTGTTTGTTTGTTTTTTAATCTCTTCCAATTTGGGCCACTATTATAATAAGCACATTTGAGACTGCAGCAGGAAATTACAAGTATTATTGTAATTTGAAAAGAAAAAGATGTTGGGGCTGGGGATGTGGCTCAACCCTAGAGCACTCTCCTAGCACATGCAAGGCCCTGGGTTCCATCCTCAGCACCATATAAAAATAAATAAATAAAATAAAGGTATTGTGTCCAACTACAACTAAAAAAATAAATATTAAAAAAAGAAAAGAAAAATATGTTAAAAAGTTACATATATCTGTAAATCTTGGTTCATCTTGAGGCATAGATTTACTGGACATAAATAAAAGTCCAATTTGTAGTTAATCCTTGATAGGATAAAGAAGCAGAAAGACAAGATCTCCAGATTGATTTCACTTCTGTTCAAATATACATTTTTACACGGGCAAAACCTTTTTTTTTTTTTTTTTTTTTTTGGATGAAAGGAGAAATTTTCTCCTGGAGAAGGAAATCTATTGTTGAATTTTTCAAATTTTTTTTTACTATTTTTAACTTTTTTTCATTCTACAGAAGGATCAGACTATGCAGCAGATAACCCTATGAGGGCATGCTTACCTTTAGTTGAAAGAATGATAAAAGCAATTAACACAGTTTGATTTCACTGATGGAACCCTATACACCTCCCTAAAATGAGAGGCTGTGGTATTACAGTTTTAGTCATCTTTTTTTTGTGGAGTCATATGGCATATAAGACATGGTTGTCCATGTGGCCAAGGCTGGAAGACAAGTAGTTTGAGTGGGTTTTTAGTTAAGAAGATGTGATGGACCCTGTAGTACAATCTGTCTTCAAATTCATACATAGAGAACTGGAAGGGAAAAAAATGAGACGTTTCCATGTAATTCCTTTCCCCTAAGAAAAGAAACAAAAATGTCTTATGTTGCACCATCTGACTTTTGGGAATCTTATAAAACATAGTTCCACTTTTTTTTATATATATATAAAAACATAACTCTTTTCCTTCAACCAAGATGGTTACTTGGAACAATGTTCCCAATCATGTGGTTAGGTCATTGCAGATTTAGAAGAAATTCAGGATCTGAAAAGAAAGGAAGAGGTTTTGGGGGGTTTTGTTTGCTTGTTTGTTTTTGTTTTTAGCCACATCTCCAGCCCTTTTAATTTTTTTTTTTTTTTTTTTTTTTGGAGGTAGGGTCTTACTAAGTTGCTTAGGGCTTTGCTTAATTACTGAGGCTCACTAATTTGCTGAGGCTGACCTCAAACTTGCAATCCTCCTACCTCAGCCTCCAGAGTTCCTCGGGTTAAAACACATGAAGGAACGACTAAACCTGTCCCTTTTTTTTTTCTTTAACAATTACATTATATGATGAACCAATTGTAGTGGAATACTGTCCTTGCTTCCAAATAAACAGAAGACCACTGTATGAGATGTCATGCCTTTCCTAAGCAGCATGAAACTTTTGTTTATGATGTTTCGTAGAGAAAGAATTTTAAACTTATTAGATGAAATTAAGAACAGATAGTATTAAATCATCTCTGTTTTCTGGAATTTTTACCCAAGGCCATGGGTTCTATGATGCTGGGAATATAGAGCAGATTTACCAAAAATTAAGAGTGAAAGAAATTGCCAAAAATGGGAAATGCTTAGCATTCTTATGATTAGATTAATGAGCCAATATGATTTGGAATAAAAGAGCCTTTTTCTAAAAAAAGATATTATGATGAAATAAACTTACAAACTAATATTTCTCATGAATTTATGTGCAAACATACTAAACAAATTGTAGCAAGTTAAATCAATGTTATATTTAGAAGGATAATTTATCATGAAGAAGAAGAGTGTCCCACAAATGCAAAATTTGTTGAACATTCAAAAATCAATTAATGATTATATAATTTAAAATAGCCAGAAGAGAGGACTTCAAAAGGTTCTCATGACACAGGAATTATAAATGTTTTAGATAATGTATAACTTAAGTATCCTTAAGTAATCAATACACAGTGAAAAAAATGTACTAAAACATCACATTTACCCCACAAAGATAGGCAATTATTTTCTATCAATAAAAAAAGGTCAGCCTTGAGCCTGGGATTGTGGCTTCAGTGGTACAGCGCTTGCCTTGCAAGTATGAGGCACTGGGTTTGATTCTCAGCACCACATGAAAAAAATAAAATAAAAACAAAACAAAGATATTGTGCCCATCTTTAAAAAAAAAAAAAATGTCAGCCTTGAGAGTAGTGCAGAGAATTCTTTGTCCTTCTCCCCAACAATATCTCAAACCTGTGAATGAGGTCAGAAGTTGTTTTTAAAAGAGAAAAAAAAAATTAATTCCAAAGTTAAAAATAAAACTCTAATGGCATGTCATGAGATTAATAAGTTTACTCAATAGTCACTCACATAGACTGAAACTTTCTTCCACAGTCCCCACTTGAAAGTAGCTTTGGAGAAGCTGAGAGATGTGAGGGAAACTGGTGGGTACTTCCAGAAGCTGCAAAGCAGGGAGGGAGTGCTAACAAGGGGGTCAGGAAGACCAGATCAAGCACAACAGAGAAATATGCACCTACATATGTGCACTTCAAAATCTTGGCTACAGCCAGCTCCTCGTCTGATATTTTATTTTACTTCTATGTAGGCAGCAACCATCTTTCTCACTTCAGATTTGCCTGCCTTCGGAGCTGGAAAGTGAAACTATCCTTGAGATTGTGCTTGAGGAAGGAGAAGGCTAGAGAAGAGGGAATTCTAATTTCTAACTTCCTTTAGGAATTGTGAAATGGACATTTGCTAATTGATTTAACTAATTCCTATTCAAATTATAATTATCTGACTCCTCAATAAAGTATAATATTCCTTGTTGAAAAATCAATTAATGTGATTCATCATACTAAATAAAGAAAAACATATTAATCAATGTAGAAAAGAATTGAACAAAATGTTAAAAAGAAGAAGAAAATGTCTTGGCAACACAGTAATAAAATGGAACTTTTCTTAACCTAATACAAGTCGTCAATAAGAAATCTACTCTTACATTCTAAAATACCATTTACAAGAACATCATGAATATGCTCTAGTGATAAATCTGACAAAACGTGTGCAAGTCCAATACACTGAAAACCACATTAGCTGAGATAAATTAAAGAAGACCTCTTAAAAACAGATACATTCCATTTATGGATGAGAGACTCACTATGGTTAAGATGCCCAGGATCAGAAAGTTGATGTATTGGCTTAATGCAATATCAATTGAAATTCCAGAAGGATCTTTTGTGGAAGCAATATGCTGATGCTAAAATTCATATGGAAATACAAGAAGTTAGAATAGCCAGAAAATTTTAGAAAAAACAGAACAAAGTTGAAGAATTTCCACTACCTGACTTTAGAACTTCCTGTAAAACTATACTAATCATGAAAGTGTGACAATGGTACAAAATCAGATAGATCAATGAAACAGCAGTCTAAAAATGAACCCACGTATACATGGGCAATTGATTCTTAACAGTTTTGAAAGCAAATCTGTGGACAGAAGTCTTACAAACTGTCTTATCAAAATGGCATTCATATGCCCATATGACTTTGTCTATGCCCCCATTATATAAAAATAACTCCAAGTGGATAAAATATTTAATATAAAACCTAAAACTATAAGCATGGAATAACATCTATGTAACCTTGGGTTATATAAAGATTTTGTAGACATTACACCAAAACCATGATCCACAAAGTAAAAATGTTGGTCAACCGGACTTCATCAAAATTTAGTCCTTCTGCTCTTGGGTAGATAGTATTTTAAAAGATGAAAAGAGCCACAGAACAAGAGAAAATATTTGCAAGTCATGTGCCTGATAAGGATATTTATATCCAGAAGACATAAAAACTCTCAAAATGCAATAATAAAAACCAGATAATCTACCAAAAAAATGAGCAAAAGATTTGAACATAAGTGTCCTCAAAGCCTTTACACAACATCGTAGGTCATTAAGGAAATGCCAATTAAAACCAAAATGAGATAGCACTACATTTAGAAGATCTCAAATCAAAAAGACTATACCAAGTGTGGTTGTGGATGCAGAATAACTGGAACATTCATATATTGCCAGTGGAGAAATAAAATGGTTAAACTAGTTCTTGGCAGTTTCTTAAAAAGTTAAATATGCATATCATATGATCCAGCCATTCTACTCCTAGGTATACGCCCAAGAGAAATGGAAACATATGTTCATGCAAAGACATATACATGAATATTCATAGTAACTTAATTTCCAAATGCTGTGTGAAATAAATCAGACTAAAAATAGCACATACTGTAGAATCTAATTTATATAAAATTCTAGAAAATGGAAGCCAATATATAGTTACAGAAAGCAGATTAGTTATTGCCCAGAATAGAGGGGAAACAGAAAGGAGAGAAAGAATACTCCAAAGGGGCACAGAATACTTTTGGGGTGATCCACGTGTGTGTGTGTGTGTGTGTGTGTGTGTGTGAGAGAGAGAGAGAGAGAGAGAGAGAGAGAGCATGTTTATATGTATATTAAAATTTACTTACAAATCATGGGGCTGGGGATATAGCTCAGTGGTAGAATACTTGCCTTCAAACATGAGGCCCTGGGTCTGTTCCCTAAGATCAAAAAAATAATAATAACAACAGTGTAAAAGTATATACTTTAGGGAAATTTATTATATTTCAATTAAGCCTCAATAAATATGTTTTTTAAAATGAGTAAAAACAAAATCGATGAGCATTATTGAAAATCCAAGTAAAAAACAATTGTTAACCAAAAAAATTGTGGAACTAGGTACCCATTGTGGACTGAGTACTATGCTAGTTACTCCTGAGGAATATAAAATTAGTAGAGTCCTGGCCCTTAATCACGTATCACAACCAAAATATTTACAAGGAAGCACATATTGGGTATCAAACACAAATTCTGCTAATTAACTTTCATTAGAGTTAACTATATATACATATACATGTAGATTTAAGATATGGATAGATATAAACATTCCTGTGTAACAGAGAAATTACAAGGACATTCATTCCCATTTTAGAGTTCACTATAGTTCTTTTAAATAAAGATTTTTCCCATGCATTCAAATTCTATAACCATAAAGAAATCTGCAAACATTTCAGAAATCTACCTCTTAAATAAATAAATAAATGCATCACCTTGTAAATATCATTATATACAGCAAAGCTTTTAAATCAGAGAAAGTTCCCTGAAATAGGTAAGTTTTAGCTGAATTTTTAAAGACTATTAGGACTAGAATGTAGAGGAGGACTTGGATAAATTATTCCAGATGAATAAAATGGAAAGCAGAGGTACACTAGAGAGTTTGGCTTGAAGGCCATCAATTTAAAAATTTATTTAAATAAGTTAATTTTTAAAACTTGCATACCTTACTTGGAGAAGCCATGGTTGAGAATCATTGGGTCTATTTCCACAAGAAATGTTGACCACCATTTGAGGAATTCACACTATAAGGTATTGATTTAACATTGGAGAACCATCTTATAAGCTCCACTTTCCTGTACTCTCTCTTACCCAAACTCTCCCCACCCACTTTAGTGACCTACCCTAAGCCAATCCCAGAAGGACACGACCTCTTGACTCTGGAAAGCTCCATGGTGCCACTGACCTAAACCAATCCCATGCTCTTCCCCACCTGCCTCGCTCTGATGCAAGCACCCCCAGCATATCCCACAACGCCACAACTCCAACTCCAAACCCCTGCCCCACAAAAGCTGAATACCTGAATATCTCCAGCGCCTCTCTCCACTCTGTAGAGGGATGGCCTTTACTTGTCAACTTTGACAAATAAACCTTTGTATGGATCTCTGCCTGGCCTCCATCCTTCATTTCTCCCTTGCCCATCTCTCTCTTCCTCACTTTGCTTTCACACCCCAGCATCTCCCCCTCTGCCTGGCTCTCTCTCTCTCCCAGGGGCCTCACCTCCACCCCAGAGGCATTTCCTCCTGACCCTGAAGGAGAAAAGAAAAATGTCCACAGGCTACCAAGGGGAGAGTGGTAGTTGCACTAGTTTAATCTGGGAAAGTATTTCCTTCTAGCCACCAAGATGGCCTTCTGCCCACGTTCAAGGGGCCTGCTCAGGGAAGTTAACAGTGCATCTGCATTCAGTGAAGGTCTTGGAGGAGACCCAAATCACCACATTCGGCAGAGTTCCAGGAACTCCGAGACGATGTACGTTCCAAACAGAAAGAAAGAACACAGAAATCAAGGCTTGAAGTGGAGCCCAGAAAGGAATCTAGTAACAGGAGGCATGAGTGGGGAAAATGAGCATTTTAAATTCAAGTTGCTTGGGAATTCTCAGAAACAAGATAGTCTACATGGTTAAAGTTTGTGAAGTAAGCTTTTTACAGCATTCCTTTTTGTTCATTAAATATTTGACTGTGACTCTGAAAAAGAGTGCTGACGCAGTCTTGCCTATGGAGAAGAACCCTGGCTGATTCAGAGTAATAAATAGTCCCATGTCATATACCAAAGTGGAATATTCAGAAGGAACATAATATTAACAACTAGAGGCTGCTTTCTAAGCACATATGTCACTTTAAAGTTACTACAATAACAATATGCAGCAATAAGGGACATCATTATTTTTCAACAGGTGGTGAAATGAAAAATGAAAAGAAAGCTCATTTTTAAAAAGTGAAGTCCACCAGGGAAATTTCGATGCACTGTAATATGGATGTACCTTGAGGACATTATTCTAAGGGAAATAAGGCAGCCACAAAAAAGAAAATTTTGTGTGATTCCACTGAAATAAGGTATCTAGAGACAGAAAGTAGAATGGTGGTTGCCAGGACCAGAGGGGAAGAGGGGTTGGGGCATTATTTAATGGTCCAGAGCTTCAGTTTTGTGAGTTAAAAAAATTCTGAAGAATATATAGCAATGTGAATAAACTTAATGCCAAACTACACACTTTAAATTTGCTAAATTGTAAATTTTATGTAACATTATCTTATCATTTTTAAAAAAAAAATTCTATAAAGGGGATGGGGAGTAAGTTTGTAAAGTAACCACACTAATCTGAAAAGCAGTTGCAGAAAGACTAAAGCAAACTGGAAAATCTGTGAGACTGGGGGTGTAGCTCAGCAGGTAGCTTACCCTGTTATATTCTTTTACATGTGTTATTGTTTCAAATTCTCAAAGTAAGCCTGAACATAGATACTCTTTTCCTGACTTTGAAAATGAGAAAAATTAGGGGCAGAGAGGACAGCTATGTTGCCTGAATTCTCACAGTTGATCAACAGCAGAGGGAAACAACTGATTGCCTCTTCCTAGAAAATAAGAGATTCTTACAATGAAAGTTTGGAGCATTAAGGGAATAAGAGAGGAAAGATCTTCTGCCCTCCCCATTTTCACTTTTCTTTCTAACTTAACTGAATGCTGAGAAGAAATATAAAAACTAAGCCTAGCACTTATGGAGAAAATTGCAGGGGAAAAAAAAAAAAAAAAAAAAAACTTTGTTTCTTCATCAGCATAGGATTTAAGAACCTGACCAAAAAAGAATCTCCTGAAAATGGTGTCATGAGCCTGAATATGGAAAAAAATAGCCTCCAGCAGAAAAAACTAATTAAGGTTGGCAGCCAGGGTTCACTTACATATGTTTAAATTTTCTTTTGATACGGAGTGTTTTAGTTAGAATGCAGATTAAATTGATTTCTGCCACTTAATAAATACTTTTTATATAATTTAACCAAGAAAATTGCATCAGTCAAGGACACAGGGGGAAATGGATAAAATGGTCAAACTGAAGAATTTGTAGAACATTTAATAAAGAGCTCTTTTTGACTCTGTAAGCAGGGTAGATGCAAACCATCAAGGATAGGTTAGTTCCTGGGGGCTAGTGACCCCAGGGCTTAACCACCCCAAAAGATGAACAAAGGATTGAGCTACTAAAACTCAGAAAGAGGACTGCCTGACACTGTGGCTTTAGGCCATGGAATGAAGCCAGTTTCCAGTGACCCAGCAGGATGAGAGCCCAGAAACTGAATCTCCTAACCCTGGTCTCCTTTCTTTCTCTTTCCAATCTTTCGCCAGTGCTCCCCATTGACCAATTCCTACTTCAAGGTTCCTAAGGCACAGAGAAAGGTAGAAAAGAGTGGAGAGTGAATTTAATAGGGCAAACAGAATGTGTCCAGTCATAGAGACTGGCTAAAAGTTTACAGGTCATATGCAAAAATAATTTTAAGGATCAATTAACACCTGAAGCAAATCCTCTATTTTATTTTTATAAAAATATATTAGACCTAGGCAGATGGCATACACCTGTAATCCCAGTGACTTGGGAGGCTGAGGCAGGAGGAGCACAAGTTTCAGACCAGCCTCAGCAACTTTAGTGTCTCAAAATAAAAACTAAAAGGGGCTGGGAATGTAGCTATGTGGTTCTATCTGCATTACAGCAAATTTTAAAAAGAAAGAAAGAAAGAAAGAAAGAAAGAAAGAAAGAAAGAAAGAAAGAAAGAAAGAAAGAAAGAAAGAAAGGGATACTGCTAAATGTTGAGAAATGTTGTATTAGTAAGGTTTTACTATAATAATGCTGCATCACAAACAGCTCCAAAAATTTCAGTGGCATATAATAATAAACTTTTTTTTTCCGCTCTTAAACTCTGCGTAGGATACACTTAACTAATCTGAGTGTAGCCTCAATCTGAAGGATAGATTCATGTGTGCTTCACATTCTAGAATTCAGGTTAAATGATCACTGATTACTGTGAGTGTGCATATGATAGGAGCACAAGGAGAAATACAGAAACATGACATTTTGAAAACTTCAACCTGAAATTGGCATGCTTTCACTTCCACCCTATTCCAATGGGCCAGGGAAACCCTTTGACCAAGCCTAATTATCAATGGAGTAGAAAAGTCAAGGGAGGGGATATTAGAATAAATATTTTCTGAACAGTTATTTACCTATTAATCTTAGTAAAATTGCTTCTGGAAATAAATTTTACATAGAAGCACTCAATTATTGTCTCTACAAGCAGATTTTACCTCATTAACTATTTTTATGTATACATTTTTTTCTTAATAAATCTGCCTATTATTATATATCTTTGGCCAATCACATTTATCATTCACTTAAATGGAGGTAAGCACTGTCAACAGAAATATCAACCTGGACACTCATAGTTCTCTTTACATTCTGTTCTTTTGCCTCTCCAAATTATCTGGTAATATAGAACAAGATCTAGCACCTAAAAAGCACTACAAGATTATACGTTGTCCTCACTCAGTATTTCCACAATATTGCATCATCTTTTCTAAATCATTAGCAGAAGAGATCAATTTTTAAAACTTATTGATGATTTTCCAAGATTTTTATGTTCAATGTTTTCTCACTGCACATCTACAGTTAAAGTGTTTTTGCTTTACTAATTGATGCAAAAAAAATCTTAGAAAGGATTTAAGCAATTACATTACTAAGCTTCTTACCTTGTTTAGGAATTCTTCTGCAGTGTGCCTGACAAAGGGTTGTCTCACCTCTGCTTAGATAGCTCTGATAGCAGACATTAACCATCTAAGAGGGTCTCTTTGAGAGGCTCTGTTTGCTGGATTATTACAGTCTGCTGTTTTTTTTGTTGTTGTTGTTGTTGTTGTTTCCCCAGTTGATCTAAAATGTTCTCTTCTGCTCCCTCTAATTGTTCTTAGGAATTTCCTTGGGAGTAAGCGAAAGGGTGAAAGGTGCTCAGTATTTACAGCAGTCAGACTGTGTGCGACCCTCCCTGATCCTACTCCCATCTCTAACTAAGCATTCTAGACTTTGTCCCTGGGCTCTTTTGAGAAGTCCTCCCACATCATCCCTCTAGAACACTTCTTGTCTCCGTTGAACTCTTTTGGATTTTGTTGAGAAAAAAAAATAGATTCAAAATAGACTTAATTCCATATTTTAAATACTAAATGGATTCATGTTCACCATGCCTTCCTCAAACAGCCAATCTAAAACAGAGCCTTTTTAAAGCAGGTGTGCATAAATATATTCTGTCAGAGTATTTTGTTCTATGCCTTCAGGACACTTACCATGATGTATATCTCTACTTTTAATCGCTTTATTCTTATTTAATTTAAATTATATCAAACATTATTAAATGTACACTCAGTAACTTAATCATACATATAATATCTATCCCCCCCTACTGGTCTATAAATCCTGAGGGATCTATCTTAGCTACCACTTATTTCTTATTCTCAGCATAATGCCTGACATATGGTAGGTATTAATAAATGTTTGTTGACTAATTTAAAAGTGTCTAATAAAATGAAATTTATATATAACCATAATTCAAGGAAGCAGAGCAGGGTGGTCTTTCTAGTTATAAAATGTTCCCTGGAAGAAATGAAGTTTAAGGTGAATTTAGAGAAAAACAAGTGTCCCAGATTGATGGGGGAGTAGAGGGAAGAGGCAGGGGGGCAGGGGGAGGGGGAGGGGGAGAGGGAGGGGAGGGGGAGGGACAGGGAGGAGACTGCTGAGCTCGCAGCAGCATATTACCTAGAAAGCTGGAGACAGGTAGCAGTTCACTAACAGTCATCTCCTTCCTAGGCACATGATTCAGGCTACACTGCCAAGCTCCCCTTCCCTTTAGGCAGCTCACCTGCCAAGTTCTCACTGGGGGAATGTGAGCATAAGTGTTGGTCACCACTTCTGAGCTTCTGTCCCACTGATTCCAACCAGATAGGGCTGTGACCCGGCCACAGCAATGCATATGGCAGCAAGATCGTAGGCGGTGGACCCAAAGTTTGAAAGGAGGCCCAGTCACTTGTGAGAGTTCAGCATTCCTTGAAAGAGTCAGTTGCTCATACACACCCCACCCCACCCCACCCCCTTGCCCGCCACCACAATTTTTGTGTGTCTTGTCTTTCAGCAGCATGGAACAAGAGTTGTGTTTTCTTTTGGTTTTGTTTGCTTTAAAGGGTAGAATGGGTGGGATTGGTCAATGATGACAGGTTGCCAGAAAGTATAATGGGGTCTGGAAAGTAAATTCCATAGAGGTGTATGTTTCCCATTTATGTATTGCATAAATATATTTATATGTAAATCTAAGAATACAAAAAAGTGCATTAGGCCATATACAAACCTGTGAACAGGGTGGAGGTAGAGAGTTTTGTACAAGAAGAAAAACAGGAACAGGTAAGACAAGTGAAAACAGTAAAATATATTTTTGAAAAAGAAGAACACTAAAAATCAACATTGCCCATGAGAGATGAGACAAAGACTGGACTTGGCTAAATTGGTTGCATAGGGGCTCAAAGTTGTTATATTTTTTTAAAAAGGAATGTGAACTTCTTTTGTAGCCACAGGCTTGTGAGGTCTGGAAATATCCATGTTATAAAATGAACATATGATTTAAAGCCTATGTGCAAATTAGGGTGGGGGGAATGATGGTAAGTCCTCTATGGCAAAAAACAAAGGCAGGTTGTCCCAAGCCATTCTGGAGGACACTATAGCAGTGTCTGTTCCTTAAGAACAAGGAAAGGAAATGCTAACCAAGGCAGCTTTGATTAGAGATCTTGGAACAAAGCAGGTAGCCTATAGTAACTTCACTTTCTGACTGAAGACTTCTCCACCTCAGGTACTACACTTGTGTTAATATTATGGGTAGGAACACTTATCATTTGTATTATAACAAATGATGAAGCTGAGCCTTGAGAAATTTCAGCAACTCTCCTGAGATCACCCTCTCTGAATTTGGGCCTGTTACATAATTTCAGAGCTGTGTTCTTCTCTCTATAGCATGATACATCTATACTAGGAATGTGAGATTCACATCTTGCATTTGTCCTGACAATGACATCTGTCTCATGCTCTATGGTAGTGCCACCTACATTTTATCTCGCTTTGTCTTAATTTAATGGGTCTCTGCGTTTCTTGATCCAATTTACAGATCCTTAATTAAATCTTTTTGTCAGGTTCTGTGAACCTACACAATCTAGACACACACCATCTCTCTTGACCTCCTTTCTTTTCTCACTCCATTCCAGCCAATCTGACCTGCTGGTTGTTTCTCAAAAATGACAATCATGCTCCTGCCCCAGAGCCTTTGCACATGCTTGTTCCTTTTTCTGGGATATTCTTCCATTAGCTATCTACTTGCCTTTGTTTTCCTCTTTCACGGTGAACCCTTTCCAGACCAATTTACTTAAAATTGCAATCTCCATAGATGATCTGACTTTCTAATCTTCTACCCTGTTTTATTTTCTTCTGTACCAACCATTACTTAATGTTTTATATTTATTTATTTTATGTGATTCCCCCTGAAAGGAATTTAAACTTTAAAGAGCAATGATTTTCTCCTTTTTCGTTAGTAAGTTCCAAGTACCTAAAATAGTAGCTGGAATACCGTAAGTATTCAGTGTATACCTATGGAACAAATGGAAAAACACACTGCTATTCTCCTTCCCAATCTTTTAGATCTGATGTTAATCGTTCATAAGTCTTTTAATTCCAGTTGTGCATCTCATCCTACTATTCCTATAACTTCTAGAGATTGAAAATGGAGGAGAGAGGGCTGGGGATGAGGCTCAAGCGGTAGCGCGCTCGCCTGGCATGCATTCAGCCCGGGTTCCATCCTCAGTACCACATACAAAGTGTTGTGTCCGCCGAAAACTAAAAAATAAATATTAAAAAATTCTCTCTCTCTCTCTCTCTCTCTCTCTCTCTCTCTCTCTTTAAAAAAAAAGAAAAGAAAATAGAGGAGAGGTGTTACAGGTGAAAAAAGTGATTCATTAACATTGTTGAAGACATTGTTACTGTATAAATTGAAAAATATGTTTAACGTATGCTCAAACCTACACAAAAATGAATAGCTAATATACATAGCATATTTTTAAGTGGTGCAAAGCCACAGAAAATTGAATTTTGTCTTGTCACTAGAGGGGCACTATATAATATCTGTATTATAGAAATAAATCAAACAAATTTACAAGAAGGAAGATTTTAATAGACAAGTTTTGGGGATGTAGTTCTGTTAGAGCTTAGAGTGCTTGCTTAGTTTGCAAGTTCAACCTCCACTACCACACATGCGTATACACACACATATACACACAGACACACACATTTTAGTAGACAAATGGGCAACATGTGACTAGCCAATATACATAATGGGTATACAACTTGTAAACAAATACAGAAGAAATCTTCAAGTTCACAGATAATGTAAATGAAAGCAATAATATGGTGTCATTGTTTTGACAACTATGTAATAATATATATAATAGTCATAAAAATATTAAATGAAAAACATCAAAATTGAGCATTATATCTCACATTTATGAATACACAGGCAGTCATGAACAGGAAGGGAACTTATAAGTTGAATATAACTTGATCTGCTGGGTTTGTTCGCATATTAAAATTTAAAGTTCACTTTATTATTATCCCTACTTTGAATTTTAGTATTTTGACATCTAAGGTCAATACTCACTGACCAGTTTTGGTTTTGTTGGTGTTGCTGTAAACTGAGAAACATTATTTTTTGTGTGTGTCTGTCACACAATGTTTTTATTTTATTTTATTTTTTTAGTTGTAGATGAACTCATAGCCTCACACATGGGAGACAAGCACTCTACCACTGAACTACAACCCCAGCCCATACCCACAATATTTTTTCCTTAAGGCATTAAGCTTTACAATTTTGAAAGGCAGAATAGCACTGAATAATGCTAGCTATTACTAGTTAATTATTTCTCTTTCTCCTTCTCTCTCTCTCCTTCAATATTCAGCTTACAATCCTCTTGATCAGGTTGAGTCTCTTTCCAAACATCCTTTTCTACCTTAACAGGAAGCACAGGGTCACTTAACAGGACTCTACCATTTTTAAATTATAGAAAATGTTCAGGTAATCAAAATCTGATCTCCAATAGCACCTTGGAGCCTGTCTAACCGCAGAACACAACCAGGTAAGTCACAGTTTCTCCCAGTAGCAGAGCAGACTGGAAGAGGTGGGATCTGTAGCTAAACCACTAAGTGTAGGGGGCTCGCAATGGAAGAACAGTCCTCACCCTAAATGCCAGGAAATTGAGTTAAAATATTAATTGAAAACTATCCTGTTCTAGGTATTATACTAAGCCTGGAACCAGAGTAGTAAATAAGACAAGTCGTTGCTTTAGAAGCTTCAAGGCAAAGACAAATATCAAATAATAACAAGTGCTGTTAAGAACCCAGTGTCCCATGGGAGTTCACCGCCTGGCGAGCCTGTATTCTAATGACACGGTCACAGTCAGCAGATCACAGGGGTGTTCAGCCAGGGCTGTGGGATGGATGGCGACACTGGCCACAGGGAATACAGAGCAGTTCTTACTCAGATGCACACTCAGGTGTGCAGGGACTCTTCATTCAAGTACTCTGCCCCTGCACTACCTCTAGTGCAGGGGGGAACTAAGAGTAAGACAGCATGCCACATACTTAGGGGAGGGGCAGGAGATGTGCCATGTTCTACAATTGCAAATATTTCAGCATCACTAGACCCTAGAGTGGTTAAAGTTAGAGTGGCAAACTGGGACTAGAACTTGAAAACAAGTGCATGCCACATGGTGGGCATGAGCCAGGTAATGCCTGCTGTCTGTGGAGAGCTTCTCTCGCCCCTTTCTACCTATTCATAGCACCAAACCTGAGCCTCAGCAAGAGCCCAAACCCACATTCAGAAGGATTTATAACCATTTTAACCTTCATCTTTGTATCTCAGTGTTCTAACAAGAATAACCCTCTATATCCCCCCCCTCTCTCTTCCCCTGACTTTTAAGTTCAAACTCCAATAACATCTTTTCTATCGAATAAACATCCTAATATTTATTAACCTTCTCCCCCACCATGTTGAAAGGGAATGACAATATGATAAATACAGGGAGGAAAGGAGGAACAGATGCCAATAGTTGCATCTTAAGGCTGCTTGAACGTACATTTAAAAAAAACCAAAAAACTAAGAGCTTAATCAGAGGCAAGAGTTTCATCCTGCTACCACATGCCAGGTAGGAAAAGAAATGGAGGGTCTGGTCGGTATTCAGCTGTGTGTGCCTCTTGCAGAAACTCAAAAGTTTCTGTTCAGTAACAGGTGCTAAGTCCTCTGGAGGTGTTTCCATGGACTCTGGTTGGGGATGAGCATACTGCTGGCCAGTGTGGCAGAGGCACCTCATTAGTGTGCCATAGTTTTATTTCCCCAGTTCACACTTCCAGGCTCAGCCATGATCAGCCACTTTGCCACGATAGCTGTGTTAAAAAGAGCCCCTTCCACGGTGCCCAACTAACTACTCCTTCCCCATGGAAGAATTTATATTCAAATTTCAGATACTTTGGGAACAAAAATAAAGGCAAAAATATAATAAATGAGTTGTCAGGTCTTTTTCCCTCTAGAAAACATCTAATATTCTTTTTTTTTTTTAGTTGTCAATGAAGATTTACTTATTTATCCATCCATTCATTCATTCATTTATTCATATGTGGTGCTGAGAATTGAATCCAGTGCCTCATGCTAGGCAAGTGCTCCACCCATGAGCTACAGCCCCAGCACAAGGCCTTGGTATTCTTTTCAGAGAAAAGCAGTGAGAAAGTTTGTCTTTTTCAGGGTAGTGACAATGTAGAATGGGCCCTGCAAATTCTATGGCACAAATAACCCCACATAGGGAGAAACAGACAATTACCTTTAGGCATGTGTGGAGTAGTATGATTAGACGACTTCAGACTTCGGCAGAATCTCAAAACATGAATAATATTCTTCACTGTCTCTTAGGGAAGTCTTAGCAAACTCTAATGATAATGTGAATCCCTCTTTAGATAGCAACTTATTCTTTATATAAGTCATTGTCTACGTGGCACTAGACTTCCTCAACAACATTACACCCAAGAAAACCTTTAGAAATACTCCAGTCCCAAAGCCAGTATTTTGGACCAACTCTCTCCAACACAGGATTAAAATGACTTCCAACTGTCTATTAATAGAACAGATAAATAATATCATATAAATAAATAATAACTGAATATTCCTACTCCACACATGTTGGATATCCAAAGGTGGAATACTGTATAACAATAAGTGTGAATGCGACATGAATAAATCTCACAAACAGAATGTTAAGAAGCCAAAGATGAAAAAATACACTGTGTGATTCTGTTTATAAGACATCCAAATATGGAAAAAAACAATGTATAGTGTAAGAAGTCAGAGCAGTGGTTACCTCAATTGGAAGAGGGCACAAAGGAGATTTCTAGTATTCTGATATTATTCTGTGTTTTGACCTGGATCCTATAACATTTTGGAAAATTTCATTAGGTTGTACACTTGTGATTTGCACAATTTTTGAGACAAGGTCTTGCCATTTTGCCTAGGCTAGTTTCAAACTTGGGATCCTCCTGCTTCATCCCTCTGACTAGCTGGAATTATAGGTACCCACTTTGATTTATATAGTTTTAAATATGCATTTTCTGTGGTAGTCAGTTTTCCATTAGTGCAACAAATACCTAAAATAAATAAACCTTAAAAGAAAAAGAGTTTGTTTTGGCTCACAGTTTTATAGGTTTTAGTCCATGGTCAGCTGACCCCAGTGTCTCTGGGCCTATAGCAAGACATCACATCACAGTGGAAAATCATGGTAGAAGAAGCCCATTCAACTCATGACCTGAATGAAAGAGAGAGGAAGGGGCAGGGTTCCACGATCCCCTTTAAGGTTATACCCCCAATGACATAAGACTTCCCACTAAGACCCGTCTCTTAAAGTTTCCACCAACACCCAATAGCACCACTTTCAGGGACAAGTCTTTGGAGCCTTATGACTTTTACATGGGTCTTGCAGGGGAAATTCTGGATCCAAATTACAGCAGTATTAAATTCAGTTAAATAAGAATGCCTCAAAAGACTTCTCAAATGAAAGCACCATTGATTCTTAAGGATATCCAGAAGTTTTCAGGTTAAAAAAAAAAATACATTCACATGTCACTTTTCAACATATTCAGTGAAGGGCAGAATTCTGCATATCCCCTGGCCACAGCTGTAGTTTGTTCCTCTTTCCCAATTCCAGCTTACCCCAACTAGCCTTAACTCTGTGTCTTTGAACCAGCTATCTCCTAGACCATGTGGGCACCATTCTGTGGCTAGAGAAGTTTTGGAGATGAGGGAGCATCCTTCCTTATACCAGTATTTCAGCGGAAGCTGACTCTTACCCGGTGGAACTTGCTAATATGTGATTGAGAGCCTACTCATCATCAAAGCACCTTCAAGATCTGAAAATATTGGTGTCTAATTATGATGTATAGACACCTCCAGAAGGCAGAAAGATTCAGCCGTCCTCTTTGAAAAATTTTAATTTAAGCCAGAGGCTCAGGAGGCTGAGGAAGGAAATTGGCTAGTTTAAGGCCAACTTCAATAATTTAGGGAGGCCCCCAAGCAATTTAGAAAGACACTTTCTCAAAATATAAAAGGGCTAGGGATGTGGCTCAGTAGGTAAGCTTTCCTGGGTTCACTCCTTAGTACCAAATCTGAAATCTTAGTTTAAGATTAAACTCAATCATCCAGAATTGCTAAGGTTTTATTCTATCCTTTAATCTTAAGGATCAGATCTTTTTGAAAGCCCCATAACCTAGAAATTCTGACCCTTCCCAATAATGTCAGCCTACAACCCCTGGTTATATGGTACCTAAATTGGCAAGGGAAAATTGTGGTGCTTTGAAGAGAGAAAGAAGAGAAATAAATGTATTCATCTCTTCTTTCCCCACAGGATTTTTAAAAATGTTAATCACATACAAGTTTTTAAACCCCCATTTGGTTTCCTAGGGAATAATTTAATTCTAAGGTAATAAGTACTTAGCTATTTCCTAGATCCATATTTAACAAAGGTATACAGCTACTTGAATATATTCATGTAGCATTTCTCTATAATAGAGTTCAAGGTTGCTGGGCACCATGCTACACATCTATAGCCCCAGCTACTCATGAAGTTGAAGCAGGAGGATCACAAATTTAAGACAACTTGGGAACTTATCAAGACTCTCTCTCAAAATAAGATTAAAAAAAAGAAAGGCTATTCACATCTCATGTCTTCCTCAACTGATTTAAAGAAACAGTCTTTTTTTCCATTTCTAATATTGTCATCTTTGGAGCTTTTCACTTTTACATTTATAAACACATCTTATTCTCAGCCCAGTTAATTGAAATATTATAATATCTAATCATTAATTTTCATTTTTGCTTCATATATTTCTTCTGAAATGAACCATAACTTGCCTCATGCCTAAACCAAGCTATGTTCTTTCATCATTGGTAGCTGAATCATTGATACAATGTCTCTGGCAATCATTCTTGGGTCATTTATAGTCTCCAGTTACTTCCTGAAATTGGTACAGGATATCTCTCCTCTTTTCCTCATAGATAATGGACTATAATGAAAGTACAAAATAGTTTTAAGGCATTCCCAATGGAAAACTTATGGCACAGAAATTTATGTTGCTTGCACACTGCTCTTGTGTTTGAAAAGAATTTAATAGATTCATCTTATCATTATATTTGGCCTTAATATTATCTTCAATTAGTAGTGACCCTGTTTTTCCATTATTGTAGCAGTAAAAAAAAATCTCCCTTTAAAATAATATATTTAAAGAAAAATTGTCATTAATTTAAAGAAAAATTAAGTAAATAATAGTGAAGATATCATGAGGATGTGATGAAAATTCTGATAATCAAATGACAAAATTTGAAAAGCATCACTATTTGGGAAAGACTTAAGACTAGTCTAAATCAGCAACAAGGAAATTGAAATACAAGAGTCATTTATTCTACTCTCTGGTATTTGTGGATACTTTTCCTGTGCTTTGGTTATGGTTCAGATGTTAAGTGTCCCTCAAATGCTCCTGTGTTGATGCAGGAATGTTTGGAGGTGAAATTACTGGATTGCAAGAGCTGTAACCTAATCAGTCCATCCTAGCTTGTGCTAAGTAGTAACTTTAAGCAGGTAGAGCGTGGCTGGAGAAAGTGAGTCACTAGGGGCTGCCCTGGAAGGGTTTATTTTTCCTGCCACCTCTTCCTCTTTTTTTCTGTTTCCTGCCCACTAGGAGCTAAGTAGTTCTCTTTTCCTACTGCCCTTCTGCCATGGTGCTCCACCTCTCCCAGGTCCGGAGCAATGGAGTCAGTCTACCATGAAATGAACCTCTGAAACCATGAGCCCAAATAAACTTTTCCTCTTCTAAGCTATTCTTGACAGGGGTTTTGGTCCAGTAAAGAAAATATGGTTAACACAGCCTCTTAAACACAGGAGGTCACAATGGCAAGGGACAAATCCATGCTTTCTTCTCTCCTTCAATCCAGTCAGTAGCTCACTTCATCTCCTCCTCCACTGGCTAGCTGTTGAAAGAGGAATCCTATCCCAGGGCTGGATTAGCCAGGGACTATGCTGACAGAAGCAATCTGAGCTTCCAGTCTTGTAAACACCATAAAACTGAACCAAACAAAGAAACAGACAAGCTGGCCAGGAATAGAGAGAATGGTAAAGTTTGCTCTTGGCAAAGTCAAGAGGAAAAGCTCACTTGGTGGATGGGGATTCCTGGGGCATGGGAAATACAAAGATCTGGCCCTCAAGGCTTAATAATAGGGCAGAATTTAGAAGAAGAAATTCATACTTTTGCTTAAAAACCATTGTTTAAACCAGAAATTGGAAAAAAAAATATTGTATTGACCTTCATCTGAAAATGAGGACAAAATAACTGACCTAACCAACACTAATTTATGTGCAGATTGCATGATAGAATACACATAAAACACCAAGTCATACTAGGTACTCGATAATGTACATGAAGCAGATTATAAGGATTTGAAACAATGAAAAAGTACACATAAAAATTCAGACACCAGGGAAATTATAAATTAGAGTAGAAAAACAAGACCAGAAGAGAAAAGTCTAACGTGAATATCCAGGCCAATAAGTCCTACACAAGTACTAATGTGTACTAAAGTATAAAATTAGCTCTGGGCTTCCTGGCAACCTAAAAAGAAATGTGGAAAATATTCAGTAACAAAATATTCATTCATTCTCCATGAGGGAAAAAAATACTAAATGCTCTTAGCAAATATATGTTTTTTGAGGGCATATCATTTCAACTGTTTAAGCTTTAATCACCTCACCTTTATAACAAGAAAAAATATTACCTGGCTTTCAGGGTAGATGTTGGAGTTTAAATGGAATAATGAATACTAAAATGTATTTCATAAACTTACTGTACTATGTAAATGTTACTTACTATTCTATATACCTTAATTTACACAATAGAGCAGTCTTCTCATATTTATGGGTATTCGTATAAATTACTGAGCTATATTATTTTACCATTAAAATACTAAGCATTCCAAGGCTGTGTATTTTGGACCTGGAATATATCCCCAAGTTCCACATGTTAAAAACTTGGTCCCCAGGATGGTGCTTTTGGGCAATAATGGAATTATTAAGAGATGGAGACTAGTGAGAGGACTTTGTGTCACTGGGAGCACACCCTTGAAGGGGAATGGAATTCCAATCCTCTCCTTCTCTACTATTTTTTATGCTTCCTGGCCACAAAGAAAGTGGTCTTGCTCCACCCTGATGTGTTAATCATAGGCTCAAAAATATCAACCAATTATAGATAAAACCTCTTAAACTGAGCCCAAACAACTATTTTCTCCATATGAGTTGATTATCTCACATATTTATTGCAGTGAAAGAAAGCTAACTCACAAGCACTATTCTAATAATTAATGTATTCAACTATTACCCTCAATAGGTACTATCATATTCATTTTGATGAAGAAATGGGTAACAAAGAGTTTAGGTAATATTCCCAAGATCACTCAGCTAAGAGTTGGAGTTGCTAACATTGATATCCAGGAAATGTAGACCCTGTATCCATGCTCTTTAACCATTCCTGTGCACACTTTCAACCAGATATAAATTTCTTATGCTTACAGTACTTGCATAACTATGAAAAATGCAAATCTATAAATTGGAATTAAGCCTAGCAATAAAACCAATACATTTCTATTAAAAGCACTAATTTTATGTGGCATACAATATTGTTGCTTCATCAGTGATTATAGCATGAATCGGATACAGTTATAGTCAGGTTACTACCAGATACTATGAGAGAACAATTTCCTACTACTTTTTTTCCACTTAAATTGTTGTAAACTACTTGTTCACACAGCTTGTTGTGATATTACACAGCCTCTGCTTAGGATAAATGGGTCATTTACATATTAGGTCTCTGATTCTTTTCTCATTGGATCTCTGGTTAAAGTACAAATGCATTGTGCTAACTCAATTAGAAACACAAACACAAGCCTAAAATCTCCTGGGGGCTCTTGCTTATTCAGAGGTCATCTAGATGATTAAGGTTATGCTTATATTGTTTTTAAAATTAGTATTAAAATGAAAATATAAATTCTCACATAAAGTTCACAGACACCATATCTTTGGTTTGAGAAGTCCACCACAATCTAGTCCTACAGAGGGAATAACCAGACAACCTCTCTTTAAAAAATGTTTTTTGCAGTGCTGATGACAGTACCCAGGCTTCATGCATGCTTGGCAAGCAATCTACCAATGAGAGCTATAATCCCCAGTCATCTCTCTGTAATGTAATAGGCAATGCTTTCCCAATCTATTGCCAAAGAGGAAGTACTGGATCCCTCTGCCCCTTCTAGTGACAGCAAAGTCTCCAAGTACTGTCTATGTAAGGTTCTGTCCATTCCTACCATGTCACCCAGGGTTCTTTGATCATCTTGAGATAGGGATTCCAGCTAGTCTGTGTCCTATTTTGATACTGACCACTGGGAAAAGATGAACATTGGGAGGGATTTGGCTATAATAAATCTGTTCTGCTGGTACCAAGTGTCACATGCTAGTCCAAAAACCCTCAGAATGGCAGATGGTCTTTCTTAGGAGTTCTTTGGCCAACAGCTAATTCCCAGTTCCCACCTCTTAAAGGTTGCCCCCTCTCAGTGAACAATTAGTTCAGCCCTATGCATCAATTTCCCAAAGTGAAAGTTGGCCTAGAAGCATTGCTTAGAATTGGTTCAAAACAGAAAAGAATTTGGCCTGTTTCCTTGTAAATACCTCCTAACTTATGGTTTGCAAATTGAGATTTGATGTATGTGTTTTACAAATTTGTACAACAGACACAGAAAAAAACTATATTTTAAGACTTCAGTGATGACACTGAATATATTGCAACAAAGAGACCAAATTGTCCAGTATTTTAGCTTAAAATGAACCACCATTGACACAGATCTTGCTAGCAGTTCTGGGAGTGAAGTCTGGACCCTAAAATAGAGTGAAGCTAACTCACTTTCAGGATGACCGAAACCTGATCAGGGCCTCATTAACATTGTACACTAACTCCTGGATAAGCAATCTCTTTAAAGAACCCTCAAAGAGGATAAATAGTGTCCATTGGCATTTACTGTTGCTAGCCAAAAGTAATAAGAAGTAAATGGTGGCAAGACAAAAATTAAGGTTGGTAATATTAAAAAATTATCAAGTAATATGGAAAAGTATCCACCATGTCTATAGACTTGTTATTAAAAAGTGAATTTAAGGGAAGCAGATTTCATGATGATCCCTGAATGTAAAGTCAATGATTTCCCTGATTTTTAAAACCCATTGTCCCAGGAAAGGTATTGAAATGTTTGAGGGTTTTTTGTTTGCTTGATTGGTTGTTTTCTTTTGTTTTGCAATGCAAGGTCTGAACTCAAGTATCATGCAGGATAGCCAAGCACTGTAAAAGTGAGCTACACCATTAGCCCGATATAATTATTAAAAATGCCATTTTCACTCTTGAAAATATCCTGGATTTTACTGTAAATTATCTGATGTCTTTAAATGTGACACCACCCCTGTTCCACCTGTTTTTTTCTGATACTTCAACTCCTTCATTCATTAGGAATTCCATATCTGCATTTTTACCCATTATGTATCTTTCCCCATGTGCCAAGTATTTCATGCTCCAGATTATTCAACATTCACCCCTGTGTCACTCCATTTATCCAGCTCAGACGGCCTTGGAAGCCAGAAAGCAAACTTATTATTCCACGTAAAGTTGTCTATATGTGTGCTAAGATTTCACAAATAATTTGAAACTACAGAGTGGGACAGTTTTCTAATGCCACTTGCAAAATCTCTGCCCTTTATCAAAGTTGAGTGCAATTGTGTTAATTATGTAATCACTCCTGTATGAGTTATTTTTGTGGCTGCTATTATATATACTTGTTCAGTTACATAATAGAGATCGCTGACTTGGCACCCTTTATTCTGAAAGTTTGCCAACCCAAAATAAGTACAGGAAAAAATATTAGAAAGAGATCCAGAATAATGGGATTCAAATAATTAGTATACTCTTTATTGCATATTTCCTTATTATCCAAATATCTGGCAATGAGTTTATTTCACTGTAAGTATCTGGAAAAATGAATATAATAGAAGAGAATAATATGCAAAAAAAAAAAAGTAAGTCATTTAGACTCTAGTTACTTTTATAAATAAAAAAGTTTGAAAGCTAGGTTTGGCATCAGTTAATATCTGCTGACTATAAATAGATAAAAAGATGTTTATATTACACACACACACACACACACACACACACACACACTAATGCTGTTTTCCACGGTTAAAATTTTGAAGTCTTTCATCACTCTGGAGACCTAGCTTCTCAGGAACTGCTTCCCTTTTACTAGCTATCCTTACTGGCAACATAAAGGCCATGCTTTCCAGTGCGTGGGCCTGTTAGGTGTTAACCTAGCCAGACAGGAAAGCCTTATAAAAACACATTTCTGTTAGGTATGCTGCTTCTCTGCACCACCTACTCTGAGCACCAAAATTTTGATTGCAATTGTCAGCTGAGGGCTATTCAGTCTCAAAATCTAGGTTAAAACAATGCTGAAAGTGTTCTTTTAGTGCAATACAGTACAACAACAATAGGGTTTGTTAAGAATAACTGACTAAATATTAAGAGCACAATAGACCACCTGTGTAGATTCTGACATCAATATCAATCTCATCTCCTTTCTCCCACGGAGGAATTATAAGAACCCTTAGCTAAATAGAGCAAAGGAAACTATGTTTTGATCCTATTAAACTCTTTTTCCTTTGTCATCCTAGGCCTGAATCACTTGCTGACTATCTTTTTGTTCCAGTAATGATTTACATTCAGTAACAGCAAACCATCTTTCTTGTATGGAAGCTTTAATGATATCTTACAGAAAAATTTTCAGTTTCCTTTTCTGTAATTGTTTAAGATTCATAATTTAAGCAAGAGTCTTTACCAACAGGAGCTATTTTAATTCCTCTTACTTCATAAATCCATGCAATGATAAAATTTCAAGGTAAGGTTTGTCAATTTTTTGCACTTTTAATTGGTGCATTATAGATGTACATAATGATGGGATTTTTGTTACATATCCCATCATGTGCACACAATCTTCCCACTCCCAACCCGAAATCCCTTTCCTGTGCAGATCTCTCTTTGATTTTCATGAGGTCCACCCTGCATCTTTCTTTTCCTTTTTCCTCTCCAGCTTCCTCATATAAGGGAAAACATAGGACACTTGACCTTTTAAGTTTTATTTATTTCACTTAACATAATGGTCTTTAGTTCCATCCATTTTCCTGCAAATGTTATAATTTCAGTTTTCTTTATGACTAAATAAAACTCCATTGTTTATATCTTGTGTATTTTCTTTACCCATTGATCTGTTGATGGATAGCTAGGCTGGTTCTATAGTTTGGCTCTTGTGAATTGTGCTGCTATAAACATGTATGCAAGTATCACTGCAGTATGATGACTTTAATTCTTCAGGATAAATGCCAAGGAAAGGTCTAGCTGAGACATATGGTGGTTCCATCCCTAGTCTTTTGAGGAAACTCCATACTAATTTCCATAGCAGTTGTACTACTTTACAGTTCTACCAACAGTGTAACAATGTTCCTTTTTCTCCACTTCCTCTCCAGTATTTATTATTATTTGTATTTTTTTAATTCCTTTTAGTTATACATGACAGTAGAGTATAATTTGATTTATTTATACAAGCATGGTGTACATCTTATTCTAATTAGGATCTCAATCTTGTGGTTTTACATGGTGTAGAGATTCACTGTGGTGTATTCATATATGTACATATGAAAGGTAGGTCAGACTCATTCCACTATCTTTCCTATTCTTCTGACCTCTCCCTTCCCTTCATCCACTTTGTCTAATCCATGGAACTTCTATTCTTCCCCTCCCCCGCCCTTTTGTGTGTTAGCATCCACATATGAGACAGAACATTTGACCTTTGGTTTTGGGGGTTTAGTTTATTTTGCTTAGCATAATAGTCATTAGATCCATCCATTTTTCCAGCAAATGTCATAAAATCATTCTTTTTATAGCTGATTAACGTCTATTGTGTATATGTGTTCTTGAAGACTGCCATTCTGACTGGTGTGAGATGAAATCTCAGTGTAATTTTTTGGTTTGCTTTTCCCTAAAATGTTGAACATTTTAAAATACATTTGTTGGCTCTTTGTATTTCCTCTTTTGAGAAGTGTCTGTTTAATTTATTTTCCCATTTATTCATTGGATTATTTGATTTTTTTGGTGTAAAGTTTTTTGAGTTCTTCAAATATTCAAATATTAATCCTCTGTTAGAAGAATAGCTAGCAAAGATTTTCTACCATTCCATAGGTGAAGAGAGAACCTCTATTGAGAGTGTTGTTGGCTATAAGCTGGAATGTGACCCTATATTTTCTTCTAGAAGTTGCAGAGTTTCTGTTCTTTTTTTAAAAAAATATTATTTATTTTTAGTTTTTCGGCAGACACAACATCTTTCTTTATATGTGGTGCTGAGGATCGAACCTGGGCCGCACGCATGCCAGGCGATGCTCTACCGCTTGAGCCACATCCCCAGCCCCAGAGTTTCTGTTCTAATTCCTAGGTTTTTGATTCATTTTGAGTTGATTTCTGTGCAGGTAAGAGACAAGAGTCTAGTTTTTTGTTGTTGTTAATTAGTTTGTTTTTAACATATGAATAATCAGTTTCCTCAGCACCATTTATTTAAAAGACTATCTTTTAGGTGAAAGCAACAAGAGGAAGGAGTTCTATGTAGTCTTGATTTTTTTAATACAAAGAGAATAGACTGCTTATTGAACACTAGGTGCAGAATTCTCCCTTGTGTTTTTACTGATATGGTCTGTCTAGTACTTCTAGTACCAACCTAGAGTTTTGCTGCTTTAATCACTTGACGTCCACTAGTTTCACAATAGCTCAGTTACCACACAGCCTAGAATTCTAATGAGCCAGACCAGTGTGACTAACTTAAGTGACAGCTGAAGTCACCCAAGATATAGGGCTCATACACTGAAGTTAGATGACTACTGCCAAGGAAGGCACATGGATAGTGTAAAATAAGAACATAAGGAGAAGAACGTGGAGAGGACAGTAATGTAACACGCATTTCTAGTCCAGTGAGTGGCAGCAACAGGATTACAGGGAAACCCAAAGATTAGAGAAGCACCACTTTTTTGTGGAAAAAGTGGGGAGTCATCTTAGTTTCTCGACATAATAGAGCATTTAGAAGAAAGAGAATATCAGATATTTTAAAAAAGAATTCTTTTACAATGTCTTTGTTCAAATTATCAAATCCTATCATTCTCTGTGTATATTTCAATAGCTTTAAGAGATAATGTATTTACAGTAAAGTGCAATAATCTTCATGTTCATAAATAATCTTTATGTTTAATAATCTTTATTTACAATAAAGTAAATAATAAAGTGCAATCATCTATGTTCAGTTCAAGAATTCTCACATATGATATGTGTATAACATGACATATATTTACATATACACATATGAAACCACAATCCAGATCAAGACTCAGAAGATTTTGTGTGTGTGTGAAATTCATTTTTTAATTTTTTTTTTTAGTTGTCAATGGGCCTTTATTTTATTTATTTATATGTGGTGCTAAGAGTCAAACCTCACACATGCTAGGCAAGTGCTCCACCACTGAGCTACAACCCAGCCCCCTAGAAGATTTCTTATTTCCCATAAGGTTCCCTGTTCCCCTTCTAATACTACTCAGCAATTAAAAGGTAGCAGACTGGGGTGGGAGTGTAGTTCAAAGGTAGAGTGTTTTCCTAGCTTTTGCAAGGCCTTTGGTTCAATCCTCAGCATTGCCAAAAGAAAGAAAAAGAATAAAAAGATAGTTCATAATTTTTTCAGAGAAAATACTTTGAAGATTTACTCACGCTGATTTTATTATGAATTACTTTTAGCCATGAAGAATAGACACCACTGGGCTGGGGTGTAGCTCACTGGTAGAGTGCCTGCCTTGCACGTGTGAGGCATTGGGTTCAATCCTTTGCACCTCAAAAAAATAAAGTAAAGGTATTGTGTCCATCTACAATTAGTCGTTCTTCTTTACTCTCATGTAAGAAAAACCTAGAGGTAGGCCAGGCAGGCCCTCATGGAGGCTCCATATTATCAGTTTTCTGTTTCTCCCCTTAGTCATGAACTCTCTGCTTGGTTGTCACAGTATAGCTCCTGGCTCCACCCAGGTGTGGGATCCACCCCGCCCCCAACTCCCCAATTCAAACTGGAAGAAAGGTGAGGAAAGACAGGCAGGGCCTGATGAGTCAGCCCTCTCTAATGCATGCTTGGAAGTCCCACCAAATGATTACTGCTCCATCTCACTGGTTAAAATTGTGTCATATGACACAGTTTTGGGTGGTGAAACTAAAATAAAATGGACAAGAAAGAAAGGGAGGAAGGATATTGGTTAGTCAGCAGGCAGTCTTGGCCACACCAATGATCACAAACTGCTCCATGAATGACCTTTCTTGGAAATGCCACCTTGCTTGTAATGTATAAACCTTACAATGAATACATGCAATCTAAACCCATCCCACAATAGATAATGAGTTCTGTTTAAAAAAAAAATACACTTACCATCTCTGATAAAGACACTAAAACATTTAGAAAATAATGAAATATTAAAGTATAACTTTTTATTCTTAAGAAGGAAAATATGGGAAAAATCATAAAGGGTAAAATTAATAGGATTTGCCCAAGACCTTGCAAAATTTAACAATACATTAATTCCTTAGGGCCCACAAGTAAAAAGTTGGCCATTTCCAAATTGTAATTGTTCAGAACAATCAGGATTAGGAACTTTGATTTAAGCTAAGAATATTTTTTTTTTCTAGAATCATCTGAATGGAACTAAAATCTACAGATCTACAATCCCTTATCCACAATTATGAATACCAAAAATCTTTAAAAACTGAAAGTGTTTTGGCAAGTTTCAGTAGTCTGTTTAGTGGCAAAAGCCTACTTGAATTGATAGAGGTGGGGCAATCATAAACTTTAATATAACTGGCCATATGTATTTCACAGCAAAAACATTAATAAATCTGTGGAGTCTGTACCCTATTACTTTTTTAAAGATAAAAAAAATTGATTAAAAATATTACATTTTATACATGCTAAATAAAGTTCAACATTTTAAAGCTAGAATTTAACATAATTAATTGGAGTAAAAACTTTTTTACTCTTTTGAAGAAGAATAAAAAGTTGTTCTGAACTACAAATATCTTCTCTCACTTCACAATTTTGTGAGATTAAAGATCTTCTGAACTAAACTAATTTGTTCACAATTTGATGTGCTTGGAGATTTCTGTTACTATCAAAGGTCATTCGCAGAATATGTGTCATTGATTTGACCTAAATTTCAGTTTTTTCTAACTTTGATCTAAGAAACTGAATATGTTGTTTCTGCCCATGTACACACAGAATTTGGTTTGCTAAAAGCCAGATACCAAATTGAAAAAGGGGAAAAAAGTTTTTACTACAATTATGTTAAATTCTAGTTTTAATAATATCTTACATCATTTGTAAAAACTGTTGAGCTTTGTTCAACATGTCCAAAATATAAAAATTTTTAATTGAAAAAATACCAAAATCAGCACTATTAAACGGAAGCAGAAAATTGAGGCAAATAGCTGCCTGAATTCCTCCTTTTCCTTTCTCTAGTAATATAGATGGTCTTTGAGATTTGTTTCTCATTCATAGTTTTTATGAACTAAGTCATAACAGTTAGTTATGTGGAAGAAATGTGGATTTTAAAAATACCAAAACTCTGTGATGTCACTCTATAAATTAAAAAATTAGCACTGATTTTTTTTTTTCTTTCTCTCTGCTTTGCCACAGCTTCTCTGGACATTATCATCAGCAAAACCTTTGAAATCTCAAATTCTAATGTTTTACTTTGTAATTCACTTGCTCAGATAGGGGCTCCTTTCTATGGCTTGCGGTCCTTTTCACAGTCTCACTCCTATCTACATTTCTGCCTTCATCTGATGCAATTTTCCTTTTTTCTTGACATGCTGTGGCCACATTGGCCTCATTTCTTTTCCTGGACAAAGCCAATCTCCACCTGCCTCAGGGCCTTAACACACATTGCAAATTTTTCCCAGACTCCTGTTTATCAGATATTTTTCAAGTTCGGTTCTTTTACATGCTTAGAGTTAAGTATAAGTGTCACCTGCTTAGAGGGAACTTCCTTACCACCTTATTTAGACATTTCTCTCCTCGATATTTTCTAAAATTGTTCTGTTTCCTTAATAGTATTCAGCATAATTTTCAATTATACATTCGTTGGCTTGCTATTTGTCTGTCTCCCCTCTAGATTATAAAATTCCACGAGGAAGGAGATAAATCATCTGCTTGTTCATTAGAATATCTGTAGCACCAAGCCCTATGTAGGCATGGTATAATACTAAGTTTTGAAGAACTGTGAGAATAAATGACACAAAAACATTTTTCCTGTGTCTTTCTGTGATAGTTTTTTAAAACATTTCACTCTACATTGTATCTTTTCAAAAACAAAACAAAACAAAAAACTTTAAAAAAAATCAAATCATGTGTATCATAAATATGGTCTCAAAAACGCCAAAGAAATTATCCCATAGGAAAGTATATCATTAGAAATATACATATTGCTCAAAATATACAGGATGATCTAATATGTGGATAATAAAAGTATTTATATGTATGTATAAATATATGAATTTATGTATCTAGATGTTTTGCTTACTATTACTGTTCATCAAATATAACTGAATCCAAGTCTACTTGTGTTATCTACTTTGGATGACAGCAGATCAAGCACAGTACACAGAGCCAGAAAGGGGGTCAGGTCTCATTCTATCTGACTTGGCCTGGGCCCCATGGCTGTAGGTGACATCTCTCTAAATACATAGTGATTTCTACTTTCTGGTTTACCTGGATGGGCTCTGTTTATTATAGTCATTCTACAATTAATAATATGTCCCCCCTTTCACCCTCAAAGTATCCTGTTGAACATGATGAATTGTGTAAATTATATAGCCACCCCAGCTTTAAGAATGCTACTTACCAATTAAATGCTAGGCAGGAATATCAGACAATATCAGACAAATCGTGTGTGTGTGTGTGTGTGTGTGTGTGTGTGAGAGAGAGAGAGAGAGAGAGAGAGAGAGAGAGAGAGAGAGAAGTCCTGAAGAATGGACCCCCCCCCCTTTGTTTTTGTTTCGTTTTATTTTGTTTGACATCAGGGATTGAACCCAGGGGCACCTAACCACTGAGTCACAACTCCAGCCCTTTTTCTTTTCTTTCTTTCCTTTTTTTTTTTTTTTTTTTTTTTTTAATTCAGAGGTACTAGACCACTAAGCCACATCCCCAGCCATATCTGAGGCTGGCTTTGAACTCGTGATCCTCCTGCCTCAGCCTCCCTAGCTGCTGGGATTGCAGGCATGCACCCCCACTTCTGGCCCTTTTTCATTTTAATCAGGGTCAAGTCTTCTGCTCATTAGAAATTTGGTTGGCAAAAAATTTTATACCGAATGTGTTCAGTTCATACACATACGCAGTACTTGACACATTTTGATATTTTCTGACTTTTGTGACTTTACATTTACAAACAATCATAATGTTGTATTCGTTTAACATTCATTTCTTTTAGACTTTCCCTTTTTTTAAAAGGCCCGTTGCAGCCTCCAAATACCTGACTCTGCTCACGACCAAGACACACAGCATCAAATTTCCCAGCCCACTTAATTTGAAAGCCTGCCAAGATAGGTGAAAGACCTTATAAATATGTAAAGCAGGAAGTTCAAATTACAGTCAAGTAAATCTCTAGTGATTGATCTTCTTTTCAAAACAATAAAAAAAGAAAAATGAAAAAAGAAAAGAAAAAGAAACTAATAAAAAGCAGCAAACCCCCCTACCAAAGATTTGCCCCGAGTTCAGAGTCGACAATGTACTTTTAGTACTGTATTTATTTTGGAATTTTACCACTTCCTGGAGGCCGGGAGGAGGCACAGTGGGAGGATCCAAAAAAACTCAGTACCACAGCCATTTTGTTTGTAAGGCAGAGTGGTAGAATTCTGTCAGCCAGAAAAGGTTTTTGAAACACAAATTGTAAGCGCGGGGAGAGAGGGAGTATGCCTATTGTTTCTAATTTAACCACTAAAGTCATTATTTTATTTACTTTTTTTGTACAAATGGTAACTATTATGGCTAACAAATCTTTTTTTTTTTTTTTTTTTTTTTTCCCCAAATTATTAAAGCTCTCAGGAAGGAGCTGAAGGAGTGATGAATTTGGTGGGAGGATGACTGGCCTCTTTACCTACCCGGGTGTCCAATCAAACCTATTTTGATGGGAAGAGTTGCTAAATGGCCATGTTTGTATCCAGATTATACATGGGTGTTTTTTTTTTTTTTTTTGAAACGATCCACCAATTTGCTTAAGACCAACAATTCTCTTCCATCCAAACCCACATTGCAATCCAGAGGAGAGTGTTCCTGGAGATGTGCAGAGGAGGGCATTTTCCCTTGCTAACCGGCCGTCATGGGGGCTATTGTTTTGCAGTGTCACTTAATAGCCAGCTTCGACTTTTGTCATTCGGGTGGCTGTGCTTTTAAAAGCCCAGTGTAAAATGGCACACACACTGCATTTTTTTTCCGAGCTGCAGGAGGCGGGGGCCGCGGGGGATAGTGCAGACTGTAGGGACACTGCCCTCCCAGCCAATCAGCGCGCGCCTGCTTGCCATCGCAAAGTTGTTAACCCCAGAGTCTTCTGGCTGCCGCTGCCTCCTCGGCTTTTAATCTTCTGTGGATATTTCTCCGATTTTTCCCAAACGCCCACAGATCCTGGGGGAAGCCACCCCGTTCAGCCACCGACCATGGAAGAAAGTCTGACTTTTTATTTACCAAATATTTTAAAGATGTTTGAAGATCCATATGCTGCCTGGAAGCTGTTTTTTCTAGAGACCCAAGTCTCCTGCCTATATTGTTACAATTTTTTTTCAAGAACTGGTTTCTTCTTTGCCTCCACTAATGGTAAGTTTGTAATTTTAAACATTTCTGTGATTAAATCTTTGAAGGAGCCACTAGATTAAAAAGGATTTTCATTGTGTTTCTTCTCCCCAAACCCAATCTTTGTATTTTTTTTCTTTAGCTTTGATCTCTGCACGTTCTACCTAATCTTGTGTGGTTAATTTTTACCAAAAAGAAAAAAAAATAGTTTTCTTTTTCATTGTTAAAGCTAAATGTGTATAATGGAAATTATACTTTAATTGCTGGGAACTACAGGGGAACTCAAATATTTCAAGATGGACTTGTTTTGTGCCAGCAATGTTGGTAATGCCAAATATGTGCATATCCTCTTTATAAAAATTATGTATTACCTAATTTGTCCAGAACTATATTATCAGCAAACTGTGGATGTAGTTTTTTTTTTAAAAAAAGGCCTATTTTGGTTCTCCTGATGGATTACTTGAATGCAAACTACAGAAAAGCTGCCCTTGGTTTAATGAAGGTGGAGATTGACATAACCGGGTTTATATTAAGTTATGGCTGTTACTAAATAGTGGTTCTTTTATTTGCTGATCAGATCGAAACTTGTAGTCTATGATGTTATTTCTTGGAAGCTCTTCATTAGGAAATCTTTGGAAATCTATCTTGTTTTCCTCCAAAAAAGGTACATTTGGGAGACATTTTGTGATTTTGGGCATTTTTCTAATTTTTTTTTTTCTTTTTGCACACGGTGGGAGATCTTTTTTGTTTTGCATTGATCTGTGTTGGTGGCGCTGTAGTGCTCCTTAACAATTTATGTCAGTTTCACTAAAAGAAAAAAGGAAGGAAAAAAAGAGGTGGGGCAAGATTTTATCTATTATCTTATCCCTTTATTTTCTTAAAGAAAGTTCAGTTTGGTCAGTGGATCTATTTGGTTATGTTATTTAAATGTTTTCTGTGAACTGTGAATTAGGGTGAGAGCAGACATGTCGTCACAACCAGTCCAGGGGACATGAGGGACGGCTTGCAGCTTGCAGTTGTGTTTTATCTGATCTTATTGATTATCTCTATATCAGCTTCTTCAATAATAAGGTGTCAGTTTATCCTCTCTCCCCCCAGGAACATTTTTATATTTTCCTTGTATTATAAAATTATACGTGTCTTTTCATGTAACAGAATGTTTGAGTTTTAGTTCCCTGAACATTGTAAAAGTTGATTTTCGTTTTGAACCAAGGGATTTCTCAAATAACTATTCTGAGTCTCTCCTGAGCATTTTCTAGTAGTTTGCCATGTAATAATGCTGACATTGTTGCTTATTTGCTTGATTTTGAAATGATACTTCAATTGAATTTACGTAAACCCTTGTTTTAAAAAGAGCAAATGTTTTGGAACAATTTTTTTAAGAATATGTGCACAAGGATTTTTAACTTTAAAAATATTCCTGTTCCCATGTCTAAATTCAGGATAATATCTTTTCCATCTTTGTTCTTATTGGGAGTTATCTCATTAGAAAAATGTGGCATTTAGGCCCAAAGCCTCCCAAGAACAAAAAATGTGTTACAGTATGACATAGATTTTACTGGTCTCAGTAAACATTTTAGTTGTTTATGAAGATAGTAAGTATGCCCTTAGTTCAAAAAGAAAGTGGAGGAATCAGTGATTATACCTTGAACCATATTATTTTGCCAAATAAAATAAAAACAACTGAAATAGTACTCTAGATCACCTTCTCCATATGACTGAATAGATTATTTCTTCAAAGAGTGAAAATTTGAGGAATTAAATGTCTTTATTCATATTTGAAACAATATACATGCTCTTCTCATTATTTAATCATTTAACAGTTTGAAGTAAAAGTGTGTTGAAAAGACTAGAAATAGTATTTCTTATCATCTGTGTACCTCTTTCCTTGAACTTCAAAAATGATTGTTACACCTCTATTTTGTTTATATTCTGCTATAAAGATTTGAAAATGTTCCCTGTTACATTTTATCTCTTTATAGAATGTAAATGTTGCTTCAAGACCGGTTTTTGAAAATTATAGATTCTTGATAGGATGAAATATTGCAGGTGTAAATATATTATCTAACCTGGTTAAGCTGGAGAGTTTAGTTCCCTGAAGTTGATCTACTGAATAAAATATACTTTCCTACACATTTATTGCTAAAATATTCTGTTATTCAGAATGGTCATATTTTTTCATTTTATTTAATCTCTGAAAACTAAAAATGCTTACATGAGGCAGCCCCCTTTTTAAAAAACAAACTGATACCATGAAGTCCATATGCTCTTTGTTCTCCTACATCATTGACTATTACATCATTGATTATGAAGTAACCATTATAGTGAAACCTTCACTTTTAAAAATCATCCATAGTTATATATATTAAAGATAATCTTCATATGTGACTTTTATATCACTATGCAAGTAAGGAGGCTTAAATCTAGAAGGCAAAAACAATGCACTATTTTATATTATTCTCCATTTTAAAATCCACCTGTGCTTCATTTTAGCTCTTGATTCTTTGGAACATTAATTCTTTTTTTAATTGGTAACATTTAGATTGACATTTAGTCCATGAGTTTAGTGTGATTTTGATTAGAATTATAATAACCAATTACATTTTTAGTCATTAAAAATAAAACCTTTATTAATTAAATAGAGTCTATAGAGAACCAACTCAATCTTTCAGGGTAGCAGTTGCTAGACCATGGACAATAAAAAAAAATCATATTTTAAAAAATCCTCAAATGTCATTTTGATCAACAAGTACACACTTATTTATTTCTTATACAACGTTTTATCAGTCCTAGTAGCAAGTAGCAGAATTGACTATATTGAAATGTCATGTCATTTTTTTCATCCTGCCCAACCCTCTGCTGGAGGGAGGGGTTGGTAAAGAGTGGAGTGGCCAAAAAACAGGTTGCAGAAAGAAAAAAGAAATGACGCCAAAGAATTTTTAAATCGAATTCTAAATAATAAACCTCAGAAAATAGAATTTCAAATTAGGTAGCTCGGTCAGTAATAAAAAATAAACTGAAAATTATATTAAGACTTAATGTAATGAACAATATAATTTCCTATTTTATATACCTATATTCTTGAGTATTGCTAAATATTAAGGAAATTTCAGGTTAGCCAAACCTATTAGGTAACAGGTAATGGTGGGATGAGGTAACAAAGAAAAAAACACTTAAGAGACATTAAGATGATTTAACACAAAATGCTGAAAATGTGAGCCAGGACTGATCTAATCTTACCTTGGCATGAACTTTTTCAGTAGAAGGAAAAATAAAAAATTTTACCCTTTCAAAAACAAGTTAAATGCAGATCTGAAATTGTATTTGCTTCCAATTTTATTCATTTCTTGTATATATTTCCTACTTCTCTGCTCTTTCCTGGACACATTGTTGCTTTCCATAAGACTATGCAGATATCCTAGAATCCCCAGCATGGTTTTGCAAAGGAAGAGGAAAATAACATACAAAATGGTGTTTGTGCTATGACTTTCTTGTTGATCTTTCCAAAATGATTCTCAAAGGGAGAATTTAAAGGGAAAGTTAAGCAAAGATAATGATTTCATTCTGAGAAAAATAAAAACATGCTTTATACTTTATTTGTTCGACATTTATCTTTATTTGGGTGTTTGTTCTAGATCTACTTCTCCTCCCACTTATTGTGTGATGTTTTAAGATGCTGGGTTACAAGATTAAGGGGAA
Organism: Ictidomys tridecemlineatus; assembly: GCF_052094955.1. Taxonomy (NCBI): domain Eukaryota; kingdom Metazoa; phylum Chordata; class Mammalia; order Rodentia; family Sciuridae; genus Ictidomys; species Ictidomys tridecemlineatus. The sequence goes on from NC_135486.1 coordinate 91,977,448, forward strand.
AAAAAAAGAAAGAAGGATCCCTACACACAGGCAGTTCATAACCCAGTATGGTTCAAAGTTCTAAAGATACTTTAAATCGAAGGGCTTAGATGTGTTGGGCTCCCATAAGGGAATAAAGGCCAGATAAGATTTCTGTAGAGGAAAGGTTGTTTTAAATTTATATCTGTTTACATAGGGTTTCACCAGTGTCCTTCCATTGAAGGACCTAATTTGTGCATCTGAGAGTCATAAACTGAGTCGGGGAGAGGGGAGTTCTCATGTTTAATTCACAGTCCAAATAAACACTACATAAAGAAATGGTTACCTAATGCAAATTCCCATTGCAAAATGAGAGAGAGAATATTGGCTTATTTGAAAAATTTCGAGGATCACTCTGGCAATAGGAGTTTGGGGCATACCTCTTTGAGGTCCATTTGATGAACACTGTTTAATTTTTATTTATTTATTTATTTAGGTACTGGGAATCAAACCCAGAACCTTGTATACTCTAAGGATATGCTCTACCAGTGAACTATACCCTCAGTCCTTTCTTTGATGTACATTTTGTTCAGATTGCCATACAATAAGCATCAAAGTAAATATAAACTATGAAGATAAAACAGGGAAATACAATTAGTATTGAAGGATTATATTAGAAATAAAATATTTTTATTTTGAAATATTCTATAATAATTTATAATTATATATACATAATAGAAACTTTTAAGATGAATTTTTAAGAAGTAATTTATTAACTCAATAGACATTAAACTAATGGTTAATTAATTAAGCATATCAGGTATGGAGCAGGAAACCAAGACCATTATTTCTATAGAGAAGAAATGAAGGAGAAGAAACTATTTTTTAAGGATTCTATATATGTGATTTAAGATGACCTCAGGAATAAAGTCCCAGGTTGTTATGTGTTATACTGTTTAGTTTGTTTTCATACTAACATAAAATTCATTGATAGTGATATAAAAAGTAAAGACATTTATTATTTCAACTAAAGTAGTAATTAGGAGGCAAGCCAGTTCTAGATTTATCTTAGTAGCTCAACAATTATGCAGTTCCTCATTAGATTCCATTATTTTACACCATGTCAGTGATATCTTTCCTCGTAGTCACAAAATGGCTACTGCAGATCCAGGCATCATACAGTGATATTGCAATTTTAGAAATGAGGAGTTTCTCTTATTCATCTTTTTTTTAAGGGAAGAAATCCTTTTCCAGAAACCCTACAACATAATGGTGTTTTAGAACTCATTGACCAGATTCACAGGACATGCTTAAATCTAAACCAATCACCGTAAGGAAAATGAAATTACCATGTTTGGAAAGGTGGAACACCTGCTGGGTATCTAATGTTCAATGTGGTTAGCTCTTATTTACTTTGTATAAACTTTAACAGCTTTGTATAAACATTCTTGCCTGATGAAACATGAAGATGTCTTTTCATAGTGATCAGCCTAGTCACAGGTTGGATAATGTAAAAAGCAACAAAACAACATTTAATTAGAGCTTATTATGTTCTAGTCTGTGGCCTAAATGCCACCTCTATTTATTTCTTAAATCCTCACACACAGGAAAAGGGATAGGACAATTATTCTCATTTTACAGATAAGGGAACAGAGACTGGCGCCCACGTTACATAGTAGATGAAAAACCTGGTGTTTGAACCTGGGAAGTCTGAGATCAGATCTTGCATTCTTACCTCCTCTTCTCACTGTCACATGAGGTACTTACAAATCTGTATTTTGTAAATTAATGCATTTTAAATGCACCATATGATATTACTGCTAAATCCTCCAATTGAATTTATTCATTATTTTATAAATCTAATAATCTTTTCATAGAATGAGTAGTGTTCCTCCTAGTTTATCTGTGTTTGCATCTGAAATTTTGCAAGTTGAGTTGACTTAAATATACATATACTTCATCTCGTCTGTTCAGGAACATCTCAGGAAATTCAGAAGCTAAATTTTTACAAATTATAAATTTCTGAAATTAAATGCAAAAGTATCCAACAGGTTCGTCACATCCTTGATGAAGTAGGTTAAATTCATGATTCTTAACATTAGATCCAAATAGAATATTGACTTGCACTTCATCATTTGTAAGGCCAATTTTATGTTTCAGTCTTTATCAACTTTGGGATAAGAGGGAGCTTTTCCCCCCTGGGCATTTTGGGGGGTCTTACTACACTCTAGATCAGTGGATCTCAATCTTTAGCATGCATGGGAATTGCCTGGAGACCTTATTAAAACACAGGTTGCTGAGCCCCTGGTCCTAGAGTTCCTGGTTCAGAAGGTCTGTGGGGACAGGTGAGAATTCGCATTTTTAAGAGTTGCATAGGCCATTGTGCATATTGCTGCAAATCATATCATGTTAAGTGAAATAAGCCTAACTCAAAAAGACAAATTTTATGTTTTCTCTCATGTGTAGAATTTAGGGAATAATAATTTAAAAAGGACATAAAAGTAGAAGGGGAACTAATGAGGAAGGGTCATAGGGAGCATAAATATGATCAAAGTACGTTTTATGCATGTATGAAAATATCACACAGAAAGCCATAATTTTTTTTTTGCAATGAATTTGCACCAATAATTGATAATAAATAGTGTTTTTAAGTCAAGTTCACAGATACTGCTAGTCCAAGGCCCACTCTTGGAGAATATAGCTCTAGAGAATCAGATAGTATCTGCCATAATGAATATGTTTCAGTATTCATACCACATTTGAGATTTATTTGCCAACAATTCATGTAGGTTTTTGTTTTTAACTTAAAAAAAAAAAAAAGGAATGGCGGGTGGGATTCTGAACCATTTTGGGTCTGGAATGCTGCCTGGTTCTAAAAGCTTTTTTTTTTTTTTTTTTTTTTTTGCATAACTGGGGATTGAACCCAGGACTTTGTGCATGCTAGGCAAGTACTCTGAAATCCCCAGCCTAGAGACTTTTTCTTGCTCTTGTAAAGTCTTTTAAGTTGAAAAAATGAAAATTAAAAAGCAATCCATAATTTACAAGTTATTTTTAAAAGTAAGTAAACATATGATTTAGTTTTGCTAAATAGAAGCTCCATCTGAAAAAGACTTCTGTATCTGAGTCATTTTGCTGGTTTTTTTTTTTTCCCCCTCAAGATTTTATCCCACCAACTACTGATGTCCCACATTCATCAACAGGACATGGCTCTGATGAGACTGAGGAAGGGAGGCTGCCATGCCCATGACCTATATTTAGCTTTGAAACATGGGCCACTGCCACAACCCACTGGAAACTCTCCATCTTCCAAGACAGATCACAACCCTCAATTGAAAAACACTAGAATATGCCAAGGAGTGAAGAGGGCTCTTTCCAAGAGTGTAATTGCTTCTCTGCTCCATTATTAACCCTGTGAAACTTAAATATTTTTAGTTCTGAAGGCCTTCGCTCATTTTTCAGTAAATAAATTGTCAACATGAATGAGGGAAAACCCAGAAAATTCAGTGTTCTTATGTTTCTCTAGAAGCCAATACAAGCTTCAAGCTATATTTCCACACTACTGGAGTTCTTATCAAGAAACTGGTATGTACCCCCAAAGAGGTATGAGTAGCAAGTTTGGGCTGGTGTCTGCACCTATTTAATAACAAAAGAATCAGTCAACACCTATTTAATAATAGACTCATATAAAGTGGCCTAAAATTCCAAAACTTTTGTTTTCCAGTGCAGTAATCATTTGTCACATGTGGCTAAATGTTTTTAAATTTGAATTCATTTAAAATTTAGAGTTCAGTTTCTCAGTCTCACTCAACCACATTTCACCAGGCTGGTGGCTACCATATTGAGCAGCACAGGATTATGGAATGTGTCTGTGATTGCAGAAAGTTCTATTGGGTAACATTCACCTAGAATGGCCCTGGGTCCTTCTGAAGGGGGTAGGCTCACATTCTTGCACCAGTGGTTCTCATCTCTGCCTGTGTATGCGTATGAATTTATTCATATTTTTATGGTGCTGGAACTCAGACCCACAGCCTAATGCATGCTAGGCAAACACTTTACTACTGACCACACCCACCCCTTCTGCCTGCACATAAAATCACCCAGAAACTTAAAAACAAAATGCCTGTTCTCCACCCCAGGAGATTCTGATTTAAGTGGTCTGGATAGTTCTGGCATAAGTGTTTTTAAAACGCTGTCCTTGAAATTCTAATCTGCAGCTAGAGCTAAGAATAGCTAAATGATATAATAGATTAATGACAATTGAAGCTAAGCATTAGTACAAATTTGGGGAGAGAGGGTCAGTAGACATGTGCTTCTATTTCTTATCCCTGTCTTTCAAAAGCTGCAATTCATCTCCTAGGAAGTGAGTGAGGTCCAAACCTAAATAGAGAATAACTGGCTGGGCACAGTAGCACATACCTGTAATCCCAGAAGCTCAGGAGGCTGATACAGGAGGGTCCCAAGTTCAAGACAGCCTCAGCAATTTAGCAAGGACCTAAGCAACTTTGTGAGACACTGTCTTAAATTAAAAAATAAAATTTGGGCCAATGTTGTGGCTCAGTGGCAGAGCGCTTGCCTAGCATGCATGAGGCACTGAGTCCAATTCCCAGCACCACATAAAAATAAACAAATAAAGATATTGAAGGTATTGTGTCCATCTACAACTAAAAAAAAAATTAAAAAAAAATAATAAAAAATAAAAATTGAAAAGGTCTGGAGATGTAGCTCAATGGTAAATTGCCCCTGAGTTAAATCCCTAGTACCCTCCTTCTCTCTCTCCCTCTCCCTCTCTCTCTCTCTCTCTCTCTCTCTCTCTCTCTCTCTCTCTCTCTCCCACCTACTAGGCCCCACCTCTTGAAGTCTCTCTCTCTCTCTCTCTCTCTCTCTCTCTCTCTCTCTCTCTCTCTCTCTCTCTCTCCCCCACCTACTAGGCCTCACCTCTTGAAGTCTCTCTCTCTCTCTCTCTCTCTCTCTCTCTGAAATGCCTAATAATGACAGAAAACAATCCTATAACTTCTGTTTGATTATAAGTTATTTGATGGCCCCTACAGTGAGTCTTGAGCTGGGATATAGCTCATTTGATAGAGTGCTTGCCTCACATGCACAATCCCCAGCACCACAAAAAAAAAAAAAAAAAAGTGAGTCTTATATATTGAAGGACTACTCTAAAGTTAATTTGAGGTTTGTTTTTTGTTTTGTGTGGTGCTGGGGATCGAATCCAGGGCTTTGTGCATGCAAGACAGGCACTCTACCAACTGAGCTGTATCCCTATCCCTAATTTGAGTTTTTGAAGAAATAATATAATTTTTTAAAATTTTCATATTCAAAGGCATTGTATTTTTAAATTGAGTTTCTGGCTCTTGCCATATTTCTAAATCTTGCAAGTTTTAAATAATAACCTTTTAAATAATAATGTGGTTTAATTGATAGCATTACTTAATTAAACACTTCTCAACTTTTTATATTGAATTCATAAATTTACTTTATACAGTTGCCTTCTTTGGTACTTAGGAAAATTTTTCAAGAAATTAAGAAAATTTTATATATCTAAGAAATTTAACTTCTACACAAGATGATTTCTGGGTTCTCTTTAATGTTCCAATATCATGCATAAACTTAATTAGAAGGTCTACTTAAAAATCTCATGGGCTGACCTCTTACTCCATCCAATCAAGTGTTCTTAAACAGTACAATTACTTAACATTTTCTTTAAAAAGTATTTACTGTGCTTTCTACTGTACACTTCAAATTTTGCTGAAGTTAAAGTATACTTACCTGTAAGGAAAACAGTTTTGTCCTCTCAAACAATGTTGAGTGCTGCCTCCCCAAAGTGAATTTTTTGGTCTGCCTTCTCATCTTGATAAGCAGTTTGGGCTCGAAACCCCAACCAGGTCCTTGTCTCAGATACTGCTGAGATGTGCTGAGACTTATTTTTATTCATTGTATTTTTTGTTTAAAAGGTATTCTCAAGGTCTGTTTGACTTAGATATTATGTCGTATCTTTACCTATTTTCAAGTCAGGTTAGAATCAACATTCAGCCACACAGGTGAGTACAGTAAATAACAAATATTTGGATTTTTCATTTTTAAATCTTTCAGAATATGTAACTTTTTTTTTAAGTTTAAATGTGAAGAACTTTGAACTTGGCAAAACGCTCTATTCCTTCACATTTGGTCTTGTGGGAAGATCAGCTCTTAAAGATGCTAGATGGCCTCTGATCTCCCTCTTGGCCTTGTGTGACAGTGTGGTCACAATTTCCAAGATTCCTCTGTTGGAGAAAGTTTTTCAGCATCTAGAATAGCTGACCAGAAGTCCCTCCATACACATTCCCATTGAAGACATTATAAGAACACTTCAGGTTCACAGCTTTGGAACAACTTCTTTGTTCTCCTCTTTACTTGTTGTATAACCTTGGGCCAATTACTTAATTGTCAAGACCTTCGATTTAAAAAAAAAAAAAAAAAGGTGATGTTACTTACCTCACATGACTATTTGAGAATATAATAAGTTAATATATCTCAACATATGCTTTATATTCATTTTTTCATAGATACTGCTGACTTCAGAAATCACAATACACCTTATGCAGTGTGAAAATGTGTTCGCTTTCTGACACTATAACAAATACCTGAGATAATTAACTTACAAAGAGAAAAGGTCTGTTTGGGCTAACAGGTTTGGAGATTCTAGTTGATGATTAGGTAGATCCATTGCTTTTAGGCTTCTAGTGGAAGTGCTGGATGGCATTGGCAGGGAGAACGTTGCACATAGCAGAGCAAAGCTGCTTACCTATGGCCAGGAAGCAAAACAGAATGAAGAAAGGGCTAGGGTTCCATGATCCCTATCTAGGGCATGTCCCTCATAGCCTTAGACCACCTACTAGGCCCCACCTCTTGAAGTCTCTACCACCTCCCAATAGTGCCAGGCTGGGGAGCAAAGCTTTAACACGTGAACCTTCAATGGCCACTTAAGATTCAAACTATAGCACCTGGCAATTAAAAGATCACCCCAGGCCTGGGGATGGAGGTCAGGGGTAGAGTACTTGCCTAGCTAGCATTAATGACACATGGGCTTAATCCTAGTACCAACCAAAAAAAAAAAAAAAAAAAAAAAAAAAGCATCCATTCAGGTATATGCATTTTGCAGTATTAAAGAGGTTTCCTAGACTGGTTCATTCTTTTCTCCAGTTATTGACTCTATTAAAAGTCAATAACTCAGATAACTTTCTTTATTATCTCCTTTTCACTCGTTAAAAAAAAACTTTATTGAACTTATACCACATAAAAAACAAATAACATGCTGAGCCTTAAAGGATTCATTAAAGTGAACAGAGAAGAGGAGGTTTGGGGAAGGGAGGCAGATTTTGACTGGAGCCTTGGAGGATGGGTGGACTTTCCACACATAGAACTTCAGAAAAGATATCCCAAGTGGAGAAAGCAGTGTGAGAAAAGGCGAGGAGGGGAAAACAGGAGACATTTGGAGACAGCTGGCACTCCAGTGTGAGCAGAGTAAGCAAGGATGTGAACCAGAATGGGGAGGGTTTGGAATCTCAAGTCAGGGAATCTGGAAGTCACTCAGCATTCCTAGAACAGGAGCTCAAATGCTTGGGCTGCCTGGCCAGAAAATTCTGGAAGGATAACTAGGAAGGAACTGCCTCTTTCTGATATTAATCTGTCAACCCATTGGCCTCTTAGAGGAAAACTCCTGCCTTCTGAATCTCTGGCCAGGTAGGTTTTGATGGGGAGAAGAAAGAAGTAGGAGTTTAGGACAATTTTCTGTAAGTGTGGACATTGGACAGCAGGGGGCAGCACGAGGGCACCAAAAACTTCAAACAGTGTAAATTTGCTTCTGTAACATTTCTTGACAACTGTTTGTTTACATTTATAAAGCAGCTTATGTTAATAACAATATTCTTTCCCCAAAAATGAATAGAAATTAATAGAGAAAATAAAAATAACAGCTACACTGTTATTAGATTAACTAGTGGCCGAATGCTTTGCTATTTATTTGAAAGGATAGAAACAGTTGTGTGTTTATTATTTTCTTTCAAACGAACAGGAATTCAGAGTTCAATACAAAAGCCTCCATTTCTATGGAAAACATAGCTTTATATGATTTTAAGATTTGGCATTTCTTAAAAGTACACTTGTTCAGCTATATTGTGTTAAAGGAACTAGTGAAAAACTGGGGAACTCTTTAAAATAAAATTATAGTTAAATATTGAATTGGAATTTCAATATACACTTTATTTGACATGGAAAATTCATGGGATTTAAAATTTAGGGGTTTGTGATTATGAAATCCTTTGGACTTTCAAATGAAAAAATATTAGTTTCTAAATTCAAAGCTATTACACTACATTTAATCAGATTTTTTTTTTCTGGTAAAATTCACCTCCCCCTGACCTGTTTAGGTATTTGAATGCTTAGTGATATTAAAAGTGGAAAACCAGAAGTTTTCACAAAGATTTTTATTTAAGCTCTAGAACTGCCCATTGTAAACGCTACATTAAACCCACTTGAAATCTCTCTCTGTTTCCCTCTCTTTTTCTCTCTTTCATTTTCACTCTTCCTCTCTCACTCACTCTCTCTCAGAAGATGTCATCATACAGCTTCATACTCTGCACCATTAGGAAAAAAACCTCTATTTGGCTTCATGATTCTTTCAGTGGCCATCATACATGTTCTGCAGTTTGTGATCAGTGTATGGATTGGCCTTTGTGTGCTGGTCTCTGTTACCGAGTTTCACTTTATAGAAAGACTTCCATCTGTGTATATTGATACGCTTCATATTTATCACTTTAACTAGGCAAATAAACTGATGACTATTCCATAATTATTGAATATCCATTCAATTATTAATCAGAAAATATTGATCTGAAACAATAAGTTTTTTTGTTGTTGTCTTTAAGTTATACATGACAGAGGATTGTATTTTGGCAGAATATACATACAAAAAGTATAACTTATTCTATTAAGTTCCCACTCTTCTGGTCACACATCATGTGGATCAGTTTTTGACTTAAGCTAATTAACATGAAAATTAGTTCTTCAACCCATTTCATCTCTTTCATCGAAAGAGATGAAAATACTTTGTAAAGTAAATTTATGAAACATATTTTAATAACTAAATTGATAATTTTGAGAATATAGAGATATCAAATTATACCTTTCAGACCACAGTATACAAATAGGGTGCTCCCTGTTTATGTTTATGGGAACTAAGTTTATTTAGGTCAATAACATCTTTTTCTTTTGTATGATTCATAATATGATTCTTGCACAAAGGTGAGAGCAAATAAACAAAAGAAGGTTAGGAAAACTTATAAAAGCATATGAAACATAATCAAGTTTTTAAAATTTAGATTTAAATGGACTCTTATATGTCTGTCACATGTTTTGAATTGTTAAATTGGTTAAATCGTTACTATTGTTGTTGTTGCTTTTGGCATTTTTCCTCAGTGCCTAAACAATACTATTGTGTTAATTATTTTCTAAATTTATTACATAGACATTCCCTGTATGTTTCCAGGGAGAATATCGCACTAATTGCAGATAGTTTATTTCTAAGCAATTATTTTGATCATTTTGACTTCAGCCTTTATTTTGAAGTTGACTCTTGTTTTCCAGTTTTAATGATATATTTACAAGCTACATGGATTTCTCAAATCACAATTGACCATATTTAAGGCAAAGCTACTTACTAACCATCCTTTAAGGGCTGAGTGGGTTTGGGGGGGGGCGTGTAGCTTATGGGTAAAGTGGGTATTTAGCAGTAGAACCCCCCAAAAGAATCTTTCAAGTGTTAGTGTTACTAATTACCAATGGACCATTATCTCTTTGACTCAGGCATTGAAATTACACTCCCTAGGACATATCTCCCAAGATTTTATTTGCTCTTAAGTGTTCCCTATACTACGTAAACGTATAGTTAGGAAATACTAAAGGCATAGTTTCTTTAGAAATCACATATTTCAATTTCTTCTCAGTTTTTTACATTTAAAAAACTTCATTTATCTCCATTTTTTTTTTCTGCCAACTGGGGGAAAATAAATATAACAATAAAGTTGTAGGGTTGAGGGACTGAGAGTGTATAGCTCAGTGATAGAGCATTTGCTTAGCATGTGTGAAGCACTAGGTTTAATCCTCAGCACCACATAAAAATAAATAAAAATAAAATGAAGGCATTGTGTCCATCTATAACTTTAAAAAAATTAAAGTTGCAGAGTTGAAAACAGTTGGAAAGCAGCAAGTTTAGTCTCTCTCTCTCTCTCTTTTTTTTTTTTTTTTCTAAATTGAAGAGAGGGAGGTCAAGATTAAGATCATGTTGGTTGGTGGTAGATCCAGGATAGGAACTTAAATCTTTTAAAATTAAAATTAAAAGATGCTTGTGAATTACTCTTTCACATAGGTAAGGTAGGCCAGCATAGATTTTTTTTTTAGATCATTGATGACTTTATTATAACATCATCACATGATTTAGAAAGCTTTCTGCTTCTTAAAAATTATCTTTAAAACCAACATGAGGAGGAAATACCTAAAACTAGACGCTATAAAATTGTTTTTATTCCTACTGAGAATTGGTAGAATTTTAAGAAAGATCATTATACAAAGCCTCGCTCAAAATTAATGTGGAAGAGCCATTGCTTTTTGAGCAGACCACAAATGTTTAGTTATTTGCAAAAGCACAGATATTGGAATAACTCAAGGAAACAAAGGCAAAGGGAGTTTTATTAAAGATAGAAGAGAAACTAGATGTGGGAAGAACACATGTAAAACCTGGTGTGAAGAAGCAAGTGCGGATGTGTGTGTGCACTGATACTTTTCTGAATGGAAGCGATTTGAGAAATTATTAAAGAAGGGACACTTGCTAGGGATGTAGCTTAGTTGTAGAGAGCTTGCTTAGCCTGAATGAGATCCTGGGTTCCCTTCCTAGCACCAAGATTAAAGAAAAGAGTGAGGGAAGGAAGAAGAGAAAAAAGGGAGAGAGGAGAGCAGAGGAGAGGAGGAAGGAAGGGGCAAAGAACACTTTGTAAATTTAGAATATTATTTTTTGTTTTAAAGGTTTGGGTTTTAAATGTTTTCTTCAAGGGAAAGAAGGACTGAACAGCCAATGTAAACCCAGTTTGGCATGTATGTTAACGTGAAGGTACTTGGGACCTGGTTTAGCTGACTTCCACCCTTTTCTCCTTAATCTTTTAAGAAAAATATTCAGCTTTGGAGGGATTAATAATAATAATGATTTCTAATACTTACTAAAATCTTACTATGACAGATACTGATGATATCTTAAAAGACCTGATGTATTTAATGAGATAATATGTGTAAAGCACCTACTCCAAAGTAATATCTCAGTAAGTTTGGTTATGTGATGATTTATCTCTATTCCAAATTATACCTGGAGGTAATATTATCTCTGTGTTACAGGGGAGGAAGCTAAAACTGAGACGCTAAGAATTTTCTTCAAATTTACAGTGGTAGAAGGGAGTTGAGATTCACACCCACAGCATATTGTACTTCAGAGCCAAACTTTTAGCTACTACATTACACTATATCTTTTGGGCATTTATTTTCTTAAGACTGCTGCATATCTTCTGCTAGCAGCATTTACTGCTGCTTTAGAAATGGGAGACATTTTCAGCAGAGAAAATTCAGGAAGAAAGTGTTTTTATTTATTTTTCTGTTCTATAGTCAGTGATAAGAGGCTTCTTGTTGAAACATTTTTATTAGTAAAAATTGTAATTCTGGTAAATTTATTCCAACATAAGGCAAATTTATCACAGATTCCCTGACCTTTAATATACTTTAGAGAATGTACAGAACATTCTCTAAAGTATATTAAATATGGCAAAATGCATCAAAAGGAATGAAAAACATGACTATTAAAAAGTAAATTAGATGAGTGAATTTTGGTTTTGCCTCAGAGATACCTATGTAAGGAAATGTGCAGAGGGGCCCTACTCGAGCAATAAATCTTCTTTGATTTACTACATGAGTGGAACAGGGTCATGGAGGATATGTGACATTCCCTACCTCTGTAGTGAAGTTGAAATAAAACTATTCTTCCTTACATTTGGAAATTCCAAAGATTTTCCACCATTATATCTCCTCTGTTCTTCCATAAGGCCTGAGAGGGAAGAGAACAAGTGTTTTTTACACAGTATGTAGTTAAGGCCCAGAAAGTGAACCATTTCTATAGGGTCATACAGCTGATAAAGGGTTGGGATCCCGATCTTCAAACTTGGAAGCCAATGTTCCATGCAGTACCTCATACCACTCTCACTACACTGTGTGGCTGCTTTGAATGCAAATTGTTACTTATCATCTGACTGTTTTTATTCAAAGCACTCACCCTGAGGCAAACAATAGCAACCTGTGCCAAGGGGCCCTAAACTCCTGGGGAGCTTGCTTGACCAGATCTGGAGATGGAGCAGAGCAGTCACTGAACACCCATTTGATGATGATAATCATTTGCTAATGAAGTGAAAAGAGGCAATAAATTTCCTTGTGGATGTAAACATACAGATGATATAAAACTAAATGGAAACCAAAATATTCTGAAGATGAATAATATATATTTTTTTAGTTTTATAAAATCTTTCAGGTCCTTGGTTTCATTTGAGGATTTCTCTTTTTCCTTAGCTAAAGTTTTGAAGCATTTACAAACAATATTATACTTTATACCTTACATACATACAAAAAAAAAAAATGCTCAAGACTAGGGATGTAATTGAGTGTAGGACACTTCTCTTGCATGCATGGGATCCTGGGCTGGATTCCTAGAGCCACAAGGGAAACAAAACAAAACAAAACAAAAAACAAGTAGCAAAAAATAAAGCTCAGAAAACAAAAATGATCTGTTGAAAGGAATAAAGTACAAATAACATTAAAAAATAGCTTGTTTTTATTGAGCATGACTTTTTTTTTTTTTTAAAATCAGGCTTTTTCATGCTCTATTCATTAATTATTTCATTAAGTCCTTGTAACAACTTAGCAGATTCTTACCATTCTTATTTTATGAATGGGGAAACTACAGTTCCAAGAACTTTAATTAGAATCAAAACATCTTTAATCAAAGTTCAACATGTTCTTTTCATTAGAGAAGTTTTGGGAATGAAATAAGGTTAAATATTTTTAGATAATTTGGTGTTAAACAGGAAATATATTGCCAAGGTTTAGCAATCTGCTCAATGCAAGGTGCCTCTCAGAATTTAGTTCAGTTTTATATTTAAATGTCTCTTTCACATTGTTTTTTAGCAGGGTAGAAATCTTAATGGCAATAAATATAGTACTCTACATTTATTAGATCTTTAGACTTCTTCAAGGTTTAGATAAACAATTTGATTAGAAAAATCTTCTGTTTCCTTAAATTCTTTTGACTAGAATTTCCCAAAATGTGCTCTTATAGAATGAAAGGTATCAATTAATCATACATATAAAAGGGGTTCCATGTTTAGATAAATTTGAAAAATAATGTGATAAGCATCAGTAAATGGCAGGACTTCTCTGAGCCAATACCTATCTTCATGAGCCTATACCTATCTTAAGAAGGAAGATATAATAGGTAGTATTTCCCTAACTTATTAAATTGATTGATTGGTTGACTGATTGATGTGGTGTGGGAGATCAAACCCAGGGCCTTGCATCTGCCAGATAAGCACTCTACCACCAATCTATATCCTCAGTCCTTACTAGTTTTATATATTACTCTTTATATAATTTCCATCTTAGAACATGTGGGATTAGTGTTATATGAAATATACTTATGGAAAATGCTAAATGAATATCAGGAAGAAATACTCATTTTTAAAACCTAGGTTTTTGCCAACTACTCAGATGGATAATAAAGTAGCCAATCTTTATTTGTGTAGATTTGACACAATCATTATTCAAAGAACAGGTAAAACACGTGTCTTAAACCATGAAAATTTAAATCATTTTTATTTTAAAAATTATATCCAAATTATAAGTGTTGTTTATAATAAAAGTCAGTATTCCTTAAGAGAACAATGTATAAGTAAATTATGGTACATACACAGGAGAAGTATCTGTCAAAAAATATTCTTAGGGCTGCGGTTGTGGCTCAGTGGTAGAACACTCACCTAGCATGCATGAGACACTGGGTTCGATCTGATCCTCAGGACCACATAAAGATAAAAAATAAAGATATTGTTTCCACCTAAAACTAAAAAAATAAATGTTTAAAAAAATATTCTTAGAAGAATATTTAATGAGATAGGAACATACTCAAATGATATTGAGAAGTAAAAGCCACAAAACAGAATATATATAATATTTATCCTGGTATTATAAAATAAGCACATAGAAAAAAGCAAAAAAAAAAAAAAAAAAAAAAAAAAAAGCTAAGAAAGCCAGAAAACACTGACAGAAATGAAAATATCAAAATGTAAACCCTATGAATGAATCAATTAAAACCAAAATGTATCATCACATCCAAACACAGTCTTCTTGTTTTGGTTTTTGGCTTTATGAGTCTCATGTTTGGGAACTTTCATTCAGAAGAATGTTAAGACCAGAATGCGGCTCATACCTTTGTCAGTAACTCAGAGACACAACAGTGGGTCTTTGGGTGCATTAGCTTCTGCAACTATAAATATACAAGTATGTTTTACTGTATCACCAGGATGATGGAGAGACTCATGAATTACTGAAATGTATTCTCATTTAATGTGGGAGGTGCTGATGAGAGTAGCCACTCTGCCTTCCCGGCTGGGTCCTGAAGCTAAACCGATCTTTACCCTCTAGGTAGTCTTACTTCTCTAAACAAGCCTCTACAAAATTACCATGGGAGGTTACTGGAAAATCACTTCAAATTTGTACTTGACATTGATGTGCCAGGTAAATGATTGACTCCTCCAATTCACCTCTGGACGCTTCAATCTATCTTCCGCCCTATGTAATCTATCTTACATCCTGTGTAAATGTGGCTTGCTATGATCTTCAACGACCTCATTCTTTTTGCTTCTCCTTGTTGGTCCTTGAAATGCTGACCTCACTTGGATTGTGTCCAAGCTTCCCCCCAGCCTCTTTTCTCTGGCTGTCTCCTGGATGTGAGTGCTCCCTGGGGCTCTGTTCTCCAGGCCCTCCTCCTCTCACTGCTTGAGTCATTTTCACACCTATAATCTCACAACATGGTTTGAAATGATCACTTTCTCTTCCCTGATCTGCAAGGAAGAACCAGATTCGGAATGCTCAACTAAGCAGTGGATACAGTGTTACTCAAAAGATCAGTGAAAATAAACACAGTGAGAGGAAACATTTTATTTCACCAATACTGGCTTATTTGATGGTAAGAAAGATAATTCTGTGCCCCAAGTTTCTTTGCCCCAAGCAAAGCTAGGAATAATTTCCTTCCTTGGGACATAGAAGCAATAGTCCAGTATAATCTTTCCGTCAATCTTCCTTTGTCTGCCACCCATTGATAAATTTGACTTAAATCTTTCAATTTAAATTTTTGTTATTACCAGGTTTTTTCTTTGTTCCTAAATTTCATTCCTTCACCCCTATGTACCATTTATATCATACAGGTTCATATATTTATGTCTTAGTAAAACTAATGTTCAAGTATCATGCTCCATCTACTCACAATGAGTAGGCATCTAAAGGTCATTTTGTGATTTGCTTTCTTCTCATCTTCTATCCCTTCCTGCCTTCCTCCCATTCTCCCACTGTTTTCATCCTTTTGCTCCTCAGAACCTTGTACTTGCACTTGATCTATATCCAGCATTGCCAGTCAGTGGTTTAATGGGTTAACAGTAATCTAATATAATTCAATTTTAAAAGCACACTATCAAATATTTTAAAAATATGTATGGTTTAATTCTTAAATTTCTAATTTTTCTAAGATGGACTTTTATTCTTCTGGCAAATTATTGTGATTTATGACATAAAGAGACAACAAAATAATTTCTCCATTATTAGCTACCCATTATTATTGTTCAAGGTCAAGTTCCCAGTGGTTTTCTATTCTGCCCACCACTCTTCAATTGTATCTGGTAGTACCCTCATTAAAATGCCATTACTTCAGGGGTCTCAATTATCTGCCTGCATGATGAGGGAAAGATCAGATGATTTATAAGGATTAAAGGAGTCAAGTCTTAAAAATAGTCAAACTTATCCAATTACCCTTTGGGATTGGAAGGTTATTCTAAATTTTGGCAAAGTCCTTGCTGTCATCAGAGTAAATTTTCTTTAACTTTAGGGTTTACATCACACAATGAGATGTACTATATGTCACTCTGTCTCTCTCTCTTTTTTAATTCCAATATTGCTGAAACCATTTTATAGATTTTTAAAAATTCATTCTCAAAGTTTAGGTCTTATATATTTCTTTCTTTTTTTCCCCCTTTCATTTATTTATTGTTTGGTTAATATTTATATTGAAGATGAAGTTAAACTGAAAAAACTTTGAATCCATCCTGCCACAGTTTGCTGGATTGATAACTTACTTGCCCATTATTCTTTTTAAGTTAGAGACAGATTATTTTAACATATATATTGAATGATTATATTTTATATCAAATGTCATTCCTAAGTATTATGTACACTTATCCATCTATAAATCACAGTATAAAGAAATCAGTATCAGTTGTGCAAATACTGTGTTTGTTAAATATATTGCCATGCAAATTCTAATATTTTGTTAGATGAAAAAAAATACAATAAAGGGCTCCCAGTTTCCTAGCTGTTATGTTGCAAAAATTATTTACTATCATTTCTTTATGTAACTTATTATGAATATAAAAAATACAGAAAAAAATGATTACTTTGAATGAAATGGACTAATTAGTATTACTACTTTTTGCACAGTGCTTTCAATTCTAGCATTCTACCACTTTTTATTGTTGAGATTGTTCTGTAGTCATTAATTTCACATTTTCCCAATTAAATATAAACACAGTATATTACTCTGTGAGCTTAAAGGTATCATGTCTTATTATTTCTCTGAGGTTGCATAGTTCTGAATAAACATTCAGTAAATATTTCTTGAATGCTTAAAGGAATGAGGAACCTAGATTCCAGCTACCAAAACCGGTATTATGGTTTTTAATCTTGTAGTCTCATCAAAGGAAACTCAACTCTGAGCAACCGTATCCATTCTTCCCCTCATTCCTTCTTGCCTTAAAGGAAGAGGGTCCTAAAGTTAATCCATTAAAATGATTTTTGCTTTTACTACAAACATGCCCACATCACTCCCACCTAAGAATTTGACCCAGATAACCACCCTTTGTCTGTCTCCGTCTCTCTGTACTCCCTTCTTTGACAAGCCCCTCAAAATCTCTCTCCCTTCTCACATTATGTTCTGTCTTCTGACTTAATTTTAATCAGGTTTCTTAGGCTCCCTTTGGATTCTCATCTCAGCAATGCCCTTCCTCAGTTTCCTGAATATAGGCAGATCACACAACCTCTCTAAACCCAACAAGACATACATAATTGGGCTGGCATGAAAATAAATGAAATAAGGCAAAGTTCTTCTGCATCTCCTAGCATGTAGTGAGTGCTCAATGAATAGTAGGTATTACTCTTACTGATCGAAAGTTTAGTAATTGGATATCAGCGATGAGGAAGTTTCTTGTAGGTTTGGGAATTATTTTGAATTCATCTAATTGTTCCCTTGTTCTTCAGATTAGGGAATTAGAGCCCAGGCAGATTAAATAGTCAGTATTTCATTGAAGAGGCGATATCTGGGTTGGATTTTGAAGGATAATACCAGTAGTTTACATCTACTGAGTACTCACTGTGGGCAGGGACCATTCTAAATGCCTCTCATAGATTGTTTTATTTAATCTTTAAGACATTCCTGTAAAATAGGAGTTAAGTAGCTACAAGTAGATGGGTTATAGTCTACTATAACAGAGGAGAGAAAAGAAAGAACAAAAATCAGGAAGCAGGGAAGATGTGTTGATTTCTGAAGATGTTGATGAGATGAACTGAACATCTAAAGACTTAAGCAATAAAGAGAGATGATGCTGGAGAGAGTAAGGCAAAATTATAGGAGGACTTTAATTTGAATTTGGCTTTACTAATAGGAAAAAAATAAATAACAGTTATAATATATGCTTGGGGAAGGGGAGATACTGAATAAAAGTAGGGTTTGAGGTATACTGATTTGGTGACATGCACTATGAAGCCCTGCTAAGGGCTGTGTACTGGGTTCTTCATATAAAAACAAATCACATTTCATTAGGATAACATGGTACATAATTATTATTACCATTAAGACTATGTCTCTACTTTCTTATCCTACTCTGTCCACTCAAATTCTTACCTGTTTCATCATACAACAGGATTTTTGTTGAAGTATCCTATTGAACTCTGGCCATCTAAACCTCTCCATCCTCAGTGCCACCTGCCAGTTGCTCCTCCCTCCAGCTGGATCATACAGTTGTGTTTTCTCCCTTTTCTCCTACTCTTTCATTCCTGTTACTAGCTGGAATCTTTGCCATCTTTCAGAACCAAATTCCATGCTGCCTTCTCTATAATGTCTGATCAACTCATCTGGAACTTCCAGAGCACTGCATTTCACTACATTGCTTGTCATTTGATTAACTGGCTATCCATTTACCAGTACCTTATTTGTATCCCTTGCAATGACAGTACTGTGTACCTCGATATCATACAATTGTGACATGAACTGAAACTGTTTAAACATTGCAAATCCCTTTTTATGCATGTTTCCTTTTGAGGAAAGGTTAGTATACTTGGGGTTAACCCTAGTATACATTCTTGCAGCATTGAGAATATTAAGTCACTATTGTTGGGACACTTAGAAAAAGAAAACTTTAAGTTGGAAATAGAAAGGAAAGTTAAAAATAGAGCAGGATTAACTATTTTTTCAAGGAATGTTTGGGTTATATAAAGAAAGTTGAAGAAAATTAAATCTGAATCTTTATAGCTATACTCCTGCCCTTTAGGATGAAAAGACATGTACTGGATATAGGACAGACTTGAGGCTCAAGCCTCTGGGTCCTTGGAAACTCAGAAGGAACTGGGAATGGGAAATGTAGGGCAATGAGTAGAGATTTAAGGGGAAAGAGAATGTCCCTTTCTAGTATATGATCTGCAAAAGATCTACTGAATTTGTAAGCATATCTCTGAACTTACCACAGAGGATGATTTGAGAATTTCTAGAAAACAAGGGATTTATTTGTAGAGTGTCCATTATTAACAACTGTTCAAACGTTATGTTTTCCCAGGAATACCTTTTCTTCTACCATTTAATTCCCATTACTAGCTGGATTCTTTGCCATCTTTCAGAACCAAATGTGAAACAGTTTTCTGCATGCTGTTATTTTAGAGAAGTTTAAAAAAATCACTTCCTTGGTTCACTCATGACTTAAGACCCTGTTTTGTCCTATAAAATCCAAGTTCCTTAATCATAAATTCCACTACTAGGGTTTTCAGGAATCTAATATTGTAGGTTGGAGAGGGCTGTTATTGTATTGTTATAATCAGCCAGTATTTTCAGAATGGTTAAATCTGGCTAAATAGGTGTCATATTCCACATTAAAGCTGCGAGGTTCCCAGAATGTGACATGCACTCTCTGCTCTGAGGTCTTTGCTACTGTCCTTGCCTAAGATATCTTTCTTCTCTTCATATTTTGCTACATTAACCCATACTTATCCCACATAATTTGACTCAGATATCGTCTCCTCCAAAAAGTCTTCCATGAATACTTTATTAGAATCACTTCCCTGGGTTGGACACCACTCCAGTCTATTCCCAGTCTATTCATCAAAACGCCCCTCTGCTTGTGGCAATTAGAATTCACCTGTATTGCTCCCCACTGTGTGAGCTCCTCCAGGAGTCCTGTGGTTGACAAGTCAGCAGCAACACACTAAGAAGTCTATAAGGACTCTATAAATGTTTGCTCATTGAGCAAATAAATAAATGCATGGTCTCCATGTAGCAAAGGTAGGTTTAAGTTCCTCTGCCTTATAGAGGTGACTTTTCAATATTGGAATTTTAGAATAATCTTGGAGAACAGCAATCTACCTCTTTATCATCTCCCCACCTGGTGAAGTGTAGTAAAGTATGCTAGAATTTCCCCAAGTGTGCTGTTACAGCACACTTGGTAATAAAGGTGATAATTAATGGCACCTAGAAACCAACCTGGAAGATAGCAGTTTGCTTGTATGTCCTAAGCTAATAACACCTCATATAAAAACCAGTATTTAATGATTATTTTTACTACGTAGCCTTTAGCAGGAAAAGCGGACAATTTTTTTTTTTCTGGGTGAACATTTGAAATTTTGCTGCCAAACTTATTAAACCCACTGGAAGGAGATCTCTGGATACCCATTTTCATATGTAATATGTACCAAATAAATGTTAGTAATCTATCATATCATCTAATCTCTCATAATAATTCAGCCTTTCCTTATGTGGGGAGTGGGGGGGATTGGCGAGTGCATTACAGGTTTTATAAGATTAAATTTTATCAAGCTGTTCAGAGAATAGATGACAAGTGTGCATCCGTGTCTAGGTCGAAACAGCATTTGCTTCCAATACAAACACTAAGTAGATATAAAGAACTCGCTCTAGAATTTAAGGCCGTGCTTCAAATGTTTTCTCTAAAGATTACATCGTATCCTTTGCATCAGTTACAATAAAATAGTATACATGAATAGTTAAAATGTAAAACTGGAGGGGAAAAAATTACTTTGGAGCGGAATTAGAATAGCATTTATAATGAGCGGGGTGGGTGGGAACCTGACCAATGATCAAATGTCATGGATACTTAAATGATACTTTTAAATGATCCAAAGTTTCATGACATAAAAATAATTGCTGCTAAAAAGTTTACCCAGAGTAACGTTTTGCCCTTGATTTCGTTTGCATTTTTATTTTAAAGTCCTAAATTGCCGCGTTCAGTAGGATGTGGGCAGCGCCTCCGGAGCGCCCCTCGGACGCCCGGCGACCGCGGCCTCGACCCCTCGAAGCACCAGGCAGGGATGACACCGGTGCCCGAGCCCGGGACTCCAGGGCAAAAGCACCGCCGAACAGCTCTCCCCCGCTGCCGTTCGAAAAGCCGGCGTGCGGGTGGAGACAGTTTTCCGACACCTTCGCCCGTCAGAAAACGGCGCTGGGAGGGAGCGAGCGTGAGCGAGCAGCTTGAGCGCTGGAGGGCGAGCGGTACCCACAGGCCGGCTCCCGGCGTCCGAGCGCCCGCCAGCGCCGCCGCCCCCTAGGCCTGCCGCCCCCCGGCCGGCGGAAGGCGGGGGCAGCGGCAGCCCGGCGCGGGGAGCTAGGTGGCGGGCGCCGGGGGTTGGCGGGACGCGCGCTCCGTGCCGGCGCCGGCCTCGAGCCCGCGCTCCCCCCCCCCCGCGTGCCCGCGCCGCTGCGCGATGCAGTGTGGGGAATGGCTGGGGTTGGCTGAAGAGCGCACAGTGGAGTTTTAATGTCCGCCATGTTGGCCATGGCGTATTGAAGAGAGCGAGCGAGAGAGGAGCGGAGCGGCACAGCCTCCCACCCTCCTGGCTGGTGTTAGTGCCCGGACGGCGGGTTTTGCGCTCCGCCCCTCAAGTCCCCGGCAGCGGTAGGCGAGTGGGGACCGAACCCCCGGTTCTCCATGATCCCGCTGGCCGGGGCCGTTTCCCCAGAGCGGAGAGGTATCTGCTGCGCCTGAGATGAGTAAACTGTCGTTTCGGGCGCGGGCGCTAGACGCCTCGAAGCCGCTGCCGGTTTTCCGCTGTGAGGATCTGCCCGACCTGCACGAATACGCCTCGATAAACCGGGCCGTGCCGCAGATGCCCACCGGAATGGAGAAGGAAGAGGAGTCGGTACGTGTTAACTCCCCTGTCCGACCCACCGCCAGGCCCCGCTCCTCTGCTGCCTGCGGCGGCGGCGGAGCAGCAGACCCACACAAAATGGCCGCCATCTTCTCTTCGCCGCCGACTCTCGGTCGCCGGCCGGGCCTTTACCCTGCCTTCCCCGGCCTAGACCCCCGGCCGTCGCGGCCCGGCGGGCCCTCCTCGAAGGCCACCCGCCGACCCCGGTCACTTGTACCCGGGCCCCGCGGAGTTCGGGGGCCCGAAAGGCACAAAGGGGTCACGTGACAAGGCTGCCGGCAGCCATTTTGTGGTTTCAGTTCTTGGGTTGGGCCTTGTGCATCCGGAGAGGGGAACAGGCTGGGTGGCGGTGGGGGTGCGGCGAGCCGGGAGCCGCGGACCCGCCTGCAGCTTTTCCGCGGGCCGCTGGGCGGCGCTCTAGGGCCATTGTGGCCTCCGCGCCTCTGCCGGCGCCCAGGAGCGCAGGTTCTGCGCACAGGCGGGGAGTTTCACTTCTCGGAGGCCTGGACAGCGTGTTGGGCTCTGTGCAACCCCACGTGGAGCCTCAGAGGGCCGGGCCAGGCGGACTGCAGGCATTTGAGGCTGGTGTCCTCCTCTCCCTGAATGAGATGTCGGGATGCTCCGTGTTTGCCCAGACGACTTAACTTTCATAGAAAACTTACTATTTGCAGTATCCTCTTTCTGGAACGTGTGCATGCAATCCCTGTGCCAGTTAGTCGGAGGATAGTAAACGACTATCCCTGACTTTTTCTTTGATCCTGAAAAATATGTTGCAGATTTGTTTGGACTAAGTGGCTCTTCCAAAGCCCTGCAACTTTATTATTTCTTTATCTGTAAAATAAATTAAATTTCGCCTGCTTTCAGCTCTCTCAAAGGGAGGGAAAAGGTCTGATTTAAGTAAATGTCGAAGACCAAAGAGGGTCCTTTTTAATTCATAACGGGACTTAAGTGAATTCGTTCAGAGATCTTAACATTGAGATGTCTAAATTGGGTGGGTTTTAATATTTAAATGACTTTACAGCTAATTGACAGTCATAGCTATGGCTTTACCTTGTTGTGGAAGTTGGGTCCAGACACAAGGATAATAGAATCTTCCTCTCATTTCCCCCAGATCCTTGACAGTATAACTTGATGACTTCTAATCCTAAGGAATTGCATACCTTGGTTTTCAGGTACAGCCATTTAAACAGGGTGCAGTGTATTGACAGTTCAAGGAAGTCAAGGATTCGCGTGGACTTGTGTGCTACAAATTTGTTGTGGAAAATTGTACTGTAATACTTCTATTGGTATTGTAAGAATTTTTAATGTAGAAACTATGCTCTGTAATGTTATCTTTGAAAATAAAACTCTTTAAACTCTTTGGGTTGGTTAACCTTTTAAAATAAAATAGTTGTGACAGTCAAATGTTACTTTTTGAGAGTAGCATCCAACTTTACAGATAAGCTAAGTGTATGTAGTAGTTGAGATTGTCTAGTGTAGTACTGACTTTCAGCACATTACCTATGAGAATCGTACCTTTTATTTTTACTTGTATGATCTTAGAGTAGAATGGTGCTATTTGTTTATTTTTAAATAAGTGATTTGTTTTTTTAAAATTAAAGTACTTGTGATTGCAGAATCTTGTCTTTTGGTTTTATTTTTGTTTCTCTTTATAATTTTAACAGATAATAACTTTTAAGTTAGGGAGTTGGTGTTACCTTGCCCTGGAAATTAATTTGTAGTTCTTGTTTTGCAGCCAAGGAATGGGAGAACCTGATTAAAGCAAGACAGCAATACAGAATGCTTTAGAACTTTAGTTAAGTCTTGCTTCTATGAATATTTTGGAGAGTCCCAAGAGCTACAACCTAAAATGAGAGTTCAACTGAAGTATCATGCGTGTTAAATTTTGCAGATAATTTTTGCTCACTGAAGTACAGTAGCTATCACTAGGTCGTAGCATGTGGATCCCCCATTTTTGAGGGTCATAGTGATTTTTTTCTTCTGTCATGCTGTCTTTTTCCATCACCCGTTTTAAAAGTTTTCACTTCACAACCAACCAACCAAAACTGTGTATGATCAGTGAAGCTGAATAGGTACTAAACTTAATAGAAGAATGTAAAAAGTTCCCGGTAAACAAACTGCTCTACAATCCTGTGGTTTCATGTCCTTAGTGGTAGGTCAATTTTGAAAGAAACATGTTATGCATTGTTGAAAATGTATAGTAAACATAAAGGTAATTGAATTCTAAGTAAACCTTAGGAAAAAAAAACACTGTACATAGTTTACTGAAAGTACTTTTATTTATAAAGAGGAAAGGTTAATTAAAACAGACTTCTATTTTTCACATATTGATTATGCCTTCTATTAGCTCCCCATAGCCTAGAACCTGAATTGACTGTTTAGCTTAGCAAAAGTGCATATTCTTCCTTTGGTCATGAAAATGGGGGCAGATTTAGATGAGGATAGTTTTTTACATACCACTTTATTAATAAAAAGCATTTAATGATTGGAATACATCTGCAAAATTGTCATGTGAAATATACCTAATAATTATAATTTGTGGTGAATTTAGTACAAATCTTTAACATATGAAAAGGATTTAATAACATACTCCCATTTAGCTTATTTTAATCAAAGCTGACAACATTGGTCTGAATAGTCATGCTTGTTAATTTTAAAGAAAACAGTTTTAAGTAAAATCCCTCATCCATCTTCCCGGCCCATGGCCTTTTGGAAATGAAAAACATTACTCAACTTTAGAACTTAGTTATTTTATTATTGTAGTAGAATTGAAAAATAACTAGATTATAATCAATTGAAGGACTTACCTAGATCCTGATGTTAGGGTGCAAATATTTAAACTCATTTAACGAAGTAAGTTGTAAGTTGCTAATCCAAAAGATAACTTGATGAAAACCTGGTATTAATGAATTACAGGTACAAATTTTAAATGATTGAGAAACAGTGACCATCATCACCTCTATGAAATAAATGAGTCCCTTTGAGTATTGAACAAAAAGTTGGAGGCAGATGTCCCATTATAATTTATCATTTCTAACTTCATAAAGTTAATTTTATTATCTTTATGCTATTTATTGCCACAGTTTTACATTTATTTGAAACGATGTGCATTGCTAAAAAGATTAGTCCTATGAGATTTTGTTTTGTTTTGCTTTGTTTTTTGGTACTGGTACTTGAATCCAGAGGGCTTTACCAATGAGATACATCCCCAACCCATTTCATTTTTTATTTTGAGATAGATTCTCACTAAGTTGCTTAGGGTCTAAATTGCTGAAGCTGGTCTTGATTGCCATCCTCCTGCCTCAACCACCTGAGTCACTAGGATCACAGATGTGCACAACTACGCCCAGCTTCAGATTTTTTTAAATTGACTTATTTTGATTAAAATTGGAGCTTTAAATTAAATCCTCCATTATAATAATACCACTTTGGGATACATCTTAAAAAGTTCTTTTTAAAGTGTTGTTTAACAAATTGGAGTGACTTATCCTTAATGTAACATTTTTCACTGGGTTGTATTGGATGTATGTTTCCATTTGTGAGGAATAGAGACTTATGATATTTGATGTATTCGAGATGTGAAGTATGATATCAACCAATTCAGAAGCAGGGTCTAGCTATCATAATGTGACAGCTTACCTTTATAAGGTTCTAACTGGACAAGATAGTCTTACACTCCTACCTTTTGTCTCCTTCATTACTGGCCCAGTATACAGTGTTATTGAGTCCAAGTTAAGGACTTTATAAAGTTGATAGGAGGTTTCTTTTTGTTTTGCTTTAATGAGGGCTAAAGTGGCAATGTGCACATATCCCGAAATTTTTAAAATTTTTATGAGAATCTACTTTTTCAGTTTCATAGAAGCAAGTTTAAATTGCGCTAAGTGATAAGCTTGAAAGTTTGATTTCTTATTTTTAAAAGAAACTTTTTTTTTAACCTTTAATATTCTAAATTTTTTTTAACCTTTAATATTTAATATTTTAGCTCTTCCATCTGGAGCTATAAAGATCCGTCCAGATTTCTCTGTTCTGTCCACTCTCTTGGAAGTGAAGAGAAATATCTGAAATCTCAGTTATAGTAGAAGGAAAGTTTAACCAAGAACCTACAGATAGTTTGGATTAGAAAGGAATTGAGAGTATTTAGGATTTTTGCTTTAAAGAACAAACAGTCCAGATAAAGCCAAAGATAACAGAAATGACAATCTGACTTCAACTTTTTACTTGTCCAAGATAGTTTTGAGTAGAAGTTCCTAAGCTGGGATTGGTTCTGAGGGTTATGGGGACAATAGTTCTGGAAGTTGGTGGATCGCACAATGTGCATATAAAATTTTGTGATATATTTTTCTAGAGGGAACGTTCATACTTGTCCCTCAAGCAAACAGTAATGGGCCAGGTCAGAAAGCTCAAGAGTTAAGATAGTCTGTCCTAGAAATTTCAAATGGAGTTATTTTGGTTTTGTCTCAATCTGACAGTAACTAGAAACAGGATAATTGAAATATTTTAAAAAGTATAGGCAACACAGGAAGACACTGAAGACTTAACTATAAAAGGGACCTCTTGAGAATCTAAATGTGTAGGTACCTAAAGTTTTAGTATTAACTTCCATTTCAGTATATAGTTTAATATTTCAAATTATTTAGGCTTTGCTTTCTTAGCAATAATAAAAACTAATGGGCTTATGTATTTAAAGGTGTTTTGTGGGTATTCATGATCATTAGTGGAATTTTTAATTTTCTCTCACCTCAATAAAATTTAAAAGCATCATTTAATATACAGAGTAGTAAGCAAAGGATAAAAAGCTGTGTTTAAAGGTTCATCATTCTGGGGGCAGAATTAAATAGTCTATCAACCAATCTTATTAATTTATTAAAAACAGACTGAGTTTGTGTTTTACATTTTTCATTTTACTATGTCCTGATATTTAAGTAGTAAACAAGACACAGAAGCCATAAAGAGACACATATGACAGTGTTTTTTAAGTACTAAGAGTTCAAGAGTCCTGTTTGTATATATTAAAATGTGGATCCTGACTACATTTATTACACAATTTCCTGGAAAATTAAGAAAATTTAATTGTTAACATTATTTTAAAGGGAACAATAATATGGAATAATTGTATAGTTTGTGATTCTACCTTTTAGAAATAGAGAACCCATAAGGTAATGATAATTTTATATTGTACTTCTGGAATAAAATGAATTGTGAGGGATTGGGAATGTAGCTCAGTGGTAGAGTGCTTGCTTAGCATGCATTCAAGGCCTGGGTTAAGTCCCCAGTATTGGTGGGGGGGGAAGTTTCTAAGTACAAAAGTGGTACGAAAGCATGAAATATTTTAATGACAGAACTACAAATTTTAGGGAACTCAATAAGAACTCAAAGTTTTAAACAATTTGATAGTATTGCTTAGTGTGTTTATAAATTGTTGATGGAGTTTCCTAACTCAAAACCAATGATTTCTATAGACATCGTCTTTTGAGTTATTACAGTATTTTAAACTTAGTGGACATCCAACTTTAAATGCATTTAATAAATTTCATCCACCAGCCCTGCTGTTTTAGATAGATGAAAAACAAATTTGGTGACTTTAATAAGTCTTTGACACATTATCTGCATCTTAGCTTTGGTGAATGCAGAAATGATGAGTTATTTTGAAGACGTAATAAAGGTTATCTTTTAAATGTTTGGTGTTTGGTTCAACTGGGCATTTTGGCACACACTATAACCCCAGCAATTCCAGAGACTGCAGCAGGAAAATTTCCAGTTCAAGGCCAGCTCCTGCAATTGAGCAAGACACTGTCTCAAATTTAAAAAGAAAATTGGTTCAGTTTTGATGCATTCTTCCATAGCTTTCTGAATTTTGCTATGAATTTTAAAAATTATTTTTGTTTCATTTGTTTGTGACGAATTATCAAAGCAAATTATTTTAATTGAATTCCCTTCGGTATTAGCAAGTACCAGCTGAATAAATAAGATGTGGCCTTCGAGTAAATCCAGGGACAAAGATAACCCAAAGTTTCAACTGTCATATGGATGACATATAGTTGTTTTACATTATAATTATATTATATATGTAAAAGAAAAAAAAACTCTTGAAGAAATTATTAATTGAAAAAAAATCAAACTGGGATTTATGAGACATACGTCCTAGTCTAGCCTTTCATGTTGTGTAGGTATACATACATGTTTCCTCAAACCCAAATTTTCTTTATTCAAAAATGAAGAAATGGTTTTATCTCTATTGCAGTCAGCCTATTGTGTTGATACTTGTCTTTTCAAATGTGTGTTACGTGCTTATTTAAAATAAGTCTTTAAATCTTTAGTGGTTTCCCTTGCATGTTATATGAACATAATTTACAAAGAAGTAAAGATAGTCTAGGTACATGGGTAACTGGTTCCAATTTAGTCTTTGGAAGCTCTGGGATTTATAAGTGGATGCAGTAGCAGTATTGTAAAGATTTTGAGTTTAGAGATGGAACTCTGTAGTGATGGTTACAGATTGATGGTTTACCTGTAAGATAATAGTGTGTGGAGGTGAAATAAAATATAAATATAGCTAGTTGAAGACTAAAGCAAAAATTTCATCATTATTCTAATAACTGAGTGGGGAGATTTGAGTGAGGTACATTGTGTAAGAAACACATAAATATGTTTTTTATTGATTTTTGGTAGCAAATGTTTATTGCTTATGATACTGTTACAAGCCCTGTGGATACAACAATGAATAAACAGGGATTGTTTCATGGATTTTGCATTAGAGACTTTGGCCTCAGAAGGTAGAAACTTTTTTATCTACTTTGTTAACTGATATTTTTAGCACCTGATTCCTGGTACATAGTAAATGTTCAATATTTGTTTAGTTGAATAACTGAATTCTAATGGAAGAATATAGACCAAAAAAAGAAAGAAAAAATAAAGAAAGAAATGGATAAAAGTATGTGGCAGTAGAACAAGAAGTACATAATTTCAGATAGATGAAAGAGGAGGATTTATTTTGTATTGGAGGTAAAGGCAAATTTCACCTGAGACTCAAATGTTGGGAATAAGCCCAACATTAATACCTGTAAACATATGGATGGAGAAAGTTCTAGGCAGAGAGCCTGAGGTAGGAACAAAAGAAAGTCCAATGTGAGTAGAGCAAAGTGAGGAAGGGGATGGTTATTATGCCATGAGGACCCACAGGCATTCAGAGGATACCAATCAGATAAGGTATTGTAGGCTACCATAACAAACTAGTATTGCTTGGAAATGAAGTAAGCCATTAGTTTGAGGTAAAGGAGTGACAGGTTCTAACATTTTTTAAAAGATCACTCTACCATGTGGGAAATGAGTCATATTAGATAAGAATGATGGCCTTAAGAAGAATGGTAAAGGTACAAATTAAGAGAATTAGATGGGTTTGAGATCCTTTTGATGGTACAACCAACAGAACTTGCTTGATGGATTTGGATATACTGATGTGTTTAGAGATGGAGAGAAAGAATCAAGGATGAATCCCTGAGATTTAACTTGAGCAAGTAGATAGATGATTGGGTTACTTTCTGAGATAGGGAAAAATTAGAGGAGGGATGTTATACAAAAGGTGGAAGACTTTAGTTTGAAAAGTCTATTACTTGTTCAAATGTAGCTGAGCTGTGAAAATGTTGTACATTAGAGCAATTTGTGCTAAAGTGTATGATTTGGAAGTCATTAACATACTGTTGATAATTTACGCTGTGCTTTATAGCTCAGGTAGAGGAGGAAAATGAAGCTAAAAGTGTCTCAAGAAAGAAGGACATTGGTTAGCTGTGTCCACTGAGAAGATGAGTACTTGGAAAATGGGTGTTTAATTTGATTATTTATATGCCATTGGCCTGTAACAGTGGAATGGTGGAAATTTCCCTGAGTCTGGCTGATGGCTGATCTGAGCCTATGTGGAAACTTAACAGGTCTCTGAAAGGGAGAAAGGAGTGATGGGGTGGGGGAGGACAGTTCTGGCAGGTCACAGGGCTGGAAATGTTACATCCCCACTTTCCAGAATAGAAAGGGCTGGTATTACACAAAGCATCAAATGAGAGTCCTCAGAAGGGTTATTCTCCAAGTAGTAGAGTCAAATTAGTGCTAAACTAAATACTTCTGGACTTGTCTTAATAAAGATTGAACAGGAAACTCAAAACAATCTAAATTTCAAACAGCTTGTGTCCCAGAACAAATACCAAAAACAAAAAACAAAAACAAAAAAATGCCTAGCAATAAGCCTTATAACAGAATTAGTAAATTAAAATGTTAAAAAGGTTAAAAAGAATCTACTATAACTAGTGTAAAAGAATAGAACTAGTATAATAGAACCATTTAAAAGGATGAAATAATTCCATCCCCTCTCTGATTCAAGGACTTTGTTCTAATAACTATTTCCTGTCTCTCCTGGATCAGTTTTATGGAGGGATCTAATTAGGGAAGAAATACTTTTTTCCCCTTTTGAAAAGAAGGAAGTTGTATGAGAAAAAAATGCATAGTAGTTTGTTGGAGTTGGTAATGAGAGGACAGAATGGTTTATCTTATGATTCTACTTCTCTATGAAGTAGGAGGTGAGGTCATCACCTGAGAGTGAGAACGGAACCTTAAGAGACAGGAAGGTAGGTGTGGGAAAGCTAACTTACTAGAGAAAGGAGTAGAATTGATGAATGTTTTGAAGGTATAGTATTTGTGATTATTTAGAAATCAGACCAGTCAGCTTATTTGGGCAGTTGAATGGAGATCAGGAGTTCAACTTGATTTCCAGCACAAAGTAGGGTTCATCTAGGGTCGAGCAAGTACAAAGGAGGAATCCAAGGATGAAGACAAAAGTATTTATGAGGTAGATTATTGTGATGGACCATGGAATCTAAACTGGGTAAGCAGGGAAAGAAGGCATCATGGAGATAATGAGTAGTAGAAGATTCACGTAGGACTCTCATAGGATTAGAAGGCTCAGGGGAGTCATTTCTTAGAGTAAGGGTGTTAGAATAAGTTAGACAAGTCAGGAGGGTGGGTGGTGGTTACATGCTTGAGTTAAGATTTCAGAGGTGGTACAATTATTAGTGAAGGCAAGATTTACAGTGTAACCACAGGAGTGATGGCAGAGATGGAGTAGAAGAGATCAGTGTGGGTGTGAAGGTCATGATATTAGATGATTATTCAAATGTATATTATTGTAAAGAACGGATACCAGGGGTTCTGGAGTGTTAGCTCAATGGTAGAGTGTTTGCCTAGCATGTGTGAGGCACTGGGTTCAATCCTCAGCACCATGTAAAAATAAAGGCATTGTCCATATACAACTTTTTAAAAAATAAAAAATAAAATAAAGAATACCAGAAGTGTGGGGTTTGAGAAGATGGTGAGCTCAGTGACTGTGACCAAGAGACTGCATATGACAACTTGGGAAGAAAGTGATGGTATTGGTTTATAAGGGGTTATATATATTTTTTTCTAATGACAATGGAAGAAATTATATAGAACCAGCAGTGGGAAGCAAGGAAGATGAATGCTTAACACATCTATTAGTTTGGCGGATATAGGAAGAAAAAAGCTATGAGGAGATTCATAGTGTTTATGGGAGACTACCAGCCTTTAGGTAGAGTAAATAGATGGGGAAATTATTGAAAGCAGTGATATTTTTGTTTCGCAGAACAGAGTGTAAGAGTTTGGGAATGGGGAAGAGTGAAAGATAGAGATCAGATTGGTGATAAGAGCCAGGGCAACCCTGTTACATCTCAAAAGTGGTAATGAATATGAAAAATGATGGAATTTATACACCTGACCTCAAGTGAACGAACAGTTTAAGATACCTGAACTCTGAGCTGTAAGAAATAATCCTGTAGCTAGAGATGGTATGAAATTCTAAAGGGAGGGCAGGTCCACTGGGGAGAAACTGGAGGTCCTTTGAACTCTAGGGAATATCTGCCCTGCTGCTCAGTTGATTAAATATTGTTACAAAAATGAATTTTTGTACAGCACACCTGTTTTACCGCTTGGGAAATGGATTTAAAGGTTGTTTGGAACACCAGAGATCTTTGCTTATTTCTCTACAGTGGTTCTTATTGAGGGCTATACTGTTCTTCCACTCTGGAAACATTCTGTAAATTTGTGAGTGCACTTTTGATTTTCATAAGTATTGAAGGTTGTCAGTGGCAAATAGCAGGAAAGGGCTTATAGTTATACAAGTTCCACTGTGCATTAAAAACAGTTGCATAAAAGGAAGAATTGCCAGTGTGACTTCTGACTATCCCACAAAATATTCCAGTAGATGAAATTCCATTTATAAATTAATTGAGTCTAGGACCTAATTTCATTTTTACATATAAAGATTTTTTTTAAAGTTTTACACACACTAAAATTTTCAGGAATTTACATTACTATGTAAAAGTACATAGTAAGAGAATAATGTACTTTTTTGTTCAGAACTTCTGCAGGAATTATTTCATCAACATCACCACCATTTGTGGTGTTTAAATAGCCATAGTGAATATCTGTAAAACATATGTTATTTTTAGCTGTTAAGTTCACAGTGAATTCTCTTGTAAGCATCTGTGAGAACCTCATTTTGTCTTCCTGGGTCACCCAAGAATTTACAATTAAAATGCATTTTATGTTACTTTCCCATTTTTTTTCCTTCTCTATTTTATAAGTAGGTCCTTGAATTTATTATTTGAATAATGCTTGTATAGGTAGGATAATGAAGGAATTTGAAAAGAGTGAGCAAATGGAGTCTGAAAGGTCTGAGAATAGATGCTTTATTGGGTTCAAAACATGAGCTATGGAGTAAGGCTCAGTTAAAATTCTGGTTGTGCTACTTGCTTTTTAAGTATGGTGCTCATGTCGTAAGTGCTCAGATCTTTTAAACTTATTTTAATTTTGAAGGATTGAACTGGTGGTGGTTTTTTTTTTTTTTTTTTTTTTTTTTTTGGTATTGGGGATTGAACCCAGGGGAGCTTAACTACTGAGCCACATCTCCAGTCCTAATATTTGGAGCAGGATTTTACTAAGTTGCTTAGGGCCTCACTAAATTGCTGAAGCTGGCTTTGAACTTGTGAAATTCCTGCCTCAGCTTCCTGAGCCATTGGGATTACAGGTGTGTACCATCACATCCAGCTTAAACTTTTTTTTTTTTTTAATATTTTACTTTTTAGTTGTAGTTGGACACAATACCTTTATTTTATTTATTTTTATGTGGGGCTGAAGATTGAACCCAGGGCCTTGCACGTGCTAGGTGAACGCTCTACTGCTGAGCCACAACCCCCATAATGGAACTTTTTTTTTTTTTAAAGAGAATTTTTAAATATTTATTTAGTTAGTTAGTTAGTTTTCAGTGGACACAATATCTTTATTTTTTTTTATGTGGTGCTGAGGATCGAACCCAGTGCCCCGCGCATGCCAGGCGAGCACATTAGCACTTGAGCCACATCCCCAGCCCATGGAACTGTTTTTTAAAAAGGTTAAATTTCAACAAATTTTCATCATAACATGATATTTGACTATAGAGTGTCTCAATATGAGTGGATACTGATTTTATTTATCATTTAGTGGGACATAAGGTATCGAAAAACATGGCCTTTTGTGGACCAGAGAGTTGGTTCATATGGATTGTTTTCTCAGATATACTCTTGGTTTCCAGTGGTATGCAAAGGATATAGAAAATGATTTGAAGACTGTTGGCTGCAGGTGTGTATGTGTTGTGTGTGTGGGGGGGTTCTACACCTTTTAGTAAGGGCTGAACATTTTGTAAGGGCTGTACATTTGTATAATTTTTAAGTTTTTGAGATTACTCTGACACTTAATATATTTAAATCTAAGAATTTCTATTCAAGTGTTAGAATTCTCTCTTAAGAAGGTTTATAATTGCTTCTTTTGTTTTCCTATTTTTAGTTTTCACAACTCCCAACTCCCTCCAAGTTTTCAGGATGATCTTTCTAAAATAAATTACGTTGTTACGTTGATATATGAAATCCTTAAATTGTTTATTTTTTTCTCATAGGTTAAAATACAGAAACTCCTTTATAGGATTTACTGGGCCCTGCATGATGTAGTTTATGACTCTATTTTCAGTGTTTTTCCCTTTTCTCTGTATAAACCTGTTTTAGTTATTAGCACTACATAACATTATCCCCAAATTTAGTAGCTAAACCAGCAAATACTATTTCACAGTTTCTGAAAGCTAGGAATCTTTGAGTGACTTGTCTTTGTGATACTGGCCCAGAGTCTTTCACTCTTGCCTAGGGTTGCAGTCTTCTAAAGGCTTGACTGGGTTTGGAGAAGGCACTTCTAGGTTCATTGACTTGATGCAAGCCTCAATTCCTTGCTGGCCAAAGTCCTCTGTTTATCATTACATGGGCTTTTCCACTGATTATCATGATGTCCTTATATCTGCCTTCTTCCAGAACAACAGATCCAAAAAAAAAAAAAAAAAAAAAAAGGAAAAACAGACAAATAAGTTCCTTGATTGAGTCTCAGTTCCAAGGTATAATTAACGCATAGCTCTCAGCTTTGCCCTTTGGGCTTTTGGTTCTGACTTCTGACCCCACCCCCCCAAAAAAAAGTAACACGTGTTTGCAGCTGAGTGCTTTTCTTAGCTTACTTCTGTCTCAAATTTTGGGCTCATTTTTATTTTCTGCTGGCTCTTGTCTTTTGAGTTCAGTATACTATAATTCTTCTAAAATTTTTGTGCATTTTCTGTGAATTTTTAGAGGTCTATCCATTAGTTGAAACCATATGTATAAATTCTTTTATTTGTGTGTTTTTTACTAAGCTTTGCTGAGAGAACACTCTTAAACTTCCCCAATGCCCTATTGTTTGGTTAAGAGAATCTGTGAAGCATATAGTTCTCTTGAGCAGGCTGTTTGTCTAACAGTACTGTGAGGCACCCCCCTTTTTTTTTTGTAATCTTTCTGAGGTCTTAAAAAAATTTAACAGTTGCAGCTGTTTGTGGTGGCACAAGCCTGTAAACCTGGCATCTCTGGAGGATTGCAAGTTCAAAGCCAGCCTCAGCAACTCATTAAGGCCCCAAGAACTTAGCAAGACCCTGTCTGAAAATAAAAAAGGGCTGTGGATGTAGCTCAGTGGCTAAATGCCCCTGTATTCGGTCCCTAGAACCAAAAACAAAACAAAAAGATTGTACAGTTACTCCCTTGACTTAGTTTATACACCATGCTTTTGGGGCCTTGAATTTTATCTTGACTCAGAGTCAATTTCTAAAATTTAGCATATTTTGTAGTCTAGGGAGACTGCAAATTTTCTTTAAAAATTCTTGATTTAGCTTATTTTCATTTTTCACTGTATATAGCAGAAAAAACAAGGCAGCACTTGTAATTGTGGTTGAAAATTCTCCTTAGTCGCCTGGTTCATTAGGTAAAGGTTCCACTTTTCACATAATTTAATGATATCAGTTTTATTAAATTTTGTGTCTCTTCCTAACAGAGGATTTGCCTTTCCCCGATTCACTTTCAATCCCTACCTCAGCCACATGGAACACCATGAGCTTCTTCATCAATGTCCATCATCTGGTTCCAAGTCCATTCTCATATTTTAGTTTTTGTTATGGCGATGGGAACTCACTATCAACATATGTACAGTTACACAACTATCTAAAATTTAGCATCTCAAAACAACTATATTCTCAATTTTTGAGGATCAGGAATTCAGGAGCAGTTTTATTGGATAGTTCTGGCATAGGTTCAGAAATGCTCTTCAGGGTTGCCAACCCTGCTTCTACATTTTACTTACTCTCAATGTTGGCTGGAGGCTTCTGTTTTCATCACACAGGTCTCACAACATCTGTCTTTCCCAAGAGCAAGGGATTGAAGAAAGGAGTGCCCAAGACAAAATCTGCAATCTTTATAACCTAATCTTTGAAAAGACATACCTTCGCTTCTGCCTTACGCTATTCATCATGGCCCAACCAATGGTATAGTGCATAGGGAAACTACCTGAAAGTATGAATATCAAAAGGCATTTGTCACTGGGTACTGCCTTGGAGACTGGCTACTACAGACCCTGTTAGTGAACTGAACTATTGCTGTACTTGATGTTTTTGTTATTGTTGTTGAGCATGCTCTTTCTCATCTCTGTCTTTGCTTACACTGTTCCTCTTTACCCTAGTTGCTTTTTCTTTTTCCTTTTTTATATTCACTCAGCAAGCCGCTTTACTGTCAGCTCTTCCCAAGCCCCATTACAGCTCCTGAACTTTAGAAAACCAAGTTAATTTATGTGGTTATTATATAAGTCCTTTGAAAATAAAAGCATTGCTCTTTAAAGTCTAATATTATAGTGACACAAATGTTTCTTTAAACATCAGGCATTTAGTGATAACTATGTCTTCTAAAATGGTAATCAAATACCTGTTTTGTTTGTCTTTGAGTTTTTGGAGTGAAGATAATGAAATAGGATTTAAATCATGTCTTTTGGGAAGAAAATGAGTTGGTATTAATAAACTAAAATTTTAAGCCAGAGAAAATTTCATGACCTTTTCCCAAAAGTACCTGTTGAATATTGTGTTAATGTATGAGATGACTCATATATGAAATATTTGTGAACTTAAATTTTCAAATTATAATGCTGACTTTCC
Organism: Ictidomys tridecemlineatus; assembly: GCF_052094955.1. Taxonomy (NCBI): domain Eukaryota; kingdom Metazoa; phylum Chordata; class Mammalia; order Rodentia; family Sciuridae; genus Ictidomys; species Ictidomys tridecemlineatus. Next base: position 92,013,788 of record NC_135486.1, read on the forward strand.
CTATGCATTGTGGGGTCTATAAACATATCTTTTCCTACAGGCAGTTTATAATTCAGATGGCAAATAAAGACTGTCTGAGGTTTTTTGTTTTGTGTTTTTAACTGTTGTAAAGATCAAAAATATTTATTTTCACTTTGAATAGTTTGTATGTTACCACTTAGTCTAATAAAATTGTGTGAGCCAACTACTAATAATTAGTGCCTGAAAAGTAATCTTTTTTTTTACCATTTAAATATAAGTAAAATAAATCAGGTAAAATAAAAATCGATTATATTACTCTTAATTTGTTTTCTATGTTAATGTTCTTTTTCTCTGATCTCACAGGTTTGAAAATGAAAATTTTGGTTGCAGTTACCTTCTTTGAGGTTTCATTTTCATCTATCATAGTGGCACATGAGAATTCTGTATAAATTTTCCTTTTGTAAATTTTTTCTTTGAAATACAATTCCACTCAAATATAAGGTTTGTTTCCTTATTTTTCTGTATGCCAGGGAATTTTATAGAATTAACTCCCTAAATATATATTGTCCTTGATTCATTTGTCTTAGATTTTTCTGTACACTAATACTAATGTAAAATATCCATGAAGATTTTTTTATTTTTTGAAACCAGGGATTGAATCCTGGAGTGTTTAAACCATTGAGCCACATCCCTAGCCCATTTTATTTTGAGATGGGGGTCTCACTAAATTCCTGGGATTGGCCTTGAATTTGCAATCCTCCTGACTCAGCCTCACAAGTATTTGGGATTACAGGCATATGCCACCATGTTCAGCTAAATCCATGGAGTTCTATTTCATCTTTTGCTTGAACTTCTATGCTGTGATTTGTATAACAGACATTACTTCAGAAATTCCTTATAATTTTTGTAGTGATGAAATAAACAGTTTTCACTAAGCCTTATCAATTGGGAAATAATGGAATGTAATCTAATTTTTATTAAAAGAAATGGCATAAAACAAGATGACCACTCATTCTTAATATACATATGTCTTCTAAAAGGCTTGCTGGGGCTAGGTACACACTTTTAATCCCAATAATTGAGGAGACTGGAGCAGGAGGATTGCAAATTTCTAAGCATTGAAACATTGCTCCCCTATAGGTTAGGTTATTAATCAATCTCCCAGGAATCCTTCAGATCCCAGCACTTAAATCATTTAGTTGTCCATTCCTTATGAAAACTGAGCAACTTATATTCTCTCTGAAAAAGTAAAAAATGTTGGGAATGTAGCTCAGTGGTAGAGCAACCTTGTGTTTAATCCCCAGTGCCACAAAAAATAAGAGGATTGCTGGGGTTTTTTGGTTTGTTTGTTTGTTTCTTTCTTTCTTTCTTTTTTTTTTTTTTTTTTTATATGAGGGGATTGAACCCAGGGGCACTCAACCACTGAGCCACATCTCCAGCCCTGTTGGTATTTTATTTAAAAACAGTCTCACTGAGTTGATTAGCACTTTGCTTTTGATGAGGTTGGCTTTGAACTCATGATCCTCTTGCCTCAGCCTCCCAAGCCACTAGGATTGCAGGCATGCACTATCTTATCTTGCCTGGCTGCTGGGGCTTTTTAGAGATGTTGTGATAAAAATTCTGTTCATAATGTATTCAGATTTGCCGTATCTCTCAGTGAAAAAGAGAACTAGGATAAAATTTTAGATAGGCTGGTAAGAGTTTAAAATAAATAAAAATTAAAATTGCAGTATAATGGTTTTTATTTGCTAAATATTTCATGTTATTATCTCCATTACTACTTCGCTAATTTAAGGTACTATCATCTCTTGCCTAAATTTAAATAATCCTTGCAAGAGTGCAGTTGCTACCTCTCCAGTATTAACACAACCAGTGGTCCTTTGAAAACAAATCTTATTGTGTCATTCTTGCTAAAACCTTTTCCCTTTGTTTTCAAGTGGGAAGTATACTGGACTTTCTGTGATCTGTCCTCTACCTCTTTCCCTCCCTACCTCTTTTTATTTCCTCCAAAGCCTTCAAATTTCCTTCAGCCTTAGGATCAATTCTTATTTCTGTGTATTAAAAACTGATCCCCTGAGTTAGTTTAGTAATCTCCCAGGAGTCCTTCAGATCCTAGCTCAGGATCACTCCTTTAGTTGTCCATTATTAGTTGTCTATTGTGGATTCTCATCTTTCATAGGAATTAGTATTGTAAATTTCATTTTTATTTAGGTAGTTATTTGATGATAGTCTTTTACTGTAGAACTCTAAGCTCCAAGTACTCTAGCATTGAAATTAAATGCCTCTATTACCAAATGAATGACTGGATTGGCCTATTGTCAATTTGTTCACCTAACTCAGTGCTATCTTTAGAGATTAAGAGCATTATTCCTATTGTAATTTAGGATTACATGAAGATAATGATTCTGTCATGTGGTTACTGTGTGATTGGACAACTTTCTTAACCACTTAACCTTCCTTTTATACCACTTACCCTCATTTTTATCACTTAACAGAGGGAATTTGAACCAGGCAGTCTATAACCTTGCCTTTGACTTGAATGTTCAGTGGGTTTTAGGGTTTCCTTGAATGTGTTGGAAAGGTCAGACTGTAAACATATAATCCCCCAATCTTAGTGACTTTGTGGCAGATGTATTTCTGGTACTACATTGCACTTTAGGTTGACTTGGGGGTTGGGTTCTGTTCTACATTGTCTCACGCCCGCCAGGATTCATACTGACAGGGCAGCCTCCATCCTGAACATTGCCGTAGTAGAGGAAAGACAGTCCTGGTAAATCTCCTATCATGTGTCAGCTATTAAAATGCTCTGGCCTTGGGGCTGGAGTTGTAGCTCAGCGGTAGAACGTTTGCCTCATACATGTGAGCCACTGGGTTCAATTCCTAGCACCAGATATAAATAAGCAAATAAAATAAAGATCTATCAACAACTAAAAAATATTTTTAAAAAAATGCTCTGGTGAGAATTTCACTAGAAAAAGTAATTTCACTAGAAAAAGTTCCACCTAATTGTAGAGGTACCAAAAGGTACAGTCCTAGCATATGACCAAAAGGCAGAAACAAAAATACTTGGCAAACAATACTAATGACATATCTTGTCTTTCTGGTTGACCAAAGATTTGGCTTACCCTTCTCATAAACAAAATACACCCCCCCCCCCCCGTGAAATCAACTCAAAATCCCATTTAATGACAGCATCAAACTTGAAGTCTCAGGATTTCCAGGTGATACATTTTATTCTGTATATCAGATCTGGAAATTTATGAATGAAAATATTATCTACAGCTCTTCTACCCCAGTGTACACTGGAGTAATAGGAATAGGATAACTATAATAAATACTTTCTTCTGTATAAAGGAAGATTGAAAGCTGCATTGATCGATAAAAATTTAAAAGACCACCAAGCTGCCATTACAAGGGCGGCCCCCACCCCTGGGTATGGGGAATATTCTTATTTAGGCATTAAGTCTGCCCTCCTGGAGAGGCTACCCAGTCCACTGTGTGTGCGTGGGGGCAGGGGACACTATTGTATTGGTAGTAATATCTAGATCTTTCTTTTTCCATCATCTCTGAGCCTAATCTGAAATAGCCTGTAGAAAATGTGCCCTTTTGGGAAGCTAAAACACTTTATAACTTGCTTTTTGCTTATAAAAAATTGAAGACATAAACATACTATTTAAATCAATCAAGATTTTGGTCTTTGGTTTGTTCATTGGCAGCATAGCTTAGACTTCTAATGTGCTAACAATTCAGCTCAGTGTACTAGTATTCTTTTGTCTTTTCTCCTAATGCTGTTATTGTGAACCTACTGAACTTTTGCTGGAAGAGCTAGATGCTTAGTGTCTGTGTCACTGTCTCTGTCTCTCCTCCCTTTCTTGTAATATCAAACTCAGAACACCAATTCATCACTTTAATGTTCAGTTTTTTTTTTTACCTCCTTCCTTAGGGTTATACATTTTTAAAAGTTATCATGACTGACTTTACCAAATAATTTGCACTGCATTCCTTGTGTCCTGATCTTCAAACCAATGGCCTATATTTTAGTTATTCATTTTTCAGTTTGTTTTCTTGTTATGAAAGTACCTCACTTCTGAATACTAATTTTTATTTATTAGCCAAAACCAGATTATGCTGGGATTAAAAAATAGACTCAAAGTCTTCAGTGGTGTATTGATATCAGAAGTTTTTTTCTTGTTCATGTCACATTTGGGTTCATCGTCATGGGTCAGCTGGGGAACCACGCTTATACCACAGTTAACATCTCCAAAGTGATGATTCACAATTTTGAATGCTTTGAAAGATTTCACATCTTTCACCAGCAATTAAATGCTATGGTCCACATGTAGTATGGGTCTCTTTCATTTAATTCATTGACCAGAATCAGTCTTATAGCTTCACCCAACCATAGGCGAGCCAGAAAGTAGAATTGTTCCAGAAATATTTTAATACATTTCAGTATTCATCTTTGTGTATTGGGGTAGGAAAGATGAGATGTTGTAGATTTTATGCTATAATTCCTTACATTTTTGGCTGTGTGCTAACTGTCCTCTTGTTTTTAGAGAGCCTTTGTGAAGAGAAATTAGAAGTGAATTTTTTCTTTTTCTTTTGTACTGGGGAATGAACCCAGAGGTGCTTTACACACTGAGTTATATACCCAGCAATTTTTATTATTATTTTGAGACTCGGTCTCTAAATTGCTGAGGCTGGTCTCAAACTTGTGATCCTCCTGCCTCAGTCTCCCAAGTCATAGGAATTGCATGTATCTACCAGTGCACCTGAATCTCAGCAGTATATTTTAAGTGGGCCATGTATTATCTGTTTATGTTTTTAATCTGTTCTTTCCTGTATAATGTATTCTGACCATGATTTGATTAGGTTTTAATATAAGTATCAATAACCATTTCCTTACTAGCAGGCATGCTGATTTGGTTTGATAAATATCAGACTGAAATAAACTCCTAATTCAGTACTGGTGTTGTAACTACAGTCTTCTGCTACCATTTATTATTGGAAAATTAATTTACCCTCAAAGGGTTAAAAAAAATTGGCACTGTCTGCCACAAGTTGTTTCTTTGAGTTGAAATGAGATGTGATTACTTGTTTCTTGTTTAGACCTGAAGATTCATTCTGACCAAATTTAAGGTAGCTCCTAAGATGATTCAGACTTACATGATTTACATAATATTTTTGCAAGAAGAAACGTAATTGCCCTTTTATGGCTTTAAATACCAACTAAAGAGATAGTGATTTAAATGTATTAGGATTAGATCTACAACTACTGTAGGTATGTTGTTCAAGTTTTGCAAACATTCACCTCTTCCTCTCCTGATCGAAATCATTACGTATTTTGTCCTGTTTCCATGGGGAAGAGGTTACAGGATTTATTTCAGAAGCAAAGTTTCTAAATGTTTCTGAGTTTTCTCATCCATTTGGGATGATTTATAGGGTATAACAACACTGACATGAATTGCTGACATTAACTTCCAACTTGATCAGGAAAGTTGTGAGGAGAAGACTTCCTGATGGTTTTTATGCATTTTTTTCTCTTTTTGTTTTAAAGTGAGTAGAAAGACCTCATTCTCATGTAAAACCTAATGTTACTACTGTAGTCTCTAAATAACTTGTATTTGTCTCAAAAAATTCTTAAATTCTGTAGTGGAATTTGATAATTTTTAGAGGTTGACAGTTATTTTGTTCAGTGATAGTCTGCTAATAAAAATTAAATGGAAGTTCTTAAATTTATTATATGTTTTGTACATATATAATTATATATAAATTTCAAATATATTCTTCAAATATTAGGTATTGTGCTGACTTTATGCATATTTCTTATCTTAATCTGTCCTTACAATGATAATTAACTGATTGTACTAAAAAGAAAATTGAAATTTAGGGAAATCAGTACATAATTAGTAAATGGTAAAATTGGGATTCCAATGTAAGTTTCTGATCAGAGTGTGTGATGTTAAATAGGATACTTTTATATGTCTTTCTGTTTTATAGAGCGTTCAAATATAGTCTCAGAAACTTTTCTATGCACCATGTTTATATTTATAAAAAAAGAATTTATGTTACCAAATAATATTAAGCAAATTAGAATAATTTGAAATTATGATTTGAAAACAAATCATCTACTGTGTTAATTAGAAGAGAGGATGAGTTTGAGCAAATGAAAAACAAAGTTTTTGAGAATATCAGAGCCCATTTTATGATCACTATATAAAGATACTACTTATATTACAAATATCCCAGGATTTCATGGTTTTATTGAAACCAGGAGACTTAATGAAAGTTAAGAAAGAAAAAAAAAATTATGTAAGGTTATTTTCAGTTACATTCTGAATTTAATAAGTATGCTGTATGAACTATCACTTTTTCCTATATTATAGTTTTCCACTCATCTTAAACCTATACTAATCTTAGCATTCATACAAACCTTAATGGTTTGATTTAAGTTGGATAAAACAAAGTATATAATAAAATAATTGTTACAGTAGCTAAATCATGCTTTTACCATTGATTGGAAAACAAAATAGATAAATCAGGTGTTTTTTTGTTTGTTTGTTTGGGTTTTTGATAGAACAGGGCACGTTCAAATTTGGTCTATTTTAACACTGTATTTCAACTTAGTTTATCATGTAAGTCCTTACATGTAACTGGACTGGCTTTCTTGTGTCTTAATTTTACCAGTGTTATCCTTTATATCCAGGATACCTGGATATTACCAGCAGTTGAGCCTTATGAGTTCTTATCAAGTAGAAGTTCTCCAAAGAGAATCCTAACAGGAGTTAGCAAATCCGCTCTTTTTTCCTTAAGTTGACTATAGCTTCCCAGGGGTCCTTGTACCATGATACTATTGATCACCTCTTCAGCTGTTTAAAGTCCTTTTTGCTTCTCTCTTAGTATTCTGTACCAACCAGAACTCAGCCCTAGATGGGGAAAGCAAAAGAAGACAAGAAGGAGGAATTAAATCACAGTAGAAAGACCATGGGGTTCTGGAGTCAGACCTCAATCCAAATCCTACTTCTACCACCTCGGGCAAGTGACTTAATCTTACTGAGCTCCACTTTCCCTATAAAATGGGGATAGTTCTAAATAGTACTAAATATTCAGGGTGAAGATTAAGTATTTTAATGTAGGGTTAAATATAATGATAAAATTTTTAACTAATAAATGACATTTCTCTCTTTTATGTAAGAATCAGATAGTAAATATTTTAGGCCTTACTGTCTGTCAGAACTACTCAATTTTAGCTCTTTCTGGTGTAGAACAAAAGCAGTTGTGGAAATATTTAAGCGATTGAACATAGCTATGCTCCTGTAAAATTATTTACAAAAACAGATAGTAGGCTGAATTTGAACCCCAGGGTATAGTTCGCCAACCTCTAATTTATATTCTTGTCCATAAAAGTTATTTGCAGTGTCAGTCGAAACAGACCCCCTTTTGAAAAAACTGTAAAATATGTCATTATGAGTTCAACAGTACAAGAGGTCACAAGGTTTGTGTTTCCCAAAATTGATAAAAGTCTATAGAAGAGAATGCTTATCATAATTTTTACTCCTGTAAATTAAAAACTGGGACCCACGAAACATTTAAAAATATCACACAGTGATCTAATGAATGGTTAAGAAATATGATTTTTGTGTGTGTGAGAAAGCATGTGTCCTGGGTATTGAACCTGGAAGCTCTTTACCATTGAGCTATAGCCCCCAGACCTTTTCTTTTTATTTGGAGACAGGGTCTCACCAATTTCCCAAGGCTGGCCTTGAACTCATAATTCTCCTGCCTCAGCCTAGTGAATTTTGGTGTAATGTAAAATATATGAGGATTGTTCTATAAAGAAGTTATTCAGCTTTGTTTATCCCTCTATTTGTGCATTTGCCAAAATTGTTTAAGCACAGAAATTCTCATATAACCTAAGGTCTCTGAAACTATTGTTTAGAAGGTGCTGTTCTGAAACTATCTAGTTTAGATAGGGTCAGAAATATTCACTGATGTGAAGATCATGCAGTTATTTGGAAACAATTATGAAAGAAGTACTTTTATCTCTTACCTGTGGAATCTATTGTTTTTTTCTTTTTGCTCTTACCTCTTGAAAAAATAAACTATTTTTTTTTCAATTCTAGAAAATTTTAAAGAAAAGGAATACTGTATAGAATACTGAACACCCTTTTCGAAGATACACCTATTTTGAACTCTTTGCCCCATTTGCTTTACTGCTCTCTTTCTCTTCCTCCTTCCCTCCTGCCTTCCCCACCCCAATTCGGTCCTCTCTCACATACACTCATTCTTTTTCTTTCTCCCTTTGTGTGTGTGACACACACACACACACCATTTTTTTTTTAAACCGTTTGAGAGTACATAACCTAAAGGGTTGCTGCTTATATTGTATCATCATGGCCTGTACCTGTAAATATTTATTTCAAGGGATGGTTAGTCTTTTTATCATGTGTATTAAAGAATACATTTTTTAGTAGAGTGATTCTATGTTAGCTTTGTCTTGGCCATATTCTTAAAATAGAAAAATGACAAATTATAGCTCTGCCAGGACTACATTTGGTCTAATCCAGACAATATGTTTTTAAGTGTCTGAAGGACTCTGCCACAGGAATTTTGATAGCACCAGGCAAAATATCTTACACAAAGTACTGTTCGATTTTTTTCAGTATAGTTACTGTTTTTCCCTTACAACAAATAAGCAATCTATGGCCAGTCTATGTGTTTTGAGACTTAAAATAGGAAACTTATTAAGAGCTCTTGCTCTGGAGTAATGCTTATGAATCCAGCTAACGTTAAGAACCTGGGCAAGTTTACAATTTCTGTGAAATGGGGTTGATAGTTGCTATATTTTAAGGTTGCTATGAACTTTAAATGAAAAAATGAAATAAGGTATGTGTTACTCAGTGAGATCTGGCATGTAATAAATGGCCAGTGTTGTTAGCAATTACTATTTTAGTTCTGGGAATATGGATAATAGACTTAATAAACTCTGCAGGTTCGCAAATCAAAGCTGACAGAGAATTCACAAAATCATTTCCTCCAAATTGATTAATACTTTGCCCAAGGTGATTGATTTTTCTTTAAAAAAAAAATCTTGTTATTAAACTTGGTCGGTCTTGTTTTTTCTTTCTATACCTGTTATTCCTGCCCTTTCTGAAATGTGTGAGGCATGTAGTTTGGGAGCATGAAATCACTATCACTGAATTTTTTTCTGGATTCTAACTTGGCTTAATTTTTTACTTCATAAAGATTTCAACTGAATACGAATGTAGATACTTTTAAAGTCACCTCTGCTTCTGTATTACCACTGTGATAGTACTCCATAGTAGTTGTTGAAGATTTTTTAAAAGAAGGGTATGTACTCAAGTCAAATTATAAAGAATAGAGAAGGGTGTAGATGAATTTAAAGACAGGGAGTATATGAGTGGGGTTTTGAAGTTTAGAGTAGAAAGTGGTAAAGTATTGACTAGAAGAATGAGCTAGAGATAGATCATAAAGAGCCCTGTTTGTTGTGCCAAGAAAGCTAGAATTTCAACAGGAAAGCAATAGAGAGCCAAGGATTAAGTATGAGGGTGATGTGTTCAGACTGTTTTAACAACAAAACAGCTTTTGGGGCCTTTTTAAAGTTGATTTTTAAATTTAATTTTTAGGGAAATCTTCCAGTTGGATTGTAACTTTTCCAAAAATAAAATGAGACTATTGTTTTACTCTCTTTTCCTTGACTAGCCAAATATCAAATGAGCATGTAGGTGCTTAATAAGCACATCACAAACAACCCAAGTTTAGAGGGATGTAAGGACTACAAATAAGAGACATAAGAAATTAAGAATCAAAATTAAACTTAATTTTGCTTAGGCTGTTTGGAATGTGCTACTTAGTAACTAATAAGTCCTGATTATTTTGCAAAGAAAGTAGCAAATTGAAAAATAGGTTACACTAAAATGAAATTTTAAAACTGGGCTGTTTTAGGTCTGGGGTTGTTGCTCAGTGGAAGAGCACTTGCCTGGTTCATGACTGGGTTCAATCCTCATCACTACATAAAAATAAATAAAATAAAGATATTGTGTCCATCTACAACTAAAACTTAAAACTGCTATTTTACCTGTACCTTAGCAAAGGTCTTCCTTTATTATTTCATATTCTAAAAAATAATTTCAGAATATTGGGCTTTTAGTGGGAGGATAGATAGAGAGCAATAGTCTTAGAGGGTTTTTTTATTATTTATTTCTTGTGGAAAATAATATTAAATTGCTACAATTGCCAAGTGTTCTATCTATTCAGCTATTTTGACTATTCACCCTGAATTATTTGTTTCTTTGTTTGCCTTTATGAAATTTTTATCTTAGTTTTTTATGAAGTCTGTTTCAAATCATGGTCATTTCTGGACCTTAAGTAAGTGATGCATATAATTCATTGCTCATTTATTCAACAAGTATTTATTTGATACTTGAATGTGTTAGGCATGATTCTATACCTGGAATAAAGTGAATTTAAAAAATCAAGCTCCTGACTTTATGAATCTTATACTGTGATGAAAGGAAACTGATAATAAATGAAAATCCAAGTGGTCTATAAGGAGGTGATAGTTCCTGTAGAGGAAAATAAAGCAGGATAGTGGAACAGGGTATTCTGGGATTGAGAGGGGAGAAAGATCCTTTCTTTTTTTTCTTTTTTTTTTTTTTTTGAAGACTTTATTACAAAAATTGTCAGATGTTCAGTAAAGTTTCAGGAATTTTATAGTGACCACCCACACATACTACTCCACTATTTAGATTCTACCATTATTAACATTTTATTATGTTTGTCCTATTACCCATCTCTCCATCTCTCGGTTTATTTTATTTTTAAAATGCATTTTCAAGTAATTGAACATCAGCTCATGTTTCCTTAAGTACTACATATGCATATGATCAAGAAAAGTTTAGTATTTGTTTACCGATTTTACCCTTTTTGAGGTCAGCAATTAAATTCACAAATAGTATATGTTAGCTGAATTTTAGTAAAATCATATATTTGTATAACCCAGCCCCTCATCAAGAAACAGAACATTATCATTATTCCAGAAAACCCACTTTTTTAGTCAGTTCTATCTCTGTTCCCCAGAGGCATCTACTATTATGAATTATTTCCACCATAGATTAATCTTGGTGTTTTAGAACATCACATAAATGGACTTAAGTATATACTTTTGTGTGCAACTATTTGTACATATTGTAATTAAAAAAATGATTAGGTGTTGCATGTATAAGTAGTTTGTTCCTCTTATTGATGGAGGACTCTGACTATCCCGTTGATGGACATTTGAGTGTGTACAGTTGAGGCTATTTTGAATAAAACTTTATACATCCTTACCCCCAGATATTTTTGTGAGCTTGTGTTTTCATTTCTCTTAGGTAAATACTTGAGAGTAAAATTGCTGGGACATATGGGTTATATATGTTTGGTTTTATAAAATCTGCTTTGTCTTTTTCTCATTGACAGTGTATTGTGTTCTAGTTATTCCAAATCCTCACTGTCATTGATATTGTCGGTCTTTCTGTTTTAACCATTCTGGTGAGTGTATAGTGGAAAGATTTTAAAAGAATGACTTTTGACCAAAAAGTTTAAGGGAAAAGCTATTTCTTTCACACTTGACAAACAGCAAGGATTCCTGTACGACTATAGCAGAGTGAGTGAAGAGCAGAATAGTAAAGGAACTCAGGGAGATAGCAATGAAAAGGGAATTGTAAATCGTGTGGAACCTTAAGGACTTTGGCATTTATTCTGAGTGAAATGGAAAATAATTGGAATATTCTGAGTAAAGGAATGACATGATCTAACTTGTAATTAACAGAACTAATCTAACTAGAGAAAGGGTGTAATTAGGAGGGTATTATAATGAGCCAGGCAAGAGTTCATTATATAGATGATGAACAACTAGGGAGCACTTGCCAAAACAATGTTCCTTTCCTGAATAGAGTTAATGTTTTAATTCTTAGAAATATCATTTGAAAACAACCCAGAAGAGAAAATTATTCAGCTCAGACCTTTTCATTGTTAGCAGTGGAGTCTAGCTCAATATGTATAAACAATCAGATTTAAACCTCTTAAATGTTAAATAACTTTTTTAATGGAATTAGTTATCACTTCTTATTTATGCACAAGGGTTATATTATTACTGCTTGTAATAAGCTGTTTTTAACTTGGTGACTGAAAAAAGGTCTAAATGTCTAATTGTCATAATGGCTATGTTAAAGTCATTATTCACTTTAAAAATTTAACAAATTATAGTATAATTGTTTTGGGAACTGTGATATAATCTTGAATAGCTCATTTTAGTTTTGTAATATTTAATACTGAAAAAGTAGAAATGACTTTTTTTAAATGTGTTTTTATTTAGGTTGGTCTTTCTTATCTTTCTTTAGTGATGTTTTATAAGATATTAAGCACTGGCAATAAGCCAAAATATTATACTAGATGCTGAGTAGATTACAAAGATATTCTTATTTAGTCCTCAAATATTTACTGTAAGAGAATACATCTTTTGAAGAAAAAGATAGAACAGTAAGTTAGATATAACTTCTAATTTTAAAAAGCTTACATTTTAGAGATCAGTGAATAATTATCACAATCTTCTAAGTATAAAATACATTACTGTAGCAGCACAAATCAGGGAGAGATCCTACCTCAGAGAAATAAAGATAATTTTAAGATTGATTTGGAAGAGTGGGAATTAACCTATGGTAGGGTGAAAGCAAGAATGATGTTTTAAGATTTCCCAAATATTAATGATTAGCGCCTCTTTAAAGCCAGTTAATAACTCTTTTGCAATTACTACTCCTGCCTTTAATAGACCATAAAAAGCTACCTGAAAAGGCAGTGTGGTTTCATGGAGTAAGCAAAAATAACTGAGGGGAATAAAAGAAAAAAAAAAGATATAAGAAAAACTACATTTATTATGCACATAATAAAAATACATGGCAGGTAATTTGCTGGGCTTGGAGTAAGATAAGGAATCTAAATCTAAAATGCATACTTGGTTCTTTGCCACTAAAGCCTAAATTGCCATTGCATTAGGCAGACTGAAGGAACAAAAGTGAGTGTGTTTGGTCAATGCCATAGTAGCAAGGTTCATGGAGATTCACAATGTGCATCTGAACTTTCTCAAGGTCATTGCTTAGTCATTTCTTTTTTTTTTTTTTTTTGCTTAGTCATTTCTGATGTGCTTTTTATTTTTTAAATTATAGGCTTTTAAAATTTGTTAAATCATAAATTGTTTCTCTAATTCTTAAAGATTGTATGTTAATCAATTAATCAATTTAAGAATCCTTAAATGATTTTATTTGCTTTGTTCTGTAAAATCAGGCTGGTTTGAGAGATTAAACTTGTTATTTTATGAAAAATTGAAGTTGATCATAGTATTTTGGTAATTAATTCTGGAAGTACAACTGAGCCTAATTACTGAAAATATTGTATAATATAAATAAGCTACCCCCAAAGTATCATAAACTAATAAATGTTTTTCAAATTGCTTTTCCCTTTTCTTAAATCAATTTTTTACCTAATTCTTATTCCCACAGACGTTAACCTACATGTCATTTTCTGCACTAGTGAAAGGTATACCAGCCCCAAAACTATTTCCTATAGATTTTCCTATTTCCATAATGCATTATTCTTTTCCTTCATAGCACTTTAATTTTTACACTTTACCTCCCTACTGCAGTGTAAACACATAAGGCATATTTATTTTACTTACCATGTGTCCCCAGTCACCAAGTTAGCACACTCAGTAAACATATACTTCTTAATTAATAAACAAAGTTAAGCCCAGATATTATGCTTTATATCTCTAGCTTTCTTTCTATACCACCACTTCTTAACTGTATTATAAAAGTTTTGTATGAGCTATAATAATGAATAATTCTTTTTAGAAAAATTGTTCTGTGTTCATGGATATAGACTATTAAAACCTTTATTAGACTACCTGTTGATAATTTGAAATGAGTATCCTAGGGACCAAAGTTTGGGGATGCTAGCCTATGCAGAGCAAAAATAGATTGCTTTAAAACTTTCACTGATAGGTACTGTGTTCAAGGAACTTCTGAACTTTTTATATAATTGTATTTTAGAGTTGTATCATCTTAGGTATTTGATCAAGGCATTCAGTAAATAATTAAGTATGAGCATATATTCTAATTGATTTGTTACTTGGCTTTATAATTTACATTTTGCTCAAAGCAAAAGCAATCCCATTTTTCACTTAAAATTGAATGCTATTTCATGGAAATAAATGTATATAGATTTAGATTTTTGAAATATTTTCTTTACCTGAAAAGCTACACATATAATGAATGTAAAGTATATCATTTAGAAATTATCATTGTTTCAGAATCACTTAGTGAAATAAATTCAGATTTTTGTGTGTTTAAAAAAAAAAGTACTGCAAGTATCTTTTAGAAAATATGAGAAATAAAAGTATGAAAGAGTAAGTTTCAAAAGTGTGCCACCCAAAGGTACACTGTTAATCTTTTGATGTTATACTTTGAAATTATATGTGTATGTATGTATGTATATTTATGTGGGTGTACATATACCCGTGCATGCATATATATTCATTTAAGCACCATGATCTGTGCCGGTACCATTTCAGAGTAGTGATATTATAGCAGAAAGCAAATTAGACAAAAATTTCTTTCATGGTGCTTAGATTGGAAGTAAGGGAACAGGTAGGTGATGACAGTAAACACATCAACTATACAGCATATTATAAGATTAAGTGCAATGAAAAAAATAAAGTAGAGAATAAAAGTAAAAAGAGGATTAGTTTATGTATGTGTGTGCTTTTAGACCTTTTTCTACATATTAGATATGTTCAGTTATGTCTTTAAAATATTAAATGTCCTTAGCATACAATTTTTAGATTAGCCTTTTTTACTTAGAGAATTATCAGTGTCATTAAATATTGTTCTTCTTAACCATATGTGTGTGTATGTGTATGAGGAAATCCTTTACATGACCCCTAAGAGTGCATGATAAACCCCATGTAAATGCAGTTGACAATTATCCCACCTCACTATTCTCCAACTACCCTGATATTTGGTCTCCTCCCTTTCTCATAAACTTAGTACTTTGGGAGGAAGTAAATATGAATTGTATAGGGTAATAGTTATCCCAGTTGTTGAGACTTTTTAAAAACAGAATAACTTAACCATTTTTGCTGTGTATTATATACATCTAGGACCCTTAGAATTAGAACCCTCTTCTTTGTTTTTTCATTATAAGTTTTTTCAAATTTGTATAAAAGTTGACAATACAATGAACATCTCCATACCACCCACCTACATTCTACAGTGGTTAATATTTTGCAGTTTTTTTCTTCTATGAATCCTGCATGTTTTATGGAACTGTTAGAAAGTATGTTGCATACATTATGATACCTTTCCACTATATACCATATATAAAGGGGAAGTATTTTCTTGACTGTTGAAGATATGAGCAAGTGATTTATGTGAGATGTACTATACAACATAAAACCACATATAAGATTTTTAAAGCATTGTAATATTGATAAGCAAAAGTTTTATAGTTGTGAAAAATGGATATAAACGTAAGAAGTTATTTTTACAGAATATTGTTCACACACAATGCCATAAATGATAACTAAGTCTATGTAAAACTTTTATTTCATTAATAGGGGAAAGATAGGCATCATCTACCAGGTATTGGGTACTTATTATATCTTAGGCATTTTTTCTTAACCACAATCCCATATGGTATGCATGTAATGTACATTTATAGATAATAAAACTGCCCTGGGAGAGAATTAATTTTTTACAAGTCCCAAAGTCATGGACCTAGTAGACTGTAGAACCATTTTTTAAATCCAGGGTATTATTTACAGAAGTCATGTTCTTAACCACATAAAAATAAAAACACTATTACTCTTTAATAGGATCATACATATATTCATACACATATATTTTAGAAGAATATATGCATTCTTAACTGGGACTACGTAGGAAGACTGGAACTTTTCATACTGTTGGAATGTTTTTCATCAGCGATACATTTATATAATACACAGGTACCTATAATTGTTTAATAAAGTATATGCCAAAATTCAGTGTTGATATAACTGGGTGAGAACAATATTTTTATGGCAGCTGGTAGTAGTATCAAACTAATAAAACCTTCTGGATGGTAACAACCCAAATTTAAGCATCTGTTATACTAAATATTTTACTCACATTTATCTTACTTAAAATCTCCAACCAACTCTGTAGATTGCATTTATCTCCCACTAGAGGAAACAGTTTTAGAAGACTGAAGCTTCTTGCCAGGAGTCAGTTTGTTTCAGTGTTGGAGTTAGATTCTAATCCATGCCGCCTGAGTCTAGGTCTAGGGCACAACTCTGCTGCTGTCCAGGAAAGACTCTAGACCAGGATTTTAATCTGTGTCAATTTCATAAACTAAAAATGGAGAAGATAATAATTTCTATCCGTCTTTGAAAAGATTGTATTAGTTGATTTGCTTAAAATAAAATTCTAGATTTACAAAATACTGTATGAATAGATTTGAATCAGTAAAATAATTTTTATACACAGCTTGCTTTCTTCATGTAGTAAGTTCAGATATTTTCTTTCATCTCAGTTTTAGTAAACCTTTTTTAAAATTTTTTTAATTTTTAATTTTTATAATTCCATTTGGGTGTAGTACCTTTTAAGTAAAGGTGCAGAGAAAATGAGGAGTCAAGTGTGTGTAGCAAAATCTTCTCATTTCTACTTAAAATGTTTATACTATTAGTTGTATTGTTAACACCCATGCTTTCAAGACCTACTACTAAAATACTGCTGTTTTAAAAACAAATGAGCAAAAACCTCTGTATGACTGTATTTTCTATTTGCTGCTCCTTAAATACATAAACTTACATTATTTTCCCCTCTTTTTAGGAACATCATCTTCAGCGGGCTATTTCAGCACAGCAGGTGTATGGCGAGAAGAGGGATAACATGGTTATACCAGTCCCAGAGGCAGAGAGTAATATTGCTTACTATGAATCTATATATCCTGGGGAATTTAAGATGCCAAAGCAGCTCATTCACATACAGCGTAAGTAGTTACTTTTTTTAATGATTGTTATTTTTTCATATTTATATAACTTCACAGATACCTGCTGACTAACATCAACTTGAGAGTTATTAGATCGCATTTTCTCCTTTTAAAATGGTGTTTGAGATATCTGACCAAAAATTATTAGCATTTTTCATCATAGACTTTCAGTTTCATTCCACTATGGGTTCTTAGGCTGCTTTAGACAAATAGGATTAAGAATATGCCTCAGAATGGAAATAGTTTTCTTTCTTTTCAGAATTAATAATATTAAAAGTGTTAACTCTTAAGATTTAGCAAATTTTTCCTATAAAGGATCAGATAAAAAAATACTTTAGGCTTGGGGAATCATTCATTCTCTGGCACAACTATTCATCTCTGCTATTGTAGAGAGCTATAGAGAATACATAAACGTGGGGGCTGGGGATGTGGCTCAAGTGGTAGCGTGCTCGCCAAAAAAAAAAAAAAAAAAAAGAAAAGAATACATAAACAGATGAACATGTCTGTTTCGATAAAACTTTATCCATAAAAATAGGTGGCAGGCCAGAGTAGGCCTATGGGCCGTAGTTTGCTAAGCTCTGGTCTGTGTTTTCTGCTAGCAGAGTGATATGTTAGTTTTTAAAATTTTAATGTTCTACTTGGGAGTTTGTTTCACTTGGTATTGTTAGTTTTTTCCAGTAGAAATTGGTCCTTTAATAGCTACCATATTTGGTGATGATGAACAGAGGTTGTAGCCTTATAAATTAATATATCTTAATATATTACTATATCTTTATTTTAGGGTTTTTGTGTTTTTTAATTTTTTTAATCCATGTAAGCACATTGAGAACCAGTTTTAACTAATTCTTAACTCATTAGCTAGTTTTCTGCTTCTTTTAACCTTTTCCCTATATGATTCAGTTTTTTCTGTCCCAGATTAAAAACACTAATTTCACAATATTTTTAAATATAAAAGCCAGAAGTAGTCCATTTTGGCTTTTATTTATTAACATTCTGATATTTTTTTAACTTATGATTTTTTTTTCATCATTAACTCTTTGGCCTAATATTATTCATTTCCTTTAAAAGAGGGGTTTCTTTAGAGTAAGCCACAAGCAGTTTGTGTTTAGTTGTGCACTCTTGTTTAATTACATTTAAGACATAGACGCAGGGTCTGGTGGCATGTACCTGTAGTCCCAGATACTCAGGAGGATGAAGAGGGAGGTAACTTGAGCCCAGGAGTTCACAGCTTGAGTAACACAGTGAGACCTTGTCTCAAAACAGATCACAACAACAAAATGAAAAAAGAGACAACATATTAAATTCTGACTGTATAATTATGAATTATCTTGGGAGTCTTTTATAGCTCCCCCCCTTTTTTTCTTAATTGCATGCCTTTAATTTCTTTTCTTGTCTTATTATAATGGCATGCACTTTAGTATTATTTGAATAATGAGAGTAATGGGAGCTTAAAAATAAGAGTGGCAAGATAACTAATATCTTTGCCTCATTTCTACTATTAGAAGGGAATAATTCAATGTCATTATAAATATGAAGTTAGCTCTAGTTTTTTTTTTTTAATTTGTTCTAATTAGTTATACATGTTAGTAGAATGTATTTTGACACATTCGTTATACACAAATGGAGCACACCTTCTCATTCTCTGGCTGTGCATGGTTCAGAGAGCTGTAGGATTTATTTATTTATTTATTTTTATCTGATGCTGAGGATTGAACTCAGTGCCTCATATATGCTAGACAAGTGCTCTATCACTGAGCCACAACCTCAGCCCCTGTAGGTTTTTTTAATGTGGTTTTTTATGAGGTTGAAGTTCCCCCTAGTTCTCATACTGAGAATTTTTATCATGAATGGATGTTGAATTTTTTCTGCATACTCTTTTAGCAACAATTGATATCCTGTGGTTTTTTCTTTTTCTTCTTCCTCAGCCTGTTAATATGGTAGGTTACACTTACTGATTTTCAAATATTGGACTACACTTCCATATTTGGAATATATCTTATGTTTTTATGATTTTTTTTAGTTGTAGATGGACATAATACTTTTATTTATTATTATGTGGTGCTGAGGATTGAACCTAGTGCCTCACACGAACAATGCAAGCAGCACTCTACCCCTGAGCTACAATCCCAGCCCCTCTGACATTTTTTCTGATACATTGTTGGATAGAATTTTTGCTAACCAAGGATTTTTGCATCTCAGTTTATGAATGGTGTTAGTATCTATCTTGTCTGGTTTCAGTATCAGTAATACTGGCATTATAGAAGGAGCTGGAAAGTGTTCTTTCTCTTGTTTTCTAGAAGAAATTGTATAAAAATGGTGTTAACTTTTAAATATTGGCATTAGTTTTTGTTTTTTAATTTTTAGTTGTAGTTAGACATAATGCCTTTTTTGTTTATTTTTATGTGATGCTGAGAACCAAACCAGTGCCTCACACGAGCAAGTCAAGCCCCCTGCCACTGAGGCTACAACCCCAGCCCTGAATTAGTTTTTAATATACTAAAATAAGGAAAAGCTATAGTGCAAATTTTTACAAAGGTAAAATTAAATACAGGCTGCTAGGTGTTCTAGTAAGTTGTTCTTGAATTCTATAGGAACTCTATAATTATATGTATAGTGTATATGTGTAATTCTTTAGGAACTTTACTTAAACAAATGAACTGGTTCATTTCAAGTACCCCAATTTCCAATTTGCTCCTAAACTAATGTTACACAAGCTTAGAGTTTTTAAATAGATAATTTGTATTCCCTGAAAAGACTATGAATAAATATGTTTGAGAATTTGCATATTTTATTCCCCTCCCAACACCCAGAGTCATATTCATATTAGTGCTGTTTTATAGCTCTTACAGTCTTGAGATATTCAATTTATTTAACTTTTAATCCATCATTTTTCAGATCTCTTTATTATATGTTGTGTATCAACATTTCATCAAACATTAGTTGGAAAATTTTACCCCTATTATTGTCTTTACCAATAATGTTTGCCATCAAAACTGGTGTGAGAAATTCCTCCTTAGCCTCAGGGATTATATTCTGTCCCTAATCCACATTTTGTGCTATCTTTTGAACCCAGATATCCTTTCACTATTTGTATCTTGCATTTTAAGAATGCTATTTAGAGTTTTAGACATACCCACCCAATGTACTCTTAGTTTGACCCATAAAAGGCACTGTTAATAGACATTCATATCATTGCACCTCTATTATTAGACTCTAAATATTATAGTAAATCCTTTTTATTTATAATAAAGTTTCAGTTACTCATGATCACCCATGATCTGAAAATATTAAGTGGGAAATTCAAGAAATAAACAGTTCATTAGTTTTAAATTATAGTTCATCCTTCCTGAGACATAAAGTGTTCCTTTTTCTAACGTATCCACACTGTGTATACTACCCCTTCATTAGCCATTCATAGTTAACTAGGTTATCAAAACAGCTGTCACAGCATCTGCTTTTGTTCAAGTAACCTTAATTTTATTTGATAAAAAAGCCCCAAGGAAAAGCAGTGATGCCAGATATGCCAAAGAGAAGATATAAAGTACTTCCTTTAAGTGAAAAGGTGAAAGTTCTCAACTTAAAAAATCACATACTGTGGTTGCTAAAATTATGGTAAGAATGAATCTTCTGTCTACAAAATTATGAAGAAGGAAGAAGAAATTCATACTAGCTTTGCTATTGCATCTCACACTGCAAAAGTTAGGGCTACAGTGCTTGATAAGTACTTAGTTGAGTTAGAAAAGACATTAATTATATGGTTTATTCAAGTTTTAGGCATCCCCTAGGGGCCATCTTCCACATTATATTTCCTCTTAAAAATATCTAACCGATTTTTATATACTTTGTGTTCTTTTCCCTTAGACTTATATAACAGATTTACATCTGTGAATCACATCTAATACTGGTTGGTTTTGCTTTTGCTTTTGTGGTTTTAGGGATTGAACTGAGGAACTAGTATGTACATGCTAGCCAAGCACTCTACCATTAAGCTACAACACCCTCAGCATGTTGTTGTTGTTGTTGTTTTTAATTATACATAAATCTGGGTTTATCGGTATTTTAAAGAGTCATTTCTATTATTTAACAACAATTGACTAGGTAGGTCTCATTATAATTGACAGAACCTAATTAGGTTTTTATCATCCCTTTCTTTTCATTAACGAGTTCAGAAAGTCTACAGCAATCCTATTTCAAAGGCAATGGTAAATAGTGCTGCATCTTTATCAGCTCAGGTTGAGCTATAGTTGGAAGCTGCAGGTTCACCTAATGCTAAATTATACATTAAGATTATCCTAGGGGCTGGGGATGTGGCTCAAGCGGTAGCAAGCTCGCCTGGCATGCGTGCGGCCCGGGTTCGATCCTCAGCACCACATACAAACAAAGATGTTGTATCTGCCGAAAACTAAAAAATAAATATTAAAAATATCCTCTCTCTCTCTCTCTCTCTCTCTCTTTCTCTTTAAAAAAAAAAAAAGATTATCCTAAAGTAAATTTTTTTTATGAGAGCTTTTAGTCTAAAGCAGATCTTTACATGTTAGCTTTGCTATAGGATTTTAATGTTCTCTAACAAGTAGCCTCATGTTTATTATTTTAGAAAATCCTCTTGCAAAGGTAAGAGGACTTTGTCATATCCTTTCAATGGAAAAGACACTGAGCTCCCTGATAGATGTGATAGAAATCTTACTTTCTAGTCTTGTTTCAGTTGCCCGATATGTTGAATGTGATTTGTCATTGATAATATAAGTTATATCAGGAGTATGTTGTTGTTGTTTAATGTAAAAATAAAAGTGATGCTAAATAAGCTTTTTCAGTTTTTATGAATAGTTAAATTTTGTGATTGTGATTTGATCTAAAGAAAAGTAAATTTTATGTGGAGGATACCAAAGTATATTGTATAGATGAGATCCTAAAAATATTCAAAATACAAATGCTAAAAGGCAGAAGAACATTGGTAGTTAGTCTCTGTGAGTTTGGCTTTCTGGAATATCTGAATTAGCTCTCTGTAGTAGAACTTTTCATCATGACAGACATATTCTATAATCTTTGGTGTTTAGTACAGAATAGCCACTAGGCACATTAGATATTTAGCACTAAATTTTACATAATTAATACAAATTCAATTAGTTACACATAGCTTAGGGTTACCATATGGGGCAACACAGATCAGAATTAATTTGGTTAGGAACAAAAAGAATCAAGTGTTTTTAATCTAACAGTTTCAGTCTCCTTAAAGATTTCCAAAAGCGTGTTCATGTATAGTTGCAAACAAAAATGAAATTATGGAAAATCATTGGAGTGCCTATTGCTGTAAGTGACATGGATTCAGAGAGACTAATATCTAGAGATTTTTATAGGGTCTGAATATCTACTTACTTAAATCAGGAATGTTAAGTGGTATAGGTCAAAACAGAAAATAAAATAGTTTAATAATACATTTAACTCTTCATGTATATACTGGATTCCTCTGGATCAGTTACTATGTTAAGCTTGAAGCATGATGGTTGGTATTTGGTAGCCGAATATTTTCCTCTTAATCTATCACAGACTTTACTAATGGATGACTGGTTTTTCATAACATTTGAATACTATTAATTTTCAAGCAGAGGTGACATACAAGAGGAAACATGTTACTTTATTTCCACTTGGAGATGTGGAGATAAAAAGAGCACATATGCTTCCCCTTAAAAGAGATCAGTCACATTTTAATAGGGGGGAGGTACATGCTTAACAAGTAGATTATAAAGTATATACAGAAAATGGTATGATAGAAAGAAAGTGATCTGGAGCAGATTTTTTAACCTGTGTGCCATAACTTTTAGGTACATGTCTGAATTGCCTGTAATTTATATAACATAGTGTGTATACTTTTATACAACCTATTTTTCTGGTGTGAGGCTTCGTAGTTTCTACTAAGGAAAGTTAGGAATCACTTATTGGGTGAAGGATAGTCAAGAAAGGATTCCAAAGGAGTGATGTTTGACTGAATATTAAAAACATTAAATAAGACATTGGCGTATTTTGTGGGTAGTCAGAAAACAGCTAATGTAAAAGCCCAAAGTCATCAAATAGCGTGCTCTCTATGAAATATATAAATTTTGACATTACTGGTTCATAAAGTACAGATGACATTAGAGAGACTAGGTAAAAAGAACCTCATGCCATTTTAGTATATGAGTATTTAGACTCTAAGGGAGAAGGAATTGACCAAGAGAAGGACAACAAATATTTTGATATCAAACTATTTAATATTTTTGCTTATATCAATATCAACCTAGCTTAATTTGGATAAATAATTGAATGGCAAGTGATTCTTGATGACAGATCTGTGAAATAAACCTCACATTTCCATTGTCATGATAGTGATTCTCAAGGAGAATAAGTCTCCTTGGCAGGAATGCACTCACTGTCATTGTTATTGGTAGTGGGTTTTAACACTTCATCTTTAACCACCAGTCTCTAAGCTTTTAGTAAAGTAGTTTAATGATCTGTAAGATAGGACTTAAAAATAATGACTTAATGACCTTATTATTTTATATTATGGAAAACTATATGAAATCGCTAATATGTGATTTTTGAGCTACAAAAATGGCATTTCCACATGGTTTCACCAGACACATTTAATAATCCATTGATGTTTTTAGTAAAGGACTTCTAGTTTACTTGCTTTTAGAGTGGGTGGAGGGTATCCTATTCACTGTCTTATATCATTTTTATCTGTATTTGTAGTAAAGATGAATATGAATAATATATCTGTGAGCTTAGATTGTTTGTGGCTCTGAAGCAAAATCTAAAAGTCTTTTTTCCTTAGAAAATCCAGGTCTTGCTTTTATCCAGACATCTGTGAGACGTTTTTGTTGATGAATTCACACAGTAAATGATTGTTTATGGTTTCTTCTGTCAGCTTTTAGTTTGGATGCTGAACAGCCTGATTATGATTTGGATTCTGAAGATGAAGTATTTGTGAATAAATTAAAAAAGAAAATGGACATCTGTCCACTGCAATTTGAGGAAATGATTGACCGTCTAGAAAAAGGCAGTGGTCAGCAGGTACAATTCCATTTACATATAATGTATGTATGTATTGTGTAAAAGTCTATATTATATGGAAATTGCATGATACTGAAGGGAGCTAAGAGAGCAGGCTTTGATGTTTAAAAGTATGAATTCATATCTCATCTCTGCCTATTATTAACCTGTATAATCTTGAGCAATATCTTTAAATTTCTCTGTGCCTCAGTTTCCTTGTCCATAATGTAGACGATAAATTTCATTGTATTATTGTGAAAATTAGATAAAATAATGAGTGTGCTTACAGCACCTAGCTCAGTGTATAAGGTACAATATGTAAGTTTGCTATTGTATTATACAATATACATTTTTGAGTATTGTCATTTAAATTGAGAAATAACAATTTTGAACCCTATATATTATATGAAAATGACACAGTGGTTTTATATTTAGCCAGTCAGTCTACAGGAAGCCAAACTACTGCTAAAAGAAGATGATGAACTAATTAGAGAAGTTTATGAATACTGGATTAAAAAGAGAAAAAACTGTCGAGGGCCATCTCTTATCCCATCAGTAAAACAAGAAAAGCGAGATGGTTCCAGCACAAATGATCCTTATGTGGCTTTTAGAAGACGCACTGAAAAAATGCAGACTCGAAAAGTAAGTGACTTTGGATTTTTTTTTCTTTAAATCTATAAAAATTATTTATAGTAATTAATCTCAATTTTCTTTGATTTAATTTTTGTTAAATGCAACTCTTTACAATTATAATGAAAGATATAATTGAAAATAAGTTGACTTTAAGATTTACTGTATAGCTGTTACTGGTATATTTTAATGTTAATACCCTTAAAAATCTTATACAAAATTGATTTCCTGGTGTTCCATACTGTCTTCCAATGTCTTTAAATTCCAATTAACCCTTCAAATGTATACATTCTTAAGTATCAATAACTTGGCTCACAGTGCTACTAATTAGGAGTATTATTGACATTAAACAAGCAACTTTAATATTTGCAGAATCGCAAAAATGATGAAGCCTCTTATGAAAAAATGCTTAAGCTGCGTCGAGATCTAAGTCGGGCTGTTACTATTCTAGAAATGATAAAAAGAAGAGAAAAGAGTAAAAGGGAGCTATTGCACTTAACACTGGAAATTATGGAAAAGAGGTAAAGTACATTTTAATGGTACTAGGAAGTATGGTAGCAGTAGCATTTTGGTATATTAAGTTAATTTATTTCCTGAGCAATTATCTGTAATTACAGAATATCTACTTTTAATAATAGAAACTGTTTAAATGTGTGGTGTGATACTAAGCTTGTATAATTTACATGTATTCCTATCTTTCTTTTTTTTAAAAGTGACTGGGCTCACTAACTGTGAAATGTATCAGATATTTCCATTTTGAAATCTCTTTCATTTGTTCTTACTTGTTGTGTATAGGGCTTTGAGAGAGAGAACATTTTTGTATTTTGTGGGTTTTGTTTTATTCACTTGATATAGTACTAATTATTTATTTGTATGTATACACACACTTTTTAAATAATTGGATTTTGTTTGTTTTTGTACTGGGGATTGAACCCAGGGCCTTGTGCATGCTAGACAAGTAGTACTTCACCAACTGAGCTATTTCCCTGGCCCGTTAAATAATTGATGGTTTTCATAAAAAAGTAAAGAAGGGGGAATGGTAGTGAGGTACACAACAAAAACTTCAAGTCTGACTGCCATATTTCTCAGTAAGAAAATCACTGTTTAATTTTTCTGAAAGAAATCACAAGAAATTTGGTTTTTAGTACAGACAGTTACAATTAGCAGGAAATTTTCAACACCATTTTATGCATTAATTTCTACTTTTCTACCAGTCTTTCACCAAAATTGTTAAGGCAGGAATCCAAGTATTCTCTTTTTTCCAGTGTCATTATGTGTCAAGAAAAAGCTATGAGACAAAAAAAGTAGAAGAAAGAAACAAGGATTATTTATCTTTAATTTTAATAGACATTCAGCAAATAGTTCAGGTTTAACTAGACTTAATTACCTATGTCCAATTGATGTTTATAATTATATTTCAGTTATTAATAGTCATAAGGATTTATACTTTCAAAAGTAACTTTTTTAAACTTTCTTTTCCTCCCAGCTTTATTTAGGTATAGTTGAAAAGTAAAGATTGTACATTTTTGTATGTTGATCAGAGGGTATGAAGTTGTGGTCATAAAACAAATAAGTTCTGAAGACCTAATGTACAGAATAGTTAATAACAATGTATTGTATTCTTGAAATTTGCTTCAAGGTAATCAGACCCTCCTATGTACTGTGTGTGAGGTGATAGATATGTTAATTAGCTTCATCATAGTAGTCATTTCACAGTATGTATATTTATCAAAACATCACATGCTCTTCGAATATCATTGTTTTAAACTTCTTTTTTTATCATTTCAGGTATAATTTGGGTGACTACAATGGAGAGATCATGTCTGAGGTTATGGCACAGAGACAGCCGATGAAACCTACTTATGCCATCCCCATCATCCCTATTACTAATAGCAGTCAGTTTAAACATCAGGAAGTAATGGATGTGAAGGAGTTTAAAGTTAATAAGGTAATTAAACTTTTTTGTGATATAGTATCAGATAATGGGATGATATTTTATCATTAGAATGAGAATAAAAAGTCAAAACACAACTGGGCACACTGGTGCAAACCTGTAATCCCAGCACCCCAGGAGGCTGAGCCAGGAGGATCAGGAGTTCAAAGCCAGCCTCAACAAAAGCAAGACACTAAGCAATTGAATGAGACCCTCTCTCTCAATAAAATAGGGTTGCGGATGTGGCTTACAGTCTAGTGCCCCTGAATTCAATCCCCGTATCCCCCCTTCCCCCTCCCAGAAAAGTAAAAGCACATAAAAAAAAACCGACCATGAAGTATGTTGCTTATTAAAAAAGCAGAAATTTGTAATTAAAACTTTATTTTTATTTTGGTTATTTCCTTATAAAGGTAGAGTTTATTACTATATATCTGATAAAAGGAGTATTTTACTAGTAGTAGGATTATCAGGTATTGAAGTAATATAAATAAAATACAAAAGGTTAGGGACAAATATGTGAAATTTATCTTTTGTGAACACATCTATACGTAAGCAAAATTAAAAGTGGTAATTCAGGTGTATCTCTTTAATAGTTTGTAATATAGATAGTACATCTAAAAAGTGAGGGTTATACAAGAATTTTTCCTTTTACTTATATAAAGATATGATCCATGGACATTAAAATTTTATACTTAATCTAAATTTTATGTTCCACTTTTATAATTTAACTATGCCTTTAAAATTGAATGGCTATTTTTCTACTTTTAGTATTTTAAATCTATGGTTCCCCTATCTGACTCTCCTGTGTGGTTTTTCCTCTACTTGAATCCAGTGTCAGTTACCCTTCAGTTATATTTCCAGATTAAACTCTTTATTTAATTCTGATGTTACTTTTCTCTCTATGTGCCAGAAATATGAGCCCTCACACTTGCAGGTACTTTAAATTCCTCTAAATTAAGACAGAATTCTTAAAGGGACTGTTTCATTATCTTGATCATTTTATTATATGGTATTTGGATCCCAAATTTTACTGAGTAAGATCACGCTTTTTTTTTTTTTTTTTAAATGAGAGAGGAGAGAGAGAGAATTTTTAATATTTATTTTTTAGTTCTCGGCGGACACAACATCTTTGTTGGTATGTGGTGCTGAGGATCGAACCCGGGCCGCAGGCATGCCAGGCGAGCGTGCTATCCCTTGAGCCACATCCCCAGCCCCAAGATCAAGCTTTTTAATTATGTTTTAAAGAAAAATGGTAGCTAATAATGTAGTCATTACAGGATACCATTTATAATAACTTCTGAATAATGTTTTGTTTTGCAGTTAGCTTTCAATTAAGTCTTTCTTCTCAGTACAACAATAGTAATTGAAGAAAGATACTTTATGATTGAGTAGTTAATTTTTCCTAGTAAACTATAATTCCATAAATTACATAAGAATTAATATGAATTCTTAATATGTTTACATACCATAATTCTTGCCATGACCTTTTTCTTCTTAACAAATATGTTTGCCTCTAATTTTCCTTACTGTTGCCTACATGTCAAATTCATACTTATCCTAACCTTTGCCATCATCTAACATACATATTTCTAACATGCACTGTGTTCTGTCAACTTAGTCTTGCCTCTGTTTTATCCTGGTGTTTCCCTTATTTAATGATTTTTTATATCTTTGTCTTCTGGCACTGCTCAAAATCTAACACTCCAGAAAGACTTGTTATTGTTCAGGTAGCAAGTCCTTAATTTTTATGTTTATTACTCTTCAACATTATAATTTTATGTACTACTTTCTTAACCATTATCTGTAGTTTGCTTTGTGTTTGGGTAAAGTTGTTTTTATTATTATTTTTCCTATATTGATTTGTTATTGCTTGAGACCAAGGCCTATATATCACCCCCACTCTCCAGAATTTTCATAGAAAATTAAAAAAAAATTATCAGAGCCAGTGGCAAATACTGCAGAACTTCTGTTCTTTCGTTTTACTTTCTTTGAAACAAAATGATATATAGAACTATGTTGGATTGTACAATATACTCATGCTTTCACAGAGATCAACTTCTTTACAGTGTAAGATGACCAGACATAAAAGTCTTACCTTATGAATATGAACACTTTCATCAAAGCAATAAGCTTCTTTTTTTTAATTTCCAAAAAAACTGAAGTTTTGTAGAACATGGTTTCTAGTATATAATTAATTCACATCTTTGTTGCAGCAAGATAAAACTGATCTTATCCGACCGAAACGGAAATACGAAAAGAAGCCCAAAGTCTTACCATCGTCTGCTGCTGCTACTCCTCAACAGACGAGTCCTGCACTGCCAGTCTTTAATGCTAAAGATTTAAATCAGTATGACTTTCCCAGCTCAGATGAAGAACCTCTCTCCCAGGTAAAAATATGCGAATGTCTCTATTAACATAGGAGAGGAATGTAGAAAGTCACATGTTTAACCTGTTTCATTTATTTTGTATTTAAAGGTGTTGTCTGGCTCTTCAGAAGCTGAGGAAGAGAATGATCCTGATGGTCCTTTTGCTTTCCGTAGGAAAGCAGGCTGTCAGTACTATGCTGTAAGTTTCAGACCTTATTTGTAAATAACATTCTATTTGCATTTAACTCATGAAATAAAATAATTTGGACTTTCTTTTAGCCTCACTTAGACCAAACTGGCAACTGGCCTTGGACTAGTCCTAAGGATGGAGGATTAGGGGATGTGCGATACAGATACTGCTTGACTACTCTCACCGTACCCCAAAGGTGTATTGGATTTGCACGAAGACGGGTTGGGCGCGGTGGAAGGTAAGGTATTTCAGCATTCCCAGTATAGAGATATTTTAGACAGTAAAGTAATCAAATTCAGAGTTTAAAGTAAGACAGTCATTCTAAACAGCTTACCAGTTACTATTTGCTGTTCTTAACTGATTTGTTGACTGAAATATTTTTGCCTCTGCTATTCGTTTCCTATACAACCATAGCTCACACAATGTATAACTCTCAATGAATCCCAAATGAATTTCCTTTTCTTCCCAAGATGGAATACCTCAGTTAAATTATCAAGGGATAGAATTCTAAGAAAAGGGAATGGATGAATATAAATAAATCCTTATTGCACATACTGTATTAAGCTAAACAAGACTATAAAAAAATGTTGGGTTCTGGGAGAAGGGACTTAAATAGGCCCAAAATTGTCATGTTAACTAAGATAATGGTTTGTCTAACTTTTTAACTAAAAGAATCCATATGTGACCCAATCTTTACATCCCAGTTTGTCAGAATTTAATTTTTCTTCCTACATAGTCTAAAGGCCTTTATATGAGTTGTTTGTATGAGGAAAGGAAAGGAATTGCAGGGTCGCTGAAAACAAAGATAAATAAAATTTTTGGTTGAAAATCAATTTGAAAAATAGAAACTGTGTCAAAAATTGAGATTTTGAGCCTGATGTGCCTATAATCCCAGCAACTCTGGAGGTTGAGGCAGGTAGCTTTAGCACCCTAACAAGGCCCTAAGCAACTTAGCAAGATCCTGTCTCAAAACAAAAAATTTATAAAAGGTAGCCGGGGTATGGCTAAGGATGTGTCTCAGTAGTTAAGCACCTCTGGTTTAGTCCACAGTGCTCCTCTCCCCCCAAAAAAAGAAAAAAATGAGATTTGGGCCTAAAAGAGCCAAAAACTGAAATAATCAACTTTATAGTATGATTTTAAATACTTAGTATGCTTTTATTCCTTTTTTTTTAAGTTGAGAAAGAAAGAAAAATCTTTTATATAACCTCTGAATTGCAATTTTAAGTAAACATTACATGTCTTATTTTTAATAGGGTCTTACTGGACAGAGCTTATTCAGAATATGACAGTATGTTTCGCCATCTGGATTTGGAAATGCTTTCCTCACCACAACATTCTCCAGTCAATCAGTTTGCCAATACCTCAGAAACAAATACCTCGGACAAATCTTTCTCTAAAGACCTCAGTCAGATACTAGTCAATATCAAATCATGTAGATGGCGGCATTTTAGGCCTCGGACACCATCCCTACATGACAGTGACAATGATGAACTCTCCAATAGAAAATTATATAGGAGTATAAATCGAACAGGAACAGCACAACCTGGGACCCAGACATGCAGTACCTCCACGCAAAGTAAAAGTAGCAGTGGTTCAGCACACTTTGGTATGTTTATTTGTGATGTGCATTTCTGTAGATGGGCTTGTTCATTTTGGGGGGGTATGTGGTCTGTTGTAATAAGTACTTTTTTGAATCCTGTTCAGTCATACTATTGCTGTAGTCCCTAGGTGTGTGCTTTCATTTACCCACACATACAAAGGTGATTTGTTACTACTGAATGTGTGATATTTGTTTCCTGAATGAAGTCTGTGAACCACAACATTCATCAGTCATTTTCAGTTAATATGAAAAGAAAATGGAGCCTACTTGTTAACTTTTTTATGCTTGAATACTTCTAGTTTTTATTTTAGTCTGCTTAAATGTAACGATGAATAGACAATAGGTATGTATAACTTACATGCTGACACAATAATAATTTAGAAAACTATGAGAAACAAACTATATTTTCAGAAAAAAATATTTAAGCTAAAGGGTTATTTTAGTATTTAAATTTTTTTCCATAATATTGACTTTATTATTATTCCTATATTGTGAAATGTACGTAAAATAAATGCTTTCTACTTAAAATATTCCTTTCAATTTAGCTTTCTATTTTATTATTATTATTTTTTAACTATTTTTGTAGTTGTAGATGGACAGCATGCCTTTATTCTATTTATTTACTTTTATGCGGTGCTGAGGATTAAACCCAGTGCCTCACATGTGTGAGGCAAGCACTCTGCCACTGAGCTACAGCCCCAGCCTCTATTATTATTATTTAAAATATAGTTTAGTTGTAGGTGTCAATGGACCTTGTTAGGCAAGCACTCTACCACTGAGCTACATCCCAGCCCTTAGCTTCTATTTATAGATTATAGAACTAAACTGTTAAAAGCATTTCACTACAACTTTTTAAGGAATTTAAATACAGATTTGTGAAAGTATTATAAAGGTCTTTATTCCCTAATCTTCTGTTAAGGTTACACTTTATAAATATAAAATATAAAATATTTTTGAAGTCCTCAAGAAAATGTTCCAAAAACTAATTTTCTTTGATTACAAAGCAGTACTTTCATGAAATGGGAGTCTTTCAGCTCATGAGAAAACTTATTACACTTCAGAAATCAACTAGAAAATAAACAGCTTTTCTGAGGCCTAACATTATTTACAATTCCATTAATTTTAGTGTCTTTTATCACAAAAAGCCAGGTTTTATCTGCTGTATAGGCTTAAAAAACAAAATGAAAAACTTCCAATATGAAGACTTACATACATTGTGAGTATGGAGATTTTAAAAGTATAAACTTATAATAGTTTCTGGTAATTAACCTTTTTGAGCTGTATAAAATCCTTTGATTCATCTCAAATAACTGTTTCATCAATCCACATCTACTTGACTCCCTAAAATAGAGAAATGAACTTATATATTCTAAAGATTTTATTATGATCTTTTTCATGTAGGTTATTTTGGGTTCTACTTACATAGGCATATGAATGTCAATTGTAAAACTTTCTTGACATTTAAAATGTGAACATTACCAAAATGAGCTGAAAAAATTTTTTAGTGACCTCATAGTTGTTGTTAATCATTTCTTTTCCCCTAGATATCTATTTTGTTTCTTGAAAGATGGAGGCATCTTTTCCTATCGGTACTGCTTTTCAATTTTCTCTTAAGTTTTGCCAGATTTTTCTATATAGAATAGATGTCTACAGACTACTACTATAGGTTAACAATATTTATTCTTTCATACTTGTGAATATCCCAGAGACCTAAAGCTTTTCTTTTTACACTCTGAATTACAATTAAGTTGTATCTAATGTGTATTTGAGATAAGTGAATTCCAACTATTGGTCCCTGGAGAAAAGAACTAAAGTTTAGCAGTTTACATGTGATACCTACCTATAAAGTTTTTCTGATGAATGTGGGTTCTCCAGAGTGAGCCTAGAATGGGAAAAGAGAATTTCTTTGCTGTTTTCTTACAGTGTTCCAATTTTCTACTTTATTCATAGATTAAAAATCTCTCCTCATATTTTATATCATTATAGTTTTAAAAAAGAATGTTTTTCATACAGCATGGTCCCCAGGCAGAAACCACATTTCTTCATCTGGGACTTAAAGAAACCCCAAAACCCTGATGTGATCTGATGCTAGATAAAACACTGTGTTTAGTTTATTGAAAGAGGAGTTTGACATACTCCAAAGGAATTTTGAAGGCTTAATTTTGACTGTACTGACTTACCCATCATATCATATATGAATCCCTTAATATACTTCCCTGCTGCTTAAGCCAAATATGTGGATTATTATTTTAGTCATCTTTTGATTATCCAGTTATAAATATTAAGATTTATACTTATGTGATGACACTAGTGATGCTTTCTGGTCCGACTCCCTTTTAATCATGTTTGAGGTCTTCTTTACTCTCATTTAAAAACTTTTTTTTTGGAGCGCGCAAGGAGGAGGGGGGTAGTTGCATATGGACAGCATGCCTTTATTTTATCTGTTTATTTGGTGCTAAGGATCAAACCCAGTGCCTCACACATGCTAGGCAAGCGCTTTGCCACTGAGCTACAGCCCCAGCCCATCTCATTTTTAAATAGAAAATTCTAAATGAAGATATCAGCAGACCATTCATTTTAGTGAAGTGCATAAATTTTAACACACCAACTTTTATAAACTCTATTTCAATTGCTCAGAATCTGTTTTGCTTTCTTCCCAGTCTTGGCCATTTTGCAGTTATGTAAGCAAAAAGATATGCTGATGACTCAGATGTTAGGTAGCCTTCTAATCCAGGTGTTATTGAGTACTTGGTCCTCTGCATACTATATAGCAGGATAGCACAGTGTTGAGGAAATTAGAAAGACCTAAATGTATATTTAGGATTTCTAGGACTAGGTTTTGTATTTAAATTGCCTTTTTTTAAATTACTTAAATAACATATTATCTATTTTTTTTTAATATACAGTAATACCTTTGAAAATTTAGTGATTTTTCAGTGACTCAGTATTCATTTCTGTGTGTTTGAGTTTGGGAGATATCAAATAAAAACATTAATATATTTCATACCTAGAGGGAATTCTTACATAAGGCTCCTAATATAATTCAGAAAAACTGAAACGAGAAGATGACATTTAAACCAGAATGATCAAGTTCAGGATTTTAATTCCTAGTTTCCAATAAAATTTCAGCAGCACTGTAAATAATTTTTCTAAGCTCACATATCTATACTCCAGATCTGATTTGTTAAGTGTGTAACAGATATTTAATTTTACTATGGAAAAGGAACTGTAGATTTGAGCACTAAACACTTTTAATCACTATATTTTGTAACTCTGCAGGACCTTAATTGTTATTCCAGTGTTTCAAAATTATATATTTTTCACAGTAGAAAATAGATAATAGTGTACAGCATAATGAGCAGAGTGAAGCAGGGCATGTATAAAATGCACTAGTAGTTCTTCTACAGTTGTACAGCAACATTAAAGAAATGTCTCATTAAGAGCAATATTTACTACAAATAATTTTCATGTTCAGGTCAACCACAGTCAAATGTGTTCATAGTTTGCCACTAAGTGAATGACAACAAACTTTGGGTTTCAAATTGGATTTCTAAAGGGCTGAAAAGGGCTCATGAACCTTATCAATTTAAGCTCATTAATTATGGGATCTTACTTTAGTAAACTACCTGGATTCATTTCACTTTGTATTTATTTATTTGAAGTTACCTTTTTTTTATATTAAAATAATTTTCTGCCTATTTACTGCTCAAAGAAATTTCTAATTCCGCAGTATCTTTTAAAATAGGCTTTGGGGGTTTTGTTTGTCTCTATCAAAGTATATCTTTTGATAATCTAGACTCCATCTTCCCTAACTGAATTTTGAAATTATTTCTGTCTTTCTTTTTTTATTTTTTAAATATTTGTTTTAGTTGTTGGTGGACACAATAACCTTTATTTCATTTTTATGTGGTGCTGAGGATGGAATCCAGTGCCTCACATGAGCTAGACGAGAGCTGTACCACTGAGCCACAACCACAGCTTCTGAAATTGTTTCTTTCTTTCTAAGCACCTGTCACCCTTCCCACCCAACCCCTTTAGAGCATTTTAATAGAGCTGCTCCAGTTTTAGGAGTATGACTACTAAGCAACAGGTGCTGTTGGGCCACATCATGGTTTCGTAAAGTCAGGTGATTTCACACAAATTCCTTCCCAGAAAATTAGGCTACCAAAAAAAAAAAAAAAAAAGGTTTCTATCTTTGTGAATTTCTAATAAGGGAAAAGTTCATCTTTCTAAATCAAATTATTTTAGGTTGAATGATCTTGGTTAGAAAGTTTGTCCATATAGTGAACCAAAAGTTGTCTCCTTAAATTTAAACATACAGGTTTGTGTTTTACCTGTGGAAGCATCTGAGTGAGTATGCTTGCTCTCCAACATCATATTGCCCTTCGAATATGAGAGTCTTGGCATGCTTCCTTCCCTAGTCCTAATTCCCAGTTATACATCCTCAGCTTTTAATTGTAGCCTGCACATGACTGTTCTTTCCTATATAGAGTCTTGTCAGGTGCTCTACATGTGATGATTTTTAAATTACTTGATTCAAACTGTTGGTACATAAAAGTTTACTTCTTAAAAATAATATTAAACCTAAAACAGAATTTTTGTCTATTTGTTTTTAAATTACAAGTGTTGATTGATTTGATGGGGATTTTTTGTTTTTCTCTTCCCCTACTGAATATCTGTTTGATCGCAGAAATTTCTTGATCTCTAATATGAGATTATATGAGGAAATTTATACTAAGAGTTTCTCCTGATCTCAGTCTTTTGTTTGTTTCTTTGTTTGATACTGTGAAAGTGTTCTATTTCTAGATTTGGTCTTATGTCCATAATAACCTATTTGTGTGAATTATATACTTGACCTCCACACCAATATCTGGAGACAAGTGTGCAACAAAATTTTCTACCTTGATACTTCAGTGAGACTTAGGGCAGTATGGTCATTTTTGCTTTTCATTTAGCATTTAATTAGATGGGGGATGTTGGTACCAGGGATTGAACTCAGGAACACTCAAACACTGAGCCATATCCTTAGCCCTATTTTGTATTTTATTTAAAGACAGGGTCTCACTGCATTGCCTAGTACCTCGATTTTGCTAAGGCTGGCTTTTGAACTCTTGCTCCTCCTGCCTTAGCTTCCTGAGCTGCTGGTATTACAGGTGTGCGCCACCATGCCCAGAACAATTAGATTTTTGAATTATAACAACTGAGCACTTATTGATTTTCTGTAGCCATAATAATATAAAACCCAGTTCAGATCATATTTGCCCAAATTTATTATTTTATCATTATCCAATTTTTTCTACTCATTCAAACATCCTTCTTTTGGCTTGGAATTTTATTTTTCAGAAAAAAAAAGTAAAATCTTAATATCTCATATAGCTGAAAAGAACCTAATGATCTCCTAATTTAATCTCTTTCACATTTAAATGAAGATACTGAGTCACAAAACAAATACCTTGCTCAAAAATACTCAGCCAATTATGGTGGAGCTGGGGGCTACAAATATCTATGTATATTGGCCCCTAAACCAGTGTTGTTTATGACCTTCCCTACTAGCCTCTGTGTTGCTGTTTCTTTTAGACCATTTAGCAAAAACATTAGTCAAAATTTTATAACTAGACTCTATAGACAGTGTAGCAATATCTAAGAAATAGACTAACAGTGATCTAAAATGTTGTGTAATTTGTGATTGTTGCTTGCATTTTTATTTCTAAACCCATATTAGGAGGAAGTTAACACTTGTTTAAAAAAACAAGATTCATCAAATTCCCAAGATTCATTAAGATATTAATTTAAATAGAACAAGAATGTTTGGAATATTTATTCTGTATTGATTTCCAAGTAATTATCACTAAATTTTTAATTAAAACACAAACACTTTCAAGAATTTCAAGAATACTTTCTTTCATGTAAATAAAAGTTTGTATGAAGGTTTTTAGTGAATGCTAAATTACTGTTTTTCTAGATAAGTAATGACTTGATCTTCCAGAAACATTTCAAAGTATAAGGATAAATACTATGTAAATTACGAACATTCTTTCAGGGCAGCATTAACCTGTGTAGAGTCTCTTCAAGTTTTGACCCTGTTATATGGAAATGGTCATGTTGATGAAGGTTACTTTTCTACCAGTGTTCATCTAACATCTATAAATCTTCTGTAGACTTCAGGTCTGTAAATTACAGTATAATAGGAAAGGAATTAATCAAAGGACAAATTTGTAACAGACATAAAATAAGAAAACCAACAGTAGACTTTTTAGAACAAGAAATTACTTTTTTGCTCTTATAGCCCAAGAATTTAGTTCAGCTCAAGTACAAAAGCCTGGTTAGACATGAATAACTGATGAGTCTTCCTTGAATTCTATTTCATGATTTTCTGATCCATTCAAAATATTATGGAATTTGTTACCTAAACATTTTCTAGTTGTATCAGACAGAAACATTATCCTGGGGTATAGCTAGAGATTCTTTGAGTTATAAGTAAAAACTATAAAAATTGATGAAGTGATATTTTAACTAAATTATTAGCAGTTAAACAACAAATTAGGTGAAGTATTTTGTAAACATCAAACTTTAGATTGAGGAAATTTGCATGATTTATAGATTCCCTTGTACCAGGGATGCATGATAACCTCTTTTTATTTTGTTTACTCAGACATGACAGGCTTCTTAAAGAAGCCTTTAAAGTTAGGTGTATTGTGATTGTATGTGCTTTTTTTTTTTTTTCTTTTTTTAATTGGCAAAAAAATTTAAAAAAGAAAAAGGTTTCCTTTTTAAAAACTGCACACACTTTTTGGGGGGGTAATAAATGAACATTTTTTTGTTTGTTTTTTTTAGAACTGAGCTCTCCATAGACAAACATAAGTAGCATAACACAGTGTCTTTCCTCAGACATCATTCTGTACAGTAAATCAACATAAACAACTCCGTTCTTATTGACTGGATTTTTTCCAGGTGGGTTAATTGGGTGGGGAAAATTAATTAACCTTAACATTGGAACCTCTTTTCTTCCTGTTAAACTTAAAAGAATGGGTTCTTTAAAAAAAAAAAAAAAAAAGGAAATAAACCAAAACCTTACCTTTCATGTAGAGGAAATCTTTGTAATGACTAAAATTAGAAAATATATAGAAGTTAGAATTTATACACAAAACTATTAGGGATCATCTGAAAGCATTGGAAGGTAATGTAGATAAAATAGAAACCAAATGGTAATTAGATTTCTTTTCAATTTCAGTGCAAAGTTGAATTCCAAATCTATGGATTAAAAAAGCTGATATGACTTTTCTACACTGTCTAACACAATCGTCACAGCTTTACAAAAATAATGGCGTTGAAACTTGGGAAGTGAGCAGTTCTCTTTCCTATGTTTATATCAGGAAGCTTAACTTTCTTTTTCTTTAAATAAAAGCCATTCTCATTAAATGTGGTAGCAAAAATGCTGAAATTTCCATTTGGAAGTGATCTTTAACAGGATCATGAGCCTTTATCAAATGCTTTAATTTTGCACAAAAACTTTTTTAACATTGGATTTATTTTAGTATTGTAAGATGTATATAATACCTTGTACATTTTTATAAAGTGTGTCCTCATTTTATGTTCAGCATTTACAGCCGAACAATACCAGCAACACCAACAGCAACTGGCACTAATGCAGAAACAGCAGCTTGCACAAATTCAGCAACAGCAAGCAAATAGTAATTCCTCCACCAACACTTCACAGGTGAGGGATTTGTCTGTCTTATGATTATCCCTCATTGTTTCCCACCAGAGTTCATCTCTAATTACCAACTGTTGTCATAGAACCTTGCATCTAACCAGCAGAAAAGTGGCTTTCGCCTGAATATACAGGGTTTAGAAAGAACATTTCAGGTGAGTATGGAAGCTATCGCCTCTGCGCCCTATTTAAAAAAGTAAAAAGCATAGTTAAATGAAATGGAGACAATGTCTACGAGTCTGACCTGTAGTTTATTAATGTGCCTCTTTGATATATAACCATACTCAGTTCATTATCTTAGGCCTTTTAATTATTAAGACTTTAAAATGTTATACCAAAATTACCTCTTTTACTCTTGAAAGAGATCACTCTCTGAAGCCTAAAGCATGATAAATATTTGCAGTTTAGACACATTTAATGCTAAAAGGCCGAGATTCCAATCTCTTTAAGTATTGTTCCGGAAACTTTATTTTTAAAAATTCAACAAGCCTCTCAATTTTTAGGTTAAATAATGATGTCATTATTTCCTACCTCCATTTCTTAGCGGGTAGTTATCTTATAATCCCAAACGTGCCTTTGGTTGTGTGTGGGAGTGTGTGTTAGCTGAAAAGATGTTTACATATTCATTCATTCATTATGTGTATTTGCAAATCACTGAAATGTTGTAGTGGCATATTTATTGTCCAGCATTTTGGGTTGGAGTTTGAAAGTTTGTTATTCCCACATTATAAAAAGGCATTTTGGTAATTGACTTGTTACATATATATTATTGCATAAAATAACTCAAGGGTTAAGAACAAACTTTTCATTCCTTGAATGTATAACTATCAAAAGAGATAGAAATTTAGGGGTTTGCCATTTTTGTTTAGAATCAAATGGATTTTGGTATACCTTTGTAGCTTTAATATTAATTTGAGACTAAGTTATACTGATTAGATTTCTTTTGCATTTTCTTTCTAGGGTTTTGTTTCTAAGACTTTGGATTCTGCTAGTGCTCAATTTGCTGCTTCTGCTTTGATGACATCAGAACAACTGATGGGATTCAAGATGAAGGATGATGTGGTGCTTGGAATTGGGGTGAATGGTGTCCTTCCAGCCTCAGGTAAGGATAAAGACATTTAAATGTTGGTTTTGATTATATTTGTAACATTTGTAATACAAGCCACAAGTTGCATATTGTTTAGAAACTTCTTTCTTTTTCTCTCCAGGAGTATACAAGGGCTTACACCTCAGTAGTACTACGCCAACAGCACTTGTACATACAAGTTCATCAGCAGCAGGTTCAACTTTGTTACAGCCTTCAAATATTACACAGACTTCAGGTTCCCACAGTACACTGAGTCATCAAGTAACTGCTGCCAATTCTGCAACAACTCAGGTTCTGATTGGGAACAAGATTCGATTAACTGTACCTTCATCAGTTGCCCCTGTAAACGCTATTGCCCCCATAAATGCACGACATATACCTAGGACTTTAAGTGCTGTTCCATCATCTGCCTTAAAGCTGGCTGCCGCAGCAAACTGTCAAGTTTCTAAAGTCCCATCTTCATCCTCTGTAGATTCAGTTCCAAGGTGAGCAGTTGTTTTAAGCCTAAACTTTTTACCTGTTTCTCTGTTTGCTCTTTGCCTTTTATATGTTATAAATGTATAGACGGGGGCTGGGGATATAGCTCCTTGCTACTCATGCACAAGGCCCTGGTTTCAATCCGCAGCACCACAAAAAAAGTAAAGAAAAAAAAAGTATAGATGAAGCAGGTCCTTCCTAGTGGTATACAACTATAATCTCCATCAGGAGACTGAGGAAGGAGGATCATAAGTTCAAGACCAGCCTCAGCAACTTAATGAACATCTGTCTCAAAATAAAAAATTAAAAGGGCTGGGGTGTAGCTTAGTGGTAAAGTGACCCTGGGCTCATTCACTAGTAACCCCCGCCCATCCCCCCCCATTATAAAAAAATATAATAGATGATAATTGATTCAGGGACTAAGCAGATGAGTGTTGTAATTCAATATTAATGAAGAAATTGAACTGAATGCTATAGTGAATATTGCATATGTGATTTGAATACTCCTTCCTTAGGATAATAATAGCTTATAATGCTCTCACTTTTCTTTCTCCATTTGATGTTCTCTTTAAAATGTTCCTTATGTATATGATTTATTTCCATAGCTTCTTGTGTAAATAGTTAGAATCAACAGAACCTACCACCACTAGAATACTAAACTGCTCTTAATGATGATTTAGAGAATATACTCCAGATCAATTTTTAATCAAACTATTATTTCCTGTGCTCATTTTTCTTCTTGAGTTTCAATATTTTGGGATTTTTGCTCAAAACTCTGTTTAAAATATTAATGGTAATTAAAATCTTATTATTTACAAGGTTACTAGAGGAAAAACAAAAAGAGACTAAAGGTTTTGGTCAGTTAAAAAATAAGCTTTAAAGTTTGAAAAGTTAATGTAGGAAAAATTGTTCTACAGGTATCTTAAAGCATTTTGTGCTTATCAGGTGTATAGATGATGGATGTAATTTCAATACATAGAGAAATAGTTTCACTTCAGGGGAGTTCTGGGAATGTCCTTCAAAGTATGATACTATATCAGGAAAAAAGAAAGAGCATTTCAGTTAGGTGGAATGGGAAATGAAAATACTAAGTTGGGAAAGTGTTTTGTGGTTAATAAGTAAATTCTCCCAGAGGTTTGGGAATGTTAGTGGTTGATGTTGGAATGGCAGGGAAAGGCTAGACTGTGGAGCATTTTGAATGCCAGGTGGATATTTGACTTCCTAGAGCAAAGTTTTGTAGCAACAGGCTGTAGTCTTTAGTTTCCAAACTCACGTATATCCCTGTCTGTTCTAAATTAAAACAGTAGTCATTGCCTGTTGAATACCAATTCATTTTTACTGGGTCTA
Source organism: Ictidomys tridecemlineatus (assembly GCF_052094955.1). Classification (NCBI taxonomy): domain Eukaryota; kingdom Metazoa; phylum Chordata; class Mammalia; order Rodentia; family Sciuridae; genus Ictidomys; species Ictidomys tridecemlineatus. The sequence goes on from NC_135486.1 coordinate 92,055,201, forward strand.
GTCAAAGCTAACCAATCAGTCAAGTATAGTTCACATACACACACACACATACGTATGTATGTATGTATGTTTGTATGTATGTATGAAGCTTTTTATATCTCTATCCCTTTGTTTAAAAGTAGGAAACAGATCTGGCAGATACTCGGCCTTTATAAAATTAGAAAACTAGTGTTCTGATTATTACTAGTTCAGTAGCTGTCCTGCTCAACAGCATGTATTAGGATGTTGACTTAAAGTCCTAATATGATAGTCAAGTTTATTCCTACTTTAAACTCTTATTATAAAAGTTTTCATATAAGAGGAAAGTGAAACTATAGTCACCTAACCTTGGGAATTCTTTGTGTGTTATTAACATCTAGATTACTTGGGTGCTATGACAGTTTCATTGGTGATATAATTTTCCGTGGGATTTATAATTGACATTAGCCTGATTTCTGACTGCATATTCTTGATAATAAACTATAATGATTCATATTCCTTTCTCTGCTGTCTTATCCCAATAATCATTTCTTCTTGTTATGAAAAATAAACTTTTTATTGGGAAGATAATCTTTAGCTGTAGCAAATAAGTAATTGATTGAACTTTGTTTTAACAGGGAAAATCATGAATCAGAAAAGCCAGCACTGAACAACATAGCAGACAATACAGTGGCAATGGAGGTGACGTAGCTTCCTCAGGAGTGGAACTGCAGCCTGGGGACTTGATTAGGTGCTATGCATCAGTAGCATTTTTGAATGCAAGGGATGATGGAATGCAGCACATGCGTTTCTGTGGCAGCTGTGGGGACTTAACAGCAATGCTCATCTCTCATGCTTCAATTTTTCTTTTCTTACTGTTAATAGGAAAAAAAAATCAACATCTGTAAATTAAGAATACAGCAATTATCTGTACAGTACTGCATATTTGTAATACCCTTGTATATATGTTACTTGAATACAGAAATGTTCATTTGTGATGCTTTGCACTTGGGGGTGGGGGGTGGGGGGAAAATAAATTGCAACAAAGAGTGTGAGATGTGAGATTGTATAGAGATGAAGTGTCATCACATCATGTGCATGGTGCGGAACCTGCTGTTTTATCTATTTATTGTGCCGTGTTTACAGTTTTTTGTACACTGTACCTTCATTGGTTCCTGTGCTGTAGTAAATGTGTTAGGTAGCTGTGGACTCCTTGGTATTTTGTAAATGGTATAACATAACTTGGTTCCCCTCTGGGTCCTTGAGTTTTCTGTGTATCATGTGAAAAAAAAATGGTGACATACATACAGAATTTTACAAAAAAAAAAAAAAAGGCATCAGTTTTTTTAAAATGGGGAATGTACTGTTAAATGGGGATCTTCCTGGTCTACTATCATTAGGACAAGTAACAAGCTAAAAATGAAGTCTCTTGAATCTTCCCATCCCCACTTGGCCCACCGAGCTGTGGGTGGTTTCTGGTACTTAAAGCACTAATGTTATTTTGCTGCTCTACAAACAGCCCAGTAGTCCCATTTCCTTCCACACCAAAAAGTGTTAAATCAAGTATGCAAATGGAGTCCTTACAACTGGAGTTTATGTTGTCTTGCCCTTTTTTTAGCACAAAAAAAAAAAAATTGTACTTTTTTATTGTCGAATTGTTTAAAAGACTTCATTCTTTACTTGTTCTTACAAAAAAGGATATAAGGGAGAAGAATGCAGTAATTGCTGTACGTGTATCATCATTCCAGTTTCTAAAAACAGCCAGCCAGCTTTTTTCCTTTTAAGATTCTCCAGAAGGCTGCAAGGCCAGAACCACAAATATCGGGTGCCTTCCTTTGGAAATTTTTGACCTCTCTTCTGTGAAGAGAATGGTACTTAACAGACTACTACTAGTGCTTTGTCAGTACCGAAGTCTGAATGCCCAGTCCAATGGCATACATTATCCTTAAGGTTTTTAATCCCACCTGGAAAAATTGTGATAGAATTCTCACAAAATAAACCCAGGGCATTACATGTTGACAAACTAATGTGTAGTGGTCTTTTGCTTTTATTTTCAACCTGAGAACTTTTGTGTGGCTTTGATTACAATCATTCAGTAGTTTGGGGGGTGGTGTGGAAGTGGGGAGTGATAACTTCAAATCCACTAAGGACTATTGTAAGTTCAGTGACAGTGAAAAGAGAAAAAAAAAATCCCTGCCTTTGTGGAGCTTATAATCTAATTGGACAACAGAAATGTAAGTTGTATTATAATAAGTATTATCAAGTCCCCAGTAAAGCAAGGAAGAAAAAAAAGCAGTGCCACATGAGCTAGAGGTTGCAGTCTTTCATACAGTGGTCAAGAAAGAGCTCACAAGTGCTCTTGACCACAGACACAAAGATAAGGAAAAATGTTCCAGGCAGAGAGAAAAAAGTACAAAGATCCAGAGGTAAGAGTGTGCCCTATATGCTAAAAGAACATCAGTAGAGTCTCCATTAGATATCCAGATGCGTCTAGTAAGTAGTAGTACATGAAAGTATGGAGTTTGGAAGAAAGGTTTACCTGAGATAAAAACCTGAGAGTCATATTCACAGTTGAAATTTATGGCCATGAATTTGGGTAAGATCACCCAAGAGAGGAGAATCAACTCTGAATTATAGTTGTCAATGATGGAGTGTTGTAGAGTCGTTTTTATGTTTAAAAGAATCCCTTGCCAGAAAGGCGTGGATTTCCAACATGGATAACTAATTTTGCTTGTACTGCTCTACATTTTTAAAGAGAAAATATTTAAAAATTGCCATTCAGGCCTAGTAGCTAGTCAGTGTGACAAAATATAAAATGTAAACTGCTGGTTTTAATGTATTTAATAATAATTGAGATTAGGAGTAAAATTTCTGAAGTGACATCCCACAGAGAACAAAGCTTGGATCCCCAGCTTCTGTATAGTGTTCCTGCTGTCCACAGGCAAGTTTACAAATAGATAAGGAACAAGAAAAGGAGTCCACATTGGGATTGAGTGACAGGCTAGTGACAATGAGCATCCATGTATCTCCTACTCCAATTTGACCACACCACCTCAGATGCAAAGAAAATAAAATGAATATCATGTATATTTCAAAATAAGGAAATTTCCTCTATTTTTCCCATATATTTTGTTGCCATATACTTGACTACCAGCGTTATAACAGTTTGCAGTAAAGGGTTTGATACAAAAGAGCAATTTCAACACAAAAATCTTAGGGAAAGTAGGAAATAGATCATCAGGAAAACCTGAAGCCTTGTTGAAACTACTACTTACCATTTATAATGTAACAAACCCTATGCATAATCATCTCATTTAATCCTCATAGTAACCCACTTAAAAAGGTACTAGGTTTATCACCATATTACAGTTGAGACTCACACAAGGTCATATAGTGATTAATAGTCCAGGATTTGAACTCATATCTGCTAGACTCCAAAGGCACTGCAGTTTTTCTACCATTACTTTGTGGATAAACAAATTGAACATAGCTTCCATAGTAACTTTCTGCCCCATTGTGTTTATAACAAAATGGATACTAATTCCTTTACCCTGGCATTGTTATGTTTCTGTCCATTTTATGAGCAGAAACTCAAAATCCTCCCCAAGGAGGATTTTATATCTTTTGTTTATACCTTTTACCTAGGTATAAATTTCATTTTTCCAAAAAGACTATTACATAAACTTTTCTGAACTACAAATTTATTTTTTACATTAGTGTTAATGTGTAACATATTAGTAATGCTAAGAAGAGCAGATCTACTTTATATATCTATTATTCTACTTAATTCTTTCAACAAAAGGGTTCTGCTATTTTTTTAAGTTTGAAAACAATAGCAATAGGGAATGAACAGACATGGCATATTGATCCAACAAATGTATTTATTTAACTATGCCCAGGCAGTGTTGCAATTATTGTGAACATAGTCGTGATCAAAGTCCCTGCCTCCATGTAGCTTGCATTCTAGTAGGATATGTTCTGAATGATAGGCTAGGCAAAACTAACATTAGATAAGATATCTAACTGAATCATCTCACTTGGGATTTTGAAAATAAATGTTAACACTTGTTCAGCCTTGGAAATTATTTATGAAATGTATATTGAAAGAACTAGATGACAGTTCCAGTGTATTCTGAACAAATAGTTGCAAAAGCAAATTTCTCAGAGGCTAATATGAAATGGTACATTTTTAAAAGAATCCAATCTTAGAGAATGATCTGCCCTACCTTTGTAGTTTAAAAACCAAGGGGCAGAGATAGTGCTTGCTTCGGCAGCATATATACTGAAATTGAAACAATACAGAGAAGATTAGCATGGCCCTTGCGCAAGAATGACATGCCAATTTGTAAAGCATTCCATATTTTTTGATATGAGGATGCTGTCTCACAATGATGATGGGCAGGGAGAAGCATGGAAGGAATGGAGGAACCTTAGATAGGGCAAAGGGAAGGGAGGGAGCATGGAGGTAGGAAAGACAAATGAGACATTATTACCCTAAGTACATGTATGAAGACATGAATGGTATGAAAATGCTTTTGTGTACAGAGACTTGAAAAATTGTGCTCTATATGTAACACGAAATGAATTGCATTCTCTAAATAAAATATAAAATAGAACTGGGGATGTAGCTCAGTGGTTGAGTGCTCCTGGGTTCAATCCCTGGTACCAAGACAACCAACAACAACAACAAACAAAAACACAAGAGGGCTCTTATTTAGGATCATTGGTATTAGAGAACACTGGTGTTTACTGAAGGCTTTATTTCTAACTACATATATTATTAGTTTCTGGGAGTCTTAAAACTACAGAAATATATTTTCTCATAGTTCTAGAAGCCAGAAATCCGAAATCAATATCACTGAGTTGAAACGAAGTTGTTCATCCCCTTTGGAGCTTCTAAGGGCAATTTGTTCCTTGCCTTTTCAGTTCCTGGTGGCTGCATGGTTATCCTCGTGTATGAATGCATCTCTCAAACCTCTGTCTTCACATTGCCTTCTCTGCATCTCAAAATTCCCTCTGCCTTTTCTCCTATGAAATGTTGGATTGCATCCAGGGCCCACCTGGAAATCCCCTCTACTGCAGCCTTACTATCAGCTAAAGTTTATTGAAAACTTATTAATGCCAGTTCTGTCCACAGATCTTTACATTGTTTCCTGTAATTCTCACAATCAAGGCTGTTGTGTATTGTTGTATAGGTTATTCTTCTATGACCTATGTGGTCCCATGTAAATGATGCTCTTCTCCTATATTCACAAATGAAAGATCAGACTTAGAGAAATCAAGTCCATGGAAGTATCTGATGAAATATACATTTGTTGGATCAGTGTACTATTTGTCTATTCATTCCCCTACTTTTGTTGTTATTTTCAAAATATTTTTAAATATAGAATTCCTTTTTGAGAGATTCATATACAGAACATCAGTATATTGAGTAGATAAAAGCAGATTTGCTCTACTAGACATTATTAAAGAGTATTACTTTCTCATCCAAACCAACTAAAAAACTGAATAATATGAAGGGAGGAAAAAAAAACGATTTGTGTTAGCTTTTTGTCACTGTAAGCAAAAGATCGACAAGAACAATTTAAATGAGGAAAAGTTTGTTTTGGCTCCCAGTTTCGAGGTTTAGTTCTTGGTCATTGGACTCCATACTTTGGGCCCAAGGTAAGGCAGAAAGAATATGGCAGAAAGGCATAGGAGGAAACCTGTTCAGTTCATGAGAACCAGGAAGCAAAGAGCAAGTGTGCAAGGAGCCCAGAAAACTGTGATTCCCCAAGGGTACACCCCCAGTGACCTCCTTCCTCCAGCCACACCCTACCTACCTACCTACAGTTACCACCCATTCATCCATTCAAATTATCAACCTATCAAATGGATCAAACCACTGATTAGTTATAGTTCCCATAATCTGATTATTTTACCTCTGCACATTCCTGCATTGTCTCACAGGAGCTTTTAGGGGACATCCTATATCTAACATTGCTAGGTTTTGAACGTGGCCCCTCCAAAATTTAGCTGTTACCAAAGTGATAGCATAACTGTACAATCTTTCACAGGTTATTAGGCCATGAAGGCTTGCTCCTCCCATGAGAATGGAATTAAGGCTCTTATAAGAGGTTTCACACAGCATGTGGCTACTTTATTCTGCCCTTCTACCATGTGAGGACACAGCATTCCTCTCAGCTAGAGGACACAGCCCTCACCAGACAACTAAACCTGACAGCATCTTAATCTTGACTTGCCAGCCTCCAGAACTGTGAATAATAGATTTCTGTTCTTATATAAATTATCCAGTTTCAAGTATTTTGTGATAGTAGTATGAAGCGAACTAAGGTGCCCATCTTAACAAAGGATGAAAAAAGGATGTAACATGTTAACACTAACCAAAAGAAATCTAGAGTGGATATATTAGTATCAGATAAAGTAGATTTCAAAGCAAGGAACATTACTAGAGATTAAAGAAGGTCATTTCATAATGATAAAAGGATCATTTTATCAAGAAGACATAATGCTAAACATTTATGTACCTAATTACACAAATTCAAAATATATGAAAAAACAAAAGCCCTAATGGAATTGAAAGGAGAAACAGGCAAATCCACACAATTGCAAATTTTAATAAACTTAACAAATGGAGAGAAAATCATTGAGGACTCAACAGTATCAACCACTGTGTTTTGACATTTATAGAGCACCATCCAACAACTGCAGAATATACATTTGCTTCAAATGCACAAGACACAGTAACCAAGATATACTGTGGTACATAGTACAAGTCTCAATGAATTTTAAAGGATTAAATCATACAGAGTATCTTTTCTGAACATAATGAAATTAAATTAGGATTATAAATAGAGGTCTAGAAAATCCTCAAATATTTGGAAACAAAATACAAACTCCTAAGTATCATATTAGTAAAAGAAATCAGTAAACCTTTTTAATTAAATGTAAATTGAAGCACAAATATCAAAAGTTGTGAAAAATAGCTAAAATAGTGCTCATAGGGAAATTTACAGAAAAAAGTAAAAATATAAAAATAAAGAAATCAATGACCTAGCTTTCTACCTCCTTATTAAGCTAAAATAAGAAGTGCAAATTAAATCCAAAGTAGTGGAAATAAGATCAAAATAAAAATCAGGGGAAAATTTAAACGAAATAACAGAGAAAATCAATGGAACCAAAAGCTAGTTCTCTCAGTAGATCATGAAGATTGATACACTTATAGCTGACTAATTAGAATAGAGTCTACTGAAATTAAAATAAGAAAATATTTAAAATATTGTAATAATAAATTTGACAAAAATTTCTTCAAAGACACAAATTAATAATGCTCCATCCAGAAGAAATAGATTTTTAATTATAAGAGAGAGAAAAATGAACTACAGACCAATGTGCCCATAAACATCAATACAAAGAAATCCAAAATTTTTAGCAAACCAATTGAAATAATATATACTAAGGACAGCACATCATCACAAAATGAGAATCCCTTCCAAAATGACTGTGTGATACATCTAGATGACTAATGCCTGAGATATGTACATAGCTTGCCTGTGACCCAGAAGTGGCAATGGAAGGGAGCCACAATTGTCCTTATGCTTTTAAGAGTGTGCATACAGCTTAGATGGAGCCAGAACTGTAGAGATTCTTCATCCAAAGACAAAGAACGAAGTTCTGTATCAACAGTCAAAGATCAGACAGAGCAATGTATACTCCAGCATGTGCAATGTGTGATCAAATGACAACTGAGACCAGGCATGTCTGGTTCAAATACTAGCTACCACTGACTAACTGTCTGAGTTAACCCTTCTAAACATCAGTATCTTCTCTAAAATGAGGAAAATAATAATACTTATATTGTTCATTATTGTGAGGGTTAAAAAAAAACATGCAAGTAAAGAATTCACTCAGGCCAGTGTTAAAAAACAAAAAACAACCATAATGTCTTCCTCCATAAAAGGAACTTCATGTGGTGAGATAATGTTTGGATGGGGACCAAACACAGCTTAATATTTATTGTGTTTTTTTGCCAAATAAGTTGACATGGATGTATATATATCCTTCATTTCCTGTTCTTTTATCACTATGAGAAATTAAGTGATTCTTCCAGTTTATTGAGGCTCAAGTTGCGGAAGGGCAATAGAACGTGAAAAGTCCAACCAACAGCATGCTGCAGCCTGTTCACCATGGCTCTTGAGAACAAATTGTTAAATTTTCAGGAATTTTACAAATTGGTAAGCAGTTGTTATCCTCCCCCTTTCTTAAATTTAAATTTTAAATTTATTCTAATTAGTTATACATGACAGCAGAATGCATTTCAGTTGATTGTATACAAATGGAGCAATAACTTTTCATTTCTCTGGTTGTACGCGTCATTTTTTAAAAAGAAGTAAATTACATAAACTTACAGTAAAATGAATTACTGGAAGTCCTAGTCAAGGTAATCTGGAAAGAAAAAGAAACAAAATGCATCCAATTTAGGAATAAAAAGGAAAATCGTCTGTACTTGCTGATAACATGATTTTGTATATAGAAAACTTAAAAGATGCTACAGGGGTGGGCAGGGAGCCAGTTAGCACTAATAAATTCAGCAAAGTTGCAAGATACAAAATCAACACACACCCACACAAAAAATCTGTTGTGTTTCTATGAACCAAGAATGGATAATATGAAAAGGGATTACAAACACAATCCCATTTTTAATAGCACCCCCCAAAAAATACTTAGGAATAAACTTAACCAAGGACATCATTGCATTATACACTAAAAACTGCAAAACATTACCAGAATAAACTATTCAAGTCACAAATAGAAAGACAAGTTTTGTTCATGAACAAGAATCAATGGATGAACTACTATCATTAAGATGTCAACACTATACAAAGTGATCCACAACTTTAACAAAAATACCAATAACAACCTTTGCAGAAATAGAAATAAATCTCAAGGGGCCCTAAATAGCCAAAACAATCTTGACAAAGAACCCATTTGGAAAACTCACATTTCTGATTTCAAAGCTTACTACAAAGTAACAATCATCAAAACAGTATAAAATATTATTTGTATATATAAGTATATTCCATTATTACACTGTTCAGTTTTGTATATACAAAGAATTCCAGTTGGATGAAAGATCTAGATGTAAAACCCAAAACTATAAAACTCTTAGAAGCGGACAGTTTCTTTGATTTGGCACAATTTCTTAGAAATCAAATCAAAGGTGCAGGCAATAAAAGAAAAATAAATTGGACTACATAAAAAAATAAGTTTCCATGCATCAAAGGACACAATCAACAGTTAAAAAGAAACTAACAAAATGGGAGAAGACATTTGCCTTAGGGTCAATATGTAAATATCTCATATATCTGATAAATAGTTAAGATCCAGAAGTTATAAAGAACTCCTATAATTCAACATCATCATTAACAACAAAATAACCCAATTTTTAAAAATGGGCAAAAGATCCTAATAGACATTTCTCTAAAGAAGACATGGCAAAAACATATGAAAAGATGCTCAACACATTCCTATCAATGGAGAAATACAAATCAAAGCCACCCACAATGAAATATTGCCTTGCACCCATTAGAATTGCCACTACTTTTTTTTTTAAAGCAGACATAAAGAAAATGAAATAAGTTTTAGTGGGGATGGAGAAAACTGGAAGACTTCTATACATTGGTGGGAATGTAAAATGACATCACTGCTATGGAAAATGGTATGGCAGTCATTAAAAAACTTAAAAATATATTTATCATAAAAAATAGGCAAGTCCCCCTGCAGGTAGAAGGTGTCAGAGGCAGGGGCCGAGAAACAAGGTTCCTGGGGACACTGGGCTGCATGTTTGGCTACCCCACTACTGGCAAAGGCAATGATTTTCAGTCCATGTTACCCTCCAGCCATGCTCAGCCTGCCCATGGTTACCCCACAGCTCCACTGGGACTCAAGCAGAGCACAGTGAGCCAAAGGATCACCTAAAACTCAGGCTTCCAGCATCAATCTCTTGGCCACTTCTTGTAGGAGAACACCAATACCCACAGGAAGTTGATGATAAGACAAAGCAGTAGCTAGGGAGAGTCTTCTTTCCTCTGATCAAATGCCTAATGATATGGGAGCTGGAGAATGGCTGGTGGCAAACAATGCCTAAAAGATGGTTTTCCAAGGACATTATTACAAGTTGAAGCTCTAAACAAAACCTGTGACCTGGATCTAATCATAAGTTTGAGCATTCCATTTGAAATACTTGAAAATTCTCTCAGCTGACCTTGGATTCACTGTCCCAGGGAAAATGTATGCAATCTGAACTTGATTCACTTCATGAACATGGGATTAATGACATCTGGTGGACTTCTGTACTTCTCTTTCCAGCTCAGCATTCAGTGACATCATGTTGATAGTGTGAAGGGAGTATTTACCCCTACACACACAGAAAAGAAAAAAAAAAAGATTGTTTGTTTTGGAGAATTGGTTGTTAAACATTCACCAGCACACCACATAAATTTAAATTTGGGTCCTCTCTGCCACTGAACAACAAGCTAATCCCTTCCCTCCCTCCCAAGCACTTTTGATTTTCTGTTCACTGGCTTCTTTCAGAGCAAAAAGCTTGGAAGAAGGGAAGTGTGTTGCCTTTTCATTGCTGTGACAAAATACCTGAGGAAAACAACGTAAAGGAAAAATATTATTTTGGCTCCTGGTTTCAGACTACAGTAAGCTGGCTCCATTGCTTTAGGCCTGAGGTGAAACAGAAGATCATGGTGGAAGGTCCTGGCAGAGGAAAGTTGCTTAGCTCATGGCATCCAGGAAGGAGAGATAGAGAGAGAGAGAGAGAGAGAGAGAGAGAGAGAGAGAGAGAGAGAGAGAGAGAGAGAGAGAAAGAAAGTCCAGGGACAAGAGATACCCTTAAGTAGCATACCCCTACTTCCTCCAATTATCCCCCACCTTCTATCCTATTAAAACCATCAAATTATGAATCCATCAATGGATTTATCCACTGATGAGGTTAGAGCCCTCATTATCCAATCATTTCCCCAAAGCCCTACCTCTATACATTCTATGCTGGGGACCAAGCCTTCAACACATGAGTCTTTGGGGGGATGTTCCAGATGCAAATGATAAAAGGAAATAAAAAGAATCACAAAGACCTAGTGGCAGAAGTGTGTCAAGCCTGCAGGTCTGTGTTGGAGACTTGACATAGGTGATGTGTTGCTCACAGAACTGTCCTTTTCACCCAGGACAGCTCAGACCAAACCCCTTGTACTGAATTCCCCAGGCCTGGTCCCCACCTACCCACCCTGCATCTCCAGGCAAACATTTCTCTTGAATAATTAGCGATAGAAAAGTGGCCCCAAATTGGCAGCTCTGGAATTCATCCTAATCAGAGGGGGAAAGATCCAGATCTCTGAGGCCATAAGTGGTAAAAGGGCTAATTAAACATTCTATGACTCTTTCTGCAAGCATTTGCTCAATTTGGTGACTTCAGTAAGCACTTGGTGGAGGGAAGACATCACGGGTACCCCCTAGTGGCAAACAATGGGAAAATACAAAACCGCAAGGCTGTTCAGAAAAGGTGGAAAATCAAAGGGCACTTTAGGTGAAAAGGCAAAGGCGGAAACAGGGCGTGCTGTGCTTCCCCTTGTGTTATGAAGGTGGGTAGGGTTTGGGTAGGCAAAGATAGACTGACTGCCTCTAGAAATGTTACCCCGTGAATGTTATGCTTCCAAAAAGAGTTTCCAAAAAATAGAGACAGTTCGTCCTTGCAGAAGGAGAGATCATAGCAGGTGTTTATAATGCTCTGCCAGACACTCTTGAACATGGTTTCTCAAAGCCTGGTCCTCTGATCAACCGTATCAGAATCCCCTGGCATGCTAGTAAATCACCCATTTTCTAACTATCACCAAACCCTACAGAATAAGTTTCTCTGGGAGTGAACATATAAAATAAGCTCCTCAGGTGAGTCTTAACACTATTTGAGAACAATGTGAATTCAAATTAAGTGTAAGGAGTCCAAATTATCATTGTTGTGATAGGTGTCTTTCACTGAATGTCCCTTAAGAAATCTGTCCCAGATCAGAGGTTGATGTCACAGGACTACTAAACATAATGTGTGATTCTGAATGGATCATGGTCCAGAGAAAGAACATTAGTGGGAAAATTGGAAAAATGACTGAAGGTTAATAGTGTTGTTTCAATGCCAACTTCCTTGTTTTAGATAATTGATCTATGATTGTATCTATCATGTTAACACTTAGGGAAGCTGGATGAAGGTTCTCTGGGAATTATTTGTACTCTATTTTATGCAACTTTTCTCTCCTTCATCCTCTTTTTTTGGTGCTGGGATTGAACCTGGGACTCTACCCATAAAGATACATCTCTAGCCCCTTTTCCAACTTTTTTGCACATACAAAATTATTTCAAAATAAAAAATGTTAAACTAAAAGAAAAATAATAAGTCTCCCATTTGGTAAGTACCTGGCAACTAGTTGAGAAAATGCAGATCCTCCGCAAATCCCCCAAGAACACTAATCTAGAATCTGCACTATAACATGATCATCAGGTGATTCATAAACTCACTCTAGTTTGAGGAAACCAAACTTTACTCAGGTAACTTCATTGATCCTCTGACAGCACTGCAATTCAGACAGTGTTATCCTCATTTTACTGATGTGAGAACTGAAACACAGAATTATCACTTGCTCTGTGACCCAAGAGCAAATAAGTAGAGCTTATTTGAATCCAAAAGCATATGTGTAAGTGACCCTGAAATCCCTTGCATTAGTCAGCTTTCCATTACTATAACAAATACCTGAGATAATCAGCTTATAAAGAGAAAGGGTTATAATTTTGGCTCACAGTTTCAGTCCACACTGGGTTGACCCTGGTGCTTTGGGCCTATGGTGAGGCAGCATGTCATGGAAGGGAGTGCATGGTGGAGAAAGACACTCATCTCATGGCTGCTAGGAAGCAAAGAGAAAGGAAGAAGAATGACTGAGCCCCAATGACCAGAATATCTCCCACTAGGCTCCACCTCTTAAAGATCCTACCACTTTCCCAAAATACCATGGGCTGGGGACCTGGCTTTTAACACTGTCTTTTGGAGGATATATAAGATCCATACGATAGCAGCTATTCTCTTAGTTTACATATTATGCTGCCTGTGATCTGGCTGCAGATATAAAGTTTACTATTACATGCCAGACTAGGACTTATTTTTCTAGGCCCTGTTTTCTGGCTTCCTGCCTGAAGGCAGAAAGATGTGTTTGAGAGAACACTGCACTGTGAGATTAGAGTCAAAGTTCAATACAGACCCTTCCATTTCACTCTATTCATTGAGGTTGCCTGGGCTTCTCAGGGATTCAGGATCCTCATCTGCAGAGTAAATAGCAGGACAGACACACTGCATGGACAGTCCCCTCCAGCGACAGAGTCCATTTCAGTTAACTTCAGGTCATATTTACTCAGGTTCTGCAGGTATTTAGGGTAGGGAGATTAGGTCTCCCTTATGTGCCTTCATCTGAGCCTACCAACGTTGATTTTCAGACCCTAAGGAGTAAGTGACATTTCTCTCTCCTTTTCCCTTTTCCCTCCTTATATCCTAATGCCTCAAGCCATTCTCTCAAAGTTCGGGACCTTTATTTCAGGCCAGTAGGACTACACTCTGCACTAGGAGCTTGGATCAGAAAGACCTGAATCAACAGATCCCCATCACAGTGTGAGCTGAAGCAGCTTGCAGAGGTGGTATTCCCAGAATCCTGCACAGCCCAATGTGAACCTGAAGAAACAGCGCTCAAGTGATAGAATCCAGACATGACTTGGAGCTGGTGAGAGATTCTTCCCCAGCCCTCTGGGTGTCATCACACACATCTGTTGCTATTCAGAGCTAACCCTGGCAGGCAGAAGCTGCCAGGTCATTTATAGGATTGCATAAAGCCGAAGAGGGAGAGCCGTTACAGCCACACCCAGTCCTGACCACACATCAGGCGGCTACTCTGAGATAAGCCTGGTGAAAGGTCTGAGCTTCACGTCAGTTCAGAGTTGATCCTTCAGAAGGTTTAAGTGCAAAACTTGGCTTCCCCTGAGTCCTTTCCTTGTTGCAACTGTATTATATTGGTGTTGGCAGTAGGGAAGAGAAATTAAAATAGAAAGAATGAAGTGAAAATGATAGACAAGTCCTTAAAGACCCAATGGACCTGGGGGTTATGGAGACAAAGACCCCTCAAGTCTCCCTAGCACAGAGGGTTTCACTTCTCTTAGTCAGCCCTCCCCTGGAGGGTGGTTATTGAGAAACCTCGTATTTTTAGAACTTTGGTTCCCAAAGGGAATGGGAATAGCTATTAGAAACACCAGAGGAGCTTTTTAAATAGACACCTACAGCAGCAGTTCTCAAGCTAAGAGTCATGCAAGGTGACTTTCACAGGTGTGGGCTGACTCCAGGGATATGTGTTTTAAATAAGTATTCAGGCGATTCAGCGGAGAGACATCTGAAGTCCTTTCAAACTTTAATGAACATTCCTAGGTATTTTGTTAAAATGTACCTTCTGATTCAGTAAGTCTGGGCTGAGGATGAAGAAGGTGTATTTCTAACAAACAGAATATGCTAATGCTGCTAGTAGAAGAGTTGTGCTCCAAGGAGCAGAGTTGCCTGGTCTCAAGTCCATTTCAGTTGTGTACCCTGCTTCAAGTGTCTTCTAATATTGTTATATAAGGTTTGAATATGAAGTGTCCCCCCAAAGCTCATGTGTGAGACAATGCAAAAATTTTTAGAGGTAAAGATGATTAGATTATAAGAGGTGGAATAATGGGTTTATCCACTGGCACGGATTAATTGGGTGGTAACTGTAGGCAGGTACAGCATGACTGGAGGAAGAAAGTCACTGGGGGGCTAACCTTAGGGTTTATATTTTGTCATTGATGGGACAGAGCTCTCTGATTCCTTACTATCTTGTCCTGAGCTGCTTTCCTCTGCCACAGACTTCTGCCATGATGATCTGCCTCACCTCAGGCACAGAGCTGTATATGGAGGTGGCTGACCATAAACTGAACCTCTGAAATTATGAGCCAAAATAAACCTTTTCTCCCTTATGTTGTTCTTGTAAGGTCTCTTGGCCACAGCAACACAAAAGTTGACTAAAACACATGTGCTTTGCTGTTATAAAGCTTCCTGAGTTATCAAAATGACAACTTGATCTAGGGAAGATACAACTTGTATATCCCTCTTCCTGCTAAAAAAATAAATAAAATATTGTGTGATTGCTTGAGCTTAGATAAAATTGTGGAAGACAACAAAACATAACTAACTCTTGCTAGTCAGCTAAGAATTAGTCTATTTTTGAAAGCTGTGTAAAATTCAATAGAAAGTCTGCTGGGACCAGGTGTTTTCCGGTCTTGGGAGACAAAACTGCTAATTCAGGCTCCAGCTGCAAATACTTTTTTTCCCCCTCACTCTTTCCCTCTGTGTGTTTGGCGGGGGAGAGGGTTGGGGGAGTTCTTTCAGTGACAGCAGAGCTCTAGACCTCATTTAAAAGAACTTAAAATGTTCTACACTTTGTTATCTGCTGAACCCTGTGCATTCCAAAGCCCCAGCTCAGAAGGACGTTTTCATCATGCCTGTGGCAAAGTGATGGACAGGTGACATTTTGGCTTAGAATGATTGGGCAGAAGTAAGGTTTCAGAAAGGCTGTAAGATGTTCCTCCTATTATCTTCAACTTAATTTTTAAATTGTGGTTAAATTTATACAAAACAGTATTTACCAGTTTATCCACTTTTCAGTGTAAGATTTCAATGACATTAAGTACGTTCACATTGTTGTGCAGCCACCACCATTACCAACCTTCAGAAATTTTCATTATCTTAAACTGGAACTCCAGACCTACTAAAAAATAATGCCCCTTTCCCCCTCCCTCACAACCCCTGGTAACCACTATTCTACCTGCTGTGTTTACAAAGTTGACTATTCCAAGTTCCTCATACGGTTTAGCTTACGTGGCTGTAACAAAATACCATAGACATTGATTTTCCAGAGGCTGAAAGTTCTGGAGGTTGAGAGTCTGAGAGCAGGATTCCAGCATAGTAGGTTTCTGGTGAGGGCTCTTTCTGATTGCAGACTGTTACCTTTTCACTGTATCCCTACATGGCAGAGTGCAAGTAAGAGTTCTGTGGTGTCTCTTATAAGGACACTAATCATATTGGCTCAGGGCCCCATCCTTATGACCTCATTTAACCTTAATTACCTCCATAAAGGCCTTATCATGTTGGGGTTTGAGGCTTCAACATATGAGTTTGTGGGGGACACAATTCAGTTCATATCATCGTATGAGAGGAGCCACACAGTATTTGTCTTTTTTTTTTTTTGTTTGGATAATCCCACTTCATATGGTTTCAGGGTCCATCCAGGTTAGAGGCTGAATAGCCTTCCATTGTGGATATAGACCACATTTTGTTTCTATTCATTCACTGATGAATCTTTGGATCATTTTCACATTTTGGCTATTCTCAATATTGCTGTTATGAATATTGGTACATACATATTTGTTTAGGTCCATGCTCCTAATTCTTGTGTGTATATATCTAGAAGTGAAATTGCTGGATCAAATGGTGATTCGATGTTTAATCTTTTGAGGAACCACCATATGTCCCTCAGACTCTTGGCCATAGGCACATGTTGGCATGTGGTTCCAAGGTCCCATCACACTACCTCAACCCAGGGCTGATCCTGTTAGAATAATAAAGGGAGGGGCAGGGGATGTGGCTCAAGCGGTAGCACGCTTGCCTGGCATGCATGTGGCCCAGGTTTAATCCTCAGCACCACATACTACTAAAGATGTTGTGTCCGCCAAGAACTAAAAAATAAATATTAAAAATTCTCTCTCTCTCTCTCTCTCTCTCTCTCTCTCTCTCTCTCTCTCTCTCCCTCCCCTCT
The DNA here is from genome assembly GCF_052094955.1 of Ictidomys tridecemlineatus. Taxonomy (NCBI): domain Eukaryota; kingdom Metazoa; phylum Chordata; class Mammalia; order Rodentia; family Sciuridae; genus Ictidomys; species Ictidomys tridecemlineatus. The sequence goes on from NC_135486.1 coordinate 92,072,075, forward strand.
CTCACTCTCTCTTTAAAAAAAAATAATAAAGGGAGGATTTTGTCTTTCCTTCTCTGAAATGTGTTCAGCATCTCTAATATTTCCTCTGTGCTTCAAGTCCCTAGAGCTGCTGTGATAGACGAACTGCCTTTTCTCCCCCAGGGATGCTGAGCAGACTCAGGAAAGAATCATCAAATTCCTGGGGCTGAGATCTGAGCAGATGACAAAGGCCTGGAACAGAAGTAAGACTTTCAGACTCCAGAAGACAGTCAGCTGATTCTGGGGCTCCTCCCCCTGAGGCCATCTGTGTGCAGGTCTTTCTCAGCAGTGTTCTGAAGTGGTTGTTTGGAATCTGACCCCTGGTCTCTTCGAGATCTTTAAGGAGACACCTAGTTACATGCTGGTGGTTTTATTTTGGTTTAAACATGTGTTTCTTATTTGAAATGCAACACAGCACTGTCTCAAAAGTGGAAACCCACAATAAGTTTGAACCAGTGATTCTGCTTCTCGCTCCTGTGCACAAGAATATTGTGCAGTGTTGTTCCTCGCTAAACCTGTCAGCTTTTCCTTTGTTTTTTCTGGATTTTGTCTTTGTGAGGAGAGATTTTTTTTTCCTCTCCAGAATTGTATATGTCTTTCTCCATTATTTTTTCACAGCTATTTAACTAGTTTGGAATTTGTTTAGTGTTAAGGGAAGATTTATTTTCAAATTGATAGCCAAATGTTCCATGTGATGTATTGAATGAGCCATATTTTCCTCACAGATCTGAAGCACTATCTTTATCACATACTAAATTCCTTCAGGTACCTAGATACGAAATGAGAAGTAGAGGAGAATCCTGTCTATTTTAAGTTGGAAGTTTCAGTATAAATCTCGTGTGTGTGTGTGTGTGTGTGTGTGTGGGTGTGTGTTTGTGTGTGTGTGTGTGTTTTCCAGCTCCATCTATAGAAAGGATCTAAAAACAACAATATTCCAGAATATTGAATGCATCTAATGCCCCACTCTTGGTTTCTAAATACCATTGCTCATTAAAAAGAATTGTGGATCCTTGGAGAAATTAGAAATCCTATAGCTGATCTCAGAGCCCAAGGCAGAAAAGTCCAAGGTAAATACAAAACATGAAGAGCTCAAAGGCTAACGAGGTCATATCAAAAGAAAAGAGAAGCTAGTTTGAAGGAGATTCCATTTGCTAATTTTGAGACATTTGGGAAACAATAGAACAAGAACTACCAAAATAAATAAATAAATAGAAAAAAAGAAAGAAAAATTATGAATTATAACCCACTGAATTTTGTTAATTCGTGAGTACATAATAATAAACATAAGAAGAGATAGAGAAATAAAGGAAAAAGAAGAATTTTTTCTTTCCTGAATGCCAGCTAGTAAATGTAGAAGGAATGATAACAGAAAGTCACCACTTTGGAACTCCCAATGTAATAAATATAACCAAAGATTAGTGATAGATGCTATAACAATCAGGTAAGAAGTTTAGAAAAAGGATATTCACCTGATTTCAAAAACTGTCCTACAAAGATAAACATGGTTTTATGGTAGATTTTTTTTTAGACACAGCCACTATAATTCCATCCTTGTATTCACTTCATTTGGCCATGTGACTTCCTGTGTGCAATGGGACAATAACATACTTGATAGAAGCAGAGACAGAAAAGATGGTACATTGGGAATTTCTCTCTAGCTGTTGGTAATGCTTCCATTATTGTAGCAGCAAGCTCAGGCTAGCCTACTAGAAGTTGAGAAACTGTTTGAATAAAAGATCCAGATACTCCAGATATACAAGTCAAGCCAAGCACTGTAACCTAGATAGATGCATAAGCCCATCTGAGAACAGCTGAGCCCTCCCCAAACCAGTAATGCTGATGCACAGAAGTTTGAGCTAAAATGGTTGTTGTTGGAAGTCACTGTGTTTTGGGGATGTTTGTTACACAGCAATGGATGGTTGATACATAAGTTGGTATCAAAAATGTTAAGATGTCAACAAAAACTCAAAATAAGTGGCATTGGCTTTGAGATCTCGATAGTAGGCAGAGGCGAAAAAATGTGGTAAAGAATCTGCAAGTGAAGCTCAAAAAAGTGAAAAATTAAGTGTTAATGAAAATAGTGGAGCAAAGAGAAAATTGCTATAGAGCAGCAGGAAAAAATGATGACCCATGTGATTCAGCAGCTAACCAACTGGCAGTAATATCTCCTGGACTGACTGGAAAGATAAGAAAAACACCAAGCATAATTTCAGATATGATTAAGGAGGTTTGAAAGCAGAATGTTCAAAGTGTCTGTTATCTTCAAGTCGTGCATGACAAGGTAAAGAAAATGAGAAATGAGCTAAATTGTGTTTCTAAACACAATTTAGTTTAGAAACACAATCTAGAGGAAATATAGAGGAGCCAGGACTTTCTGGGATGGAAAGTAAAAATATGTCTCTATCTTGCAAAAGATTTTCAAGTGAGCAATAATGCCCTGAATGTAATGATCGAATCAAACATGTGGCTTTACTACCTTTTGCTAAGACCTCAGGAATATCTGAGTGACACCTGCAAGATAGCAGAGTAGGAGATCCTAGCTTTATTCCTCCCATGTAAAATAACAGGCAGATATCAATGAATAACAACAATAAAAAGCTCTAGGAGAGTTCAGGAGTCCGAATAAGAAGTTGCAGCAATAATGGAGAAAAAAAGAGAATAACTAAAGAAAGGGTAACAACTTCATTCACTTGCATTATCCCATCCTGCAGGATACTACCACTCAGTGCCTAGAGGGAAACCCCTGGTCCACGTATTCCTCTCAGAAGGAAAAGGAGAGCAGAGTGAATAACCAGCTTCTTCAGACTTTAGGGGCACTGCCTGAAGGACCTGCTTCAGTTTCACTCCACCCACATCTTCTTTTGGGGAAGATCAACATAGCTGATATATGTATTAGCTATATCTACCAGGGATTGAACTCAGGGGCACCTAACCCCTGAACCACATCCACAGCCTCTTTTTATTTTTTACTTTTAAACAGAGTCTCACTTATTACTTAGGACCTCACTAATTTGCTGAGGCTAGTTTTGAACTGGCAATCTTTCTGCCTCAGCCTCTCAAGCCACTGGGATTACAGGCATGCCCCACCACTCCCTGCTAGCTGAGATATCTGGAGGCAGCTAGGAAGAAAGAAGGATTAGTTACCATATCAGTCATGCAGCAGGTACTGCTGCAGTCCCCAGTGGCCTGCTCTGTAGGGTACCCCAGCAGCCTTTGGCACTGAGGGCCTCAACAGCTGTGTAAGCTGCCATAACCCCCGACTTCACAAGGACAGGCTACCTTACCTCTTTGGAGAAGGAGCCACCGTTGGGCTACCCTGGGCTAGCACTGTCACCCTCAATACACACATACACACTGCCTGCATCTATGTGCATACCTGGACCTTGACACCACAGCTGCTCCTCACACAGTTTTACTCCAGACCCCAGCCTACTGCTACCCATGAGCATCCAAGCCTCAGAAACAGATGCTGCTGCCTCAGTAGGCATACCTGGATCCTAGAGCTTTAGTTGCTCCCCACTGGAAAAAAAAATTGGAAGACCATGGTAAACTTTGCCTCTAAGGAGGTCAATAGCTCTTGCCAATGCCTTGAACACACTCAGCCTTGACCCCACAATCTTGGCCAACATTGACCTCAGCTGACACAGCTATATGGAAACTATGCTGCTGAACTCTCCCTGGTGTCAGAATTGCTACACACCATGCAGCCAGTACCCTTAACAACACCCACAGGGAAAGTTTCTTTCCATCAAAACCAGTCTATAAAGTCTGGAAATGACAAATATTCCCTCAAATATTCAGACATTAAAGCAAAGCTATTAGAAATAAAATCAAGAAAACATGGTAACATCAAGGTATCACAATTTTCATCTTAAAGAAGCTCAGTGAACTACAAGAGACCACAGATAGATAACTAAATGAAAATTCTGGAGCTGAAAAATACAATGAGAGCTTCAACAACAAACCTGACCAAGCAAAAGAAAAGAATCAGTATAAAACAAACAAACAAACAAATAAACACATACACACACACACACACAAAAACAAAAACAAAAACAAAAACAGATCATTTGAAATTATCCAGTGAGAGAAGCAAAAAGAAAATGAAAAAGGGTAAAGCAAACCTATATGACTTGTAAGACATGGAACAATACATACTTTATGGGAGTCCCAGAATGATCAGAAAAAGAGAAACAAACACAAAGTTTATTTAAAGAAACAATTACAGAAAACATTTTAAAACGAGGATAGGAAATGAATAGCCACATCAAGATTCCCAAGAACCCACCTGGACTGAAAATCCAAGAGACCTTCTTCAAGACACATTAGAGCCCAGTTATCTAAACTCACGAACAAAAGATATCAAATCAAGGTAATCAATGTTTTCATCTCCTCATCACCACTTTGCATTTGGAGACTTTGAGCTTTCTAGTTATTCATCAAATGCATAATAGGTTATTGTGAACTATAGTCAACCCACTGTTCTATAGAACACTAGGAATTATTGCTTTTATCTAACTCTGCTAAACAACGAACTTTTGAACAACTATTGAGTCATAGAGGAACTGAAAAGAGAACTTAAAGGGTATTTTGAAACAAATAAGGATGAAAACACAACATAACAAAAACTGTGGGATACAGCAGAAGCAGTACTAAGAGAAAAGTTGACAGCAGTAAATACACTCAAAAAGAAAGATCTTTTTTGGGCTGGGTTGTGGCTCAGCAGTAGAGCACTTGCCTAGCATGCTCGAGACCTTGGGTTTGATCCTCAATACCACACAAAAATAAATAAACAAAATAAAGGTATTGTGTCTAACCAAAAAATAAATATTAAAAAAAGAGAAAGATCTCAAGCAACATAACTTTACACTTCAAAACTAGAAAGAGAACAACTGACTAAGACCAAAGTTTTCAGAATTAGAGAAAAGAACAGTGATGAGAGAGCGAAATAAATCAAGTAGAGAATGAAAAGAAAAAAATTAACAAAGAGTTGGGTTTTTGAAAAAATAAACCTGACAAACCTCAAATTTTTAAAAATCAGAAATAAAAGAGAAGACACTACAACAGATCCTCAGAAATAAAAAGAAATAGAAGCTTTATTTTTTTTTTCCAAGTTGGGTAAGGCAGAATAGCCCCCACAAGATAGGTGGTAAGAAGGGCCATTTGGTCAACAGTAAGGTAGTGACCTGAGAACGCACCATCAACTTTAGCAAGCACACCTATGGAATGGGCTTCAAAAGATGTGTCCCTAGTCACTCAAGGAGATCTAGAAATTTGCCACAAAGGAGATGGGGACCCAGATATATGTATTGATACTAGGCTTAACAAAGATTTTTGGGCCAAAGGAGTAAAACATTTTATCCATGTATGATTGTCCAGAAAACATAATGAGGCTGAATATTCACCAAACGAGTGAATACTTTTCTAACCAATGTCCCTGTTACTACATTCAAAAAGCTATAGTCAGCGTGGACAAGAACCTACCTCTCATTATGCAATAAAGTTTGACTGGAAAAAAAAAAGACTAACTTGAGAATTATATAACAACAAACTGGGTAACCTAGATGAAATGGATTAATTCTGAGAAAAAACCTCCCAAAAGTGAATCAAGAAGAAATAGAAAGCTTAAACAGATCAATAACTAAAAAGGAGACTGAGTTATTTATTATTTATTTATTTGTTTGTTTGTTTAATAGTTTGTACCAGGGATGGAACGTAGTTCTTCATACTTGCCAGGCAAGACCTCTACCACTAAGTCATATCTCCAACTCTTTTTATTTATTTTTTTTTTATTTTGAGTCAGGGTCTCACAGAGTTGTCCAGACTGACCTCAAATTTGTGATTCTACTGCCTCAACCTTCTGAGTAGCTGAGATTGCGGGCATGTTCCATCACATCCAGCTAGGAGATTGAACCATCATTTAAGAACAAAAACAAAAACAAAACCTCCCAATAAAGAAAATCTGAGGACCAGATGGCTTCATGGATGAATGCCACCAAACATTCAAAGAAAATTTAATACCAAGCCTTCTTAAGCTTTTCCAAAAAATATGAGAAAACACTTCCAAACTTATCTTATGAGGCTAACATAACTCTGACACCAAAACCAGACAAAGACACCACAGGAAGAGAAAACAGGCCAATATATCCTTGATGAACATACATGCAAACATCCCCAATAAATACTAACAAATCAAATCCAACAACACAGTCAAAGAATCATGCACATGCCCAAGTGGGATTTAGACCTGGGATACCAGAAATGATTCAATATTGGTAAATAATTCAATTAGCAAAATGAAAGGGAAAAAAATAACATGACCCTCTCAACAGGTGAAGAAAAAGCATTTGCAAAGTTCCACATTCATTTATGATTAAAAATCACAATGTAAGTACAGGAGCAATTTACCTCAACATGTCAAGGGCCATATATTGAAAAGCATGTAGCTAACATCATACTCAGTGGGGAGAAATGGAAAACTTCAGTTTCACCACAAAGATCCGGTATAAGGCAACAATACACACTCTTGCCACTGTTTTCAACATACTGTTTGAAGTTCTAGTCACAGCAATTAAACAAAAACAAAAGAGCAAACCAAAAAAAGAAAAGGCCACAAATCTGAAAAGAAGATGCACATTTATTTCAATTTACACATGACACAATCCTATTTGTAGAGAAGTCTAAAACTCAACTATAACAAAAACGGTTAAATCAATAAAAAATATTCAGTAAGGTTGTAGGATACAAAAGCAACATATAGAAGTTAATTGAATTTTTATACACAAAGAACTGTCAAAAAAGGGAAAGAATAGAAACCAAGAAAATGTCATTAATAGTAGCAACAAAAACAATAAAGTGCTTAGAAATAAACCTAACCAAAGAAACAAAAAACTTATAATTTAAAAATTATAAAATGTTGAAAGAAGTTAAGATCGACAAATGGAAAGCCATTACATGTTCATGGACTAGAAGAAATAATATTTTAAAAATGTTCATACTGACCAAAGCAATCTATGGATGTAACACAATCACTATCAATATCCCAATGGGATTCTTTATAGAAACAGAAAAAAATCCTAAAATTCATATGCAAGCACAAAGACCCTAAATAGCCAAAGCAATCTTGAGAAAGAAAAACAAAGCTGGAGGCACCAGCTTTGTTTGATTTAAAAATATATTACAAAGCTATAATGACCAAAATATTATGGTGCTGTTATAAAAATAAACATATAGACAAATGGAATAAAATAGAGAGCCCAGAAATAAATACACATGTCTACATTCAATTAATCTTCAACAAGGGTGCCAAAAACACACAATGGTAAAGGGTATCTCTTCAATTAATGATGTTGGAAAGACTGGCTTTCCATATGCAGATGAATGAAACTGGATACTCTTTTCACACAATATGTAAATATCAACTCAAAATAGATTAAAGATTTAAATATAAGACCTGAAACCATAAAACCACTAGAAAAAAATACAAGGAAAATTCTTGGCATTAGTTGGGCATTTTTTTTTAATGTAATACCAAAAGCATAGTTAACAGAATAAAAGGGTATACAGAGAGGATACAGTCACAACCAAAAACAAAAACAAACAAAAATATCTGCATAGCAAAAGAGACAGTTAACAGAATGAAAAGCATATGTCTGAAAACCATATGTCTGACAATAGATTGAAATCCAAAATACATAAGAAATTCATGCAACTTAGAAAAGATATTACAAATTGGACAAAGTATCTGAATACACATTTCTCAAAATAAGACATAGAAATGATTGACAGATGTTTGAAGAAAATTTAATCTCACTAATCATCAGGGAAATGCTACCAAAATCCAAAGAGATACCACCTTACACCTAATGGAATGGCTGTTATCAGAAAGATGAAAGATAGCAACAGTTTGAGAGAATGCAGAGAAAAAGGAGCCCTTGTAGACGGTTAGTGGGAATATAAGCTGGGACAATAATGCTAAAGCAAATGAGATGCAGGAAGACACATACTGCATGATCTCACTTACATGTGGATTCTAAAAATGTCAAATTCAGGGCTGTGATGTAGCTTAGTGGTACAACATTTGCTTAGCATATTAGAGGCCCTAGATTCAATCCCCAGCATTGAAAAAACAAAAGTCAAATTCATAGAATTAGAGAGTAGAATTGGTGAGTGTCAGGGATTGGGAGGAGTAGAATATGGTGAGAGGGTGGTTAAGGAGTACAGCATTTCAGCGTGTAAGATAAGCTATAGAGATCTAATATACAACAATGTGACTATAGTCAACAATATTACATACTTGTAGTTTGCTTAGAAGATAGATCTTAAGTGTCTGCAACACACATAGGTAAACATGAAGTTAAGACGTTACTTAGCTTGATTGTGGTTAATATTTTACAGTGTCTACATATATCAAATTATCAAGTTGTACACCTTACAAATAAATACAATTTTTAGTTGAAAACTGTCTGTTAATAAAGTTGGGGGCAAAAAAAAAATCAAAGGAAGATTTAAGGTGGTGTGTGGTAGTGGACAAAAAGGGTTTATCAGACTTTTGAATGAATAAAGTTTTATAAATACAGTTATAGCTCATTTTTAATTTAATCTTTGCAGCCTGATTGAGCATGTTTCCATATGTGTACTTTTCATCGTGATTCCTATGAAATGCTTTCATTTTACTTTGGAGAAGGGAATGTTATCCAAGAGAAGAACATAGTGAGCTGGCAAGTTCCCAGGTCCTATATGGTAAGTCTGTTCTAGCTTTCTAAACCTGCAGAACTATTCCTACTATTTTGTTAGGGAAATTTTGGAAACTCTTTCAGCTCACTTGGGCCATCATTATCTCTAAGTTTCAAGGATGCAGTCCAGCTGTATATGAGGATTGCCCACAGCCATCCTGACCAGGAAGTTAAATCGTGAGTCATGGGAGACCCATACTGATCTGAACCCTCGTATGAATGAACTCTCCCCACTCAGACTTAATCCCATTCCCCTACCCATTCACATGATATCTTCCATATTCATTCCTATGCTTGCTCTCCTTATTTCTACTGGTACATATTACCCAAGTCCTGCAGGTTTGAGGGTCGGGAGGGTAATCCACTCTTATCTCATTCCAGAGACAATGCTTTGCTTTCCTGTTCAGATCTTTCTAAGGACCAAATGTGTTTATATGTCTAGAAGTAATGAGGATAAACAAAGGCAGACTTTGAGATGGATAAGCATCATCTTGCAATATGCTTCAGGTGAGAACTCTGCATGGTCACCAGGCAGTTGGAGTCTGTGGAAGGAGCTATTTCTGTTTGCCAGCATAGTTCAACAGACTCTGGTATTTTATTGTTTTCAAGCATATCTATCAAGCCACATCCCAGAGTCCTGACTTCAGGATGGGAGAACTGTGGCCGGGGTGGAGTGCGCATATGTGCGCACACATGCAGGGATCAAACCTAAGGTCTTCCACATGTTCGACAGACACTACCACTGAAACACATCCCAATCTGCAAGGGGGCTTTACAGCCCTCAAATCCAGTTTCCCATGTAACTTTGTCACCCTTACAAATTTTGGACATGATTTTTAATGTACCCTTCAGCCACCTGAGGGGCAAGTATCACATTATGGACAAAGAACAAAGATCAGAATGACCACAGCAGAATTCTCATCCAAAACAGGAGAAGCTGGAATATAATGGGACACCATTTTCTGCATTCTTAGAGCTAGAGTTTTATACCAAAAGAAAATATCTTTCAAAGTTGAAGGTAAAATTAAGAATTTCTAGATAAACAAAAACTTTAGTAATTTACCAGTAACAGAGCTCTGCTTACAAGAAATGTTGAAAACAATTCTTTACACACACACACACACACACACACACACACACACACGCACGCACGCACATCCCACATGGAAATTTGGATGTTAACAAAGAAATGAGTAACACAGGTTATGGCAAATATGTGACTGAACATAAAACAGTTTTTTCTTCATTTTAATTTACTGAAGAGATAACCAGGAATAGAGATATAGCTCAGAAGGTAGAGATCTTACCTTGAGTTCAATCTCCAGCACTGCCAAGGAAAAAGAAGATAATTGAGTGTTTTATAGCAGAAATAGTAACAACCATATTTAGGGGGTATAACATATGTAGATGTAAAATACATGATTATATTACAAAAGACAAAGAGGAAACAGAAATATGCTGTTGGAAGGTTCTTCTACATTATGTGAAGTGATATAATATTAGCTAGCCGATGAGTGATGTTATAGCTGTATGCTATAAAACCCAGAGCACTAGTTAAAAAAATAAAGAGGGATATCACTAGTAAATCAATGATGGAGAATAAAATTACATTCTAAATAATACTCAATCCAGAAACAATCAAGCAAAGAAAGATATCTCTAGAGGAACGATCTAGAAAAAAATAGAATGATGACAGATTTAAGCACAACCACATTGATAATTACATCAAATATAAATTGTTAAGCACTCCAATTAAAAGACAAAAGTTATCAAATTGGATTAAAAATCAAGATCTGGCAATGTGCTGACTATAAGAAAGTGACATTAAATTCAAAGGCCCAGGTTATTTGAATGTAAAAGGATAAGTAAAGATAAAGAAAAAGCTAATCAAAAAGACCATGGGAGTGTCCAGATTAGTATCAGACAAAACAGGAGAGAGAATAAGGAACGCTACCATATTTGAAGTGCCGTATTTCATAATGAACTTAATCAAGAAAGCATAATAATTCTAAAATTGTATGCACCTACAACAGAGTTCCAAACTACATGAAGGAAAAACTGTCAGAACTGAAAGGATAAAGGGCCAATTTTCCATCATAATTGGAAATTTTAACACTCCTCTCTGAACAGTTACAAAACCAACAAATCCAAACTATCGCTAAAGACATTTAAGACTTGAACAATGCTGTCAACTAACATGTCCTAATTAAAATTCACATAACAATATAGCACAAAACATTGCACAAAACATGTGAATACACACTCAAGTATAAATTTTAAATAAATTATACATAGAAATTAGATCAAGGAAGACTATATTCTGGGCCACAATATAATCCTCCACAAGTTTGACAGAAAGAAATCAAAGTTTGTTTTCTGATTGTAGGATGTGGATAAAGTTGGGTTTACAAGGACCTTTACAACACTAAATTCTAATATTAGAAAAGAAGAAAGATCTAAAATCAGCCATTTGGGCTGGGGACTTAGCTCAGTGATAGAGCATTTGCACAGCATGTACAATGCCCTGTGTTTGATCCCTGGTACTACAAATAATAATAGTAATAATAATAATAATAATAATAATAATAATAATAATAATAAATCAGTAATCTAAGCTCCCACATTAAGAAACTTCAAAAAGCAGAGCAAATTAAGCCCAAAATAAACAAAAGAAAGGAAATACTAAAAGTAATGGTGAAAATCAATACATAGAAAATAGAAAAGCAGCAGGGAAAAGAAAAACAATAAAATAAAAAGAAACTCTTTGAGACCAAGAAAATTGATGAACATCTGGCTAGAATGACCAAGGGCAGTTCACTACTTTCAGAAATAAAAGAAAACACACTTCTAAAGATTTTAAAGTCGTTACAAGAATAATAAGGGAATATAAGCAAATTTATGCCTATAAATTTGACAACTTCAATAAAATGAAGATTCCTTGAAAAACAGAAACTAGCAAAGTTCATTCAAGAAGAAACAGCGACCCTGATTAGCTCAGTGTCGATTGCAGACATTGAATGCATGGCTAAAAAGCTTTCTATAAAGAAAACCCCAGGCCTAGAAAACCAAATCCTTCTTCTGATTTTACTTTCCAAAGTTGAAGTCCTAAGTTGGGAAAAGTATTGATGATCATGAAGAAAGCTCATGGGAACATGGAGGGAGAAAGATCCTGAGCAAGACAGACATTCCCCCATGCTAGAGAAATGAGAGCAAAGAGACTGTGCATCCTAGAACAGAGTGCATCTGGGTCCTATTCTTGAGCAGCCCAGAGAAGTAGCACACTCCTGGGTTGACAAGGCTACTCAGAGACACACAGGATCAAAGGAAGCCTGGGCGAGTCCAGAATGTGAAGGCAACAGGGATTCTTCAGAGAGTGGCCAGGGCTGAAAAAGCCACAGGAAGGTGAACAGTGGGAAATGCAAAAGAATCTCCCAGTCTCCATTCCAAATCATGAAGAGAAAGTCAGTCTGAGAGAAACTTATTCTCTGGGTTGATATGCATAACCATATGACTTTGCAAGTTAGCCTCACCCTCAGATACATTTGCTTATTGAACGACTTGAATTTATTCTTGTAAAGCAGTGGCCCTAGGCAAGAAAGAGTATACACAATGGCCATAAAAACTAGATGAAGGGGCACTTCTCAATTGTGATATGCTTGCTACTATTTGTTAACTGAAGAAACTGATCTTTTTACTCTGCCAAAAATCTTGCTGAGAAAATTTCAAACTAAGAAAGAACTCAAAGAATTTAAAAATATATTTTAATAGACATGTTCTAATTCTGTTGGCAGCATTGAGTGAATAGGAATTCTTTTCCCATCATTTTAGGGGGACACAGGACAAATTCTGACAATCTATTCAGATGGTTCTTTTAACTAAAGTTCATTGAACTGTCTCTCACATGACTTTGGTTAGTAACTGCCAAGAGAGTAAATTATATGTAATCATCTCTCAAATTTATGAATGCACATGAATTAAAATTCTTGGTTCAAGTTTTCATCAAAATTAACAATTTTTATTAATGTAGATCTTCATAATTTTTTAAGTTATCTGAAATTGAGCTGAAATCTTAACTGATCTTAAATATTTTTGTTCTCATTGGAGAACACTTTGACAAATTGATTATTCTACAGCATATATTACATGATTTACTTTATTTCCATTTATGGCAAGTGATACCAGTTTTCCACACATGGTAGAAAGGAAAATTGTGTTTTAAAATACATTTATATTATTAAAAATGGGTCAAATTAAAGAAAATACTCTATATTATAATTTGGGGAACTCTTGACATAAAACGTTTGTATAAGTGCTTGGTAATAGAATGCAGGAAGGTAGACAGCATTTTTTAAAAAACACTTTCATTTATTTTTTATTTCAATTATTGTGAAATTTGACATTTACATTTAACTTGCAACTTCAAATTCACTTAACAGTTAGATATTGCCTGCCCGAAACACACCTTGGGAATTCAAACATGAAGATGAGTGAAACAGCCCTTGCTTTCCCAGAGCTTTCCTTTTCGTGGAGAGAGATACTAACATCAGTAACATGATGTTTCACTTTCTATTATGGAAGTATATTCTGCTAAGACCCTTTAGGAATATAAGACAGGGACAGGGAATTGTTTCCTTCCTTCCTTCCTTCCTTCCTTCCTTCCTTCCTTCCTTCCTTCCTTCCTTCCTTCCTTCCTTCCTCCTTCCCTCCCTTCTTCCCTCCCTTCCTCCTTTCCTTCCTTTTTGCTACTAGGGATTAAACTCAGGGGTGCTTAATGACTGAACCACATCTCCAGCTCGCCCCTTTATTTTTTTATTTTGAGATAGGGTCTTACTAAGTTGCTTATGGCCTCCATCAGTTGCTGAGGCTGGCTTTGGACCTGTGATCTTCCTGCCTCAGCCTCCTGAGTCACTGAGATTACAGGCATGTACCACCACATCCGATTGGGTCATGGAATTCTTTATGGAAGAAAGCAATTGAGATGAATGGGAACCACAGCAGTTCCATATTCTAGAGGATGAAGCTTATGGAAGGGAATAGAGAAAGAGATGAGGTTTAACAGGAAGGCAGAGGCAAGCCTGAGGTCTTTGTATGCTAAACACAGAAGCTTAGATTGTATCATATGGTTAGCAGGTAGTCATTTGATCTGGGGAGTAGAATACTCAGATTTGTACATGAGAAACAATCACTCAGGCAAGAACAAGGCAGAGACATCATTGGAGGGACCAAAGCTAGAGGCAGACAATGACAGGTAGCTGTAGACTGTTGATGCAGACCAAGAACTAGAGCAGAGCTGATGAAGAGGATGGTCAGGTAGAAGCAATGGCCAGGTGCAAAGAATCTGCTGATCTTAGTGATGGATGAATATGCAGGGGAACAGAAGGCCCTCTCCAGCTCTTCCCCCCAAATGAACCAGATTTCTAGAAGATCCTACAGTCAACTCTTCTTTCTTTTAGTCAAAACCAGAACAGTATTCTTTGCAGCCACGCTCTGACAGTGTCATGCAAATCAACAGGAACCATTTGGTTTCCAAATCAAGCAACTGTTGATTGCCTTGTCTTTGGAAATCAGTATTCCATTCACAATACTGCAAATGCTTGCTAATGAACGTGACTTGAACAGATGTTAAAAGAATGTTTTGGGTAACTAGGGTGCTCTACAAACAAGGTTAGAATCTTCCCATTACAATTTTCTAACACCACACACCTGGCATCTTTGCTAATTGAAATTGTTTGATATCATTTGCCATAAATCTTCCTCATATGGCTAATGTACCATGAAATTATGCCAATTGAAGCAAAACATAATGCACAATAAACATTGGCAAAACCAATGACTGTGACAGCAGCTTTGTATATGGAATAGAAAAAAGGGGCTTTGATCTTGGAACATATGACCAATCTCTCTCTCTCTCTCTCAATGCAAAATAAAAAAGGGGTTTTGATCTTGGAACATATGACCAATCTCTCTCCCCCCAACGCAAAATAAAATAAGGAATGTTTACTAAATGAACACTAAAATAAAATTTCACTGGTTATGGAGACTGCAATAATGATCAAAAAAAGTATCAGAATTACAGTGTTCCCTGATTGCCAGAAGGCAATTTTCATAACTTGGTGCCTTGCAAGTGTACGCAGACCCTCTGCATCCAATACTCAAGATGAACCTGGGATGTTCAGGGCCTATCACCAAAGATACACACTTTTCCCAAGCTCTGAGGAGCTTCTCCATTTCTTTGCCTGCACTTAACTTGAGGTAGTGCTTGATAATGACACTTATTGATCGATCACTCTCAGCCAATTATGGCTCTAAGAACTGCACACATGTTACTTCAGTCAACCCTCTTGGCAATCCTAGGTGAAATTTACTGTCTTTACTCCTATTTTTTTCTTTCTGGAGATGGGGTCTCATTAGGTTGACTTGGTCAATCTTGAACTCTTCAGCTAAAACCATCCTCCTAAATAGTATTACTCCTTTTTTTTTTCAATTGAGGAAACAAAGGCACAGTGAGGTTTATTAACTTCTCTCTAGTCAGACAGTTAGGAGCATGGGTTCAGATCTTGGGAATCCTAAAATCATCACTCACCTGCCTCTAAGTGGAGGGCTTGGAATCATATCATGGGATTATTACTTATCCAAAGTCTCCTGCAAGAGAAACCAGAAAACCCATTACATCCTTTCTAGCCACAAAAGTGATATTTCATTTACAGTGATGGCCTTACAGCCACCAAAAATAACTCCAATGACTTGGACATTAATTTAATTTAGGACCCAAGAGAACTAATCAATGAAAACTGTAAAATCAAAGTGGGGACAACTTTTGCTGAGTCCATAATCATTAAACTTTGTAGAAACATTTTATATTCTTTTGCTTTCTAGATAAACCTCCTATAAGTTTATAATGTTCTTGAAAATATTCCCTTAGACTTTTAATTCAAATGAATGCTACAAAAGAAAATTACTTTAAAACCATGATAAAAATTAACTAAGTCTCTCTAGAAATCAATTTCAATACTAATTATGATTTTAATGAATTATAAACCAGAAGTAGCCCAGCAAGAGGGACATTCATTCTAACAGCATTTTAGTTACAGAAACTTTCTACATTTTATATCGACTGATTTATGAAAGACACTAACAATTACATCCACAAAATGTTTAAGGTTATTAAAAATGTGCATTCAGGTTCAATATGATAGAATCATAATTTCAACAAGTGTTTTTGAAATAGTCGTGATTGTTTATAGCATATCAACTTAAACATGGTTCCAAGATTCTTAGGTAACTTGACAACTTGGATTAATATTTAATAAATAATCTTTTGACACCTGACTAATTTTTAAATACAATTGAATACTGAAACACTTATTAACTCATTATGATTTTAAGTTCATATACCTTTTGCCCTGGTTTTTGTATGTGGGAGAGCTACTATATATCCTTGGGCAATGCTAAAAAATTCGTTTATTTTTGCCACTTTAAAAAGACATATAAGGTATGTTTGTGTGTGTGGCTTTGGACAGTTATGTTATATATACCTGTGAGCTTTGCTAGTTTGCAGAAATTTATTTTGTGTATATATGTCTATATAAATGGTTACTAATTACCCAATTTTCTATTTGAAATATAATTTAATTACTTGGGTTAAAAGTCATGATTAATATGCATGGTTAATTAAGACTATATGTACAATTCTGGGACAGTAAAGTACATCTGTGTATGCAGACATGGGAAGAGGTTTTGTTTTCAAGGAAAAAAGAGGAGTTTTATCCTAAGATAAAATATGTTCAGAATATATAAGCATATGCAAAAAATAAAAGTGGAAAGAATAGCAAGTTGTTGAAGGAGCAAGAGAAGTAGATTCTATTTGCTCTGGTTAATACTACCTAAGGCTAAAGAGAAACCATGACATATGTTCAAGTTTGCCTTGTTTTGATGGGCTTATTCATTAAACAATTATTTAAAGGGACAGGCATTGTGAAACATTTACTTCCTGGTACAATATTAATGCAAAACTAAAGTTGACTCTCTCTGTTAAATTAACAGGTTGGCCCTGGGGTTTTAACCAAAGTGTAGTATAAGGTTATTCTTTACCTTCTGGGTAAACTGTCCAGGTAACAGAGATTCCAAACCTCACAAAATAATGTCCTTGTTTATTCAAAACAAAACAAAATGTGGATTATTCCTCACTCGTGAAAGAGCTGTTTATTTAAAATCATGTGGCTTTCTTCTAGGTTTATTTTATAATATTTTCACATCGATTGAACAAGCCACCAAGCATTGATTTGCAAGCCCCTAATGATCCAATCTTAGTCATGTATATAGATATCCTTTGATTATTTTTTTTATATTGTCTTCTGAAAATCTGACCTTAACATTATTTTTAAAAGAGGAGGAAAGCTACCTTTTATATCTAAACTATCTTTGAAGTTTCTCAGATGGCCCTTGGAAACTACCAAGATTTATTCTTTTACCTTATAAAAAGAGAAGATGCTAGAAATAATTTTATATATAATACTCTATTTCTTTATTAGCTCAATACTATTAAAAGGTGCATGGAAAAATCTGTCAAACAGATGCTCATCCTTCCCTAGGTTAAGTTATTATCAGTAAAATGTCATTAATATGAAAATTTCAGAACTTGAATATTTTATAGGAAGACTCAGATATTCATAATGTTCTTGCTGTCTATATCATATACTGACTTTCAGGGAAACATTGATTAAACTCTATGACATAGTTATTTACTGACCAAAACAGAGAATTTCCTTGTCCTCCATTATGACACCACTGATGTAAAAAGGTAACCAGAACTATGCAGGCTCATTACCAGCAGAGGAGTCTGCTTCCCTCAGATACTTCTCAAAAGGCTCTGCTATAAGCTAGAATTTGTTTTTCAAGAAAGGACGCTTGCAGAACCACAGAGAAAGGACTACAACAGATACTTGGAATTACTGATACCTTGAAGAATAGACTCTCAAGCTGGGAGTATAACTCAGTGGTGAAGCAGGTGTTTAGCATGTGCAAGTCCCTGAGTCTCATACCCAGCACAACCCAACGACTGAAAAAATAAAAAGAAAGAAAGAAGAAGCTCTCATACACAACATTTGAAGTGACATTGCTTGATAACATTCAAACTGTGACAATGAGCCCACTGAGGATTTCCAGGACCCTCCATCCAGTTGCAAACGTATGGATATATAGACTTGGTGAAAGCAGATTGCCACCTCAAGATCCAGCTACACAAGAATCAATCACATAGCGTTCAACTAACAGCAGCACCATTGTGGCATATTGTCTGGAGTATTGTTTGCATTGTTTTTAATTGTTTAGATTTCATGGAAATATGAGGAAGCCCTTTCTCTTTCTAAGCTGTAGCTAACTCTCCATTTAATAGCCTGTGCTTTTGTAAACTGAATTGAAACATGTTTATTGGTATCTGATTCTCACTGACCCCTCAAAATTTGGGAAAAATACTTTTCATAACTATATAGTTATTTGTATATGTTCAATAATATTTGTCCTCCTTTTTACCAGAAAATAATGGAAAAATCAACTGTGTGATGAAGACCGCATCTGGAATGCCATATTCGAGAAAGAAAGAATATCTCTTTTTTTAAGTCTAAGTAAGTACTGCAAGTGACATCTGGTGGTGTCTTGGACCTGGTAGCGGCTCAATATTGTGTGGCTCTGGGTGCACAGAGCAAACTCAAGTCAGCTAATAGTTAATTACTATTCTTGCTACACTCTGTAAATGATCAAGCCAACTTAATGTTACAAGACCTGTCTTTTTATGATTTAGTATAATCTTTGGAGATTATTTCTGGTTGAAAGTGAGGGAGACTGTTAGAATAATTATGCAATACTTGGAAGTAGGCAGAAGAGATTTCTGATTGTTCTTTTGGTGTAATGCTAGGTTGCCTCTTTGATTTATTTTCTTATCAAATTGGGCTATTTCACAACTGTTTAAAGATTAACCTAAAGAGGGCTGGTAGAGAAAGAGATAATTTCTGTCTGATGGAAAAGATAAACTCCAAAGTTAAGGGTTTTTTTTTCCTTGTAAAATATTAGTTTTTAAACTCTAACCTATCAGTCCTATCCTGACAAGACTTTATCAAATTGCTTAAAATGTCCAGTTCCACAAATGTCCTTAGAGCCCGTATTAACATCTTATTGGCTTCTTTGTTTATTAATGAGTTGCATAAAATCTTTGACATAATTTAATTATATATTGGAATTAAAATGATGATTTTACTTTTTTAGCAGATATTCAAAATGTTTGTTAAATAAACACAGACCCATGAAGGTCCAGTGAAGAAGTGGGTAGAGGCTGATGCTTCTCATGTGGATCTAGCCCATGCTCCACCACAAAGTCATCTGCCCTGCCATGAGGCTGTGTCCATCCTGTACACAGAAAATGCCTTGCACACATAGCCTGCACAGCTGCTTTCTTCTAAATTTGCACAAAGGCCCTGACAAGTTAGTGGTGACCCACAAATGCATCTGTCAAAGTAACAAAAATATTTAGAATTTATAAAAACCATTGAAGTAGATACTGCATGAAAACCAATGTAAATATATAATAGGTAACCTAGAAATATTTTCAACCTTATGAAATATGTCAGTACATAATTATGGAACCTACTATGATTTTAACTCACTGGTTCTACTTTAAGGCATATAGCCCAAGAAGATAGATTCTCCCAATTTCTCCTTGAAAAGAAGGTATGTGTACATAGTACCACATTAATTACATCAAAAAGTTTCAAGCACTCGGGCTGGGGCTGTAGCTCAGTGTCAGAGCACTTGCCTAGCATGCGTGAGGCACTAGGTTCAATCCTCAGCACCACATATAAATAAACAAATAAAATAAAGGCATTCTGTCCATCTACAACTACAATTTTTTTAAAAAAATCCAAACACTATATATGGTTACAACGGACTTGTCAATACCTCAAAGTATTTCTATAAATTAATGGTACATGAAAAAGAGTGGAAGGAAAAAATATAAATAAGTTGATGGCAGGATTGTGTATTCCAGTCCCTGGAGCACCCAGCACATGGCAGATTTGGTGATCCTTAAGTGTGACAACAGAATCAATTTCTACAGTATACCTACACTTAATACAGTATTATAGAATTATTAGGCATATATAATGATCCAATTCCAACGAGGCTGCAATAATGAGAGCCACGTTATGGAGGCTGTAGGGTACCAGGCTGTGGAGCTTAATCTTAACGCTGTGGATAAGGAGAGCTGCAAAATGTTTTTCAAGACAAGAATCAACATGACAAAAACAGTATCTATAGGAATTAGTTGCAATTATGTGGCTAAAAGTTCCTGTGGGTTAAAGATGACTCTTGGTACTGTTGGTCTCAAAAGTTGGCCGATTAGGAACAAAAGATTCTCTTTTTTTATGATAAATGAGATCATAAAGTAACACAAATAGTAAAGAGCTTGATATTGATTGTTTTGTGTAGATTTGTTTAAATTTCTGCTTAATTTGGTATTAATCATCTTTAATATTTTTAAAATGTTTTAATTGAGCTGGTTCTCCGTTAAGGTAGAAATACCTTGGATTTGCATAGGATCATCACTAGAGGGCAACCTAATCATACTCACTTGACATCTCCAGAGTCAAGACTGAATGTGAAGCCCTTGGACCAGCAGCAGCACCACCATCAGGGTGCTAATGAAAAAGTGCAGGCTCTGGGGTTCCCCTGAGCCATACAGACTCAGAATCTGTGTTTTAGCAAGCTCCCCAGTGGTTGGCGCGCACATGCACATTTGAGAAGCCCTGCCCAGGGTACACAGGTCTCTTCTATCCTTTTGTTAACAATGGCTTGGCATTTCTTAATCATTCCTTTGCTGCTTTCTCTCTGCCACTCCATTCCTCCATGTTTTCCTGATGTCATTGTGCATTTTCACCTCTTACAGCACAACTAGTGGGACACACAGGAAAGCAGAACAGGAGTGGGTTTTAAAACCAGCCCAGCAAACCGCACAGCTGCTAGCACTTTCTAAGGCCAACACAGAGCAGCTGTTTCAACTGTCTTACATTTCTGTTGGATAAGAAGATAAATTATGTTTTTGATTTACCAAAACAGAAATAGTTGACAGCTGCTCTTTAAATGAGTATTTACCACTGATGTCACATTTTTAAAGGAACATTTAGCTCTTAAAATGAGTCAGCCCCCAAACTAAAGAGCATTAACGTCTTCCCCCACATTCTCGGGAGAAAAGGAAGTTGGTCCCTTTATTATCCACAGGTGGCACCTGGCTTTTCATCCATACCGGATCTTGGTGAACAGGAAACTCAATGTATCTTTGCAGTTTCTTCTTATGCAGGTGTGTTTGGGGCAAAAAGGTAACTCTTAGCTCTGTTACTAGCTTTTTTTTTTTTTGCTAGTAGAAGCCCACCAATCCATATCTCATTTTTCAGGAATCTTGCTGCTCTCAAAGCACAAGCCCAGGGTTGGCCTCAACATAGGAGATGGGACTGGGCACAGTAGGTCATCTGGGGAAGTAAAGACAGCAACAACACAGCCTTGACCCACCTTCTCAATTATAATTCAACCACATTCTAAATCCAGAGCCATCATTCTCAAACCTTCCAATACATCAGAATCTCTGGAAGGCCTGTTAAACACAGATCACTGGACCCTAACCCACAAATTGTCTGAGTAGGTCTGAGGTAGAACCTGAGATTTTGCATTTCTCCTATGTTCTCAGGTGATGTTGATGCTGGTTGGGTGGTGGGGGATGGTGGTGGGGGGTTGGGGATGTGTGTGACACACTATGTGATGTCTTAAAGCATCTTAATGCATGGCCTATGCATTCCTGCAATGAGTTCAACTTTGTTGTGGCATTTTGTCTCCCCCATCCTCAATTAAAAATCCATTCTAAACTCTCAATAGGATTAAGTAGAGATTAAAATATGATCAGATTTTACCTAACCCCACCAGGATTTTAGTCTCCTATCTAGGTAAACTAACTTCCAGCTAAAGCACAAGCCCAGTGCTAAAGCACAATTTACCTCTTGTGAATTGCACTGCTGTAAACAACATTGGTATGCATGTATCAGTACAGTATGCTGATTTTAGTTAGCAAGGAGTGGGATAGCTGTGTTATATGCTCTTTCCATACCTAGTCTTTTGTACTAATTTGCAGTCCCACTAATAATGCATGAATGCGCCTTTCCCCCCGACATCTTTGCCAGCATTTGTTGCTGTTTGTATCCTTGATGATTGCTATTCTCACTGGAGTGGGATGAAACATCAGTGTGACTTTGAATCATTTCCCTGATTATTAGAATGTTGAACATTTCTTCATGTATTTGTTGGCAATTTGTATTTCTTCTTTTAAGAAATGTCTGTTCCATTCATTTGCCCAAGTACTGATTGGGTTATTTGGGGTGCGCGCGCGGGGGGGGGGGTTGGTGTTAAGTTTTTTGAGTTCTTTGGATATTCTGGATATTGATATAACAGTGTAATTCACAATAGCAAAGTTGTGGAACCAGCCTAGGTGTCTGTCAACAGATGAACAATGGAGTTTCAGCCATAAAGAAGTTTGAAGTAATGTCATTTGCTAGAATATGGATGGAACCAAAGAATATCATGCTAAGTGATATAAACCAGACTTAGAAAGTCAAAGGTCCAATGTTTTCTTTATTATGTAGAAGTTAGAGGGGGGAAAAAGAATTAAAAATAGAGGATATCATGAAAACAGAAGGGAGACCAGTAGATAAAGGGGTCATAGCAGGAGGGAGGAGAGGAAGGAAAGAAGGAAGTACTAGGGAATTAAATGAGCCAAATTATGACATGTGCATGTATGAATGTATCATAATAAATACCACTTTTATATATAATTACAATGCATCAATTTTAAAAAAAACATAGAAGGGAGACCAGTAAAGTAGAAGGGGATGAGAGGGAGGGAGGAGGGGATGTTCAGGAGAATGAAATTGATCAAATTATGTTATGTGCATGCATGAATATGTCACAATGAATCCCACTATCATGTATAATTAAAATTCACCAGTAAAAATATTTTTAAAATACATATCTATCTCTTGTTTCTATCACCATAATCTACAAGATGGTACTACTCAGAAACCATAAAGGAGGCTAAGGAAATGGCCCCAGCAGGGTATTGGCAATGTTTTTAAGGTGCCAAGAACATTTTAGATTCTGCCTGAAGAATATGTTTCTGGTTACCAGATACCAACAGCAAGGGTTTTGCTATCCCATTCCCAGCCTCTCCCACAACCTCTTTACATCAGGTTTGCAATTAATTTTTATAAAGTGTTATGTTTTGTTAAAATGCAGATAATATCAAGAGAGTGGTAATAGTTTGGGTGGCTATAACAGAATATCGTAAACTGGGTGACTTAAAAACAGAAATTTATTTCCTAGTTCAAGAGGCTGGAATTACAAAATTGGGGTGCCAGTATGGTCCAGTTATGGTAAAGGTTCTCTTCCAAAGTTGCAGACTACCAACTTCTTGTATCCACATAAGGCAGAGAAAGGGCAAAAGAACTCTGGGATCTCTTATGAGGGCACTAATCCTACTCATGAGGGCTTTGCCCTTATGCTCTAATAACTCCCAAAGCCTACACCTCCAAATACCTCCCCCAACCCCCTTTCTCTCCCCCTCCCCTCCCCCTTCCCCTCTCCTTCCTTTACTTCCCTTCTCTTCCCTTCCCTCTCCTCCACCCCCCTTTCAGGATTGAACCCAGAGCCTCACTCATGTTGGGTAAGTGCTCCAGATCTAGGGATCTGGCCACATCCCTAGCCCAGGGGTTAGAATTTCAATTTATGAATTTTGGGGTGGGGTGGACAGTGGGTACACACATACTCTGTCCAAGACAGGGGATTAGCCATTACCAATTAACAAAAGGTTGAATTGTGGCACTAGAGTATTTGATAGTTTGTTTACAAGGGAGGGAAGAAAGATGGATTTAGAACATAAAAATCTAGTCTCTGTGGAGGACTCAGTGCAGACTGTAGTTAGGATAAGACATATCTGGAGAAAGATGGGACCAAAAGCCAGAGGATGGCAAAGGACACTTATCCTACATTATTATTGTCCCAGAGGCATAATGTCCAAGCCAGAGACAAAGGACTTAATTAATCATAGCATTATCTGGAACCAGAGTATCAACATTTGTTCAGGTTCCCTAAACTCAAATTCTTGCAGAGTGATGTAAATTGGGCCAGATGACATCTGTCTGTGCAGTAGGTTGCTGTATAGGAGAAGAACCCCAAGCTTAGGGAGCTCTAATGTATATTCAGAAGTAAGCCTTTCTGACTGACCTTTGCCCCAGAAGAAGACTTGGCTGTTTTTACAGTGGACAATAAACAAACCTGCCCTTTGTACCAGCAAGAGAAAATATCTCTCTTTCCAACTATTTATTATCCAAACATCCTTGAAAAGATAGTCTAGAACAAAGAGAGTCAGTGCCACCACCCACAAGATGTACAGAAACATGAGACTCATGAACTTTGAACACACCAAAGAAAATAAACTAGTAACAGGGAAAAAAAAAGATTGAAGCTAATACCATGAATATTTGGATGATATTTTCCCCTTCTAAGTTTATATTGGCAAATTTGCCATATAATTAAATTATTCTTTGATAATATAAGATTAATAGTTGCCTAATAGTCCATTGTATGAATGTGCCGCCATTTATTTACCATTCCTCTGATGTTAGTTTTTGTTTTCATATGAATTTAATATATACATTATTTCTTCAGGCTGAGAAGAAGCAATCTTTAAAGAGTATAAGTGAAATTTAAAAAGAACTTTAAATATGAAAATTCAAATGTATTTTTGTTTTACATTTCAAGTGCAAAAGTCCTTATCTGAGGAAGAAAAATAAAATGTGGCCTCTGCTTTCAAGAAAGATTAAAAAAAAAAAAACTACTTGAGCAAGTGTTAGTAGGGGAATATTCCGAGGTGAAATAATTAGGTTTTGAGAGCTGTAACCTAAGCAGTCCATCCTAGTTCAAATAGACTAAGTGGGTGGGAACTGTAGGCAGGTGGGTG
The DNA here is from genome assembly GCF_052094955.1 of Ictidomys tridecemlineatus. Classification (NCBI taxonomy): domain Eukaryota; kingdom Metazoa; phylum Chordata; class Mammalia; order Rodentia; family Sciuridae; genus Ictidomys; species Ictidomys tridecemlineatus. Next base: position 92,096,876 of record NC_135486.1, read on the forward strand.
GGGCATGGCTGGAGCCAGTGGGCACTGGAGGTGTGCCCTGGAAGGGTTCATCTTCCCTGTGGCCCCTTCTCTTTCTGTGTTTCCTGGAAATCATGTCCTGAGCTGCTTCCCTCTACAACACCCTTCTCCCATAATGTTCTGCCTCAGCTTAGGTCCAGAGCAATGGAGTCAGCCAACTATGCACTGAACCTCTGAAACTGTGGGCCCAAAATAAATTTTTCCTGATCTAAGTTGGTCTCGTTAGGTATTTTGGCACAGCAACATAAAGTTGACTAATGCAGCAAGAGACTAGATAATTTTTGGTCACAAATTCCTCAAATATAACTAATGTTACAGAAAGGGGATTTATAATAGAAATAATAACTCACCTAGAGAAAAAATTTCATGATTAAGCTAAGACTTCAAAGCTATATCAGTGCATTGGAGCTGATGAGCTACTTAGAGCCTGAAAAATACTGAGAAACACACACACGCACATACACATGCACACACACACAAACACACACACAATTTACAATTTCCAAGTCTCATATAGTGGAATGCCTCTCATAAAATGTTGAATGAAATCCAGAGTTTAATTGTCCCTGCTCCATAATGAATGCTAAGCTAATCACAAGTAACTAATTGTGTGTAAGGAGCTGTCTCCCATTTCCAGAATAGTTCAGCTTCAGTAGTCTGAACAGAGTTTGGAACTTTATTGAAAAGTTCATAAGTTATTAATTGTTAACACATATCCAATAAGCATTTTATGGAGATGTGTAAGTGTACATGAATCTATCAAAACAGTAAAAGCAATAACTTCTTCATTTCTGTAATCAAGCAAATTCTCACAGATGAAAAATATTACAGCCAATATGTTCTGAGTTTGAGATCAGTCACTAGTTCTTATGTTTAAATGTATATTTATTGCTAAGCACATAATTTCCCAGTGTACTCTGCAGAACATTAGCACCATGCAGAAAACAGATTTCCAAAGCATAGAACAGATTTTCCAAGACCAAATTTTTTTTTATA